>NC_092878.1:77342150-78017784 GCF_028372415.1 Notamacropus eugenii | reverse complement strand
ATCCCCTGAAATGGGGATAATAATAGTACCTCCCTTGCAGAGTTGTTGTGAGGCTCAGATGAGCTAATAGTAGTACTTAATAAATGCTTGTCTCCTTTCTCCCTTCCTTTCTAATACTAATTCCCAACTCAGGGGTAATAGAAAGAGTACTTCTCTGGGAATCCGACCTCGGGAATCTGTCCTAGCTTTATTCTTAGTAACCACCTGACCTTGAGCAAATGCCCTCATCTGCAAAATAATACATTTGGAGCAGATGATTTCTAAGGTAACCTGTCCAGCTTTAAAATTCAATTCTGTGATTCCTTTAATTTCCCCTGACCTACATTTGATGAAACTGCTAATGAATAGTGAAATAGTCTACAAAGTCAAAAAAGAGAAATAAGGAAAAGTAGAAACCTGAATGATTCAAAGACTAGATAATCAAACCCTCTATGACTGGGAGTCAACCTTATTTGACCTACAAGACCATTAAGTTTTAGATAGCATTCATCTCTCCCAGTGCTTTTTTGGCCCTCTTTGCCACATTATTAGCATGAAAGCTTATACAGTATTAACATTAACACCAAGCCTTTTATCCCAAGTGATCCCTTAGCATGTTACACATTACCGTAAAACCTTTTTAAGTATTTTCTGTTAACTTTCTCTGTACTGAAAAACAAAATTTTAAATCTGTTTGAGTCTGCTCCAGGAAAAATGTGATAACTGGCAGATGTTCAAGTATAATACAGATGGATCAGTTGGCTCAACTGGTCTTAACGGGTTCCAGTTATGAATTTACTAAAAGAGGTGGAATTTTGCCCAGGTTATGAACTTTCTTTATCTTTATGCTGTTGAAAACTGCATAAGAACGTCATTGAAAAGAGATCACTGGAGAGGTTGTTTGTGTAGAGCATCCTTAATAAGATGTATATGATAACACTCCCTTGTATGACAAAAAGTATGTTGGCTCTTGACCTAGAATATTCCTGGTTCATTAGTCTATTCAAAACTGAACACTGTAAAGAAAAGTTGTTAATGTCTTTGAATTTCTACTGTCAGGTCAGTCTCACTTTGACCATATCATTTGTAAAACTTGAAAAACATTATCACGAGCCTATTATGTAGATGGTACTGTGTGAGACCCTGGAGATACAGAGATAAAAAAAAATAGCAGTAGTTGTCCTCTTGGAACTTGTGCTCTAATAGAGGGGGATAAGATGCAAAGTACAGTGTAGTGAGGGTCAAGGAATAGTTCAAATGAAATGTTTTAAGGGTATTTGAGAGAGATCCCTTCCACCTAGAGATATCAGGAAGGCTTCATTGAGGATGGAGTATACCTGAACTTGCCCCTCCAGAAAAATAGGTAAACCCACTGTTCTCCCCAGACCAGATCTTTTGCCAGGCTTGCCTGATCCTGTTTTGGTTTGTGGGAAGGGGTAGCAGAGGGAGCAGGGGGAGGTTGGAGGCAATTGAGGTTAAGGCACTTGCCCAGGATCACACAGCTAGTAAGTATCTGAGGTCATATTTGAACTCAGGCCTTCCTTACTCCAGAGCTGTTCTACCCACTGCACCACCCAGTTGCCCCTCTTTCTATTTTAATAGTACCATTATTAACAGAAGCTATCTTTTATGAGGTCCCTCCACCCCACCTCCCCTCCTTTCCCTTTCATTGTAAAACATATAGGTCTTTATTCATTCTCCCTTCCTTTCCTTAAGTCCTCGATCCTATTTTTGGGTTTTTGCAAAGTCTAACCCCTACATTTATATACTTGATACCATCCCTTCCTGGGGCTTGATTAATCTATTATATCAGGCCTGCACAAATTGTGGCTGTCCTGCTGCTTGTAGCCTTCAGGCTGCTGCCTGCTGCCAAAGGATTTTCTTGTGGTCCCTGAGAAATGTAGAGGAAAACATCCTTTGTATGTAGCAGAAATCCTTTGGTGCTGCAAACCACACAAAGGTGGTAAATGACCTGTAGGCTGCAAGTTGTGCGGGCCTGTATTATATCCTCACCTCAGTTCTCCTTGCCTTGGCCTTCCTGTTCACTCCAACTATTATAGGATCACATATCTTAGGGCAGGAAGGGACCTTAGGGACCATCTAGCCAACTCTCTCACTTTATAGATGACACTCAGAAAAGTTGTGACTTGTCCAAATTCACATAGGTTTGTAAGGGTCAGAGACAGGATTTGAACCCAGGTCTCCATTGACTCCAGAGCTGGTGTACCTGCTGCTATCCCATATCTCTTCTTCCATTCACAACTAGCCTAGTAATAGTCTACAACCATTGCTTCCTCTTTCTCTACCATCATTTTAATATGGCTTCTCTTCTCACCACTCAATTGAAATCGTTCTTTTCAAAAAAAAAAGAAATCACTTACTAATTATGAAATCCAGTGTCCTTTCCTCAGTCTTCATCTTTCTTGACCTTTCTACATTTCTACATTTCATACTACTGACTACGCCATTCTCATGAATCCTCTCCTGTTCCTTGCCTTCCCAGCTCCTTCCCTCTTCTGATTCTACCCCAACCTGTTGTTCATCTTTCTCCTTCTCCTCTCTAAGTGTAGATGCTGCCCAAGGTTCAGTCCTCATTCCTCTTCTTTTCACTCTATATCCTCTCATTTAGAGCTCTCATGTATATTTTTAAATACATGGTCCATCAGGGCAGGTGGATCCTAAGAAAATTTGGTAGACCCTGCCCATGGTCAACCTGTGGATAAGGAATGTAAGCCGTTGCAATAAAAAGACTGAAGCTTTGATAATCAAATTAAGTGGGATAAAGTTCTCTCTCTTACAGTGTTTTACTTAGTTTTCCTAAGCTCGTATAGATTCCTGAATCTCTGCCAGGCAACTAGACTTCCCACCCATCTCAGACAATGGATCTAGATTTTCTGCAGGCATTCTGTTTTGAACAGTGCCTGGTTTACCTAATCCGTGGTACATATCATCTTACTTCACTGGCTCATGATTGATGTCATCTTCTCCTTTGGTTTTAATAATAACCTCTGTGCTTCCAAATCTTTATTTTCAGCATCAGTCAATATCCCTAGTTCCATTTTTGCTTTTACAACTACCTGCTGGATTCTCTACCTGGATGTCCTTCAGGCACCTCAAATTCAACATATGCAGAACTGAACTAGTTATCTTTCCTGAAGCCTATCCCTCCTCTCAGCTTCATTATTTCTATTTTTGTTGATGCTAATAACAAAAAAAATACTTTCCCATTGACTATGGAGGAGTATTTATATAAGATTCTTTTGATTTGAATCATCTCTTCTCATCACAAAGAGTTTTATTTATTCACAGGATTGTTAGTGATAAGAAGCATCTAGGTTATTTTGTGATGACTAATTAACTGTATTCTGCTTTTTAAAGCTACAACATTTTCAGAATATGCCTCTGTTTTTTAAAAAAGTTAGTTTGAATTGTGAGAGAAGTATTTTATAACCTGTAAAGCATATGTAAATGTCAGCTGTTATCATAGAAGCATGCATTTGAAGAACTAGAAGGAACCTTATATTCTCAAAAGTATTCAGATGGATTTGTGATTTTATCAATGTGGCTATTCCCTCCAGTGATATGGATCACAAGCCATCCAAACCTCCCCATCCTGTGGGACTCTTGTCTGTGTCCTATAAATTTTCTGTGAGGAATCCACCCAATATGCCTTAACATTTTAAGAATATCAGTGGAGCCCAACAGCCGTTGTTTATTCCTCATTCTGCCCATGTGACCAATCCATCTTCTTTTTCATTCATACCTTTTTTATCTCATCATTTACTCTCCTCCTCCACCTCATTTCTGATATGGTGCAGCTAACTCAAACTCACCACATGTCTCTCCATTGTTGTCATACAGAAGAGTGATAATAATTTTCAGTTTTTTCAGATGCTCTAATGCTTCATGACTAGCTGTCATAGAATACTGGAAAGATATTCATATTAAAAATATGTTGTTTCAGGGACAAGAATACAAGGAATCTTTTATAATTTTAGAGCATGAATTTAGGGTTATACCTGGTTGAATGAAAGCCTTGAAGGCACCTTCTAAATCTACTAAATCAAATGCTTTTTTATAGTCTAAAAACAATAAGGATAATAGAATCTTGTGATTTGCTTTAGACTTTTAGTCAACTGTATAATGGTAAAGATATGTAGTACTGTGGAATATTGCTTGTGAAAACCTGCTGCATATTTTCTCCTATGATCTGGATACATATGTAGTTTATTCTCATAAAACTTTTAAATATATGAGAAAGTAGGACTATGTCAGTAGTTACTGATCTTCCCTTGGTTCCATTTTTTGGTAATTATAAGAGGATCAAAGATTATCTGATATTAAAGATAATTAACATTTGCATGGTGCTGTATGATAACAAAATAGATGTACACAAATTATTTCACTTGAGTTTTACAATTACTCAGTGAGTTAGATATTAGTCATTATTTTACAGATGAGGAAACTGAGACCTGGAAAGCTGAAGTGACTTGTCACCCAGATAGTTATATTTTAAGCCACAATGTTGATGGATGGTCTTTATTCTATTCAACCATCAACAAAGTTGTTTTACAATTAAATGTAACAGGATTCCAAGTTTTACTACCATAGCTTCATTTTGCCTTTTGTGGGTCAGTTACCTGAGCAAAATCCAACATATACAGTTAGTGGGAAAATTCCTAACAATCTAACAAGTCTTAACTAAAGAAAATAGTTAACAGGACAGCTCGGTGGTACAGATGGAATACCAGGCCTGGAGCTTAGAAGACCTGAGTTCAAGTGGAGCCTCAATACTTAATAGCTGTGTGACTCTGGACAAGTCACTTCACTTCTGTTTACCTCAGTTTACTGATCTGTAAAATAGACATTATAATAGCACCTACCTCACAGGGTTGATGTGAGTCTCAAATCAGGTAATAATTGTAAAGTGCTTAGCACAGCACCTGGCACTGTACAAATGTTATCTATTAGATAGTTTGGTATTGTCAGATTCTCAAGAACTTGTAACACTTTTTCTCTAAGAAAGCAAGCTGTGTTTTCAGCAAAAAGCTGATTGGCGCTTGTCTTTCAATTTATGCTAGATGGTGCAATGGGTAGAGAACCAGCCCTGGAGTCAGGAGGAGACCTGAGTTCAAATTTGGCTTCAGATACTTTTTAGCTGTGTGACCCTGGGCAAGTCACTTAACCCTGTTTGCCTCAGTTTCCTCATCTAAAAAAGGAGCTGGAGAAGGAAATGGCAAACCCCTCTAGTATCTTTGCCAAAAGAAACCCCAACGGGTCATGAAGAGTCAAACACAATTAAAACAACTCAGCAGTACAACAAATAGAAACTATTACTTCTAAAAATTTATTTTTTGGTGGAAACTAGTGTAGAGTTTAGAGGTGGGTATTTTTTTTAGTTATTCAAATGCAATCATTCGTTTTAAAGTAATAAGGTAGTTTCTCATTCTGTCTGTGTTCATTATTTGAAAGCCTATTACCTTTAACAGGCTAAGTATAGAAAATGACAAATTTTAAATTTAATTTACTGCTGCACTATAATGCACCCTAGCTAAGCTCTAAAGCTGAATGAGTTAAGCGACATTCCTTCAAAGAGTGGAAATCATAGCTTTATCCTTCATATGTGCTGTCTGTAAATACAATTATTCATACTGCAGTAGAGGTATAGGAGCCTGATTATTTATAAAAGCAGAAATAGCTGCCATTGTTCATCTGGTTTTTTTTTTACCCTGATGATTGATCTAAGGTGTTGTGTCTCCTTTTCCAGAATGGAAAAAGGAATCACGTTGTAGGCGCGTTTTTGTTCAATAATATGCCCACATTGTTTCACCTCTCACTATCTTTTGCACTACAAGAATATCTGTGCTGCATATTGAGATAGCTAATGCCACTGCTAGAAACTACAAGGTAATTTGGTTAGAAGATAATGTAATATCTCAAGGTAGCAAAACTTAATTAAATTAATAGCTGGATTTAAAATAAGGAATGATGTGGAAGATTAGCAAGGCAAAAAATACATAAATTAAACAGTGGTCTTCACCAAAGTGGCATTCCTCATATCTCCCCTTTTAAGTAAATTTGATGTAAGCGATTTTGTCCTTGATAAAATTTTGAATTATTTTATCTAATCTAATAACTTGAATCAAACACATTTTTAGACAGAGTATATCATTTATTAGTCATATGTAAGTGACTAGATGATCCCCAGGGTCCCTTCCAATTTTACTATTTTGTTTCTGTGGACACAAGCTTCTATGAGCTGTCTTGAAAGAGAGAAACAAGAACACCATAGATTTTGGTAAGGCCTAGAAGCTCTGGAGATCATTCCCATAAGTCACAATGTTGCTGATGAATTCCAGCATCCTGGTATGAGAATAATCACCTTTATAACTCCTACTGACCCCAAGGTTCAAAATTAAGCCATTCTGAGAAATTTGTTTCTATGGTAGAATAACTTTGGTTTTGTAACAGAAGTCAGTAGAAACTGTGATAAGCTTTTACTTTACAACTATCTTTGCTGAAATGCACCTCATTTTAAAGTGAGAAATGCTTCTATTATTTTCATTTTGTAAGAAGTCAGTTTAAGTAAAAATTAGTGACTTAAATACCTTCTTAACGTGATAACTTTTTGCTACCATTATCTTCTGGGGCAGTTTACAAATATTAGGTTTTTTTTAAAATTCTACATTAACTTTTCAAGTGAATCAGTGTAATATGACAAACGTGTATACTCACAAAAGTCTTATGCAGTTTTAAACTTTAATAGCTTAAAAGCTTTTAGTAGTTTAAAACCGCACTAACACTTTTTGATTATTTGATTCTGTCATTCAATAAAATATGAAAGGAGCACGTGAAATTTGAAAACTAACAATATGATTAAATATGATTATAATTTTGAATAATATCATGGATTATTCTAAGTTATAGTAGTTACAACTTAGCTTTTCTAGTTAGTTACAGAATCAATGATGCCTATAAAATAAGATAGAGAGGGAAAAGTCAAGAAGCTTACTATAATTAGATACTTACTCATAAGCCTCCACTGCTTGAGTTTCTAATGAAACACACAGATATGGCAAACAGGCAGTTTTCCATAACAGTTCATTGGTTTAACCCCAAGACATACCAACTTAAATGGCTGGAGAGTTGAGGACCTTATTTCCAGGGGTTCTGCAGTGATGAAAACAATGATGTTTCCTCCAATGATACATGCGTTGCTCCTTGACATTTCCCAGGAGATCCCAATGCTGAAGATGCCTGCTGTTTGGGGGCAGAAAGATCCCTATGATTTTCTTTCTCAGTTTCCTAGGAAGTCTGCCTTGACCTTGTGACTGATGGAACTTGCCCCTCCCATTCTAAGGGATCATGGTATAAGAAACAGAGGAACAGTATGGAATGGGGCAGAAAGAGCAATGAACAGAGTCAGAGACAGCAAGAAGCTGGAAACAAGTATGTGGAGCCAGGAGATTATCAGCATCAGACTCCAAGAATGGGGCATGTGGGCAGATCCTCCTTTCACATCTCTCTTTAGACCCCTTCCCTCCTCCCAAAGCCTTACTTCAGAGTATTCAAGGCTTATCTCTTCCTTAAAAAGTTTGTTTACCTTGCCGTTATTTTTTTTCCTAAGTCAACACCTAGGATAAACATTGCATTTCTGATCTGTGTTATTGAACAAATGTAGCAGGCAGTGTCTAGAAGGATAAATTTGGAGAATAGAAAGGGTTGTTGTTTTGTTTTCTTTGGGAGGAGGGAGAACAACAACCCACTGGCTGGGGGCTGAAAGCTGAAAAAAGAGAATTATTGATTCATTTTTACAACTTCCATGGACACAAAGAAAAAAACCTCCTGGAATCCATGTAGTCAATGTCACCTACTCATCGTTTCCCTTCTCATTGTTTCCTGCCCTGAATACCACTGTCTGAGATAGTTTTGAATCTGTTTTAGAACCTCTTCTTAAACATATCTTAAAATTTGGGTTCATCAGTGAGTTCCCTGTGCCGACATGTCAACCTCTTCTCCATCATCAAAATGATTTCTGAATGTGTGTCTTATACTTCATTCTTGACACCTACCCATTCCTCCTGGACCAACATCCCTTATAAAATATTAGACTGTTAGACCTTACCTGAAAATCTACTCTTCCAAAATCTTTAGTGTCTGTTGACTATAACATGGCTTTCATCATCTTCATCGCAATATCTGATAGAGAGGCTACATGTCCTGGAAGTTTTTATCATTTCTTCTTTGGCAACAAATAGAAATAATTAACATTTGAAAATTAAGGTAAAGTGAGAGACAGTAGTCTGAGCTTGATCAATTTATTAGTTAGTGTAGCAGAAACCAATAAATTGGGTCAGTGGCCTCTTTTAATGACCAATACCCTGAGGTAGAGCTTACTAACCTTCATATGGTTTGGGGGAGTACATGAGAACAAAGAACAGAGGAAGGTAGGGAAAATAATTCAGTTGGTTACAAGGCTGGCAGCGTCATGGGGGTAAAGACAACATGATTGGCTGAAAATTGGGAATGTGGAGCTAACAACAACCCCCTCCTTCCCTCTTGTGACTGAGAAATATTCATTGTTGGAATCCCTTTTCAAGGCTAAATAGAGACTCCTTTGGATAACAAATCAGACATCCTTGAAGGATAGTTTGGTGCTGTAAAGATGCTAGACCAGACTCTCTGATGTCTACCTGCATCCCTCAAGGATAACAGATTTCCTTGAGGCAAAAATAGAACAGTGATTAGCAGGAGACTCAAACTTCTAAACTTAGCTCATAGGCAAAGAAACAAAGAAATGTGGCTTGAGCAGTCACACAAAATAGGATCAATTACAGAATAGAATTAATTATAAAATGCTATAGAATTAATTTAATTTCTTCAAATAGTAAGCCAGATCTCCTTAGGAACTCTTCTAATTTAAAAAATATGTTATAAAATCATAGTTTTGGATCTGGAAGGGGACTCAACTTACAGATGAGAAAGCTCAGGTTAATAGAGATTAAGTAATTTACCTAGGATTGCACAGCTAATAACTGGCAGATCTCAGACTAGAAACTATTCTTTTGGGCTCCTGGACTCTTTTCTCTATGCCATATCATTGACTTACTTTGGAATTATATTCTCTTTTTTAAAAAATGGAATCTATTTCAATAACTTCCCTTCCTTAGATAGTAGATTTCAGTGTTATGTATTTCTGTCCTTATAACTTTGCAAAAAAAAATGTGTAGTTTTATTTTTTAATGGTGTTTAAATACCATTCATTTTCATGTATAAATACAACAGGGGCAAATAAAGTACAAGCTTCTTGAGAGCAAGGAATGTTTTTGCTTTTTCTTTGTGTCCCCAGTGTTGAGTACAATGCCTTATAAGTAGTAAACATCTAATAAATATTTGTAATTAATTGACACATTTGGTGAATTTTATGACAGGTTATTCTGGAATAGAATACTTCTATTTCACATAAAATAAAAACAATACAATATTTTGGGGTGAATGTATGCATTTAAGTATTTTATTTTAATATTAATACCTAGAAGCAAAGCTTTGCAGAGACCTTAAAATATAGTGCTTAAAGTTTTAAAAATTATTTGCCTTATTTGAAAAATAAAATGCAAATTTTAATCAGTTGATTAAAATTATGTTGATATATAAATAATTGTATCTTAAAAGTTGTGTAACAATTAATATTTTTAAAGAATTTGCTTCTCATAGTGCCTTTATTTTTTCAAAACACCATTCATTGTGTGCTGCCTGCAAAAATGCTAATTTCAATAATAGCAATTCAAGCTCCTAAACATTTTAAATTGGCTCTGCTAAAGAGTCAATTTAATGAACAAGGTTAATGAAGGAGTCACGGTTTCATTTCATTAGCAACCACATATTTAACTAATTTGTTTTCCCAAACATTTTTCCTATCTAGTTATTTCTTTCTAAAAATGTTCTAATGTTGATTTATTATTGGGCAGGATGCTAGATTTCTATATTTGAAGTGTCTAAAGAGATACCTATAATAGATAACGGAAAATGAATAAAATTAATAATGCCTTAACAAGGTCTGACAATTCTGGTCTTTTTGTTGTGATTTATCATCTGTAGATATTTGGAGAATGTGTCTGAGTATTTCTATACATCTTGTTTAATAATTATTAGTCATTACCTCAGTGACCATTTTCTCTACTTCAACAAACATTTCTTAAACATGTGATATGAAAGTCTGTACTCTCTAGGAGCCCACAATCTAGCAGAGGAGATATTTTAATGATCATGATTCACTTGTATATAGTGCTTGAAGATTTTCAGAGTACTTTTCTCACAACCTCATGGGGTAGAGAGTACAAATCTTACGATGTTACAGATGGGTCAACTGAGTTGCTGAAAGATCAAGATCTGCTCATGTATATAATGCAAATTAAAATATAGTAAATGAACAGGATTGGAGTGGAAAGGGTGAAGGGAAGGAAAAGTAATAAACATTTAACACTTCTTATGTGCCAGGCGCAAAATTTCACCAGGTAGAGGAATGTGAGGAGAGTCCCTTCCATTGGCAGAGGATGATATATATACAGAGGGCATAAGACAAAATTGGCAAAGGGCAGGAAGTCCAGTTTGGTTGGAACAAAGAATGAGTGAAGGCCAGTAATGTAAGACCAGGCTAGACAAGTAAATTGGAGCTGCCACATTGTGGAAGACCTTGGATGCCAGAAGAATGAGTTTATGTTTCATTTGCTTTGTAATAGGAGCTACTAAAAGTTCCCAAGCAAGAAGGATATGATTCAATTTATGCAGTAGGAAAATTACTCTGGCAGTGTCCTGAAGAACAGAGGACCTAACCGTAAAAGTGAGGGGCCTGAAATACACATCAAAGGATTCTTTAAGTGAATCATTTCCCGGTGCAGAATCTCCTCCCAACAAAGACTGCAGCCCTTCTATACGTTACTGAATGATCCTCATCAATTGCTCTCAGGAAAAAACAATCTGTACCTAGAGACCAATCTCCTGGTGCATTTAGGTAAATGCCCAGCTATATTTAGCTAGTGTGCTCTTCACAGCCCATTACTGAGTCCATATTTGAAGCTTTCTAGATCTTTCAGAGCTACTTTCCACTGGCTTATCCTTTGAGAACCCATACCCCAGTGAAGAACAGGAAATAGGACTTTAGGGGAGGCTAGGAAATAGTAGATACAATTAAAGTGTGTATATTTCATTACGTTCACTATATTCATTTTGCTATAAAATATTTCAAAAGAAGAAAATTATGGAATGATTTCTTTGTCTTTCTTCCTCTCACTTTGCTGGGCTTTATTCATAATTGAAGTTAATTTTTAATTTTTTAGGACTACCAAAAGTGACAAATTCAGATTCACATGAGGATAACAAGAGATGCAGAAAAAGCCTTTGGCAAAGTACAACAATCTTTTATGCTAAAAACCTTACAAAGTATAGGCATGGAAGGGTCTTTTTTTTTGTAGTATACTGAATTAAAAAGCAAAAGCTGGCACATAATGCAATGAGGAAATATTAGAAGCTTTTCCAACAAATACAGAAGTAAATCAATGATTTTCCTTTCTAATCCTTTCTCATAGTTTGAGAAATACCAACAACAGTAATAAGATAAGCATAAGAAATTAAAGGCATAAGGATAGGCAAAGAGGAGATAAAACCTTGCCTATTTGCTGATGAAATGATAGTTTACTTAGAAAATCCTAGGGAATAAGTAAAGAAACTAATAGAGACAATTAATGACTTCAGTAAAATAACAGGTTATAAAACCCACAGAAGCCAACAGCATTTCTATATAGCTATAACAAAATCCAGGAGGCAATAAAAGAAAGGGAAGTACCATTCACAATAGCTGTAAAATATATAAATTATCTGGGAGACAGTCTTTAAAAAGCAAGCACAACACGTATAATAATACAATTGCAAAATTTTCTTTTTTTTTAATAGAGACAAGCTCATTTATTTATTTATTTTAAATTTTTTTTTATTTTGTTTCAACATTCATTTCCACAAAATTTTGAGTTCCAAATTTTCTCCCCATCTCTCTTTTCCCCCTACCCCAAAATACCTTGCATTCTGATTATCCCTTCCACCAATCTGCTTTCCCTTCTAACACCCCTCCCTTCCCTTATACCTATCTTCTCTCTTGTCCTGTAGGGCAAGATAAATTTCTGTACTCCATTACCTGTATTATTTCCCAGTTGTACACAAAAACAGCTCTCAACATTTGTTCCTAAAACTTTTAAGTTCCAACTTCTCTTCCTTCCTCCCTCCCCATCCTTAATGAGAAGGCAAGCAATTCAATATAGGCTTATATATGTGTTGTTTTGCAGATGACTTCCATAATAGTCATGTTGTTTAAGACTAACTATATTTCCCTCCATCCTATTCTGCCCCCCATTTCTTCTATTCTCTCTTTTGACCTTGTCCCTCCCCATGAGTGTTTACTTCTAATTGCTCCCTTCTCCCATTTGCCCTCCCTTCCATCATCTCCCCCCACTCTGCTTATCCCCTTCTCCCCTATTTTCCTGTAGTGTAAGATAGGTTTGCATACCAAATAGAGTGTGCATGTTGTTTCTTCCTGGAGCCAAATGTGATGAGAGTAAGCATCACTCACTTTTTCCCTCTCACCTCCCTCCTTTTCCCCTCCATTGAAAAAGCTTTTTCTTGCCTCTTTTATGAGAGATAATTTGCCCCATTCAGTTTCTCCCTTTCTCTTCCCAATATATTCCTCTCTTACCCCTTAATCTTATTTATTTTTTTAGATATGATCCCTTCCTATTCGATTCACCCTGTGCTCTCTGTCTCTGCGTGTGTGTGTGTGTGTGTGTGTAATCCCTCCAACTACCCAGATTCTGGGAAAAGTTTCAGGAGTTACAAATATTATCTTTCCATGTAGGAATGTAAACAGTTCAACTTTAGAAAGTCCCTTGTGATTTCTCTTTCCTGTTTACCTTATCATGCTTGTCTTGATTCTTGTTTTGGAAATTCAAATTTTCTTTTCAGCTCTGGTCTTTTCATCAAGAATGCTTAAAAATCCTCTATTTCATTGAATGGCCATTTTTTCCCCTGAAGTATTATACTCAGTTTTGCTGGGTAGGTGATTCTTGGTTTTAATCCTAGTTCCTTTGACTTCTGAAATATCATATTCCATGTCCTTCAATCCCCTAATGTAGAAGATGCTAGATCTTGTGTTATCCTGATTGTATTTCCACAATACTTGAATTGCTTCTTTCCAGCTGCTTGCTATATTTTCTCCTTGACCTGGGAACTCTGCAATTTGGCTACAAAGTTCCTAAGAGTTTCTCTTTTTGGATCTCTTTCAAGAGGTGATCTGTGGATTCTTTCAATATTTATTTTGCCCTCTGGTTCTAGAATATCAGGGCAGTTTTCCTTGATAATTTCATGAAAGATGATGTCTAGGCTGTTTTTTTTTAAATCTTGCTTTTAAGTAGTCCCGTAATTTTTAAACTGTCTCTTTTGGATCTATTTTCCAGGTCAGTTGTTTTTCCAATGAGATATTGCACATTATGTTCCATTTTTTTATTCTTTTGGTTTTGTTGTATAATTTCTTGGTTTCTCATAAAGTCATTAGCTTTTATCAGTTACATTCTAATTTTGTAAGAACTATTTTCTTCAGTGAGCTTTTGAACCTCCTTTTCCATTTGGCTAATTCTGCTTTTTAAAGCATTTTTCTCCTCATTGGCTTTTTGGACCTCTTTTGTCAGTTGAGTTAGCCCATTTTTAAAGATGTTATTTTCTTCAGTATGTTTTTGGGTCTCCTTTAGCAAGCAACAGCTTGCTTTTCATGATTTTCTTGCATCACTCTGATTTCTTTTCCCAATTTTTTTTTCCACCTGTCTTACTTGATTTTCAAAATCCTTTTTGAGCTCTTCCATGGCCTGAGCCCATTGCATATTAATTTTGTGTATTTGGAAAGCAGAAGCCTTGACTTTTATATCTTCCCCTGATGGTAAGCATTGTTCCTCCTCATCCAAAAGGATGGGAAAAAGTACCTGTTCACCAAGAAAGTAACCTCCTATAGTCTTATTTTTTTTCCTTTTTTTGGGCATTTTTCCAGCCAGTCACTTGACTTTTGGTCCTTTGTCAAGAGTAGGGTATACTCTGGGTATCTGTAAGTTCTCAGTTCCTCCAAGGTGGTACAATCAAGAGAGAGGAGTTTACTCCTCAGGGGCCTCTAGTTCCACCACGCCCTGAGACCCTGCTCAGTGCTAAGATTCAGATCAGCTACTCAGTTCCCCCAGGGGCTTTATGCTAAGGGCTTCAACAATGGAAGCTGCTGCTACCTTCCACAGCCACCTCCATGGCAGCTGCTGCCCCCTGCTGCTGCTGCCACTGCCACCTGGGGTCAGGACTAGGAGAGGACCCTGCTCCCTTGTCACAGTGGTGAAAAAGCTCTCTCGCTGACCTTTGAATTGTCTTTGTCTACTGTGTATTGAGCCGTCTGAGAACTGCTGCCACTGGGGATTCCACCCCTGAGGCCTGCTCTGGTTCTGCTCCTCCCCATGCTGGGTGGCCAAGGCTGGGCTGGGCTCTACTCTGTGTCCCTTGCAACAGACCTTTCCCGTTGGCCTTCCAGGTCACTCTGGGCTGGAAATCTCCTCCACTCCATCGTTCTGTGGCTTCCGCTGCCCTAAAACCTGTTGAGAGTCATTTTTCACAGGAATTTAAGGGCTGTGGGAATTGCAAAATTTTCCTTAAAGAAATTAAAAAACCCAACTTAAATAACTAGAGGAATATTCAGTGCTTATGGTTGCACTGTGCAAATATAATTAAAATAACAGTATTAACCAAAATTAATGAACAGTTTTAGTGTTATATCACTCAAAACTACCAGTGGATATTTTATAGAATTAGACAAAATAATAACAAAATTTATTTGGAGGAACAAAATATCAAGAACATCAAGTGAAAGAATGGAAGAAAATCAGAACAAAGAGGAGAGAGCATTTCCAGACTTCAAACTATATTATAAAATAGCGATCATCAAAACTATTTGGTACTGAAGGCAGCTAGGTGGCACAGTAGACAGATTGCCTGTCCTGGAGTCAGGAAGACCTAAGTTCAAATCCAGTCTCAGATACTAACGAGCTTTGTGACTCTGGGTGAGTCATTTCACCTCTGTTTGCCTCAGTTTCCTCATTTGTAAAATGGAGGCAGTAATAGTACCTCCCTCTGAAGGTTTTTCTGAGGATGAAATGAGATAGTAAATGTAAAACCCTTAGTACAGTTCCTGGCACATATAAATGTTAGCCAATATTATTGTTAAAATAGAAAAATAGACCAATGAAACAGGATAAAAAAGGAAGAATTTGAAAAAAAAATTGAACTCAGTAGCTAAGTATTTGATAAACTCTAAAGCATAAATGACTTATTAAAGAGTTCTCTATTTGACAAGAATACTGGGAAATTAATTTGACAGAAACTATATATCTGTACCAACATCTTACACAATGTTACACAACTCAAAATGACCATGTGACCTGAATAATAAAAACATACTGCAAAAGAAGACATAGAAAACCAAATCAGGTACTTTTCACAACTGTGGTTAAGGAGTGACTTCTTAATCAAACATGAATGAATCAATGAAATTGAAGAGTTTTTGCATGAACAAATTTAACGCAAAAGAACAGGTCAACTGATAAGAATATTTAATTAAATATCCAAGATAAGACTCTTATATCCAAGGTATACAGGCAATTAACAGAAGTATTTAAGGCCAAAAGCCTTAAAGTTGTCAAAGGATACAAACAAAAAGTCCTCAAAAGAACTGCAAACGTTGAGAACTATAGATGATGTAAAAATAGAAAGTATGAATACAAATTTATTTTTGAAAAAAGCAATACAATGTTAGGAAATGGGGGAAAGTTTGGAAGTAGCTGATGATTTTGGATTGAACAGATTCTGTGTTGGGCATACAGACTTTGAGAAATCTAGGTAAAGGGTGTTGGAAATACAGAGTAGAAGTTATGGTGAGATAAGACAGTTTAGTATGTAGATTTGGGAATCATCTGCAGAGATGATGTTAGATTCATTGAAGTCATCGTGGTCACTAAGACAGAGCATAGAGATGAACGAGCAGAGAACACACGCACACACACACACACACATACACACACACACACATCAAAAACTTCTGAGAGCTCAAGATGTACCTTCTTTTTCTTTGTTCTAAAATTACATCTTTTTATCTTTAAGATTATACTACGATTTGGGGAACAAATTCATGTTACCCTTGCCTGACCTTTTATTCAATTCAGTTCAACAAATATTTATCAAATTCTGTGTCCAGAATTTACAGAAAGGTAAGGAATTTAGACAAGACAGTGTCTATCCTCTTCAAGCTGTCATAAGAAAGTTTTAGTATCTCTGCCATTGGATTCAGACAGCAGGTCACATCACTATCTGGAGTTTGCAGTATTTAGTTGAGACATCAAATCTTAGCTCAGGTGATTAACCGGTTAGTGAAAAAAGTATTTCTGGCTCAGCTTTATTAACTGTATTTACTTATAATGAGCACTTTCTGTCACTAGCTGTAACTCTAGCATTAATGGTTAGTGTGCAAATTCCAGTTAAATCCTCTAGTATTTGCTGATGTTTATTATTTTACCTGATGTAGATCTTCCCCCTCTGCTATCTGTTATTTGACGTGTAAATCTTTACTTTCCCCTTCTGCCCTCTGCAAAATCCCATTGTATCCATCCAGACCGGTAACTAAAACCAATAAAAGATGGCTGAAAGCATTGGTCGAGCCGTTAGTTCTCATGTACCATGGGACTACGTTCCAAACATATAATAAACCAGTTATTAAAATGTCTCTGCATTTGATAAGTATGATTGGCAGCAGTACCTATCAATGAATCATTGTACAATCTTTTATATCTAGTACTGTGAGAACATGCACAAAAATTAACTAATACACAATATGGTATACATCAGGACATTAGAGGGTCTTAAAACAAAATGCTATAGAGATCCAAGGAGGGTTAGGTAAGATTTCATAGTGGAAGAGACAAGATGGAGTCAGGCTTTAAAAGATGCATGTGAATTCCAGAGGCAGAGCATTGGGCGGGATGGGGGCATTCATAGGCTTATAAGTCTAGAACTGGAAGAGACTATATTAGAGGCCACCTAGTCCAACACCTTCATTTCACAGATGAGGAAACTGAGGCCCAGGGCTATTAAATGCCCAAGGTCATACATATTTCGAAGGTAGGATTCGTATCCAGCATCTCCAGTTACAGTGACACTTCACACTGTCAACCTCCTCCCCCAGGCTTTGAGAACAGAGTTCAAGGAATGTTCCATAGGTAAAAAGTACTCTAGATTGCCTGGAGTATAAGGTCTGTGGAGGGAAATGAAATGAATGAGGCCCAAAAGGTGATGTGGCCCTAGATTATATAGGAACCTGAAAGTCACACAGAGAAATTTGAACCTTATGCAGAACACATTAGCCCCTGGAGGTTTTAAAAGAATTCCTTTGTAATTTTCAGCTAGCCTTTGTCTTTCCAAAATGAAGAATCCTAATTATTTTCATATTTCCTCACGACAGAGCCCATTGTCTCCTTGATTCAATTCAAAAAACATTTATTGAGTGTCTTACTATTATATAAGGTATTGTGCTTGGCATTTAGGATTCAGAAATGATCATTTCAGTTAGCTCCTCTCAGGTTTCTCTGTCTCTTTCGCCTAAGATATTATAATAAGAAGTACATACAGTACTTCAGCTATTGATACTCAGTTTTTAAAAGCTAGAATAATGCTATCTATTCTTTTTCCTTTGAGTACTCTCCCGGTTGATGTCCAGAATTTTGTTGGCCTTTTTTTAAAATTCATTAGATAATGTCTTCAGGGAACAGGCTCGGTTCCCTTTCTGGGTCATAACAGATTATCATCCTCTAAGTATAATTTGGATAACTTTCCTTCCAGTGAAATGAAGCAATCTGTTACTTACCATAAGAAAACACATTGTAGCTTCAAGGAAAGCTCCTGAATGTTAACACATATGCCAAAATATGATGCAGATGTTTAATGTCTGACTAAAATATTGCTTTCCTCTCCTTAGTCACCTGTCTTTGTTTCTTCACCTAAGCTAGTATTTTACATGCCACCTGTTTGTATGAATGTTTTTATAATCTGTTGTCTTTTCTGAATTTCTGGACTATATACTAGAGTAAAATTGGCTTTTACTAGTAACTCTTAATAAATGCTTTAGGGATTCTCAATGTGATTCTCAATGTGTTTTATATTAGGCAAAATACTTCTTAAGTTATGTCATGACAAAGGGTTTAGATAAGTATAATGAAGGAGAATGAATGGAAACCTCTAGTTATAACCTTTTAGAAAAAAAAACAACTTGTTTTACCATTGTGTTTATTTATATGGGCCTGGAATATTTAAGATGCTTTATGAATATGGAATCAGGTGCAGCCAGTTGTGAATCGAGACATATGCTACTTCATAAGGAGATTTGTTAAAGACAGCAAAATAAATTAGTTCTATCTGAGTGCAATCTGTTTGCCTGAGATATTATATTTGATTTTCATTAGACCTGAAAAGAGTAGAGTTGCCACCTGTCAGGTTTTCATTGGCAGCATAGGAAATAAAGGAGCCTAGGTTTTGAGATTTATAGCTGGAAGGGATCTCAGAAGTCATCTAACGTGACGAAAGTGAAACCAAAACAGATTAAATTTTTTTCCAAAGTTATCATTGTAGAGACAAAACTATGTCCAATGTCCAGACTGGCCTTTAATTCAGACACTTCAGGTCCAGTCAACAAACATGTATTAAACACCTTCTGCATACCAGACACTGTGCTAAGCACTGGGGATTCAAAGAAAGGCAAAAAGATAATATCTGCTCTGAATTTTCTGATTCCTCCTCCCTTTGCCAGTCTTCATGATCTGCCCTAATGCATCACACTGATAAAACTAGGCAAGATGCTGTATAACGACAGGCTACATATATTAATATCCATCCAGATAAGTGAATTCTTTCTAGATAGAAAGCCTAAAAAATCAGAAGGGACATGGATACAGCTTTGGAATAGGAACTTCACTAAAATCCCAGAATTCAGAGTAAAGGAGTATTCCTTACAACTTGAAAGAGATCCGTTAAGTACCAAAAGAAAAGAAAAGAAAAAAGAAAGCAAATGTAAGCAGATGTCTCTCTACCTGTAAAAAGAAGTTATGGGTCTCATGTCTCACCTCCTCATGGTATCTCCCCTAGACTTTAAGCACAGGGTCTTAAAGGTAAGGCTTTAAGAAGAGGAGCTGGCAGATCCAACCCCAATCTTTAACAGAAAAGATCATCACCTACAATTTAGGAGATTTTTTTTCCTTTTTTTTTTTTTTTTTTTTTTGAATTTTAGTTAATTTCCTCTTTCAATTTTCAGTCTGATTCTCCATTTTTTTGGAGGGAAGTCCTCAATAGATATCTTTGAGTATGGGGAGAATGTCTCCCCTATACAAGAACTTAAATAATCTACTTTCCTAAGTATATTTTATGTCACTTAAAACCCCAAAGGGAAAATTAGCCTGATTTTAGACTAAAAATAGAAATAATGATATCTGCTCAGAGTAAGGAAAAGTCTAAACTGACATTTAGACTAAAGTTGACATTTAGGACTCACACTTGGGACCCCTACACTTTTTCAATTTTATCTCCTGCTTCCCTCAACAAAGTTCTTGTAACCGCTCATTTGTTGTTGTTCAGTCATTTTAGTCATGTCCAACTCTCTGTGACCCCATTTGAGGTTTTCTTGGCAAAAATACTGGAGTGGTTTGCCATTTCCTTCTCCAGCTCATTTTATAGATGAAGAAACTGAGGCAGACAGGGTGAAGTGACTTGGCCAGGGTCACACAACTAGTAAGTATTTCAGGCCAGATTTGAACTTAGGTAGATGAGTCCTCTATTCACTGTGCCACCTACGTGACCCTATAGCAATTCATAACGTCTGTTACTACAATTTTATATTCTTTCTCCATAATGAAAGCATGAATACGATAGTGGAATTAGTATCATGCTTCAAATCCTGCTTCAGATACTTAATAACTGCATGATCCTGGACAAGAAACAAATTCTCTGAGCCTCAGTTTCACTATCTAAAAAGTGGGTTGATTAAAAATAGCACCTCCCTCAAAAGGCTATTATGAAGAGGAAATGAGATTATGCAGAGCATTTCTCAAATGTTAGTGTTATATACACGTTAGTTCTTTTTATCAGTTATCACAGTTTCCTGCATTATAATTATTGACCACCCTCCAGTAGACTTGAGACTCCATCAAGGCCAGGACAATTTTTTAAATATGTATTTTGTGTTCTCTTTAGTGCTTTACATAGCAGTACCTTGTCTATAGTAATACTCAAATATTTATCAGTTGAATGAATCATGTCTCTTAGTTTCTTAGTTTGGCATTTTAATTGTGTTTTCTAATGAATAAATATTCAGTTAAATTATATGTTACTCTATATTCCCCAAAAAAATAAACAAGCAAGACCTCTTTTAATACTTTAAAAAATACTACTATTTCATAAATAACTCACTATTACCAAGACTGTGTAAAAGAATCTAAAAACATACAAAGGGAAAAATGATTTAAGCTTTTCTAGCATTAAGACTTTTTTCCTACTAGATGAAAAGTAATTGGGTAAAATAGACTATAACTCAATAAAAAAAATTAGATAAAAATTAAATTAATAGTTGAAGAAGAGGAGGATGGTTTTTAAAGCTTACACCACAAAGAATGTCATAGCCAAGAAATATGGCATGTGTATGGAAGGTATGGAAAGAGTTAGGAGGACCCAAGTTTAAATCCCTTCTCCTTTAATGACTAGTTGTGGATTCATGGACTAGCCACTTAATCTCTCTAGGCCTATGGGCCTAGTTCTGAGCAGAAATACCCCTATAGTCCTCTTTCTTCTTTACCTCAGAGGGTTGTTGTGAAACTCAAATGAGATAATGTTTATAATGTGCTTTGCAAATCTTAAAGCTCTCTATAAATGTCAGTTATTAATACCTAAGGTAAAGCTAGAGTGTAAGAAAGTAATTGCAGATACTGATGATACCAAAAAGAAACTAAGCTGAAGAAATCAAAGGAAAAAAAGGTAAGGAAAGCTAAATTTCATGCATTGGTCTGTTTCTAAGGTCCCTAAATACAAATAAAAGAGAAGAGACAAAAAAGCAAAGAATAAAAAAGAGAATCACAAAGGGGAAGATCCATCCTGTCCATTAGTGTTTAAGTGAAACATGGTAGGGAATAGAAAAAAAAGAAACTAAATAGTCATGGACGGTTGAAAAATGATCAAAGGAATGGCAGTGCAAGAACTGTGCTTTTATAAAAAGGAAGATCTACAAGAAAGAATAAAGTTCAATGTGGGTCAATCTTGATGTGGGGAAAAAGGAAGGAAGGGAAATGATACAAAGTAAAAAATGTTCAAAGATAATATATATCTTTGTTAGACATAATCTTAGCAACAAGCAGTAAAAGGGGGAAATGGATGAAAAAGGAAGTAATAAATGTTAATTAAAAGAAGACATGTCTTATACAATCAGGGATAAGGTGAAAATGAGAAAAGCAAAGATGGAGAATGAATTCAGACTTCAAAGCAAGTTAAGATAAATGTTCCCATTTTGTTAATGGTGTTTCAGGAAGATTTTTTATTTATTAAACATCAGATTATGGTCATTTAAAGAATATTCCTAAGAAGCAGATAGTTTGATTACTATTAATAATACTAATAAATAAGATACTAATAAATAGTGTGTTAGCACAACTGATATTTAAATTTTTAGTGTTTTTAGATATTTTAAGAAAATACATTTAGAATCCATTTGTAATTTTTTTTTTAAATAGACTATCAAAAGGATTGTTGTTGCTATTCAGTCATGTCTGACTCTTTGTGCCCCCATTTGGGGTTTTCTTGGCAAAGATACTGGAGTGGTTTGCTATTTTCTTCTCCAGCTTATTCTACAGATGAAGAAACTGAGGCAAAAAAGGTTAAGTGATTTGCTCAGGGTCATACAACTAATAAATGTCTAAGGCTGGATTTGAACTTAGGTCCTCCTTACTCCAGGGCTGGCCATTTATTGACTGTGCCACTTAGCTGCCCCACTGAGAGGATACTACACCCATTCTTCAAGGAATACCTCAGATATTAACTCCTTAATGAAGCCTTTTCTAACCCTTCTCTGCCTCTATACATATACATTCTTTCCCCAAGATAACATAGAATCACATGTCATCATATCTAAAAGAAAGCTCCAAGGTGACATCAGTCAAACCTAACTAGGGCCAGTTATCCCTCAGTAACATTCCAGGTAAGCCACTTCTTTCCAAGACAACCCATTTCCTTTTTGGACAGTCATTATTAGAAAGATGTTCCTTGCATCAGACTTAAACCTGCTTCTTGAAGCTTCTACTCATTGCTCCTAATTCTGCCTTCTAGGACCAACCAAGCAGAACAAGTCTAATCCCTTTTCCCCATCCCATTGCTTCAAATACTTGATGACCCAGGTCATATTTCCCTTACACAATCTCTTCTGAACATCCCTACTTCCTTCAGCCAGTCCTTGTGCAGCATGGTCTTCAGTCCCCTCACCATCCTGGTCTCCATTTGCTACTAATGACAACCTCATCCTGTACTCTTTCCTCACCACAGATAATATCTTCTTAGCTCCTTCCAATAGAAGAACAACTCTTAAAAAATACTGTCAAGGTTTTGTGGAAGAGTCTGCCTCTTAAGGCTCTCTTCCTTGAGCTCAAATGTACAAATTCTGTACACATAAGTTATACTGACTCTTGATTGGCCTTTCACTCCCTCATTACCCTTTGGAAACATTGGTCCAAGTGATATTCACCCTTTGGCAGATCATGAAATGTTAACTCTTATCACTGTCACTTAGCCTCTTGACATTCCCCAAGGACTGTCTTATGGACAAGCAAGAGAAGCTGCCATCCACTTATGATATTATAGAGTTGCTCAGTAGGTTCCCCACTGCCTAAATCAGTTCACCAGCAGTGCCTAGGAATCTAAGGCTTCAGTCCTTCCTGTTAACAAATGACCCCACTGAAAACCATCAAAGCCCCTTAGGAAGCCTAGCCTGTTAAGTCTTTGTCAGTTGTACTATATCAGCTCTCTCTTCTGAGCTCTTTTGTTTATAGTTATAGCATACAGAACACTGTATATCTCTCATATGATTTATTTTCCCCATTTGACTAATCTCCTTGAGTACCCAGATGATGTCTTATACATCTTTGCATTCCCCCATAATACCTGGCTCAGGACTTTGAACACAGTAGGGTAAAGGACTGGACCTCTGATCTGAACTAAGTCACCATTGATAGAGAGTAGTGGATCAAGCTCTTTTCCAAGAGATGGGACGTGAATCCAGGGCCCCCTGGCTTTCAGCTCAACTCTCTATCCACTGTGCCATGCTGGCTCTCCCACATACTAAGTGTTTCATAAATATTTGTTTTATAAAATTGATATTTTCAAAATACAATTCGAAAAAACAGTTAGCAGTGGCATCAGTTTTTTAACTGCTTTTTTTGCCTATGTGTTGTCATACTTTTTTTTAATAAACTCTACTACTACATTAGGCTGTTTTTCTGCATCCCTTCCCTTTTGCAGCTAAGCTTCAAGAAATATTCCTCTGTAGTCATTTTCTCTGCTTCTCCTCTCACTTATCAATCTCTTACAGTTTGGCTTCTGATGTTATCATTTAGCTGAAAATATTTTCTCTGAAATTATTCATAATCTCTTAATTGTCAAATCCAGTGGCCTTTTCTCAGTCCTTATACTTCTGAATTTTGTTGCTTTTAACACTACTGATTACTCTCCTCCTGAATATTCTTTCTTCTTTGGGTTTTTGTGATATTCTCTCTTTTGGGATATTGCTCTCCTTCCCATGGTCCCTACTCAGTCTTCTTTGCTATATCACTGTTCATGGTCTTCCTGTTGTACCCTAAGATTTTATCCTCAGCTCTCTTCTCTCTGTATATTCTCTCTCAGTGATCTTATCACATCTGTGTGGTTCAGTCATCATCCCTATGGAGATGAAATCCAGATATTGAACCTTGATTTCTCCCCTGATATCTAGTCCTGGATCACAACCCTGGTCATTTGACTTCCTTATTTTTGCAACTGTTTATATATCGTGGAATCACAGAATTTTACAGTTGAAAGGGACCTCTCAGTACAACCTATTCCTGAAAAGAATCAATAGCATACCCAGCAAGTGACTATTTCAAGCTTCTGCTTTAAAGACCTCCAGTAAAAAGACCCTACTACCTCCTAAAACAAGTCATTTCACTTTGAGACAGCCCTAAATTTTTGAAAGTTTTTTTCTTGATGTTTACCTTTAAATTGCCTTATTGAAACTTCTACCCTTTGATCCTTCCTTCTTGAGTCAGAGAGAATGAACAACAAAATCATTCTTCAAAATTCTTCAACAAAATAATTCTTCAAAAAAAATGTGAAGATGGCCATAATTTTGCATCTGAGTCTTCTATTTTTTTTTTCCAAGTTAAACCCATTTCCTTCTATCAGTCCTCACATGGCATGGGAGTCTCTTTCCCTACCAGTTTGATTTAGCTAATTTTTTCTTTGAGTCATTAAAAGAACCATTCCCTGACTTAAAGAGGCCTATTCATTCAATGGGCATTACCTCCCTCTAAGTGAGTAGGTGAAAAAGCCTAGCCTAAAAAGGCCAAGGTCTCCCATTGCATCCTGGGCCATCTCCAGTCCCTGATGAATATCTGGTCACTGGATCCAGATGGCTCAGGAGGAGAAAGTGAGGCTGGTGACCTTGGACAGCCCTCCCTTACTCAAAACAAAGTCAAGCACAAGTCATATCATCATTTCTCTGATGTCATGGTCTTCTTTGAAAACTAAGGATGAACACAACAACAACAGCATGGCATAGACTTGAAGTCTTTCACCATCCTGGTTGACCACTGTAGTTGTTTTCCAGCTTATTAATGTCCTTTCAAACTTATGTTACTCAGAACTGAACAAAATCATAGAAGTTGAGAGTTACGAAGGACCTCACGTTCCAGCAGATATACGGAAGTAATATCTACTATAACATCATCATCATCATCATCATTGTCATCATCATAGCTAGTATTGATTTATGCCTCAAGGTTGCAAAGATCTTTCAATATGTTTTCTCATTTGAAACTCACAACAACCCTGGGATATAGTTGCTGTTATTATCCTCATTTTACAGTTTAAGAAGCTAAAGGACAGGGAACTCCACAGTCAACATCTGAAGCCAGATTTGAATTCAGGTCTTTCTGATACAGGACTTATGTACTATATACCATAACCTTTACTTGAAAACTTTCAGGGAAGGGGAACCTACTATCTCTTTAGGTAACCCCTTCCACTTTTCAATAGCTCTAGTTGTTTTTCTGACAACCCAAGATCCCATTAGCTTTTTTTATCTTTACATCACTATTGATTCAAATTGAGCTATTCTCTGAAACCAAACCCTTTCTTTGTTTTCAGAATAACTACTCTCATCTTGTACTTTGGAAGTTGATTTTTGTTTGTAGGTGCAATATTTTACATTTATTTAACCCTGCTGAATTTGCTGTAGCCTATTGCAATTCTTTTAGACCTTAACTCAGTCATCCAATGTGTTAGCTATCCCTCCTATCTTTGAGTCATCTGCAGATCTGATGAGCCAACTTTGCCTTAATCCAAGTCATTGATAATAATGTTACACACCACAGAGCCAAATGCAGACCCCAGTTGAATCCATTTCTCTCCATCTTCCAGATAAGAACAGTATAAAATGCTTTATCAAAGCTTCATTATAGTCTAGCTAATCCCACAGCATTTCCTTCAACTGCCAATTTATTAATCCTATCAACAAAGGAAATAAGGTTAGTCTGGCATAACCAGTTGTTTTTAGAACCATTTTATAATCTTAATGACTAAACTTGCTTAATTTTCATTACTTTAAAAGTGAATAACTCATTCCTCTAGGTTAGAAATTGACCCATTGTTTGCTTATTTTTTCCCCCATATGCAGCATGGCATAGAAATTGTGGTTAAGTACTGATCTGTGAGTCAGGAAAACTTAGAAATCCCCTTAAACACTAGCTGTGTAAACTTGAGCAATCAACATGACTTGTTTTTAATGAAGCCATGCTAACTCTTTGTAATTATCTCCTTTTCTAAATGTTCACCAACCATGTCTTTTATAGCACATTTTAGAATGATCTGCTCAAGAACAGAGTGCTCCAGATGTGGTGTGACCAGGACAGAGGACAAAGAAACTATCAGCATCTTATTCCTAGAACCTATGCCTCTCTTAATGTATAGCCCAATAATATGTTTGGGTTTTTTGGCTGCCTCCTCCCACTGCTAGCTTACATTGAGTTTAAATCTCCTAAAAACCCTAGATTCTTTTCAGACAGACTTGTCTAGCCATGACTTTTCTGCTTTGTATTTTCAAAGTGTATATTTTGAACAGAAGTTTAAGACTTTACATTTATCCAAGTTGAATTTTATCTTATTAGATTCAATCCAATGCCCCAGCCCAGGGGTGAGGAACCTGTGACCTCAAGGTCACATGTGGGGATTTGTTTTGTGAAGTTTGGATTCAGTCAGAGGGCTGCACTTGAGGACCTAGAGGGCCACATGTGGCCTCCAGGCCATTGAATCCCCCATCTATATCAGAGAAATCAAGGATCCCCCCAAGCATCAAAGTATAGGTTTTCCTTATTCCAGGAGACCAACAAAGCCATTAGCAGTGTCAGATTATTATGTGTCCATTTACTTCTCATTGTTATCTTGGATATCAGCTCAGAAGACATGTCTAAATGTGCTAACCATTTTATTAGCACTTTATTTATGGAACCTAGGCAGCGAAACTGCAGTTGGAGAGCTGTGTATGTCTGGCAAGCTAAGCAGTCACACTCAGCGGTATCCACTCCCTAAGGCTAGTTTCACAATCAAAATGGCCCTATTCCCCAAGCCTTTCCGGAAAATGAGAATAAATTGCAAGAAATGCAGTGCGAATTGTGGAAGGTCAGTACATTAGTAACAGGAGATGAGATGGGTTCAGGAAAAAAAGGTATAAATTGTAGGAAAATATAAATGAGAGACAGGTTTCCCTGCAAACGACGTGGTCAATGCTAGATTAGTGAGGCTCAGTGACCATACAAACATTGAATAATACTGGCAGTAATTTTATAGTTCCATCTGTCAATGGGTTTTTAAGTCTTACAAATGTTAATTAAATCTCAGGTGAACAATAATACATTGGTTGCTTTCTAGAGAAAGAAACTGCCACTGAAAGATTAAGTATTTTGCTCAAGACCCCACAGCATATAAACTCCAGAACTAGAATTAGTATCCATCTTTTGTGTCAACCATCCATTTGTTCCCACTATTAAACATTCTTCCTTTTCAAGAATTCCCTTGAAACACATAAACAGGAGGATAATCTTTAAGCATAACTAGATTCTAGTTGCCACAATATGGAATCAAATAGATTTTAAATAGTTGTTGTTTCTTACCTTTTCATACCACAGGTATTATTTCATCTGAAAATACTGCTTATAATCAGGACATGTTAAAAATCTTTTAAAATGCAATTGAGAAATAATGAAATAAATAAAAAAAATTTTTTTTCAAAAGACCAGCAACTTTTAAAGATCCAAGAGCTCCAGTTAGTACAACTATCATTGTTTCCGAGAGACTCCACCTCCCCAGAAAGAGGTGATAGATACAAGATTCAGAATGAGACATATTTATTACAAAGCTTTTGTTTTTCTTTTTTTCTCTTATTGGAGGTAGAATGGGAAAAAGCGAATAAATGCTTGTTAGTTGAAAAAAATTTTTTTGAAAACAATTTTTTAAGAAACTGAGACTGAGAAGCTAAATTACTTATCCCACATCACAAAGGCAGTAGGGTGAAAGGGGAAGTATTCGAACCCACATCTTCTAATTCCAGAGCCATCCCTCTTTCCATTGTACCATGACTTCTTCGTATCCCCAGTGCTTAACCTAGTGCCTGGCACATTTTGGGCACTTAATAAATGCTTATTGAATTGAATTGTCCATAGCCACAAAGCTATTAAGTTGTAGAGCTAAGACTGAAACCCAGATCTTAAGACTCTAAGTCTGATGTACTCTGTCTTATACCACACTCTCTTAAAATCTATAACTCATTGTGAAATGAAAGTTCCTGTAATCTTTTTATTTTTCTATGACTATTACCACTGTAGCGGAGAATTAGTTCATGTATTTTCTCATCTCTGATATATTAAAATCTGACCACCCTACTTGTAGAGGGCCGAGCTCTGGACCCTGGCCCCCTGGTGAGCCTGGAGACGCCCGGGGGGTGAGAACCTGCCTTCGGGTGCTGGAAACGCCCCTTACGGAGCTGAGCTCTGCCTCCAGGGCGGAACATGGGAGGAGCTACGGCCGGGTATATAAGGGGGAACACAGGAAGGTCGGGAGGATTGGGGTAAGCAATAAAGTGCAGTAAGCAACCTCCTCGGGTGTACTACTGTTTGGTCATTCCCCTCCCCCACAGGAGGGGGACGGAACCACTGGAAGACCGGTATAGCGGGTGGCTTACAGGAGAGGTAAGCTTCTAGGCGACAGCCCCGGGCAGGCCCGGTGCATCTCCTCAACATCTGTAAAAGCTTTCACTAGCATAAGATTGTTTATTCATTAGTTCCATAATTGCTGTGAATATATTACCAAACACAGGTGAGCACCACCATCAATGATATTTGTTTAGTCTTCATTTATAACCCTCTACAAAGCATCTTCATGGTCCCTGTACTCCAAGAAGCTCAAATCTCAATCAGAAAGTGATTTGACTTTTACAGATAAACAAAACTGAATCTAGAAATCACTGTATAAGGGACACAACAGAAAAGTAATTCTGATTCTAATTCAGATCCATAGTATTTTACCTTTACTGAATTTTAGAGCTTTCTCTGCTCATTTCACTTCATGATACTTTTGAAAGAGTTGATTCCCAATTTTTCAAACCTAGTATTAATCAAAAATGATCTTCATTTGATCTCTATCTTCTTCTATAGTTCATTATAATCCAGATAAAAACTTAAAGAACCTTCTAAGTTCAAAGAAAATATATAAACCAGCCTGTGTCTCCTTCACTTACAGAATGATATATTTTTGTGCATTCTCATGGACTCATTTTTCCCAAAGTTACTCATTTTTACTCACTAATATCCTTCCCTTTCCAAGTTGGAGGGGTGAGTACCCTACAAGCCTCAGTCTACCCAGCAGCATGAGGCAATAATACACCTTTTCTTGAGTGAATCAAAATGCTGTGCCTCAGAATTTAGCCACCATTTTGGCCCAAGCCATACCACATTGAACTCTTATGTCAAGCCCCCTTTGGCGGTTGATTATTTCTCCTACTGATTGCAGAAACCAAGCCCCATCACATAATCTGAGGTTGATTTTGTGAGTTTAACACAGTAACCCTTTACTTAAGCAACAGGTATTGAACAACAAACCTGAAACTTTACCCATTTTGTGTGCTATTGTGATAATAAAATGGAAGCAGAAACCAATCTTGACATGGCATCCTGGATTTCAAAAATTACACATTAAGAATAAGTGGGAACTCCTGTGACTGACTTTTTGATGGCTGTATATCTCTTCAGGAATATTGTGATAGGTTTCAGTTATTGAGTTGTTGAGATATTTTTGACTACTGACCTTTCCAGTGAATTTTTTAAATTCTTCAGTGCAGAACTAGCTCTTTAAAATTGGGGTTATAGATAAACAGAACACACATTTCCTCATCTGAGAAGTGTTAGGGGCCAACACTTGTGACAATATAAACATCAGAGGTATTTTTGATGACTTTGAACTGGCTTAATTTTTTAATATAATGAATTGGGAATGAGTGTGAATATCAAATTAACTTCTGTTAACAAAAAAGAAAAAAAGCATTGCATTGATGAATAGTGGAGCTGTCTCTACTGTTGTGTTGAAAGCATTTGTGAATGAGTGTAATTTCTTCCTTGATTTATAATTGGTCCCTATGAGAGAAGTCAATTACTTTATGTGTAATGGGCTTCAAAAGGCAGAAGTGTAAAGTATTTTTATCCTTATACATGTAGGTTTGCTTTTATTCAGAAATGGAAAAATAAACAAAATGAATACTTTAATCTAACTTGCAAAGCACTTGAAAAAATGAACTGCAGTATAAAGATAGCTGCAGTAAGCCTCCCACAGGAAGCCCCCTGAAGCTTGCAGCATCATTAAATAAGAAGACTAAATGCTGGAGGGAGAGCTGATAAACAGTCTTCAGTTCTTTACTAAAATTTCACAGAGAACATCTTAACTGAGCTTTTCTTAAAAAATCATTTGTACCCATTTTTGGGAGCATTTTTCAGTGGTGGCAAATTTCTCTTGCTCTTCATAGATAATGTATACCCAGTGCCTCATCCTCGCATGGATGTGACCCTGTATTCTGCATCCCTAGCCACCCTCTCTATCCCTAACTTGTTCTTCTCTCATATCCTATACCACAATGGTCATGAAATGGCAGTGGGAAGACTCCTTGCTTCCCATAGTCATTTTTAGACTCTCTCTTTTCCACCATTAGTCAGCAACACTTTTGTCTGGTCTACTTTATTTACATTTTTCAACCTCTACCAATCATGGTGGCTCTTGTATACTAACCCCCATGTCATTTTCTATCATTTCTGAAGGAGCCCAACACCTGACTCTTCTCTACTACTCCTTAACTCTTGTCTATACATAGGAGATTTCCATTGTTTATATTAATAGGAGATTTCATTGCTTATATTAATGCCCCCACAAATACCCCAACTTCCCATTTTCTTAATCTTAAAACCTATGATCTACTCCACTCTGACACAGATACCTACAACATGAAACATCTTACCCACAGATGTTCCCCTTAATCAAAAAGAGTAAGTAAGCATTTAAAGAAAGAACTAATAAATAGAAATATATAGAGATTAATTTTACATATATATGCATATATAGACATATAGACATACACATATATACATATAGACATACACATATATACATATGTGCATACATATATATACATATACACATATGTACATACACACATATATATGTGTATACCTATTTTTGTCTAATGGTCGTCATCTCTAGGGTGGGGAGGCTGGAAGAAAAAATACATTTACATGATAATTTTGTTGTATATTTGAAAGGAATCACAAGTTGTGCATAGTAGATTTTCAGTTTCATGTGCAGTCATCTTCTTTATTGCATTATGTTATGAAATGCTTGTTTTATTCCGCAAATTAAAAATAAAAATTTTTTAAAGAGTAACCATAACCTCCTGTCATTCCACCTGACCTTATGCTTCACCCGTACTAAACATATTCTCCTTCATCATGACCTCCAATCCTTCTACCCTCATACTATCTGTAGCCAGTGTTCCTGCCCTGACCACTTTCCTAAGCCAACCTTTACCAGTTTCACCACTGTAGTTAACCACATGCTACATTCTCACTGCAGAATTGCCTTGTCCTTGTTCAGGGATGAGTAGGAGCCGATGTCTTTTGAGGTCCCTTTCTAACTCTGAGATTCTGTGATAAAACAGCAGCTTACTGTAGCTCTATCATCTCTGTAGCTAGTGAGTTAGCTATACTAACCCCTCAGGATGAAGCAGCATATCAGGGAGAAAAAGAAAGGTCCTAGAAAGAAAACTTTAGGACTTTATAAATTTGTATTGAAGCTATGGTTTAAGGACTTGGATCTCTTTGAATATATTAAAAATAATTTCTCCAAATATACTTGAGAAGGGAGAAAATTAAAATGTTATTTAGATAATTGAAGGTTTGTATTTCATTGATTTCTACTGGAAATAGACTAAGTGATTTCTAAAGTGCATTCCCACTCTAGTTCAATTACCTATGGCATTTTAACTATGATTTTTGTTATTGTTCTGCCATTTCAGTCATGTTTGACTCTTTGTGACCCCATTTGGGATTTTTTTTTTAGCAAAGATACTAGAAAAACTTGCTATTTCCTTCTACAAGTCATTTTATAGATGAGGAAACTGAGGCAAACAGTGTTAAGTGACTTGTCATAGCTAGTAAGTTTCTGGGGCCAGCTTTGAACTTAGGTCTTCCTGACTGCAGGCCCTATGTTCTATCCACTGAGCCACCTAGCTGCCTAACTAAGTTTAGGAACATCTGCATCTCTTTTTGGACTTTTAAAAAATACAAGGTAGAATATGATGGTAGAAAAGGAGAAATATAGGTAAAGTACTCTAAGTGAATTTGAAGAAGGGATCATTTTCATCTCTGAGGGTCAGAAAAGATTTTCTCAGCGGCTGGACCTTCAAGGAAGAGGAGGATTTGAACGGAATCAGAATGGGAGAGGATCTTAAAAAAATGTATACAGGCAGAAGAGTATAGGGTGAGATCCAAGAATATCTAGAGTCCAGTTTGATTTGAACATGCAAGTATGAGATTGGGGATATTATGAAACAAGGCAGTGCAGTTGGAGGCAGGTAGTAGAAGGGGGTAGGAAGGAGGAAGGATGTGCCATCTGTAGGGTTGGTATTTCATGTTTTAGGCAAAAGAAAACAACACAAGGTTTTTATACAGGGAAGTGACATAGTCAGGTCTGGACATTGTAAAGATTAACGTGGTAGCTTTAGTACCTACAATGTTCTTGTATTATTGCCAACTTTAGATTTTTATATGGATACATTAATATTTATCTTAGTCAGTGATTTGATTGATTGATTGATTTGAAGACTGGGTGTAAGTGCCTCTTTCAGGCTGGAAGTGCATTTCCACCATTGATGGACACAGGAGCACATATTGGTTCTCTTTTTGACCAAGGTCAGGTCACCCTTCCTTACACGGCCTGATAGGTCTTCACTTCCAAGGGTTTTTCATTCATCATTTTGGTGCCAGACTTAGTATACACACTTGGCTTAAGCTGCTCTAGCTCAGAACTCCCAAACTAAAATGATCCATGAGCCTCAGCCTCCCCAGTGGCAAAGATTATAGGCATTTGCCATGAAGCCTGTCTACATGGAGACATTTAGACGTGTAGCTACTACTACACAAATTCTCTAACAGTGATTGAGTTTCGCTCTGGATTCTTGGGCAGACTGAGTAAACTTCTTAGTTTAATGAAATTAAATTGAATCCTCCATTTTGCTTACTGCTTCCTTGCATCCAGTTATCTTTATCTTATTTTCCTTCCTCCTAAAAAGTATCTGTTGTCTACAGAAAGAGCATGATGACAGTGTAATATAGTGAAAATAGAGCTGGCTATGGAAAGAGACAACTGCATTCAGGTGTTTTTGCTGATGCATACTACTTCTTTTGACCTTGGACTTGTCACTGAGCCTACTTGGGCCTCAGTTTCCTTATCCATAAAATGAAGGAGTTGGTCTGGATGACCTACGAGGATCACTTCCAGGTCCAGGTCTGTGACATTTATTTTTTGGAGGTATAGGGTATGTTCAGGGAGGACCAGTACCTTGGTATGATGGCTGCTGAGCCCTTTTTGGGACTCTTTCCACCTTTGGTGTTCACCTGTTCCATCCAACTCTCACCTGTCGCTCCAAGAAGCTGTAGCATGCTAAGCAGCCACACCCCGGGAAAACCGTTTCGGCAGATGGACCAAACCATGTATTTTTAATTAATTAATTTTGAGTTTAAAATTTTCTCCTTCTCCCTCCCCTCCTCCTCCCCAAGACAGCATGCAATCTGCTATAGGCTCTACATATACATTCATATTAAACATATTTTCACATTAGTCATGTTGTAAAGAAGAATTAGAACCACCAGAAAGAAGAAACAAAACAAAACAAAACAAAAAAGAAAAGAGAGAAAGAGCAAATAGTGCGCTTCAATCTGCAGTCATACTCCATAGTTCTTTCTCTGGATGTAGATAGAATTTTCCATCATGAGCCTTTTGGAGTTGTATTAGATCCTTGCATTGCTGAGAAGAGCTAAGTCTGTCAAAGTTAGTCATCACACAGTGTGACTGCACCTGTGTACATTGTTCTCCTGGTTCTGCTTACCTCACTCAGCATCAGTTCACATAAATCTTTCCAGGTTTTTCTGAAGTCTACCTGTTCATCATTTCTAATAACACAATAATATTCCAGTACATTCATATACCACAGCTTGTTCAGCCATTCCCCAATTGATGGACATCCTCTCAATTTCCAATTCTAAGTCCCTACAAAATGAGCTGCTATAAATATTTTTGTACATATGGGTCTTTTTTCCATTTTTATGGAGATCTATATTATTAAACAAAGGAATTTCATAAAAATCTGTTTATTATTATGCATGCAATATTAACCAGGTTTCACACTTGTGGAATTTTGAACAACCTCCTTTATTGCAACATCTCTTCAGCTATCTGTACCTCAGACAATCTCACCAAGAGCTAGTCTTTTCTTGGAACTGATAAAATCTATATAACATAGACATAAACTTAGAAACCAGCTCTATTGAAAAAGACCAAGAATCTGTGACTTATTAAAAATTTTTAATGGTTTGAACACACATTTTAAAGGTAATAGGTTCCTTCAAATAATAAATTTTCCTTTTACTACAACTGAACTGTAAATTATACATTTATTTCAGATTAGCTAACAGAACTCCAAATTCATCATAACATCTAGTTTTGCACAGTCTACTTTCATTTCCCAGTAGGCTACTTCCTCTTAGAATTCATTTCCCATTTGAAAAGTAACTCTGTGACCCACTGGAAGTTGGACACAATTTATACTTCACACATTTACATCCAGTGTCATCAATTCTCAGCTAGTTAGATACTAAAAGCCTCTTTGCAGGATGGTAAGATCAGAAGAAAAAAACTTTAGCAGAATATTTAAATCAGCTAGGTGCTGAAACGAATAGAGTGCTGGATCTGGAGACAGGAAGTTCTGAATTCAAATCTTTCCTGTGACCTTTGTTTTCCTCAATTTCCTCATCTGTAAAATTGGTATAGTAATAACTCCTATCTTCCAGATTTGTTGCAAGAATAAAATGAGATAATATTTGTAAAGTACTTTGCAAATGTTAAATTGCTATGTAAATCCATTAGCAGTATGATTTGTGTAATGATTTTTCTAATCTATAAAAATTACTTCTTGTACAGATCTCTTTCTGGGCATACACTTAAAAGAAATTAAAACAACTACTGCAAATGAAGCAACATGTGCTTTCTACTTCCATCAGATCTTTATATAATTGTAATTTAATATACTGGAAAACTGACAGAATTCAATGAAGTCCAGAAAACATGTATTGACTTCCTCCGTGCTAGGCACTGTGATATGATAACTGGTAGAATACAAAAGACCCAGATGAAGTGATCCCTGCCATGAAGAAGCTAACACTCCACTTGGGGAGGCAAGTTAGATAGAGTGAGAAAATAAAATATAAACAGGCATGAGAAGGTAGTGTAGACTGCATACTCTTAAATTATTTAGAGTAAAATTAAGAGACTGCTTTATAATTTACTTTTTCTTTTAAAATGGTATGTTTCTTTTAAAATTTCAATTAACGAGCATTTATTGTCTCTCCATCTAATTGTAAAAAAAAAAAAAGGAAAGAAAGAAAGAAAAGGAAAACAAAGCCCTTACACCAAATATGCATCCTTATGAAAAATACGTACTCCAACTGGCCATGTCTAAAACTGGAGATCTCTCATTCTGCATCTGGAGTCTGTCATGTTGTAGGGAGCATATATCATCCTTAATCCACTGGAATTGTGACTAGTAATTGCATTGTTCAGATGTCTTGTATCAGTAAACATTGTTTGTCTTTACATTGTTGTTATTTTATAAATTATTTTTCTAAGTCTGCTCACTTCATTCTCTCTGTCTTAATTCCTACATGTCTTTCCAGGTTTTTCTAAAAAGAAAAAAATGAAATATTTATCAGAGGAGCCTGAGACAAATGTTTTCCCAATTGACTGTTTCCCTTCTACTTTTAGCTATATTTTTTTGTTTTGTACAAAAAAAATTAATTTTATATGCTCAAAATTAATCATTTTCTCTTCCATGATCCTTTTGTTTGGCCTGAGATCATTATGTGTTCTATTAATGTGGAAGGAAGCAAGATAACTATAGATTAAATTATGCTGGATCTGAAAGGAAGCAAAGGATTTAGGTTTAAGCAAAGAGAAGAAATAACATTGTAGGGAAGCACAGAGATGGAAATCAGTGTCACACTTGCAGAAAGCCACAGATTGGAGCAGAAGACTAAAGCTGAAGAAGAGTGAGAGATGTAAAGTTGAATAGATTAGTTTAGAGCCAAAAGCTGGTGTCCACTTGGTAGAGGATCTTGCATCGCAGGTTAAGAAGTTTTGGAGTTAGTCTAATATGCAATGTGTTGTTCTTGAGCAGGCCCTCTAAGCTTCTTAAGGGTAAGAACTTTTTAATTTTATTTACAATTTATTACAATGTACCCAGTACATTGCACTTAAAAACATTTGTGAATAAATGGAAGCGGCATGAAAATTGCTTTTTTAAAGGATTATTTTCTTCAGTGAATTATTTTCTTCAGTGAGATTTTGCGCCTCTATTTCCATTTAGCCACATCTGCTTTTAAAGGAGTTCTTTTTTTCTTCAGTGAATTTTGTGCCTCTTTTACCATTAGGCTGCTTCTGTTCTTTAAGATGTTATTTTTTTGGTTCCTTTTACCAAACTGTTAATTCCCATTTCAAAATTTTCTTGCCCCACTCTGATTTCCCTATTTTTCCTCTACCATTCATCTCTTTCTTTAACTCTTTCAGGAATTCTTGTTGGGCTTGGATCCAATAAGCATTTTTCTTTGAGGTGTTGCTTGTAGTTTCCCCAGGTTATTGTTTTCTTCTGAGTTTGTGTCTTGATCTTCCCTGCCAGCACAGTAGATGTTCTTTTGTTTGTGTTTTATTTCCTCATTTTTCCAGCCCATTCTTTAACTTTGAACACTATGTTAAAATAGAGCTCTGTTCACCTAGGAATAGAGACACACTGTCCCAAGCTTCAGGCTTTTTTATGCTGCTGTTTTCAGAGCTAACTCTGGGGGTCTGCAAGTTTTCAGTGCTTCTAAGATGTCTGATATGGAGAGAAGTATGGTTGCTGTTCTCCTGGTCTGTGCTCTTGTCCTTACCCAGAAAGGGCCCCTGTTTCCCTGGAGCCTAGCATTCCTATTGACCCTAAATCTGTGAACAGAGTTCCTGCTTTCCTGCAGCCACCTTGCTAGAGATCTTCTCTGCCTTGGAATGCAACCAGGGCCCCTGCTTCCTTGTGACGCACCAGAAATGCTCCTTTCCACCTTGGATCTGCAGCTTAGAACTGCATATGGGCACTAAAGTTGCCAGTCAGCACCAGCTGTACCCAGTGCCAGCAGTGGGTCCCCTGTAATCCTCTTTCTGACCCCCTTATTGTCTCTGGGATGAGAGCTCTGGAAGCTGCTATGGCTGCTGCACTGCTGTTGATGGTCAGCATGGGTACACTCTAGACAGGCTTCCACTCCAGTGTCACAGACCTTTCCTGCCTCCCTCTGAAATTTTCTTGGTCCAGAAAAATGTCTTACCCTGAGCTTTGTTGGATCCACCACTCTGAAATTTGATTTGAATCATTTTAAAGTTATTTGGTGGGGGGGAAAAGAGGGGAGAGATGTTGAAAGAGTTTAGCTGGATCACTGCCTCTAATCCATCATCTTGGCTCCACCCATAAAATGGCATTTTAGAACAATTTATTCAACCACTACTGCAATTCCTCATCATGACACAAAGGTGGCCCTGGGTTCACCTAAAAATTTGTCAGTTCATTGAAGTCTTTGACAGGTCTTATGAGCTGGAAAGCATGGACCTTACAATAGACTACATGCCCTTTATTTGAGGATGAGTCTAGCACAATTCAAAGAGGCTTGCTAGGTTGGCCAAAAAGAATTGAATGTTTCAACCATTCGTGAAGACTAGGATTCAGAGGAATTGAATTCTCCATTGTTAGAGGATGAGCCCACACCTTTCAAATCACAAATTCATTGAAGTATTTAAAATGTAACCGGGCTACAATATGTAAGATAAAAAGACTGGAAGCAGGCAATGTATTATAGTAATTTATTAGTTAAGTGATAGAGTGATTAATTAGGGTGATTGCTGTTGAAATGTAAAGAAAAGGCCAAATCTAAGAAATGTTACAGCAGAATTTGTAAACTGGATGCAAATGAGAGGCAAAAAGGGGCTTTTCAAAGTTCAACTCTAAGGTTAGGAGCTGAAGGAATCAGGAGAATAATGGTTCTGTATTATTAAAGGGGGAAAGTTTACATAGAGAGCCAGTTTGGGGAGAGGGCTGAGGAATTTAGCATTAGACAAGTTGAATTTGGGATAATGGAAGGGCATCCAAGTCAAAAAATCCCAAAGACAATTAGCAGTAGTCATTGCTGGAGATGTATATTTGGAAAGCACCGTCATGGAAATAATCTTTGAAACCACAAAGGAAATCATCCCTTCAGTGGTGCTGAGTTGTAGAAGAGCATAACATAGAAAATGTTATGATGAGAAGACAGAAGGAAGAGGAACTGGTGAAGAAAGCAACAAGTAGGGGAGAACCAGAAGATGGTAGTGTCATGGAGGCCAAGGAAAGAGAATGTTTGAATAGTGAAGAGTGAGCTGCACTGCCACATTCCCCCAAAGAAGCCGCGGAAAATGTGTACCTGCAAAAAAAAATGTACTTGGCTAAGAGAAGTTAATTAGTGACCTTAAAATAATTTCAGCAAGGTAAGTAGTAGGAAAAGTACCACACAGACTCTGAAAATGATCAGTGAAATTTGATTATTACAAGTTCTTTCAATTACTTTCCCCACATTTTTATTAAAACCTTTTTCAAGGCAGTTCCTGCCTTATGTTGAATTCTTCTCTACAATGTTGAATTCCCTTCTGTGTTGTACAGTAGTGCTCTAGTATATTTTAATGCCATTTAAATGGAATGCCCCTATTTCTACATGTCTGCATAAAACACTTTTATAAGCCATTTAGAAAACAACAGTTTTGTATTCTTCGATTCTACATTTTCAAGATTTGACATCTTTCTGTACTTTTTTTCTAGGTCATTGATTAGTTCTAAAAATTCTGCAGCTAGTATTTTCAGGAATGCTTGCTTCATGCCTCTTAGAATTTAAATTCAAAAGTTTTTTTTTTCATAGCAACCATAATTATTTGAGAGACATCACATCTACCTTGTTTCTTTTCCATGTTAACATCTCTCTTGTAAAATATCTTAGACTGACAGCACCAGGAACTGAAGGCAGAACTATCCATAATAGTCAATTGTGCTTTCTGGTTTTGGTAGAAAAATATATTTAAAGTTGCTTCTAATTCTTAACCTCTTCTGTTTCTCTTTGGAGGAACCAGTGAGGGTATAGTTTGCTATAAAGATCAAGTGAGATAATATATGTAAAGTGCTTTGCAAATCTGAAAATGCTATAAAAATATTAGCTGTGATTATTATTCTTCTGTCTTCTAACCAAGACCGCCATGTAGTGTGGTAACACATTTTTAAATGTCTAACATGTAAAAGGAAGAAATGAAAAGAAAAGGAGACTCAATTTTCTTCTTTGTACAAGAGTATGATTGATTCTTTGGGTTTTCACTTCAGTTTACTCATAAAAATTTATATTTTAAAGAGGTTGGAGGGAGTGGAATTTCTAAATCTCCCAAACTGAAAGGAGGTCTGGAATTCCAGATAAAATCATAATTTAAAATTTAATGCATTTTTATTGGCCTAAAATAATTTTTTCTATCATATGCTATTATAATTTTATAACTTTTTTTAAAAGTGTCCTGATTTCTTTATACACTTTTGGCATATTCTTGACTTGAAGCCCTCTGTTAAGAAGTTGACATTCAACAAAACCAGTCTTTATACCTGTTTAATTTCCATATCTTCCAATGTCATTTTGTTTTTCTATGCAAAGAAATGTTGAAAGTAGAACCAGTTGGAGTCATTTTTGTTGACTCACTGCCCACAATTGTTTAAAGGAATTTTGTGTCGCGTTGGGAGTAGATTTTTTTTTTTTAAACTATCAGGAAATTATGTTAAATTGGACATTAAAACCTTAGAGCTACAGTGTTGGAGTCATAACATGGAAATAGTTTGAGACTAATTCAGAAGGTTTTGGGCAAGGATCTGAATGCATCAAACAAGTAAATGTCAGTATAAATTTGCAATATGCTTAAAGCAGAGTTGCTGGTCACATTTACTTAACTCCTCGTCCAGAGATATTCAACATGCTATTAATTCCCCATACTTAGTTTCAGCATCAGAGTTTTATTTGTTCATACAGGATAACTTGCTGAAGTAAAATGCTACAGCTTTCAAGCTGTAACAAACCTTAGAGATCACCTTGTTCATCCCTGCCTTTTCATGGATGAGGAAACCAAGACCCAGAGAGTTTAAATAACATGCCCAAAGTCATACCATCCGTTTTTGACAGGAGTGAGACTACAAGGCTCCCAGCTTCTGGTCCAGTTGTTTCCAAGACCTCCAGATTTAACTTGTCACTAGTTATCTGTGCAATCTTGGAGAAGTTCTGTAACTTCTCTCAGCCTCAGTTTCTATACCTACAAAATAAAGATTGCTTCACAGGCTGCGTGTGAAAGTTAAATAAGAGAAAACCATAACATTTTAGAACTGGAAGGGAATCTTAAGAAATAACCTGGTTCTCTGCCCTCACAAGAACCAGTCCAGGTGAAATGAACTTGCCAGAAGCTACCTAACTAGGCAATGGCAGAACCCAGAATGAAAACCAAAGTCTCCTAACTCCAGAGTCTTTTGGTTTTTTCCCCACGATAAGACAGTGTCAGTCTTGAGGTTGATTTCATCTGGCCTGTGACAAAAACTAGGCAATATTATTGCTTTGGCAGTAATACTATAGTTCAGATAATAATTTCCACCCTAAGAATCCTTCTAGGGCTCTGATCAATTAAAACCTGAAATGATAAAAGCTAGTTAGCCCATCAATTCAGTTCAATTTAATTCAACAAGCACTTATTAACTACCTACCATGTGCCAAGTGTATGCCAAATACCTACTGCTATCCAGCAGGAATATGAAGACAAAGGAAATTTATATTTACTGTAGAGGAAAAGCTATACAGATAAGTAAATGCAAGAGATACAGAGTAATGAGAGCAGAGCAAGTGTGGGAAGAGAGTACTAACAGCAAAAAAGGAAGACCTCAAAGAGAGGGTAGTGTGTGAGCTGAGCTTTGAAGGGTCCTAGGAAGGGGTAGAGGACACCCTGTACAAAGACAGGGAATTTGGAGAGAAATGTGTTACATGGAGAACATTAAATAGGCCAATTTGTATAGGCCCCAGGATGTAGGAAGGATTATCATGTGAAAGCAGTCTAGAAATATAGGTAGGAGCCAGATTGTGAAGTTCTTAAATACCGAACATTCTTCCCCATTCTAATTCATCTTTTCCAGAAAAGCTTCATTGAAAGAGACTTAAGAATCATACCCAGACCCAACGTATAACCATCTAGCTCCCACAAAACAACATGTATGCCTGATTCTGGTGAGGAACCATATCTCATTCTGTGACGTGAATATTGCAGCAAGCAAAATATTAACTAAATTAAAGGCAGAATCTTTACCATTATGATAGACATCAGCACTCTCAGCCACAGATTTTAGTTACCAGTCACAGATTTTCTCCTATACCTCTTGTCCCTGGCAGCTCTTTCTTTAGGTGAATGCCTTTCTTAGGACTCAGCATCTTCAGCTTCTGGCTTGAACATTCTTGGTATTATGATCAGCTGGGAAGGTCACATGCCTTTACTCTAGACATTCTGTCCAATTTTCTATATCCAACTTAAGGACCAGACAAGTAAGCAATATTTCATACCTATTTGTAGCTAGCTAGGAAGAGGGAGAACATGCAGGAAGAATTTCTAGGGTTGATCCATCTTTATAGAAACCATCTTACTGGTAAATAAGTAGAGTTTCAACAAAGAGAGTCTTGTTTTTTCCTGTCAGATATTACTTTAAATGATAATAGAGCTATTGCCAGGATGAAGCAGAGAACCATGTTAAGCCAAGAATAGCCACTATACTTTGGTTAAAAAACAAAACAAAACAAAAAAAAAACCGATGTGCAATTATTAGTGGCAGGCTAGGTTCAAGCTATAGCATTTTATGAACATGAATATGAATTGCCAGGCAGCTGCCATACAGCTGTCATGTAGGAGAAGACATTTAACAGCTAGAACTGAAGTTGTCCTATCCCAATCACCAGTAACTTTGGAGAAGGGAGGTAGAGAAAAGCTGAGTTCATAACAGGAGAAAATAGAGTCAACCAACCAAATAAAATGGTGGTCCCATAGGATTTATACCAAAAGTGAAGAACTGTTGATAGCCTTTGACGTCCATTAGTTTCCAGTAGAAACTCAGTATGCTTGATATCAAATAAGATAATACTCTAAGGGATTATATATTATTTGAGAATCTAGATGTTATCTCAGGGACAAACCTGAAGAGAGACCTGAGAAGAGTGAATTCTAGGGAATTTTACCTCATATTTACATAACATTTATTATCCCATTTGCAGATTTTTTTTTTTAACTGAGGCTCAAAAGGTAAATAGTCATACTTCTGAGAACTATTCTAATTAGGATTCAAAACTTGAATTCCTAGTTCCAAATCTAGAGTTCTTTCCTCTGTTCTTAATGACTTACTGAAAGAATTCAACTTTTAACCTTGATGAAAATGTTATAAATTGATCATTAGCTACAAGGAAACAGAATGCCACAATCTTTCCAGATTTTGAAAAGACAGAAACAAAGTCAGAGACAAAAAGAGGGAGAATTTATTAAGTGTTTACTATGCACCAAGCACCCAGGATACAAATATATGTACAGTACCTATCCTCAAAGAGGGCATGATAATTGCATTCATATGGGGGAAGTAGCATGGATTATGGTTCAAATCAAAATGAGGCAAAAACTCACCTATCAGAACTCAGCTCCACCACTGTGAACCAGAATCTGAATGCTAACCCATCTATCCAAAGTAATCACTAGTAGGAAGCAGTCTTCCAGTAGAGGATTTGAGAAAGCAAGAACAAAGTTAATAGAGAAATTGGCAGCATGCAGCTGGAAGGCTGTGGAGTCTAGAAGAAATGAAAGGCTGAAGTGACCGTGGTAAGTAATCCAATGAATGAATCAGATACTCAGAGACATTTAGGACACTGCAGTGAAAAAGAGTAGCATCTCCACATGGCTCACCATTCCATTTTTGTGGATCCCCTTCTTGTGATTTGTGTAGAGGCCACCAGAAAAACGTAGCAATTTGCATTAAAAAGAAGCCCTCACTTGCCCTCTATTCTATTCTGGCCATTCCAGTGATTCAGTTTCAAGGCTCAAATGCAATGAAATACTCATGGGCCATAAAAATGAAATGAAAAATGGCTACTTATAACAAAGGATTGAAAGAATCCAATTACAAAAAAATGGGTACTGTTCCTTTCTGCCTCCACATTCACCAGGACAGCAATGCATCAGAAAGACATTCTGCAGGGCACTTAGTACTCAGCTAAGCTTCAGGAACACCAGTTCCTCATAAGCTGAGTTTTTTATACCATTAGGCTTATAGACCAAAAAAATACAAAGATGGCCTCCTTGCCTAAGCAATGGGAGATCATGGTAGCATGTGTAATAATGAGGCAACATATAACAATAGCTAGGCTAGCATTTACATAATACTTTAAAGTTTACAAAGTTCTGTACATGTTTGATCTCATATGAACTCTGTAACAACCCAGAGAGGTAGGTGTATTATCCCCATTTTACAGATGAGGAAACTGAGACTGACAGAGTGACTTTCCCCGGATCACACAGAGAGTAATAAATGCCCCTTCCACCATGTCTTCCTTGTAATTTTAGGATAAAGATGATCTTGAAGACTTACTGAAAGAATTCAACTCTTAACCTGGATGAAAATGCTATAAACTGATCATTAGTTACGAGGAAACAGAAGAAACATATTCTCTAATCTAAGAATTAAGTCTGAACTTGCCTCAGATCATCATTTTGCAGGAATTTAAAATGGTTCTCTAGTCCAACAGAGACCTGAAGAAAAAGTCTGCACTACATCATAACCAACACATGTCCATCCGGCCCTGCTTGAAGGCCTCCAATGAGAGTAGACGCAGTAACTACTAAGGGAGACTATTTCTCTTATAGATAACATCAGAAAATTTTTTCTCATAGCAAGCTTGAATCTGCCTCTAAAACCTCCATTCACTGTTTGCTCATGGGCCAAACAAAACAAGCCTAATCTACCTTCCTCATGAAAGTCCTTCAGATGTTTGAAGATCCCTTTTGTGACCTACCTTGAGTCTTCTCAAAGCTGGTTTTTTTTGAGGAATAAGATGACAGTCATTGCCTCAGATGCAAGGAGATCTATGTCCAGTATTCTGTACCCCTGGGAAATATTAGCTTCTGAGAAGTATTATGGCAGAGTGAATAGCCTGCTTGAGATTGGAATCAGGTTGACCTGGGTTCAAGTTCTGACTTCACATGTACTCACTGTAACCTCGGGCAAGTCACAACCTCTCAAGGCTTAAAACAATTCACCAAGAGAGTGAGTTGCAGAAAAATTATATATCTGTGTTTCCTCCCTAAGAGCTCCCCTCACCTATGAAATCACAAATCTTCACCCCCTCCAAAAAAATTTGCTATTCACTATCTTCTATCTGACTCAGTATGGAGGATGGTGAATAAGAAACTGCAGCTGTACTCAGGAGGAACACTTTCTTGTCTTGTTGTCCAGTCATTTCAGTCATGTCCGACACTTTGTGACCCCATTTGGGGTTTTCTTGGTACAGATACTGGAGTTTGCCATTTCCTTCTATAGTTCATTTTATAGATGAAGAAACTGAGGCAAACAAGGTCAAGTAACTTGCCCAGGGTCACATAGCTAGTATATGTATGAGGCTGGATTTAGACTCGAGTCTTCCTGACTCCTAGCCTGGCACTCTGTTCACTGCCATCTAATTGCCCCCAGCTGTCCTGTTTGCCCAGGTCAGTTATGAGGTGCTGAAATAGAAACTCATTGCCTATTGTCATGTCATCATGGATGATTGTTTGCCAATTCATCCCTCCTATGTCAGGATGTCTCCCAGGTCTTTTGCCCTTAGTTCTATTAAGTTAATATGGAGGTAAGACCATGTACCCTGGGTACCAAAATAGCCAGTATGTTTATACCTCCAAGAGACATATTGAAAGAGGTAATGGAGTGGCTAGTGCGTAGAAGATTGCAAAGAGCTATAAAAATCTGGTTGCATTTGTATTAATGTATTTATATAAGTACTACCTGGTCAAAACTTCAAATGAAAAATTCAGAGGCAGACAATATGAATATGAATGGAAATATATACTCTGCATGTTTGGGTACTCTTAAAATGTTCTGTTTTTATATCGCCTACTTCCATTTTAAAGTATCAGTTTATTTTTTTTCTTTTAGTTGACCCCATGTTTAGCCAGAATTAATTCAAAAAATTCACCTGATAAAATTGAAGTTTTCTTTTCCATCTAGATGTCAGTGTAAATGGTCACTTGTCATGAGGTCTCTTTCATTAGTAACTCACTGTGTTTTGATTCAGAATTTCTTAGATGTATAAGCTCTCTGGGTCTTTTCTTTTTCTTCAAAGGGATATTTTTACCAGATCTGGCTTTTATTATTCACTGTACCCCTTCTCTTCTTTCCTGTATGACTTATTCCCATCTTGATCCTAACCTGATAACAACACAATTAAAATTTTGGATTTCAATTTGTTCCTTGACAAACATTAAATAACCCTTCTCTCAGTTTTGTTTTTTACTTTATTTACATAGCTGCAACTTTTCCCTTACTCTGTGCCATGTGATGATTGTAGTATCTTTGTGCTATATTTAAAATCACATTTTATACTTCCATGGGTGTTTGTGGTCCTTCCCTCTTTGCAGATTACAACCAGTCCACACCTCCTCCTTCAGAATTCTCACCCATATCCTTCATGTCTTCCATAGAGCACTCACCCCATGCAGTTTCTCTTGTCCTTTTTAATACCGTGAAGGTAACAGTAATAATAATTACAACTAACATTTCTATTGTACGTACAATTTTCCAGACACGTTGGTAAGCATTTCATAGCTCATTTGATCTTCAAAACAACCATGGAAGGTAGGTTCTCTTATCTTCTCCATTTTACAGTTGAGGAAACTGAGGCAAACAGAAGTTAAATGACTTGCCCAGGATCACACAGCTAGGAAGTGCCTGAGGCCAGATTTAAACTCAGGCCCAGTGCTCTATCCACTGTACCACCTCATTGCCTCTGTTCACACTCACCATGTCATTCCACTGCCCTGTGGGGTACCTATAATTTTGATTCTTTAAAGACAGGAATGTTCCATGAATTAAAGCCTTATGCTATCACTGGGAAAAAAAATTTTTTGTATTTAAATTTATTTATTTAAGTTTTCAACATTCATTTCCACAAAATTTTGGGTTGCAAATTTTCTCCCCATTTCTCCCTTCCCCCCCACCCCAAAATGCCAAGCATTCTAATTAACCCTATGACCAATCTGTCCTCCCTTCTAACATCCCTCCCTTCCCTTATCCCCATCTTCTCTTTTGTCCTGAAGGGCAAGATAAATTTGTATACCCCATTACCTGTATTTCTTACTTCCTAGTTGCGAGAACAATACTCAACAATTGTTCCTAAAACTTTGAGTTCCAGCTTCTCTTCATCCCTCCCTCCCCACCCATTCCCTTTGGGAAGGCAGGCAATTCAATATAGGCCATATCTGTGTAGTTTTGCAAATGACTTCCCTTATAGTCGTGTGGTGTTAGACTAACTATATTTCCCACCATCCTATCATGCCCCCCATTGCTTCTATTCTCTCTTTTGATCCTGTCCCTCCCCAAGAGTACTCCCTCCTCCCACTGCCCTCCCTTCCATTATCTCCCCCACCCTGCTTATCCCCTTCTCCCCCACTATCCTGTATTGTAAGATAGGTTTTCATAGCAAAATGAGTGTGCATTTTATTCCTTCCTTTAGTTAAATGTGATGAGAGTAAGCTTCATTTGTTTCTCTCACCTCTCCCCTTTTTCCCTCCACTGAAAAGTCTTTTACTAGCCTCTTTTATGAGAGATAATTTGCCCCATTCCATTTCTCCCTTTCTCCTCCCAATATATTTCTCTCTCACTGCTTAATTTCATTATTTTAAGATATGATCTCATCCTATTCAGTTCACCCTGTGCTCTCTGTGTGTGTGTGTGTGTGTGTGTGTGTGTGTGTGATCCCACCAACTACCCAGATACTGAAAAAAGTTTCAAGAGTTACAAATATTGTCTTTCCATGGAGGAATGTAACAGTTCAACTTTAGTAAGTCCTTTATGACTTCTCTTTGCTGTTTACCTTTTCATGCTTCTCTTCATTCTTGTGTTTGAAAATCAAATTTTCTTTTCAGCTCTGGTCTTTTCATTAAGAATACTTGAAAGTCCTCTATTTCATTGAAAGACCATTTTTCCCCCTGAAGTATTATACTCAGTTTTGCTGGGTAGGTGATTCTTGGTTTTAGTCCTAGTTCCTTTGACTTCTGGAATATCATATTCCATGCCCTTCAATCCCTTAATGTTGAAACTGCTAGATCTTGTGTTATCCTGATTGTATTTACACAATACTTGAATTGTTTCTTTCTAGCTGCTTGCAGTATTTTCTCCTTGACCAGGGAACTCTGGAATTTGGCCACAATGTTCCTAGGAGTTTCTCTTTTTGGATCTCTTTCAGGAGGTGATCAGTGGATTCTTTCAATATTTATTTTGCCCCCTGGTTCTAGAATCTCAGGGCAGTTTTCCTTGATAATTTCATGAAAGATGATGTCTAGGCTCTTTTTTTGATCAAGGCTTTCAGGCAGTCCCATAATTTTTAAATTGTCTCTCCTGGATCTTTTTTCCAGGTCAGTTGTTTTTCCAATGAGATATTGCACATTATCTTCCATTTTTTCAATTTTTTGGTTTTGTTTTGTGATTTCTTGGTTTCTCATAAAGTCATTAGCCTCCATCTGTGCCATTCTAATTTTGAAAGAACTATTTTCTTCAGTGAGCTTTTGGACCTCCTTTTCCATTTGGCTAATTCTGCTTTTGAAAGCATTCTTCTCCTCATTGGCTTTTTGAACCTCTTTTGCCAATTGAGTCAGCCTATTTTTAAAGGTGTTATTTTCTTCAGCATTTTTTGGATCTCCTTTAGCAAAGTGTTGACCCACTTTTCATGCTTTTCTTGCATCTCTCTCATTTCTCTTCCCAGTTTTTCCTCCACCTCTCTTACTTGATTTTCAAAATCCTTTTTGAGCTCTTCCATGGCCTGAGCCCATTGAATATTTATTCTGGATGTTTGGGATACAGAAGCCTTGACTTTTATGTCTTTCCCTGATGGTAAGCATTGTTCTTCCTCATCCAAAAGGATGGGAGAAGATATCTGTTCACCAAGAAAGTAACCTTCTATAGTCTTATTACTTTTTCCCTTTTTTGGGCATTTTTCCCAACCAGTTCCTTGACTTTTTGGTCTTTTGTCAAGAGTAGGATATACTCTGGGAATCTGTGAGATCTCAGTTCCTCCAAGGTGGCATGATCAAACGTGTACTGGTCTGGATGCAGAGAGGGCTTTTTGTGCACAGAATCTTAGCACTTACCTCTCCACAGCCACCTGGCCTCCAGTTCCACCAAGTCAGCACTGGGGGCTGATTTTCAGATAAACTGGATGGGCAGGGCCATCATTCAGTGTGAGACAAAGACCAGCTAGCCCAGGGTCTCCACACAGGGCTGAGGCAAGACTCAGCTCTTCAGTGCCCCTGGGGGTTTTTACGCTCCAACAATGGAGTGGTGTGTAAGGGCTGCTGTGCAGCCTCTGTGGCTGCTGCCTACTGCTGGAGCTATGAGAAGGCCCTTCCCCCTTCCTGGTCAGCTGTGGGTTGAGGGATCTGGGAACTGCTGCTGCTGGGACTAGGGATTCCACGACTGAAGATTCTGCCCCCAAGAACTGTTCCCGAGCTGCGCCACGTAGCCAAAGCTGGGCTGGGGTCTGCGCTCCACTCTGTGCCCGGTGCAACAGATGTTTCCCATGAGCCTTTCAGGTCACCCTGGGCTGGAAATCTCCTCCACTCTGTTGTTCTCCACTTCTGCTGCTCCAGAATTTGTTGAGAGTCCCTCTCTAAAAGTATTTTATGGGCTGTGTGGGGACACCCTGCATATGTATGTCTTTCTACTCCGCCATCTTGGCTCTGCCTCCCCTCTCTGGGAGAATATTGGCATTAACAAAATAAGGTCTGTAGCAGCAAGTATCTTAGAATCACTGAAAGGGCTATGCAGTCTCCCAAATGAAATCCAGAACACTCTTAGACATCCATAAAAGCTTAAATGTAAACCCCTCTTTTAAAAATGAGATTCATTTTTCACTTTATTCAACTTGCGTTGACCCAGATTATTTACACTAAAGGGAAAGGTGATTGACTCCCTTTTAAAATGTGATTTTAAATATAGCACAAAGATACTACAATCATCACATAATATCAGTTTTTCCTTCTTCCAAAGCATTTTAGCATCAGAATATACTGCTGCCCTTTCATCGTAAACACCATTCTCTTTCCTTTATTCTTAGCCCCTTCATTTAGCATTATTTTGTTGTTTCCTTGGTTTCAAATTTTATTTCTTTATGTGAACTGGGAACCAAAGCCTTTCATTTGATGGGTGATCTTGTGCATTCTGGAAACTCATACATGTAATCGTGGAATAAACATAGCAGCTGGAAGGACTCTTTCCTGAACAAAACCCAAGTGGGACATTTGGGTGCAAGCCAAGATTTCAGCAGCCACAGCCGTTGAAGTAAAAAGACTGGCTACATTACAATGCCAGCAAATCACTCCTGGACTGATAGAAATGTCCTTCAGGTAATGATCAGACAGAGGGTTGGGACCTTACTCGTCTAATTGCCTGACCACAAAATAAAATGTTTACTATAACCTTCCCTAGTCCCTACACCAAATTAATTGCCTTAATGCAACTAAAAGTAAAGAAGCTACATGACTCAGTGGAAAAGATTAAGAATTAAAATTAAAAAATTGGAAGATTTTCCATAGGAATCTAGATCTAGTATCTGATTGCTCTTACCTTAGGCAAGATAATCAACGTCTTGGTATCTCAGGTTTCATCCAGTAAAGAGGGTAGCAAGATAATTCTTAACTCAAGAATGTCAGATAAAGGTTTGACTCCTACAGACAGCCAATATAAAAGAAACATTGCAAGAACTAGAAAAGCAGCATGACACAATGGAGGAGACCTCAGACTCTTACAAGACAGGCACTCAGTCCCTCAAGCTGCCATTTAACTACCTGAATAATTTTAGGGATGTCACGTTTCTGAGCCCCAGTTTTCTTCATCTGAAAAATGGAAATAATAATGTTCATACTGTTTACCTCACAGTTATGAGAAAAGGAGTTAGTCAATATAGAGCAGTATATAAATGTGAGGGATAGTTAGGTGGTGCAGTAGAGTGGCAGGCCTGTAATCAGTAAGACTCATCTTCCTGAGTTCAGATGTGGCCTCACACACGTCCTAGCTGTGTGACTCTGGACAGGTCACTTAACCCTGTTTGCCTCAATTTCTTCATCTGTAAAATGAGTTGGAGAAGGAAATGGCAAAAACCATTCCAGTATCTTTGCCAAGAAAACCTCAGATGGGATCATGAAGAACTGGACATGACTGAGAAGACTGACCAAAAACATATAAATATGATCCTAGGATTATAATACTGAGAGAAATACGAGTATTAAAGTGTGTTAACAATAAAAACTTTATCAGGTAAGACTTCATGTGACTTTTAAAAAAACTGATTTGGTGGTATTATTTGAAAGAAAGATGAGCAGAATTTTGTGTATTATGTCATTCAATTTTCAGAGAATTGTTTCAAGAAGAGTCAGTTAATTATTATAAGAAAAAATTCCATCTTTCCAAGCATCAGTTATGCTGATGTGTTCTTCATATTTCAGGATGCCTAGGGGCAAAAACAGTGTAAGAGTTATAAGAGAACTAAAGCCTTTTCTGTATAAATAATAGAAGCAGTTACCAAATAGGAAGAAACACCTTAAAAATCATATTAATTTTCTTCTAAATTCAGATCGTACTTGGTGAAAACTTTTCAAAACATCTTGCCTTTCCTTTTGCATGCTGAATTGGTCCTCCTTGATATTCAAATGATCTATTTGCAAAGGTCTTGCTGAAGTCTTGTATTTGGATGAATTCCTGAGCAAATCAGAACACTGATGTAGGGGAAATGAATGAATAAGTAGTGCTTAAAGTACAAAATGTTGGACAGTGATTCTAGCTTATGTCCATTTGTTCAAAGATTTACTTCCATTTTGTTTTTTCTTACCAGAGCACAAGAGGGAAAGTGCATATTCTAGAAGCATTTTTCAGCTTATCCTTTTAAGAGATTTTTTTTTATTTTGAACCTTGACCATTTACACCACATTTGTCCTTATTAGACTGTAACCGGTTTAACTAGCAATATGGGATTCCCACCAATTGTGCTTGTCTGTTATTTACCAAACCATTAATTTCTTCTGAGTAACTCAAATCCATCATTATGTGCTTTTGTTGTTTGCTTTTATGTTCATTCACAGTGATGTTGTAAATATTACAGTCTCCCTAGGTTTAAAAAATCTATTTATTATGAACAAATTCATTGCTTCATTGATTTACATATTTAAAATGCAGAGAGCCACAAATTAAAAGTATTGCTTTCCTATTTAAAAAAAAAAAGATGCCATTCTTTCCTAAATGTACTGTGTTTGTCTTACAGAATTAACACTCAAGATTCAAAGACTGGTAGATACCTTTTGTAGTTTATTTTTATATACAATGGGAATGATGATGGTAAGAAGACTTAACTTCAGAACCCTAGATGTGTTGTGTTTTGCATAATTACAAATTAATTCCTGGAAACTAATGGTCAGCTAGTTTATTCTTTGAAGTCTTTTTGTCTGAGGTCATATCATCTATAAGAAGAAAGTAAAATTTCTTCAATGAAATTGTGAATTCATTTTTCCAGTATATGTACTATGAGATAAACTCAGTAAGCCTTTCTATACTTTGAGTTTACAGGTTTTCCTTAGTTGTTTATTGTGTTCAAGACATAGGTTTGTTTTCTTCTAGCTTCATACATTTTATGCACCTTACAGGGCTGTTGCAGACAAAGTCTTTTCTAAGCCTTAAAATGCAATATAAAGATGAGGTATTATAATGATGACAATTATGTAAGACAAGTTTATAGTGGAAATATTTTAAAATTTCAGAACCTAATGTCCATTTCCTGATAAAATATTCACTTCTGGACATATTTTCTACTAATATAAGTTCAAAGAAGATGTTGTAATAGTTATGTTTTAAATATAGATTTTCTAAAAATAAACATAAGCCAAAATATTGCTTGGCTGACACTGATTGTGTGTGTGTGTGTGTGTGTGTGTGTGTGTGTGTGTGTGAATAAAAGTTTAAATTGCCATTATTGTTTCCTGAACCTTACACATTTAAGGTCCTACTCTTGGTCTTGTGGTTGCCTTAGCATTTTGACAGAATCATGCCAAGCTGATCCAACTGACTTCTCATTCTTTCTTTGCTTTGCATGCTAGTCATTCTCTGTCTTGAATATTGTGACCTACTGCGGCCTTGTGTTTCATTTGCCCAACATTCACATGATGGTTTTTCTTGATAGGCATGCTAGCTGTGTGACCCTGGACAAATCACTTAATCTTGTTTGCCTCATCTGTAAAATGGCCTGGAGAAAGAAATGGCAGATACTCCAGTATCTTTGCCACAAAAACCTCAAATGGGGTCAAGAAGAGTCATAATTCACTAAAATGACTCAACAACAAAAATTATTTTCTGGCTGCTGAAAGCTCCTACTGTACATTGGGCAACTGAGGGTTACTTGAATAGTCTAATGAATACCCAAAAGTGTTTGTTAGGTTTCTTCATGATCCCTACCCTCCAGGATAAAACCCTTCTAGTAGGCTAAGAAGGAAAAGGTAATCAAGTCGGAGATCAGAACTTTGATATATTCAAAGAACTGCCTTATATATCTATCTTATATGATAATTATGCATTGATAAATTACACATTCCACACCAATAAGATCAAATCAGTCAATACTTAAAGAAATTGATTCAGGCTATTCACTGGAAGGTCAAATACTGAAGCTTAAATACTTTGGCCAATTAACGAGAAGATGGGACTAATTGGAAAAGACCCCGATGTTGGGAAAGATTGAAGGCAAAAGGAAAAGGAGGTGACAGAGGATGAGATGGATAGATAGTGTCATGGAAACAATGAACGTGACCTTGGACAGAGTGTGGGAGATAGTAGAGGATAGAAGGGTCTAGCATGCTATGATCCATGGGGTCATGAAGGATCAGACATGACTGAGTGATTGAACAACAACAACATTGCACATGCATAATTTAGTGTTAGGTGTTAAATTGAGCAATTAAAAGATCTCTTTCCTTGCCATTGTAATTTGTTATAACAAATATAGATGTTGACATACACATGTGTAAAATGCATATATATGTGTGTATATATATACACATAGTACACAATTATGCAGATTCCATACAGATAAAATACAAAGTGGTAAAGATAATGTAGACAAGTCCAGCTACTGACTTTAGAATTCAGTCTCTTTAAAGTTCATGTAAAAAAAAACAAACATTTTCTTGACATTGTACACATTTCCAATTATATCTAATATATTACTTGTTACAGCATGAGTCCACTGAGAGAAAAAATTGTAATAGCTTATTTTCAGACCAAATATGACTATACATTAGCAGCAGAAATAATATAGCCGTCTTATAAGAAATACAACAGAAAGGTTATTCGCTAAACTGTTTTCCCACACTATTGTATTTTGTTCTTGTATGTCCTGATAATTTAACCAGAAAGGAAAAAATGAACTCCATTTTCTAAGACTTAGATTTTTGTTACTCCAAGAAAAAAAAATAGAAGGTAATTGATAGATTTATTCTGGAAAACAATCTGGAATGATCTGAGAAAAGACTACTAAGGTGTCCATGCCATTTGGCTCTGCAATACCACTACTAGGTCATTCCCCCCAAGAAAGTCAAAGACAAAAAAAAAAGAACCCACATATGCCAAAATATTCATAGCAGCATTTTTGTGGTAGCAAAAAACTAGAGAAAGAAAGTGAATGCCTATTGATCAGGGAATGGTTGAACAAATTGTGACTTGTTGACCTTATGGAATATTATTGTGCCATAAGAAACACTGAATATGAGAAATTCAGAGAAGTTATCACAAGACTTATATGGACTGATGCAAAATGAAAAAAGCAGAACTGGGAAAGTGGCCAGAGAGACAACTGAACTCAGATTAGGCCAATTAGCCAGTTGTGTAGATGTCTAGGTGGCATAGTTGATAAGGTGCTATACTTGGAGTCAGAAAAGACCTGAATTCAAATTCTGCCTCAGTTATGTAATAACTGTGTGACCCTAGACAGGGTCACTTGATCATTCAAGCTCAGTTTCCTCACCTTCCTCACAGAGTTGTTTTAAGATGAATTGAGATAACAGTAGAAAGTACTTTGCAAACCTTAAAATACTGTATGAATGCTAAATATTATTAAATGCAATGACCAAAATAAACTCCAAGGCATAAATGATAAAATCCTTCTACCATCTCTCAGCAGATTGTGGTATCTGAGACAGATACAGTTATTAAGCTGGCAGGTGAATGGAACATTTATTAAGAAGTTACTGTGCAAATTTATGTAGTGCCTTCATATTTGAAAGAACTTTTCTTGTAAGAACCCTATGAGGGAGGTGGTACAATTAAACAAAGAAACCTGAGGCTCAGAGATAAAGTGACTTACAGGCATATAGCTACTAACTCTAAATTAAGAGACTGGAATTGAACACCATGCTCTTGACCCCACATGCAATACTCTTTCCATTGCAGCACAAAACTTGGATTTCTATATGATATTTGACAAAGTCTTTCCTTATGTCTTGAAGACAAGATGTAGAAATTTAGAATTACTAAAACCAAAATAAGATTTCCATGAATAAGTGTCAACCATGGGCAAGTCACTGGGCATCAGTTTCTTTACCTATAAAATGGGTTTTCTTGAATTACCTACTTCAAAAAGTTACCAGGAGAAAAAAAAACACGCTTTTGTAAGTCAAAAAGTATTATACACCATGAACTGAGTATATCATTGTTGACTTCTCTAAGACCCAATGGCTCTTCACTGTGAGAAGGCAGTCATGGCTTCTCTAAGTTATGCCATAAGAATAGCAGGTACTAGCAGGTTCTAACAAGATAAACAATTTTGGAGTCAAGGCATGGCAGCAAGCTGTATCTACTGCCCAGCTCAGTGCCAAAAAAAAAAAAAAAATTAGCAGTAGCAGGTACAGCACTAAGTAATTAATTCTTTGTCCATGGCTACCCCTAGAACATAAATAGATCATCTCTTAAGTGACTGACAAAGGAGAAAAAATATTGCTCAGAATCAAAGATTTTAAAATATCTTTACACATCAGCTTGATTGCTGATAGTCAATGTGAGATCTTTATGCAAGAACCAACTAGTTGATGCTGATGAAAGACCTGAACAATACATATCCGTATCAGCATTCTTACTGTAAATTATTCCAGAAGACAATAAAAAGTTGCAGCTAAATGGAAGAACAGGTCACAGATTCTTCTTAAGAAAATAAAGAAATTGGTGGATTTGGTATCGTCATAGATCCAAAGGCAACAAGCAGCACCATGTAACCTAACATTTGGACAGCTCATCAAAGACTGCTCTTCATGAGCATAAAGAAAAAGGTTACCATGAAGATAATTGCAATTTATGTGCCAGCCTCTACTGTATGGAATGAAGAAGTAGAAATATTCTATGAGAAATTTGACAAGATCAGTTAAAATAACAAAAGGACAATATATACCTGAATGGTTATTATTCCGTGAGTGACTTAAATGTATAAGAGAGCACAAGAAAGGAGGGTAAACGAATATTTTGGAAAATGGGATGTGTGATTAAGAAACAAAAGAGACCAAAGACATATAGTCAATTTCTGAGTAGTCTACATCTCAGTAGAGATAAATAACTTAATATCCATGAGGCATTTTTTAAGTCATCTGTGCTTGTCAGGCTATTGACTAGTTAAGGGTGAAAATCAGAACTAATTCAGAAGAAAGGCTAAAATGAAAAGACACTCATTCAGTTACAACAATTCTAACCTCATATACCTGCAGACTGTAGAATCTAAAAATAAAAAACAAACTGAAAAATTGATAAAAATAAAAATAGTGACCTATCATCATTTTAGAGATGTTTCATAGTTGCCAATTTAATAGTTGCAAGGATAAAAGAGGCCAGAAACTGTCTCAACCAGCAAATATTTTATCTCCTTACCAAACAGAAATGGCAACAAGATCATTTCTAGAGAATTTAAGAAAAGATTTTGCAATTGATGGATTATGTCACACAAAAGAAAGAAAAACAATAGAGGAAAAAAACAAGCCTGCTGAAAGCTTAATGTGAGATCAAACCAGATAATCCCCAAAGGTTTTAAGGATCAAACTGGAAATGCTGTAGCAAATAAACATGACATAGATCAGATTTGCCTCTGTTTCTAGTGATCTATCCTCATCATTGTTGATAATGGAATCATCACATTTAGATACTACTTCTTTATTTCTTAGTCACTATGTGAAGAAGTAGAAATGTCACTAAGAAAATTAAGTCAGGAAGAATGGATAGACCTAACCAAATGCTTACTGAAGAAATCTGTGCTAGAGATGACATCATTTTAAAAACATTCAGGACATGATTTTCAAGCTATCTCTTGGGAAGAAGGAAAGAGTCCAAAAGAATGAAAAATATTATTGATGGTATTATTATTAAAGAAATATTAGAGAAATATTGGCAACCATCAGTCCATCTTCCTATTTTTTCCTCTCTATAAAATCTTTATGAGAAAAATTGTGCACATCTTGAATGATATCCAGAATGAAAATATGAGATGAAATACAAACTTCTGGAGGTGACTATCCATGGTAGACCTCATCTTCACAATTACTCAGCTGATTGAGAGATTAACAGAATTCAAGATTCTAATATTTACAGTTTATCGAATACAAAATAAAAAAGCATTTGACTTGGTAGGACAAAATGAAGCTTTAAAGCCTCTTTTCCAACAAGTTGTCTTCTATTAATATGTTAAGACATGTATGAACCAGCAGTTCTCAAAAGAATTATAAGGTGTTAACAGCCATATGAAAAAAATACTCCAAATCACCAATGAGAGAAACATGAATCAAAATGACCTAACCTTTCACTTCATACTCTGCAGATTAGCAAAGATCACAAAGACAGGAATGGTCAGTGTTAGAAGAAGAGAGGCCTTGTTGGTGGAGCTGGGAAGGAGTGCAGCCATTTTGAAAAGCAATTTAGAATTATTCAAATAAAGTGAGTAAAAAGTCCATACTCTTTGACCCAGAGATTTCATTGCTTGGCTTATACCCCAAGGAGGCCATTGATAATTTTTAAAAGTCCCCATATGTACTTTTTGTGATAGTGAAGACTTGGATACAATTAGTATCTAATTAGTAAGAGGATAAGATTCTCTTACTCAAAGAAGGAGGGGATGGGAGAGGCACAATGTAGAGAGGTTTTGAAGTGTAGAAAAAGGTGAAAAGAGAACTAAAAGGAAAAGGTATCAGTTTTCTCAGTAAAATAACAGGTAGTCCTTGCTAAAAGGCATGGGGTGACAATAGCAGCCTTGAATAGAATATTTTGAACAGCCACTGCATGGAGTGTGATAGAAATCAATAAGGGAAAAGTAAAAAGATTGCCATGGAATAGTGCTAGCCAGTGAAGTTTAAATAGCAAAAATTTATGTCAGACTGTCCTGATGGTTACAGAGAAGGCATCCCAGGGTTGGACTTTTCAAGGTATGGATTGTGTGATAGGCCTAATATCTACTAGTGTTTCCCCCAATATAGGGTAAGCCCTAGCACTCCCTTTGTCACCTCCTGTGACAGGGATTAGCTTTCCCTAACAGAAGACAAAACTGTTCCTAGTATGTGATTGACCCAGCCTTTCCTGACAAAACTTCTTGGTCACTTAAGGACAATAAAATTCCAGCTAGGTAGATTCTAGGCCTCTCATACTTGGTGAGTGCCAGAATCCACACAAATTACTGTTTTCTAATGACCAGACTGCTTTCCATAAGCTGGATCTACCAAAGCTAAAGGACCCCTGTATCCCTGTTGTACATCTGTGATGTGCTCCTTTTTGCTAACTTTTCAGTGATACTTTATTTCATCCCCAAATCAAAAGTGAAGGAAGGGAATGCTGACGTTAGGCCAGTCCCTATGACAAAGGCACAAGGGATTCGAGAGTAAGAGATAGAGTAAAATTGAACAGGTCAACGTTATGGGATCAGAACTGTGAAGAAAGGAGAGGCCAGAATAGATACTGTGGTTATCTATGAATGTTTGGATAGGGATCATCTGAGAAATGTGCTTATGTCACCTACATTTGCCAAATTTGTATTCTGTCCAGATTTCTATCCCAACCCTTCTAGTCTTTTTTTTTTTTTTAATAAATAGTACCTATCTTGAGCAATGGCATACGTTGAAGATGATATTTCTATGATTCCATCTGTCCACACAAAACAGCTTTGGTAGCCATCTGTGTTATGCTATCTTAATGAATTATTTTATAATTAAACAGATGGAAAAAATCTAGTTAGTACAAGAAAAAAGGAAATTGACAAAATTCAATAAGAGGTCACTAGCTTTCACTAGCTTTAGTTAACCTTCCTAATGTATATCTAAACTGTTCTAACCTTATATATGTAGTGTTTAGCTTTTGTTAACTTTGAACTAAAAAAAAAATGAAATGGGATTGTAACAATCGCTTTTATTCTTATCTAACAGCATAAAATGTTTCATTCAGGAAAAATTTATTGAGTAAATAATATATGCACAACCCCACAAACAAATACTGTGGAAGATAAAAAATATGACAGTCTCTGCCTTCAAGAAGTTTATAATCTAAAAAGAGCCTTTCTTATCCATTTTTTCTCTTTTGAAGTGAACTAACAGTATCATTAGTAATTGCTGTTTTATGATTTCTAGTTACTATTTAAGTTGTCAATATTGAATGCTCCCATTATTTAATTTATAATTTTATAAGTCATTTTTTTCCTTTTCTGCTTTGCTTATAATAAATGGTTGTAGAAATAAAACAGGGGTAGGGGAAGAGAAATTTATTGTAAACATCAGCAGAGTAACTAATGAAGGAAAACAAGAAGGGGGGATAGAGAAAAAGTCTGAAAAGTAAAAATAGGTGCTGAATGTTATTCTCCGTTTTAAGGACCTGTACAGTAGCTGTGATTATATGATGTCATAATTAGTTGAACAGCAAAAGAATTTAAACAACTAACTTATTTTTCTCTAAGATGTAAAATAATCAATTTTTACAAAACAACTTAAAATTAATGATAAAATGTTTTTTTACTTTAATGTTAAAAATATTTGTTAAAAATGCTACAACATTTTTTGTTAAATCTCTGCAATTCATTGGCTGAATTGACCTAGTTTGGATATGTTTTCATAATACACAATCAATTTGAATTTTTAATGAATAATTAGATGTCATATCAGATAGGGAACAATCAATAAAAGGCAGAGGTGATCTGAATAAAGAGCCAGAAGCAGCAGGTAACTTTGTGAAAAACTGACATTGTTTTAAGGTTATGGAGATTAAGTGGCAGGTAGATTCAGGTAAGTTCATCTTAATACCTTTTAAAGAATGAAATGCTATAGCAACATCCCATCTGAATGTTTGCCGCTGTTGATGAAGAAAGAAGCCATAAGACTATTTCTGGCACTTTTAGATACCTAGGCTTTTGAATAAGTAGATTTGGGCAAAACTGATTAGAGAAATACCTTTTTTAAAAATGCATGAAGATGTAAGACATAAACAAACACTGTGAATCAAGGAACTAACATTGATTGAGTTGACAACCAAGTCAATTAAAAAATTGAATAAGTAGGTCACCTCAGACCTTCACCCAATTAAGGAATCTGTATCTTAGAGCTTTTACTTGAGCAAAATTTCTTATGAAATAATCAGTAAGCTTGAGTAATGCTAGATTAGATGAATCATTTATACAGTAAGATTGTTAGGAGATTGTGTGTGAGAGGGAGAAATGAAAGGAACATAGAGAATGAAAAAAAGAACTCTTCATAAGTCTTTGCCATTCTTAGAAATAAGTCATAGTGCTAGAGTTTTAAAGACAGATGTTTTAATAATTAGGATTATCTCTGTGATAAATGATTTTCCATTTACTCAATCTGTGATCTGCCTTCTCCAAAATTTCCACAAAATTCAACTCAACCATTTGTTAAGCACCTATTATATTCAGGGAATTATGCTAATTGCTGGGGATAGAAAGACAAAAATGAACCAGTCCCTGCCCCAACGTGTTTATAATCTACTGAGGAAAAATGCAATCTACACATTATGTATGTATATAATATTTATATATAGTTGAGTAAATGCAAGTGCATCTAAAAATGCAAAGTAATTTCCTGTGATAGAGAGTAATAACTGGGGAGATGATGAGGATGATGGTAATGACAGCAGCAAACATTTATATAGTTATTTGAGGTTTGTAAAATTTTTTACACATGTGATCTCATTTGATACAACAACCCTATGAGGTAAGTACTAGTATTATCCTGGTTTTATAGATGAGGAAACTGGCGCTAGGGCTAAATCATTTAGGGTCTCTAGATCAGTTTTCTCCTCTGTAAAATGAGAGAGTTGGTCTAGATTATCTCCAAGGACTCTCCTAGCTCTAATATTCTGTAAATGATAAGCATTGGTTCATTTCCATGCTTCAATGAAAATCAATTCATATTCTCAAATGGCTCTGTAATCTCATTGTTTTTAAAATTCCTTCCCACAATGTAGATTGCAACCTACCCACACCTGCTCATCTTGTATGCCTTTTGTCATTCCTCCCACAAATTGGCCATCAAATGGATGGCCTTCACTATCTCCTGATAGAATGCAGATACCAGTGAGGAGCTGGCCCAGGGCACCTCTCAGTACTCACTTTTTACTTAAACCAGCATACCTGCTTGATTGATTGATCCAGCAAAGGAGACTGAGAAAGAGTGGTAGGAGAAAGAAGTAGGAGGAGAAAACTAAGAGAAAACAGTAACAGCAAAAACCTAGAAAGGAGAGAGTATCTAGTAGAACAAGGTAGTCAACAATGAAATGTGATGGGAGAAATCAAGGATGATGATTGAGAAAGACCATTGATTTCACAGCTAGTTGATCCTTGGTAACCTCAGAGAGAGCAGTTTTAGGTGAAAGATGAGGTGAGAAATCAGGTATGTAGATGGCTTTTTCAAGGAGTTTATCTGAGATGGGAAGAAAAAAATATAATAGGATGACAGCTGAAGCACATGGTAAGATCTAGTTAGGGTTTTTTTTTAAGTATAGAGGTGATCTGGCCTTGTTTATAGGCAGAGGGAAAGAGCTAGTAGACTGAGAGTGGAGGCAGTGTTGGAGAAGCCAGAAGAAAGGGCTTATATGGCAGGGTTGTCTTTTATATGGAGAAAACCCACCTCTTCATCAGAAATTGGGGTAAAAAAGAAGATAAAAGGGGATGATATCAATGAGATGTGTTATGAGGAATAGGGAAAAAGCAGGGGCTCTTGGGGAATGGCCTCAATTTGTTTGGTAAAATCTGAAGAAAAATTCTCAGCTGAGAGAATGAGAACAGGGGATGGCCTAGGAAATTTAAGAAGAGAAGGTATAGAATGGCAGCTGTGGGGAATTGAAGAAGAAATCAATTTGGGAGGAGGAGAATTGACTTGCTGCAGTGAGGCAGCAAGATGAGATGTGCAGTTATGAGAGAATATATACAGTTCTTGAAAAGATGGTCAGAAATTCTGTGTCATCTAAAAGAATTTAAGTCAGAAAGAATGCCAGAAAATGGAAGGCACAAGAGATAAAGTGGTGTAAGATGAAAGAAAGTTTGTTAATTTTTTGTTATTTTTCAGTAGTTTCAGTTATAACTGACTTTTTGTGACCTCATTTGGGGTTTTCTTGGCAAAGATGCTAGAGTAGTTTGCCGTTTCCTTATCCAGCTCATTTGACAGATGAGGAAACAGAGGCAAACAGGGCGAAGTGACTTGCCCAGAGTCACACAGCTAGTAATTGTCTGAGGCTATATTTGAACTCAGGAAATTTTTCAGACTCCAGGCCTGACACTGTGTCACCTAGCTACCCTATCACTGTGTTCTTTACTGGTAACTCTTTCCCTTCTATAAACACACCCCTGTTGTGTCACACCCCACTTTCCCCTTCCCTGCTATAGGTTCTCTTTTCAGACCACTGAAGTTGGATGAAATCTGTGGCGTTCAAAGGATAAAGATGATCAATCAGCCCACCACTGCCAGCTAACTTCAAGTTTTGTTGTTTTTTTTTTTCCTAGCTATTGATTAGTTATTGTAAAAGTACCAATGAATGTAGTTGAGCCTGTTTTCTCCCATCCCATACGCAGTCCTCTTCCCCCACCCTTTTCCCAGTAACCAAGTTTCTTTAGGCACTAAGCAAAGTCTCAATTCTGGTTAGATTCAAAGACCCCACCTTAAAAAAGGAGTTAGGAGATGCTCTGCTGTAAACTAGAAAAAGTCTTTGCATTTAAGTCTCCTCTACTCTTCTCTTACTCCTGCGGGTTAACCTTTTTTTGTCCTGCTAACCAGCACAGCGCTTGTGGCTTGTTCCTCTTGCACCGTCTTCTCTCCCTGAGCTCCATATTCTTCTGCTTCGAACCCCCTCACCCTCTCCAGTCTCTGGCTGCTGTGATTCACCAGCCCATGACCCTGTCAAGGAGTTAACTCCAAAAGTCAGTACCTACTGCTATAACTGTATTGAAGGATGTGGGACCAGTATAACTGAGTGCTGTATGAGGAAGGTACCAGGAATGAAAGAGATGAGCTGGTTAAAGGGCTCCTGTTATTTTTCTTGTAAGAATTAGCTTTTAGAGCTTTTTCCTTTCTCTTCTTGATGTTACTCATTTGGTTGCCTAGTTGGTCATTCTTTTCTGAACTATGGAAACACAGGAGCTGAGCCTGAGGTTACCTTTCCCCCTGCTATCTTCCTAGGATGGCTTGGCCTTGTTTTTCTTAAATCAACAGTGTTTTAGGGATTAAACAATGCTCCATTGTCTCAGGTTTCTGGGAGTTCAATCTGGTCGTTCTACTTTTCTGTTACTCTTATTTTTCAATTGATTTTTTTTCTTTCCATTTAAATCCTCTGTCAGATCAATCAGAAGTTTAATCATCGGTTTATACAGTCTTGTAGGCATTCAAAACACTCTTGAATAGTTTGTCTTCCCCACTAGTGTTTAAAGCTAAAGTTTACAACAAAACCTATAATATTGATTAGATAAGAGAGTTACTTTTAAATGAAATTCCTCTAATTGATAGAGCAGTACTTCGATTAAACTCATTTTATTCTAAGGATACACTTCCCAAAGATAGCAATTGTAATGAAAGGATTAATGGAAATTTTCCAAATGTGTAGTCACTATCTAATTTTGAAATATTTCGATAGGTTTTTTTTTCCCCAGACTTTTTTGAAGTTTTCAGTTACAGTCATGAAACAGCAATGTGGTGGACACCAGTGTGTTCCCTTCCTCATCACCTACTTTGCTCTCAACTACTTAATTTTCCATCTACCCCCATTTTTGAGAGATTGTCAGTGAGTCTGTAATTGAAAAATTCAGTGATCTTTTATGCAGACCTTATCCTCCTTAGCCAGAAATCACTTTAAAGTAAAAGCAGATAATGTCAGTAATTTTTTTTAAAAAAGAATGCATGTATCACTCTAAATTGTTGGAGTATCAGATTCATAAAGGAAATTCTAGAAACATTATATGTGACAGAAGGGCAGTGGCATCCATAGAGGAGAAAGAATACAGGAGCTTAGGGTCAAAAGACCTGAGTTTGAGAAACAGTTCTGAAACCAAATACGTGTGTGACTGTGTTAAAAGCATGCTTTCCTAATGCTGAAAACACTTTATGAACTCTAAAGTACTATGTAAAGATGAGCTGTTAACATTATGTTACTATCATTCTCCATCTTGATCTGTAGCTTGTGTCTGGACCCAGTTGGCTCCCAAGGAGAAAGTGAGGCTGGTGACTCTGCACAGCCCTCCCTCACTTGCAAGTCGTGGCATCATCTTCCTGATATCAGAGGAATGAGGGACAAACAACAACATCCAAACAGTCATAATGTGGAAGTGACATTGGATTCTTTAAGGCTGTGCCAGTGGAGCTCAAGCTGTGGGAGGTTTTAAAAAGAGATTAGGAAGAACCTGCTGACAAATTGTCTCCAACTTGAGGACTAGTCTAAGTATAGAAAAGCTCATTGCCACAAGGCTGGCTAGTTATTTGTCCATGGCAACCTATGAACCAGATAAAAATACAAAATAGTTCTCAGTGCTATGTCGTTCCCCCTTTTACTCTGGAAGTAACTGTGGTAAATTAGTAGGAAATAGGGCATAAAGGTTAACATTCAATTTTCAAACCATCTAGAAACACCTCATACTCTTAAGATTAATTTTTAAGCAATAAGCAACAAGTTAAACCCTAGTGGAAGAACTGAACCAGAACCATATTGACTCTCTTTAAATTCATAAAACCAAAAAATCTGGAAATGAGCTTGACCAAAAAAAAAAAAAATAGGTTTAGACCTGAATCACACCATATACCATAAGTTCAAAAGGGAGAATTTACATATATAAAAAGTGACATAATATTTTTTAATGGAGGGAGATGGGTATAGGCATCTTTTATAGTTGTGTCTGACTGGAGACTTCTTAGACAAACAAGGGATAGAAAAGATCATAAAATATAAAGCAAATATATTTTTATATATTTAATATATTATTTAATATATAGTTCATAATTTAATTATATATTTAAAATTTTTATTATATCTTTTATTAATATATATCATATATAATATATACACATATAATATAAATAAAATATATATACATACTTATATAAATATATTTAATTACATAAAAATTTTTGTGTAAACAAAACAATAAAGTTAAGATTAGAAGGGGAACTGTAAATTGAGAGGAAACATATTTTTGTTAAATATCTCTAATAAGGATTTAGTATACAATACATTTAGGGAATTGACACAAATATGTAAGATTAAGAGTCATTCCCCAATACAATATATAAATGATTAAAAGATACAAACACTTGGCCTTCAAATGAATTATAAGTAATTAAAAGCCACATGAAAGGTTGCTCCAAATCATTAATAACAGGAGAACTGCAAATCAAAGCTCTGGGGTTTCATCCACACCCAGAAAGTTGGCAAAGAATACAAAAAAAGAAATGGTGCGTGTTGGCAGGGCTATGGGAAGATAGGCATAATGATAGAATGCTCATTGTCTTTGACCCAGCAATTCCACAAGTAAGCATGTATCCTAAAGATTTCTCTCTGCTGGTATGTCTATTTTGGAATTCTTATCATATTACTGTCCTTCCTAAAATATGTCACGTAGAACTGGACACATTGTTCCCAATGTGGTCTGGATAGGGTAGAATATACAGAAACTATCTTTTTCTCATGCTCATTTCTTATTTTCATTATACTCTTAATACAGCCTAGGATAGAATTCATTTCTTTGACCACCATATCACACTGCTGACTCATTGACTTTCCAGTCCATTAATAGCCCCAGACAAACTTTTGACTCTGCCTCGTTTTGCACTCAAGTTGATTTTTTTAACCCAAGTAGAGGACTGTGTGTTTATCCCTACCATAGTGTATCTTAGTAGAATCAGTTCAACATGCTAGGCTGTTGGGATCTTTTTGATTGTATCATCCAATATGTCAACTCTCTGCCATGCTAGATTTCTATCATCTATAAATCAGTTCCATGCCATTCACTACATCATTAATAAGCAACAAAGCACAAGGACAAATTTCCTCCACTAGAAACCTCCCTCTCAGTTGATTTTAACCCAGTGTGATTACTCTTTGGGTCTAGTCATTCTAACATATCTGAATTTACTTAACTATACTGATTGGTCCAGTGCTTTGTTGGAATCTAGGTAAACCATCCCCTCCTGGATCATGGCATTGTTGTAGTGAAGTGTCTTATGTAGATCAGTGAAATGATGAGCTGTGCCATGTAGGATTACCCAAGACAAGACAGCTCATAGTGAAGAGTTCTGACAAAAGATGACCCCCTGGAGAAGGAAATGGCCTAACTGAATACAGAATCCTAGAGAATAGCAAAGTGAGATAAGACGGTTTTCTTATTTAAGCAATGTGACGAAACAGAAGAAACCAATAGAATGGGAAAGACAAGAAAATTAGAGATGCCAAGAAACTTTTCCATGAAAAAGTGGACGTGATAAAAGACAAAAATGGTAGGGAATTAACAGAAGCAGAAGAGGTGGCAAAAATATACAGAACTATGCAAAAAATCACCATGGTGTGATTACTGATCTAGAGCCAGACCTGCTGGAGAATGAACTTAAGTGGGCTTTCATTCTGTTATTTCTTCATTCTGCATTTCTAACAGTAAGGCTAGTGGAGGTGATAGAATTTCAGCTGAGCTATTTAAAACCCTAAAAGATGATTCTGTTAAAGTGCTGCACTCAATATGCCAGCAGATTTGGAAAACTCAGTAGTAGCTGCTGGATTGGAAAAGATCAGTTTACATCCCAGTCCTAAAGAAGTGTAATGCCAAAGAATGTTCAGATGACCAATGCAATAATTTCACATGCCAGCAAGGTTATGATTAAGACTCTGCAAGTTGGGCTTCAGCAATATGTGAACCAAGGATTACCAGAAGAACAGTCTGGAATTTCTTTTATTTATTTATTTATTTAAGTTTTCAACATTCATTTCCACAAAATTTTGGGTTGCAAATTTTCTCCCCATTTCTCCCTTCCCCCCCACCCCAAAATGCCAAGCATTCTAATTAACCCTATGACCAATCTGTCCTCCCTTCTAATATCCCTCCCTTCCCTTATCCCCATCTTCTCTTTTGTCCTGAAGGGCAAGATAAATTTGTATACCCCATCACCTGTATTTCTTACTTCCTAGTTGCGAGAACAATACTCAACAGTTGTTCCTAAAACTTTGAGTTCCAGCTTCTCTTCATCCCTCCCTCCCCACCCATTCCCTTTGGGAAGGCAAGCAATTCAATATAGGCCATATCTGTGTAGTTTTGCAAATGACTTCCATTATAGTCGTGTGGTGTTAGACTAACTATATTTCCCTCCATCCTATCATGCCCCCCATTGCTTCTATTCTCTCTTTTGATCCTGTCCCTCCCCAAGAGTACTCCCTCCTCCCACTACCCTCCCTTCCATTATCTCCCCCACCCTGCTTATCCCCTTCTCCCCCACTATCCTGTATTGTAAGATAGGTTTTCATAGCAAAATGAGTGTGCATTTTATTCCTTCCTTTAGTTAAATGTGATGAGAGTAAGCTTCATTTGTTTCTCTCACCTCTCCCCTTTTTCCCTCCACTGAAAAGTCTTTTACTAGCCTCTTTTATGAGAGATAATTTGCCCCATTCCATTTCTCCCTTTCTCCTCCCAATATATTTCTCTCTCACTGCTTAATTTCATTATTTTAAGATATGATCTCATCCTATTCAGTTCACCCTGTGCTCTCTGTGTGTGTGTGTGTGTGTGTGTGTGTGTGTGTGTGTGTGATCCCACCAACTACCCAGATACTGAAAAAAGTTTCAAGAGTTACAAATATTGTCTTTCCATGGAGGAATGTAACAGTTTAACTTTAGTAAGTCCTTTATGACTTCTCTTTGCTGTTTACCTTTTCATGCTTCTCTTCATTCTTGTGTTTGAAAATCAAATTTTCTTTTCAGCTCTGGTCTTTTCATTAAGAATACTTGAAAGTCCTCTATTTCATTGAAAGACCATTTTTCCCCCTGAAGTATTATACTCAGTTTTGCTGGGTAGGTGATTCTTGGTTTTAGTCCTAGTTCCTTTGACTTCTGGAATATCATATTCCATGCCCTTCAATCCCTTAATGTTGAAACTGCTAGATCTTGTGTTATCCTGATTGTATTTCCACAATACTTGAATTGTTCCTTTCTAGCTGCTTGCAGTATTTTCTCCTTGACCAGGGAACTCTGGAATTTGGCCACAATGTTCCTAGGAGTTTCTCTTTTTGAATTTCTTTCAGGAGGTGATCAGTGGATTCTTTCAATATTTATTTTGCCCCGTGGTTCTAGAATCTCAGGGCAGTTTTCCTTGATAATTTCATGAAAGATGATGTCTAGGCTCTTTTTTTGATCAAAGCTTTCAGTCAGTCCCATAATTTTTAAATTGTCTCTCCTGGATCTATTTTCCAGGTCAGTTGTTTTTCCAATGAGATATTGCACATTATCTTCCATTTTTTCATTCTTTTGGTTTTGTTTTGTGATTTCTTGGTTTCTCATAAAGTCATTAGGCTCCATCTGTTCCATTCTAATTCTGAAAGAACTATTTTCTTCAGTGAGCTTTTGAACCTCCTTTTCCATTTGGCTAATTCTGCTTTTGAAAGCATTCTTCTCCTCATTGGCTTTTTGAACCTCTTTTGCCAATTGAGTTAGCCTATTTTTCAGGGTGTTATTTTCTTCAGTGTTTTTTGGGGTCTCCTTTAGCAAGGTGTTGACCCACTTTTCATGCCAAGCAGGACAAATCAAAAGTTAGAATTAAGGCTGCCAGGAGAAATATCAATTTCAGATGTGTAGGTGATTCTACTTTAATGGCAAAAAATGAAGTAAGAAGCCTCTGGATGAGGGTGAAAGATGAGAGCGTAAAGGCTGGCTTGAAGCTTAACATCCGAAAACCCCCAACATCTTGGCAGCTCATCCCATCACTTCCCGGCAGAAATGAAAACCATATCAGGTTTTATTTTAGGGGGCTCAAAAATCACTGCAGGCAGCAACTGCAGCCATGAAATTAAAAGACACTTACTCCTTGGGGAAAAAGCTATGGCAACGGCATGCTAAAAAGCAGAGACTTCACCTTGCTGACAAAGGTCTGTATAGTCAGAGCTGTGGTTTTTCCAGTATCAATATGTTGCTGTGACCGTTGAACTATAAGGAAAGCTGAGTGCCACAGAGCTGATGCTTATGAATTGTGATGGTAGAAAAGATTTTTGAGAGTCCCTTGGACAGCAAGGAGATCAAATCAGTCAATAGTTAAAGAAATTAATTGAGACTATTCACTGGAAGGTCACATACTAAAGCTGAAGCTTAGATGCTTTGGCTACATAATGAGAAAATAAGACTCATTGGAAAAGACTGATGTTAGGAAAGATTGAAGGCAAAAGGAAAAGGGAATGGCAAAAGATGAGATGGTAGAATGTTATAGAAGCCACAAACATGAGCTTGGACAGACTTTAGGAGATAGTGAAGGGTAGAAGTGTCTAGCATGCTATGGTCCATGGGGTCATGAAGAATTAGACACTACCAAATGATAGAATAGCAGTAACAAAGATAAATCTTACCTACAGCATTGTGCTGCTCTATCAGGTCCAGAAAACTTGTTTAAAAAGGAAATAAGCTTAGTCTTCCATGGTCATTCTTTCCCCTTTGAGACATTTACAGACCGCATAATTATGCCATGAAATAAAGTGAAGTTCACTGACCAGTGTTGTGCTTATTATATACCTTCTTCTCTGTATAACAAATTGGGACTATATTTGCCCTTGTCCAGTCCTTGTAGTACCTCTCCCAGTCGCTAGAATCTTTCTGAGGTCAGTGACAGTTTTTATCAGGCACATCCAACAGTCTTTTCAGGATCCTGGACCTGGTAACCTGAACTCATCAGAGCAATGAAGTTGTCTCTTATTATACCCTTATTTATCGTATTAGCCATTTTTGTTGTGTACTTTCCTATTCATAGATCTTTCTCAGCAGAAGTAGAATAGGAATTGTGTAATTCTGATTTCACTCTTCTTTCCATGATCATTTCTCCCATCTAACAATGGGTAACTTTGGGTAGTCCTCTTTTTCCCTATCATAGCTTTAAAAAACACCCAACTTTTTAATACTCCTAACATTGATAACCAGTCTCAGTTCATTCTGAACTTGAGTGCTACTAACTCTTCTTACAAAACTTTGACACACTTTCTTCATTCATCTTTCACTGTCTACCCTTAATCCCATGTCTTTTAAAGATCTATACTGTCCATTGAGTTCCCGCTATAATCCATATTGGTTTCTTTAGACAAATCTCCCTTTTTATTCCTCCTTGGAATTGTTTCTCTTTGTCTTAAGATTATATTCTTGGTCACTCCCCATCTTCTCTGACTTAACTTCCTTAAGAACCCTTTAGCTCATGGGACCTTACCTATCCCTTCTTCGAACCCTCTAAAAATCTACTCCCCCTAAAATATAAGGTACCTGCCAGATTATTTTGGGATATCATTCCCTCTCCTTAGTCACATATTCTAAATTGGAACAGTAATTTATCTATAATGTTCTCATTATTTCTACTTCAGCAGCTAGTTTCTTTTTAATGTTTAGAATTAACTCTGAAATAGTAGTTCTCTTTGTCATTTTGCCCACCTTTTAAAGAATGAAATAATCATTAAAGCAAGGTAGAAATTTATTAGTTACTCTTCTTTAGATGTTCTGATAGTTATAATATCATACCTCTGGATCAGGCCTTTTTCCTGAATTCCTCATCGGTTTCCTCCTTCTGTCCTGGCAGTTAATAGTGTACATTCATGATGAGATCATTTCTGTTTCTCTCTGTTGATCTCCACCCAAAGACTCTACACAGTATATTGCCACTCTGGTTTAACCTATTCAAAATAATTGACCCAGCGAGGAAGCCAAAAGGTCTCAGAAACCACCTTAATCAGCAAACAGTTCTTCTCTTTTGCCCAACAGAAAAACATAGCAGCCTAGCGCAGTACTAGTTTATCATACAAAATCATATTAAAACATTGCAGATAAGGATGACAGAAGATTACAATAAATTATACAGCTTCACTTTGAAAAGCTATCAAAGAGTATATTACATTAGGAAAGAAAACGAAACATGGGAAAACAAAACATTAGATTCAGAAGAACTGGATTTTAATCTCAGCTTTGCCATTTGACATTGTTCAAGCCATTTAATCTCTTTTGACCAGTTTCTTCATCTGTAAAATTAGCAGGTTCATTTAGGAAACTTCTGAAAGTCCTTCCAGTTCCAAAGCTATCTATCATTCAGTAATGCAAGCCAACATACAGACTAACGTGAAAACCAACTAATTTAGAAAATTCTGAAACTATCTGTAGTTTAAACTTGAAGAAATAAAACATGAAAAATAACACAAAGTAGAAGAGAATATGTAGCATTTATATAAAGCTATATTATCGATGATAATGGGACCATCATATTTAGACTTTAGCATCTCACTTCAGATGTATTATGTGAAGAAATGACTAGAATATTGTAAAATGAAATTGATAAAAGCAGCTAGATCTAATTAAATACATATAGAAAAAAAATCTGCCAATGGTCACACTATTGTTAAAGCACTTAGGAATCTGGGAGTTTTCAAGGTACCTCAAGGAGAAGATTCCAAAATAATGAAAAACATCACAAGTAATGCTTTTTAACTAAAGGAAAAAAATGACAAAATAGAAGACATCAGCAAATACTAACCTATGTGCCTGACTGTATTCTCATCAGAACTGTGTACCTCTCAAAAGTATCTTTGATGGAAACCTAAGGAAATAGTCAGATGTTCATAGATCATTTTCTATGTCACACCATATTTCATAGTCACACAGCTGATTGAGAGGTATATGGGATATAGGATCCATAAAGGCATAGAGTTGGGCCTTGAAGTATCATATTGAATTATCACAAGGAATAGCAAGTCAGTGTGGCTAGATCATAATAGTCTTCAGGAAGAGTGAAGTGTCAGAAGACTGGAGAGGTAGGAAGGAGTCATATTGTGAATGTCTTTTAAAGCTAACCAGAAATTTCTATTCAGTCTTGCAGGTAATAGTTTAACCACTGAAGTTTATCAACTAACATGTATGATATGATCATACTGCACTTTAGGAAGATCTCCTTGGCAGCTGAATGGAGGACAGACTATAGTAGGGAGATATTTGAATCAGGGAGATCAACTAATTGCATCAGGCATGAGGTGATAAGGGTATATACCAAGGTGGCAGCAATGTCAGGAGAGAAGGGAGTGGAGACAAGAAAAAATATTAGATCAAATGAGCAAACAAGATAGACTCCAATAGTGAATAATATAAAGCAAAAGAAATTGAAGACCAGTTTCATTCATGTATATCGATGCTAAGTTTTTAATAAACTCTTAGCAAAGAGACTACAGCAATATATTCAAATGGGATAGCTAGGTGGGATAGTGGCTAGATCACTGAGTCAAGAAGACCTAAGTTCAATTAACTCAATGTTGGTGGAGTTGTGAAATGATCCAGCCATTCTGGAGAACAATTTGAAACTATGCCCAAAGAGCTACAAAAATGTGCATACCCTTTGACCCAGCAATACCACTGCTAAGGCTATATCCCAAAGGGAAGATAAAAATGGGAAAAGGAACCACGTGTACAGAAATATTTATAACAGCTCTTTTTGTGGTGGCCACGAACTGGAAATTGAGGGGATGTCCATCAATTGGGGAATGGTTGAAGAAGTTGTGGTATATGAATGTAATGGAATACTATTGTGCTATAAGAAATGAAGAACAGGCAGATTTCAGAAAAACCTGGACTTACGTGAACTAATTCTGCATGAATTGAGCAGAACCAGAAGAATGTTGTACACAGTAATAGCCACATTGTGTGATGACTGACTTGGATAGCCTTAGCTCTTCTCAGCAATGCAAGAACCTAAAACAATTCCAAAGGACTCGATGGAAAATGCTGTCCACATCCAGAAAAAGAACGATGGAGTCTGAATAGAGAGCAAAGCAGACTGTTTTGTTTTGCTTTTTTTCTTTCTCATCATTCCTCCCATTTATTCTAATTCTTCTATACAACATGACTAATGTGACAATATGTTTAATAGGAATGTATATGTAGAGCCTTTATCTGATTGCAAGCCATCTTGAGGAAGGAGGACAGAGAGAGGGGGAGAAAATTTTAAACTTATGGAAGTGAATGTTGAAAACTAAAAATAAATTAATGTATTAAAAAAAGGAAGTGAAAAAATTCATATTTGAGTTCAAATTTGACCTCAGATACTTATGAGCTCTGTGACCCTTAGCAAGTGATTTAACTTCTATTTGCCTCAGTTTCCTCATCAATTAAATGGGGATAATAATAATATCTACCTCCCAAAGTTGTGAAATTCAAATGAGGTAATAATTGTAAAGTTCTTAGCACAATGCCTAGCAAATAGTAAGTGTTATGTAAATGTTAGTTACCATTATTATATTTGGTGATTATTCACCAGGTTCAATTTATATCTTAAATGAAAGTATGGTTCTAGATTACAAAAACAATAAACAATAATATGAAAATTCATACGATATGATTATATCAATAAATCCTTTGATAAAGTGTAGCACTAGTGTTAAATATCCTTGGAAATCAAAGTTTGGAAGGCCCCTTCTTTAATATGGCTATTTAATTTTAACTTAATATGCATATATATAATATGCACATCTAAAACTAAAAGTGATTATTTGCACCAGTGAAACACTATAGTTTTTCTAGTAAATGAAGAAGTAAAGGAATTTGCTATTTGTCACAGTTCTAGAGAGCTGAACTATGGCAACAAGACAAAAACATAATTAAATTAAAGAAATGGATATAAAGAGAAAGCAAACGTATCCATATCTGTCGAATCTTTCTTGAAACAGATTATATTTTCAAACTGTTTTTTCCCTTTGAGGTTAATATATTCCACGTTTTCCACTGTCATTTAAAATAAAAAAGTAGTTGTGGGAACAGGGGGCAGATACCAAAACTATCTTCTTCAAACTTTAGTGGATGGCCTGTCATCATAGCATTCTATAATTTAGCAAACATGTCCATAGCCAAACCATTTAGGCCTTCATAGCTTTAGAAATTGTGCTTTTATCTCCTCTCAGTCTTAGTCTTTTCCAGCTGGTGTCCTAATTTTATAAGTCTTCTCATCATATTATAGTTCTCTGAGCTTTATTGGACTTTATTAGAAAGACATTTTGGATAATAGTAGGAATTTTTTTCTTTATAAAGTGTGATTCATTTTTCTATGTCTTATATTGCTGTCTGTAGGCCCAAAGGTTGTAAATATTAGGAATGTGTTACACACTGAAACATAAATAATTAAATGAATACATCTTTGCTGAACTGATGCCAAATTTCATGTTAGTTTGGTGATGAACATAAATGAGGAATGGATGATGCCAAAACTTATTTTTACTAATGGAATACAAAGTTTAATGAGAAAAAGTAAATATACAAGCATGCCATTTTAGCTACTCCAGAAAAGACAAGCAATTGAATAGAATACTCAAGTAATTTTAGTATTTTTTCTGTTACTAATAAATTAAGGATAAATCAGATTGAGCTAGTTTTACTAAAATGTTACTGTTAATAGCTTGGATTTGGATAGCACTTTATGGTTTGCATAGTATTTTGCATATGTTATTTAATCCACCAGGAACAGGATATTCTGTGTCTAACCTCATTTTACAGAAGGGAAATAGTGGATAAATTAAGTGACTTGTTTTGGTACCAGAAGACCAGGATTTGACTCCTAGCCCTGCTGGTTGTGTGGCCTGAATAAGTCACAAGATCTCTCTGAGTCTTCATTTCAACATTCTTAGATTGAGGGTATTGGACTAGATAACCTCTCAGTTCCCTTCCACTGATAAAAGTCCTTTGACTCTGTGTTTTCACTAAGATCACACAACTTATAAGTGACTGAGCCAAAATAAGAGCCTAGATCTTATGAGTAAGAACATCATACATCCCACTGCTCTATAATGAAAGAAGGTCAGATCAATTACTGTAAGCATCAAAACAAGTACTTAGAATATCCAAGGCTTCAAAATAAATAATAAAAAGCATTAAAAACAACTGCTAGACTCTAACAGAAGCTTTATTTTAATTACACCATACCCAAAACCTTTTAGTTACACTGAGGTCAGAAAAAGATTCAAGACATAGTAACTGATGACTTATCTATGTATCAGTACTTAAGCTCCAAAGGATTAGACAAGGAGAGAAATGGTGGTATACTCCTTACCTGCTAGTGTCCCCACTGGGAGAGAAGCCCACGAGAAGAAAGGACTCCATGTAAAGGTATTAGTTTTAGAGTCACAGTTTCATCCAAGGAAATGTGGTAAAATGCATAAAGTGATGGATTAAGGAAGACCTGGGTTTGAGTTCTGCCTTTGACACTTATTGACTGTGGGTCATTTACCCTTTCTGAGCTTCAGTTTCCTTCTCTATAAAATGAGAATACTTGTAGCATCAACTTCATAAGTTGTTATTAGACTCATTCAATATTCTGTGTTAAACATTCTGCAAACTTTAAACTTTCCTTCTATCTCTAACAGTGCTGTTCTTGACCCATCCATACCTGCCCATCTTGTAAGTCTCTTGTCCATGGCCTCCCAGCCTTCTCAGGAGGCCCACCCAACATGTAGGGGTGGATATTCCTCTAGTTCTCTTTACACTGTATAGAAGCCAGTGGAGCACATGGGTTGTCCACCAGTTATCCTTCATTCCCACTAGAGCAAGACCAAACTTTAAAGCATTATATAACTGTCAGTATTAATATCTTCAACCAATTATCACAGGTACCAGAGAGAATGGCCCTGTGACCTCACGTGACCTTCTATCTAGAGTCAACTAATGGCATTTAAAAGGATCAGCTTCAGATAATATTACTGGATATAATATTACATGCTGCTCAGAAGCTTCTAAAATTTCTGGAAAATCTATGAAGAATTCTAGGTATTTCAAAAATCACTTTCAAACCACAGAGGTTTTTCTATTTGAAGATACTCAGTAAATGCATAAACAGATAGATAGATGGAAGGAAGTGATTATGCAGGCATATAAGTCAAATTTATTTCTTAATAGTAATCAAGTTTTGTTTGGAGACAGTAGATGCAACAATTATTAAGAAAGAATACCACTTTCTCCAAAGAACTAAAAATGAGTATCACCCAGAGGACAGTGGAAAGGTGCATGGTAGAGATAAGCAGGCTGAAACATATAACTAACGAAGAACTCCAAAGAGGAACTGGAGTAATGGATGTCACCAGGAAATGCTCACATGTCAAGAGTGAGAGATGACAGGGAGTGCTAGAGATTCCCCGGTACCGTTGTGGTATCAAAAAAAAAGGGTAGAAATTCCTTCAGCATGTGGGGTGGATCTGCAGAAACAAACTTGGGAGAATATAGTTGAGAACAGAACAGAGTGGGCAAACATGGATGGTGCTGATCTAGATTGCTGTAGGGAATTCCTGAATCACCAAACTATAGATTCATTTGAGTATTTAATAGTAATCAAAACATTATGGTCATCCTAGAAGGTGACAGAGAAAAAAAAACCTTCAAAAATCAAATTCTTTTCTTTAACCTAATTTGTTTAGGATTTATGTGGTTTTAGACTCTTATATGATTTTATGATGTTCTTGAAATTATTCACATTGAACATCCAATGGGAAACAACTGTCAGTTGCCAATGAATGTTTTCTGAGACTCAAGGAAGCATACCCTTCCATCTACTTTCCTACCACATATGATAGTGTGTCTTTTTATGATCAGTGTATTGGAAATGGTTTGATGCCTGTAGTTCGCATTTCAACTCCTCCTGTATTTGTTGCATTAGCAAAGTGAAACTCATTAAATCTCATTACTCCAGCCCATCTTTCCAAGCACCTGAACCCAAGGAACACTCAGCTTGCTTGTATGGCCACACATAATCTGTCCTACATTATACTTGAAAGTTCGGCTTGCTCCTGAACCCTCAGTCAAAGAATATGAACTTGGTACTTTCAAAAAGGCTGCATCTGCGAGCTCAGCCATTACACCATCTGTTAAAGTGGTCAGAGTTGATTTTATTGCCTCCTTTGTGAAAGGACTTGGTACTGTAAAAGCCTGTGTTATTGAAAAACATAATTTTCCTCATCATTATGCTTTCTTTCTAGCCAGATCATAACCTGCTAGAAATCTATTGAGTATAGAGTGAAAAGCTCTTCAGAATAGCAGTTCTTAAGGAATTAAATGATTACCATCTCTGTCCCATTTCTTTTATCTCATAATCAAGTTCAAGATGATACTAGATATCTCTGTTGAAGTGATTATATATTTGAAATAGAAATGGCTTTATCTCCATTTAGTGATCACAGTGTTGAAGGCAGAACTATTTCTCCCCATTTATGCTTAAATATGTTTATAGTTCTTTACAACTGTCCTTTTGGTTGAAGACTTGAACTACATTTTAAAGAGTAACTCAGCTAATGGGAGTGTTTTAGAATGCTTTATTCATGTTAATGATGGGGATAATGAAGATCTACTTTAGAATCTGAGAATGTTAAGGGTAGAAGGGACCAAAAAGATGGCCTAGTCCAACTCTCTCATTTTATAGATGAGGAAACCGAGGCTTGGAGGGGTGAAATACCAAAGCTCTAGTTAATGGTCACACCAGGACCAGTACTTGAATCTTTCCTAACTGTCAAGTCTGGCTCTTTTCACTAAGATTCATTGTCTCCTTAAATAATATCTTTATAGTTATACAATATTGATTTGGGGGAAAGTAGAAAGGATGGTGCAATGAGAAGTGTAGAGCAGAGTAGACTAGAAATGGAACAAACAGATCATTTCAAGATTGGTTCAAAGAACATCATATAAAATTAGATTATCTTGATCATCTTATAGCAAAGTCTGAATAAAACTATTTCCCCAGACTTGTCAGCTATATACAAGAAACAAAACTTATATGATTTAGTAGGATAAAAGCTTAAATTGCTTTGTCACCTATAGCAATAAGCCTTTTCAAAACATAGAGATTGCTGTCCCTAAAACCAGCCCCTGAATGGTTGGCATAAGGGTTCATATTATCGTTTTATTGGATAAAACTCAAAATTGCATTTTAACTACTTTCAGACACAAAGGACAGATCATGCAGTTTGGATTTTGGCAAGTCCTCTCTCAATTTTTCAGGGACTGATTACCGTGGCATTTGATTTCTTATTAAGGCTGCATGAATTTTTATTATTTTCCAAATTACTAATTTCTCTATCAAGGAGTGCAACTGAGGAAATAATTTGATGTGACAATCCATCTAGCCTTTATTTTATTCTGATAAAGTGTTTAATGGTGAAGGAAGTTGAAACTAGAGGCAAAAAGTGCTGTTTTTCATTTATGTCCTTATTTATCTCCCTATTTATCCAGATTTTCATTGTCTTCTAATGCCACAGAATAAATAATATGGCATAGCACATAGCAAACATTTAATCAGTTGTTTCTATATAACAGAATGCTTATTGACCAGGCCATAATTCCATGCCATAATTGGTGCTCTCTTTCTTAAACTCCACATTTTTGTTAAGTGAAACATTTTTCACTTTTCTGTTTTGACTGTTAAATTATGGAATCATTTTGAATGTTAATCACTTTTGTCAGTGGTGTTTCACTAGTGATCAGAAATAGTAAATGGAGAGCTAGCTACCCCCTTGTTAAGCACCTAATAGTATACAAGACACGATCAAAAATAAATGAGACACACAAATAATAAGATGAAACTCTGAAAGGACATGAGATAGAGAGTTTACGTGATTTACAAAGAACAGACTCAGAGCATATCTTATAGTAACAGGGATCATATTGCTTTATCTTTTCAACCAAAAATTGTACTTTTTATATTAGGGAATAGATAGTCTCTTCCTCAAAGGAACGCAAGTCTAATCACACTATTTGCTATTGGCAGAATAAATGAAATTAACTAAAATAGGGTCTTTAAAAAAGAGAAAGGAAGAAAGAAGAGTGTTCCTGTTCTTATCCTAATTAAATGACATTTCTGTTTCCTTAAAACTAACACTTCAAGATTCCTTTTGAAGGCAATATTTAATTTGAAACCTGCTCTAAAAATAATTTTCCAAATAGCCCTTCCAAGTGATAAGATCCTTTATACCTGAATGATAGTATGATGTGACATGCTATGCTAATGACAATTTAAATGCCTCCTTGAGGCCTTCATCTCTTAAAATAAACTTTCCACTACAAGTAATGCATCAATCTAAGTTATATAGTCATCTAAAAAAGGAACAGAAATTGTCTGCAGATCTTTCCTGTGTAAACTTGAGTGTGAGTAGCTTTTCTTACACTGATGTGTTTAAAGGAGTGAAATTAATATACGCACTGTGGAACCCTGCAGGGGTTTCTCATCAACAAAGAAGGAAGCACTTCAAGAAGAAAAGGCTAGACCAGAGCTGGTTAATGAGAGAAGAAGGCAGCTTGTTGGAGGAGCTGTCATCCTTACATCTTCATTTGGTGGGTCATTTCATCCCCAGCAGGGCTCCTTCTATGAAGTGTAATTTTTTTTTCTCTCACTGGTCAGTTGGTAGGACAGCTTTGGCTCTAATGCAATGATGGTGTTGACTTAAGTTTAAATATTTCCCCTGACAATCAAAAAATAGTGGGGGAGGGAAATAGTGGAAAGAGAGAGTTCCCCTCCCTTTTCCCTCCTTCACCACCTCCGAGTTATGAAAATTTTCCTAATTTAGACCTCTCCCCCAATGTTGTATTTCAGTTCCTCGTGTTCCAGATGAAGCTGTCATACACAGTGTCAACTTTCAGAATTCTGTGTGGTTTTCATGATGCCTCAGAATAAAAAATGTCAGTAAGTTTATATTGTTTGGAAATGACCCCAGCAGTCAGCAAGGTACTTAGATACAACTATCAGCACACACCATGAACCACACATACCATCTGAAAATCTCTAGTTTTGGCGCCTCTGCATCCAGGATATGGATGTGAGCAGGTGTTAAGAGTCACTTTAGTTGCAGGATATAAAATAATCCCAGATAAATCATCAGCATTTCTTTATATTACCAATAATGTCCAGCAGGAAGTGGTAGAAAGAGAAATTTCATTTAAAATAACCGCAGACAATTTAAAATACGAGGGAGTCTCCTGCCAAGACAAACCCAGGAACTCTGTGAACAAAATTATAAAATGCTTTTCACATGAATAAAGTCAGATCTAAACAACTGGAGAAATATTAATTGCTCATGGGTGGGCCCAGCCAATATAATAAAAATGATCATTCTACCTAAATTCATTTACGTATTCAGTGCCATACCAACCAGATTAGCAAAAATTGTTTTATAGAGCTAGAAAAAATAATTAAATTCATTTGGAAGAGCAAAAGGTAAAGAATATCAAGCAAATCGATGAAAAAATATGAAGGAAAGTGACAGCAGAATCATCTTTCAAACTATACTTCAAAGTGGTATTCATGAAAACAATCTGGTACTGGCTGAGAAAAAGAATGGTGGGTCAGTGAAATAGATTAAGTACACAGTACATAGTAGAAAATGATCACAGTAATCTAGTGTTTGGTAAACCCAAAGATCTAAGATTTTGGCCAACAAATCACTATTTGACAGAAATTACCGGGACAACTAGAAAACACCTTGGCAGAAACTAAGTATAGACCAATATTCCACATCATATACCAAGATAACGTCAAATGAATACATGTTTTAGACATAAAGAGTGATGGAATAAGCAAATTAGGGAAGCACGGAATATTTTACCTATGGATAAGGGGAGAATTTATGACCAAACAAAAGATAGAAAGCATTACAGGATGTGAAAAGAATCATTTTAATTACCTTAAATTAAAAAGAAGTTACAGAAATAAAACTAATATAGCTAAGATTCAAAGGAAAGCAGGAAATTGGGAATAAAATTTGCAGCATTTCTCTGATAAAAGCCTCATTTCTCAAATATAAAAAGAATTGAGTTAAATTTATAAGAATATGTAGCATTTCCTAATGAACAGGAAGTTTTCAGAAGAAATCAAAACTAACTGTAGTCATATGCTTTAAATCACTATTGAGGAAATGCAAATTAAAATAAGTGTGAAGTTCTGTCTCTGATTGGCCAACATTACAGAAAAAGAAAATGACATGTTGGAGGGCATGTGGAAAAATAAGGATACTAAATGCACTGTTGTTGAAGTTGTGAAATGATCTAGAGATTCTGGAGAGCAATTTGGAACTATGCCCACGGAGCTTTCAAACTGTACATATCATGTGACCCAGCAATACCACTACTAGGTCTGTATTCCAAAGACATCAAAGGAAAAAGACCTATTTGTACAAAAACATTTATAGCAGCCCCTTTTGTGGTGACAAAGAATTAGAAATTAAAGGAATGCCCCTCATTTGGGAACTGGCTAAACAAGTTGTGATATATGATTATAATGGAATACTATTGTGCTATAAGAAATGATGAGCAGGGCACTTTCAGAAAATATGTGAGATGACTTACATGAACTGATGCAAAGTGAAGAGCGCAGAACCAGTAGAACATTATGTGCAGTAACAGCAATATTGTGCAACGATCATCTGTGAACAACTTAGCCATTCTCCGCAATACAATGATCCAAGAAGGACTTATGATGAAAAAGCTATCCACCACCAGAGAAAGAACTGATGGAGTCTGAGTGCAGATCAGAGCATACTTTTCTTACTTTATTATTGATTTTTTGGCCTGCATTTTCTTTTGCAATATGGCTAATGTGGAAATGTTTTACATTACTGCACATGTATAATCTATATCAAATTGCTTGCCTTTTCATAGAGGGGGAAGGAATAAGAGAATTTGGCACTCAAAATTTAAAAAGACAGATGTTAAAAATTTTGTCTACATGTAGTGGAGAAAAAAATTTAATTATTTAAATTTTTTTAAAAAGTCACCAGTAGAGTATTGAGGAATTACCTGTGTAATTCAGCCAAAGAATATATATTTCTGGGCTGCTTCAGAAATAATTGAAATTTTGTTTTGTTTTTCCAAACTACCCTTAACTGAATAATTTTAGTAAAATGTAAGTTTCATCGGAATCATCTAACAAATTGCCACAACCCTCAGTTTCACTTTAGTTGTATAGGCGCAGCACGATCCTGAAGCATAAGGCCAAATATTTGAAAACTTCAGAAAAGGAATAATAGTCCCTCTTCCCAGTTTTCCAGTGATGTACGGAAAATACAGGATTTGGCCTTCACTTATCTAAACATTTTGGGCATTGTGAAATTATCATTTTACAGCATCTGGAGTCCTTTCCAATTTTGGGGTTTTATAGTTCCACAGAGGTGAACCAATCATACAGCATGAATGAGAAGGAGTAGGTGGCAGTGGATAAAGCACTAGGCCTAGGTCCAGAAGTTGTTGTTGTAATTCAGTTGTTTTCAATCAAATCTGACTCTCTGTGACTCCATTTGGGGTGTTCTTAGCAAAGATACTGGAAGGGTTTGCCATTTCCTTCAAGAAGATCTGAGTTCAAATATGTCCTCAGACACTTAATAGTAGTGTGACCTTGGGCAAATCATTTAACGTCCATATGCCTCGTTCCTCATCTGTAAAACAGGAATGATAATAATAGTACACACCCCCTCCCAGGGTTGTTGTGAGGATCAAATGACTTTGCACAGTGGCTGGCACATAGTAATCTATATGTAAATGCTTGTTCCCTCCCCTCTCCTTCCTCTGCATTCCCCTTCCCCTCCTTTCCCTTCCCCTCCCTTCCTTTCCGTTCCCTCCCTTTCTCTCCTCCTTTACCTTCTCTTCTCTTCCCTTCCTTTACCTTCTCTTTTCCCTTCCCTTCCCTTGCACCCACAGGTGCTAATTGTAAAAAAAAAAAACAAAAACCACCAAGTTGGAGTCTTCCAAAACCTTGAGTGGATCTTTTGCAGAGTACCTATGGAAGAACATGGACAGAAGTTGTGAGGGCTATGAGAGAGTTGTGATCCATACCAATAGAGAGAATATCTACAAAAATGAAATGACAGATTCATTGAAGTATTGATAAATTACCTTGGGTGTATGCTCAACCTTATTTCCAGGTTGGTCACATGTTCCTCAAGGGTTGGGATCATATATTCAATTGATGTTTTAATCTCCAAGTACCACCTTGTTCCCCTAGGTAATTATAACAGCTAACATTTACATAGTGCTTCAGGGTTTTGCAAAGCACTTTATAGACCTCATTTAATTTGGGACTCATAATAACCCTGTAAGGTAGTTATATTAGGTGTTATTATCCCCATTTTATGGAGGAAGACCCTTAGGTGAAGAATTAAGTGACCTGTGCATTGTCACACAGCTAATAAGTATCAGAAGCAGAATTTGAATTCAGATTTTCCAACGGCTGCTGCTATTCAATTGTTTTTCAGTTGTTTCCAATTCTTCGAGACCTCCATTTGGGGTGAGGTTTTCTTGGCAGAGATACTATAGTGGTTTGCTATTTCCTTCTCCAACTCATTTTACAGAGGAGAAAACTGAGGCAAATAGGTTTAAGTGACTTGCCCAGGCTTACATGGCTAGTAAGTGTCTGAGGTCGAATTTGAACTCATGAAGATGAATGTCTTTCCAATTCCAAGTCCAGCGTTCTATCCACTGCACCACCTAGCTGCCTCTCCAATCTTCCTAAATAAATTTAAAATAATCAGCAGAGGGAAGGCACTAGAACTGAGGGGGATCAGAAAAGGCTTCTTTTTCCACTTATTCCACAAGCATCTAGGAATGACCTCCTGTCTCCATATTTGAAATCCATGTCTATCACACCTGTACCTATTAGGGGTACAATGGATAGAGTGCCTTACTTTATGGAATCAAAAATCCCTAATTTCAGATTCAGCTTCAGAACCTTACTAGTTGTGTTACCCTGGGCAAATCACTTACCCTCACCCAGCCTCAGTTTTCTCATCTGTAGAAGGGGAAATAATAACACCTACCTCATAGGGTTTTTGTGAAGTTCAAGTGTGATAACTTATGTAAAGCTCTTTGCAAACCATAAAGAGCTAAATAAATGTTAGCTATTGTAGACAAGGTGGTACAAGGGGATAGAGTGCCAAACTTGGGGTCAGGACGACCTGAGTTCAAATTCGCCCTCAGATACTAACTGCGTGATCCTGGGCAATACATTTACCTTCTCTCAACCTCAGCTCCTTCATCCATAAAATGGAAATCGTAATCACCTTACAGTATTGTTGTGAGGATTCAGTGAGTTAATATTTGTAAAGATCTATCTAAACACTAGCTCTTACAGCCTATTCCATCTTTCAAAGCCTGGCTCAAAAGCTGCCTCCAAGCAGTGCCCCTTTTTTTCTTTTTTCTTTTTTAAAAATTAATTCCATCCAACTATGATTACCCCATTTGCTCTGAATTGCCACAGCTCTTGTGTATTTGCTTTAGATGATATTGGGATTGGAGGGGGGGGTGTAACCGGGGGGGTGAGGAAATATTGAGGTATAGAACAAAGTATCCTCGGATCTCCAGAGGATCAGAAGAGACCTCCTGCCTCTAATTGCATATGACCTTGGACAAAAGATAATTTCACCTATTAGGACTTTGACTTCTTCCTCTGTTAAACAAAAGGGGTTAGAGTAGATGATCTTTAGCTGAATGTGTTAATTTTATTGATGTTCTTAAGCCATTTTATATAGCACTTTAATGCTCCCAAAGTTTTTTACATGCGTTATCTCGGATGGATGGATGGATGGATGGATGGAGACTGATAAATGGTAGCAATAAGCATTTATTAAGCACCAGCCATATGCCAGGCACTATGTTATAAGTATTATCTCATTTGATACTCACAACCACCATGAGATATAGATGTTTCTGTTGTTATAATAATAAACAATAATTATTATCCCAGTTTAGAGACAGCTAGATGACACTGTGGATGGAATGCCATGCCTGAAGTTAGGAACTCCTGAGTTCAAATCCAACCTTGGAAATTTACTAGCCATGAGATAGTAAACAAGTCACTCTACCACTGTCTACCTCAGTTTCCTCAAATGTAAAATAGGGATAATAATAACACCTCCCTCCCAGGATCATTATGAGGATCATATGAGATGGTATTTTTAAAGTATTTAGCATGATGCCTTGCCCATAGTAAGTGTTTAATAAATACTTATTATTTCCTGTCTTTCATTTTAAGAGACTAAGGCTGAAAGTGACTTACTTGGGGGGGAGGGTCACAGAATTTGTAAATGTCTTCAGTAAGATTCAAACTCAGGTCTTCCTCTAAGCCCAACACTGTATCCATTAAGTTCTATAGCTGCTTCAAGACAAAAGCTTCTCTACCTCATCACAATTCCAAATGTGGGTTTCTATACCTATCTGGCACTCAACAAATGTCTAGACTAGACAAACTTCATCAAACTCTTCTGTAATTATCATCCTCGATAGGAGACACTTACAATTTACAAAATGCCTCAGCATGGTGTCCTGAAATTTTTGGAAGCAATTTTTTTTGAGAATACAATTGGAACTAGAGGAATCACTTGTCAGCATAGACTCCTGTGGAAAAGAACAATGAAGCTTTATGTTCCACCTCCTGCCTTCCTAACGGTATTTTATTTCTCTCCCCAAATCACTGCAAAATTTTACCCACATGATCCATCTGCTGTCCTCTCACATGAATGATTTGTGTGTTGGTGCAATGGAATATTCCTTCAGAATAATGCAGTTTCTGCAGTAAAAAATGTAATAATATATCTTCCCTTTTAAAATTATAGCTATGAAACTCACACTTTTCCTTCATTTTCCTCTTGACTACCAGCCTTGTTCACAGTGATATGATGAGCAACAAAAAGGTCATAAGACATTAACTATTTTACCCTTCTACATTCCAAAATTCCATAAATTCAGCAGTAGTCTGTTCTGTGCATTATTTGGATAAATATGGGTACTGATGTGTAAATTAAAAATTGTCTCTCAATCCTGTCCTCCATTGTAAAACTGCTTGGTTATATTGCTTAATATTGTGTAAATGTTACTGCAGTGAGAATGCTAGCAAAGAAAACAAGAAAAGTAAGCAATAAATAATATAGTATTATGATAGAAAAACCACTGAAAGTGAATTTTTTAGATCAGGCAAGTACATCTCTATTCCGTTATCTCAGTAAATGAGTAAAGCAGATATTATCAGGAGCTACTTATATTCTCAATGCCACTTTTGTTGATGGTTCATTTTAACCACACAGTAAGATGTGCAGTTCAAATATACCATTCAAGAAGAGGAAAGATACCATTTATCCAAACCATGTCCTTAAGAAAGAATATTTCAGCAATCTTGGGAGTCTTCAATTGTATAATTTAATGAGAGGGGCAATTTGTATTCCATAGACAGTGATGTGTGATACCAATCATTACTAAATAGCCAGTAAAAGATTTATTGTTCTGCTTTCAGTTCTGCATAATATGAAATGCTTGTGTATATTTCGCCAAAGAAGTCACATGTAGCTATGGAGATATAGCCAGGCATTTTAGACCAATTCATTGTAACTGGGGTTTGGTCTAGGACAGAAAAGTAGGGATTTTCTGTATTTCAAAACAGTGAAAAATTAGTATCACACCATCTAGGACCACTGAATGAAATATTCCAGAAAGTTTACCTTAGAACTTCATATTTTAAAAGCTTGCTTTACAGATAATTCAACATTAATGACATCTTTTAATTTCAGATTTAAGGGTCTTCTTGAGGTATTACTCTTAGGCAGACAGGGGGCACAGGGTCAGAGTGCTGGACCTGAAGTCGGAAAGACCCAAGTTCAAATCCAGCCTGAGACATTTGTTTTAAAGCTTTGTGAACCTGGGCAGGTCACTTAAACTACCATGTCTCTGTTTCCCCATATGAAATGAGAATAATAAGAGCCATGAGGGTTGTTGTAAGGGTAAAATGGGATATTTATAAAGTATTTTTCAAAGCTATTTTTATTTTAATTTTTATATTATTCATGTTAGCAGTAAGAGTTACGTATAGGATACATGAGGTTTTAATAATTCAGAGGAGATTTTTGACAGTTGGTTATCAAATGCCCTTTGAGATATACTTCTGTGGGTGTTATTAGTAGCTACTGAAGGACATGTTTGTGGTTTGTGGTTTTTAAACTAAAGATTCCATGTGTTGTTTCTGCCTTTTTTTTCTCTTTAATTCCTACAAGGTCCCAGGTTCCAGAAGCAAAACAACAGGGTACCTGCTTTGGAGATTTGGGGACCTCCATAGACAGCAGGGGTGGCCACCTCCACCCACCCCCACTTCTCCCCTTTTCCCCCTGAAGCCCCGATAACTGCTTGGTGCAACAGTTCAATGAAACTTCCTAAGCATTTGAGCAAAGTGGGATTAGCTGTCTGCCTAGAAGCCTTTAAACACACATCGAATGATTCCTTTGGCAGAGATTTTGTAGATCAGATTCCCATTTAGGGACAAATTAGTCTAGATGACTTTTGAAGTCACTTCCAACTCTTGAGATTCAATGATACCCCTTTCAGCACCCCTTATATGCAAGGCCCTGTGCTACCCACAAACATGAAATATCACACAATCACTGCCCGCAAGAAGATTGTAGTTTATTAGGGGGATTAGGAAAACGGAAATAAAAAGTGAATAAGAAAGGCCAGAGAGGTATAAAGAGATTGGGAATTGGGAGTGGAGAGAAACCCCTCTTCCTAGGGGAGGGGAATAAGAAAAGGCAAAGGTTTTGGGGGGGGATTGCATAGGAGGTAGGGGAATTTTATTTTTTCTGCAAATATGTTTGCATATTGTTATGATGGCTTTGAAAACAAATGTTCCCCACTTAGGCACTGTCATGTATTAAATTTTATTAGAAAGGGTTTTTTTGGAGCACCACATGTACTCACAAGATTTTATTTCTCGTTAGGTTAATAGGTGGCGTGAGTAGAATACTGGACTCAGGAGGACCTGAGTTCAAATTCAGACTTAGACACTTAGTAGCTGTGTAACCCTGGTTAAGTCACTTAACATCTGTCTCCCTCTGCATCCTGAACTGTAAAATAGGGATAATAGTAGCATCTACCTCTTATTATGAGGATAAAATGAGATAATATTTATAATGCATTTCATAAACCTTAAAGCACTATATAAATGCCAGCCAACTATTAATATTATTTCTTAGATATATTATAGAATATATGCAATTGCATATAAAATAAATAACACACAAGGTACAGCTATAAAATAGTGAGAATAGCTTTGTATATAACTTCTGGAATTAATTCAGTGATTTTTATACCTTACATGGAGGGTAGACAAGTTTATCATATAGCATTCAATGCCTTTAGTTATGTGGGCACTGCAGAAAAGACAATGTGGTATGGTACAGAGAACTTTGGTTCTGGTAACAAAGGATCTCCTTTTGAGCCCTGACTCTTGTTACTTACTTCTTATGTGACCTTGGACAAGTCACTTAAACGACCCAATTCAAGCATTTATTAACCACCAGGTGCCTTGGTTTCCCTGCCTATAAAATGAGGATAAGAAGAACAGCTACCTCCCAGGGTTCTTGTGAGGATAAAATGAGAATTTACTGCATGTGGGTAAACCTTCATGCTAGGGACTAGATACAAAAATAATATGAAAAACATTAACAAAAATAATATGAAAAACATTAGCCCCTGCCTTCAAACAACTTACATTCTAGTGAGCTGAGGGATACGATACGTTCACTGATGGAGCATCAGGGAAGAATTGGTTTCCTTAGGAGGTAACCCATGAGTCAAGTCTTTAAGAAGCTCAAGTTTGTAAAGCAGAGGTGATCAGGGAATAAATAGATTCACATGGTGCAGTCTGTCAGCGATGGGAGATAAAATACTAAATTTGGGGGACAGTTTCTCTGTGGCCTTTGGTTTCCTGTTCTCTCAAATAACAGGGGTTGACCAGATGATGCTTTAAATCCTTTGATCCTAAGACCCATGTCAATTTGCAAATGAAAGAAAAATACTCGCATATGCTTCTGAAGCATAGTTTTTTAATCAGCAAATTTAATCTTTTTACTTTTTCTTCAGGGAAGTAGATCAAGACTCAGATGGACATGTCAGCTTTAAAGACTTCGAATACGCAATGAAGTATGGCCAAAATGAAGCATAAATATCAGAATCTACTTGTACCAAACTCCAGAAGGCAGGGAATTTAACTCAGGATCAAGGGAACGTCCATTGTTTTGAGGAACTTCTTTCAAGACTATTGTAAAATTTATCCTGTTCTTAGTACGTTATAAATATATAATTCTGTATGTTTTCATTTTGAATCATTCCAATTTACCAATAATATCACTTTAATTATGCACTCCCTGTGATTAGACTCTTTCTTGAGTCTGGTTTTTAATGTGACTTTGAGCTTTTATAATGGTCTAGTCTCTTTGCTAATAATACATTAGAGGAAGTTGGAATATGATATGATAAAAATTTAAGTGTCTCTGAATTCTAGTGGATAATCACATGTAGATTATTACTGATAAAAGGATAGTCTATTACCTGGCCAATAGCCTTAAAGGAGAACGTATTAAAAAGTGAAATGTCCAAATTGTAATTCCATTTGGAAACGCTGATTAGAAACATTAATGTAAAGAGAATTTGAAGGAAGAGGTTGTTGAAGGGCAAATCAGTTAAATTGAGAGAAAGAAGTTACTTTTAAGCCTTTATGGTAAAAACTGAGCATAGTTTCTGTTCTCATCAATTTAATAGTTGCTGAAATGGATAAAGAATGGGTGAAAACACCATGGGAGAGGAAGAGGTCATGGAGTTTCATTTCTCAGATAGACATTGTGAATATATGTAAAAGATATGTACACTTATACATGATAACTTAATTGTATATACCTGAATACCTATATAACTACAGGTTGAGAGTCATTAATTCATTCAGCAACTGCTTCCTTTGGAATTATAGAATATGCAAAGCACTTGCCCAATACTTCATTGAGATACAAAGAATTAAGACATTATTCCTGACCCTATGGAGTTTAATCAATCAGTCAATCACCAAACATTTATTAAACCCCACTATTGGCCTAATGTGCTAAGCCCCAGGGATACAAAAGACAGTCCCAGGTTTTCAGAAGCTCACTCCCTTTATTTAAGTTTGACTGTTGAATCCAAAGTTGACTTGCTAATAATAAGAAACCTTCCAGAGATGCCATTGGTCACTTCCAACCACAGCTATCTTATCAGCCAGTCTACTCTCACCAGAAATTGCCTTCTGAAATAGAGTAAACTTGTGAAAACCACAGCACAGTTTTTGAGCTTTATTTCAGATCTTTTACCACCTTATGCACAAAAGCTTATAGCATTAATCCAATATTTATGTGAGGGCAGGGGGTGGGGGCAGGCATGTAACAGAGATTCTCACTGATCCCAATAGCTTTTAATATCACTATCAAACTACCTATTCCTCTCCAAGCTGTACTCAGGAGTTTCTGTATCCTACCCTGGAAACCTCTTCATCCTAGAAACTCACTCTAGCCTTGGAATTCACACATTGGAAGTATCCCCACCTCTGTAGCCTCTTTCTCTGATTGGATGGTTCCTCCTAGAATTTCCATTTAAGGAGGCCACTCAGGCCTGCCATGGCTCATTTCTCTGTGGGCTACACTCTGTATTTTTTCTAGTGTGTGTGTGTAATTATATATTTTTCTAATACATATTGTATATATATCCGACAAATAAATGACACATTTTATGGTAGCCCTTAACAATCTGCTTTTTTGCTCTGCACTTTAAAACATCAGAAATAAACAGCTTCCCACCCCTAACATTGCTGGTATGTTGCCTTAAATATGTGTAGATGTTTTTGATATAGCTATGTCTCCAATAAGGCAAACTCTTAGTTTTATATGTTTTAAAATGAAAGCACTCTCTATCTCCTCTGGATTTCATGAGAATCTCTCTATTGCAGATATCAAAAGCCCTTTTTTGCTGATTGATCTCTCTAGCTTGCCTGTAAGTGGCTATCAATTGAATAATATGGTGATGGGTTTTTCAGTATCTATGTGTGGTTTCTCAGTGACAGATTGCAATAGCATTGCAAGTTCCATGGTGTGTCTTTCCTTCAGAAAAATAGTCATAGAATCTCAGAGGTAGAAAGGACCTCTGATCAGGTCATCTACCCTGACCCGTTCCTGAATGGTAATCCTTCCTACAATATCTCCAATACGAGGTCATCCACTGTCCACTTAAAGTTCTCCAGCGAGGGGCGGAGCCAAGATGGCGGAGTAGAAAGACGCACATACACATAGCTCCGAACCCACAACCCACAGAACAGCTACAGGGGAGCAACTCATGGCGAATTCTGCACCCAGAGGCCACGGAATATTGGAGCGAGGGAGATTTCTGTTCCGGAGGGACCTGCAAACCTCTTGCAGGGGGTCCTTCGCGCTGCGGACTGGGTGCCGAGACTGGGAGCTGAGGGCAGCCCTGCAGCGGCCGCGGCACCAAGAGGAAAAGATCCGAGCGGGCTTCAGGGACGGGACCTCCAGCGGCCACGCGGGTCCCTCCACCCGCAGAGGGACCTGCAAACCTCTCGCAAAAGGTCCGTCGCACTGCAGACGTGGAGCCCAGCCCAGCCCAGACCTGCTGCGGCCACGGCACCAAAAGAAACAGACCCGAGTAGGCTTCAGGGACGAGATCTCCAGCGGCCGCACAAGTTCCTCCGCCCACAGGTGACGGGGGTCGGTGAGAGAGTCTCTTTGGCGGGTCGAGAGGGGAGTGGGGTGCCCGCATGGCTTGGGCCCCCCCCGGGAGATAGAAGCTGAGAGGCAGCTGCAGACCGGGGCTCCCCAAGCGGGCGGGAGCCTGGATCCATTGTGGAAGGTCTGTGCATAAACCCCCTGAGGGAACTGAGCCTGAGAGGCAGCCCTGCCCCAACCTGACCACCTGAACTTAATTCTCACACTGAATAGCAGCCCTGCCCCCACCAAAAGCCCTAAGGCTGGAAGCAGCATTTGAATCTCAGTCCCCAAACGCTGGCTGGGAGGACCAGGAGGCGAGGTGGGTGTGAGAAGAATATTCAGAGATCAAGTCACTGGCTGGGAAAATGCCCAGAAAAGGGAAAAGAAATAAGACTATTGAAGGCTACTTTCTTGGAGAACAGACGTTTCCTCCCTTCCTTTCTGATGAGGAAGAACAATGCTTACCATCAGGCAAAGACACAGAAATCAAGGCTTCTGTGTCCCAGCCCACCCAATGGGCTCAGGCCATGGAAGAGCTCAAAAAGAATTTTGAAAATCAAGCTAGAGAGGTGGAGGAAAAACTGGGAAGAGAAATGAGAGATATGAAAGAAAAGCATGAAAAGCAGATCAGCTCCCTGCTAAAGGAGAACCAAAAAAATGTTGAAGAAATTAACACCTTGAAAACTAGCCTAACTCAATTGGCAAAAGAGGTTCAAAAAGCCAATGAGGAGAAGAATGCTTTCAAAAGCAGAATTAGCCAAATGGAAAAGGAGATTCAAAAGCTCACTGAAGAAAATAGTTCTTTCAAAACTAGAATGGTACAGATGGAGGCTAAGGACTTTGTGAGAAACCATGATATCACAGAACAAAGAGAGAAGAATGGAAAAATGGAAGATAATGTGAAATATCTCATTGGAAAAACAACTGACCTGGAAAATAGATTCAGGAGAGACAATTTAAAAATTTTGGGACTACCTGAAAGCCATGATCAAAAGAAGAGCCTAGACATCATCTTCCATGAAATTAAAGTTCTCCAGCAAAAGGAAATGCACTTTCCATTGAAGCAGCACATTGTACTTTTTGACAGTTTTAATTGTTGGGAAGGATTTTTTCCCCTTATATAGAGAATTCTTTCTTCAAGTCAAATATTTCTTTATTTATGATTTATTGAGAACTGACTATATGCCAAGCACAGTACTAAATACTAAGGTATAAAGAATAAGGCTAAAAACCAACAATAAGAGGCAACACTTGCTCTCAAGGAAATCACAGTCTAGTGGGAAAACAACATACAAATACAAATACAGGATAAACTGGAGATAATGTCAGAGCTAGGGCAGCTACATGGCACAGTGGCTAGAGCACCTTGCCTAGAGTCAGGAAGACTCATCTTATTGAGTTCAAATCTGGTCTCAGATATTAGCTGTGACCCTGGGCCAGTCACTTAACCCTGTTTATCTCAGTTTCCCCATCAGTAAAATGAGTACAGACTCCAGAATCTTTGCCAAGAAAACCTCAATTGGGGTCATGAAGAGTCAGAAATGAATGAAAACAACTAAACAACAACAATCTCAGAGGCATTAAGGCAGACTGAGAAAGTCTTCTTGTAGGAGGAAGAACTTTAGCTGAGAGTTAAAGGAAGCCATAAAAGAGAGATAAGGAAGGAGAGGATTCTAGATACGATAGATAGCCAGCGAAAATGCACTAGATTGTAGAGATGGAAGTGATTGTGGAAAGAACAGCAAGAAGGACAGTGTCACTGGATTACAGTGAATGTAGAGTTGAATAATGTATATGAAGACTGGAAAGGAGAGGGTAGCTAGGAGGTACAGTGGATAGAGCATGGACCATGGAGTCAGGAGGAACTGAGTTCAATTTGACTCCAGATACACACTACCTGTGTAATGTAGGCAAGTCACTTAACCCCAATTGCCTCTCCCCCCAAAAAAAAATACTGAAAAGTTTGAAAGGGATCAGATAATGAAGGGCTTTAAAAATAGAATAGAAAATGTTGTATTTGGTCATAGAGGAAATAGGGAACTATTGGAATTTACTGACTAGGTGGGTGATGTGATCAGGCCTGCACTTTTAAGAAGATCATTTTGAGATCTGAGTGGAGGCTAGGCTGGAGTGGGGAGAGACTTGAGGCAGGAACACCAATCAGATAGGTATTATGATCATCTAGGTTTGAAGACATGCATCAGGTTGGTGCCAGTCCTCAGAGAAGAGAAGGGTATATGCCAGAGGTGTTAAAAAGGTAGAATTGATGGGACTTACAACTGATGCACCATGGGGCATGAGAAAAGTTGAGGATGATACCTAGGTTGTAAGCATGGGTGACTGGGAGGACAGTAACAGTAACCAGGAAGTTAGTAAAAGGGATCAGTTCTGGGAAAAAGATGATGAGTTCAGTTTTTGCCAGTTCTGTCCTTTGGGACCATGCAAAAATCAAGTCTTTCTTCTATATGATAGCCTTCAAACAGAATCACGCATTTTGACCTTCAGGGCAGGGGTATACTGGAGTTAGCTTGTAGCGAATTTTTTATTTGAACATTTACCCCTCAGAAATCAGCAAAGGCTACAAATTTGGGCTTTATTTATTGTTTTGTTGAGTAGCATTAAAGAGGATTGAGAAAGGCTTCTTGTAGAAGGTGAGATTTTAGCTGAGAGTTGAAGGAACCAGGAAGCAGATGAAGAAGCAAAGGATTCCAGACGTGACAGTCAAGCCTATACAGTTTAGACTTTAAGAAAGTGGTGGAGAAAAAAAACAAACAAAAAAAAAAGTGATGGAGAAAATGTTAATAATGGAAATAAAACTTAAAAGTATGTCGCAAGGGTGTGTCCAACCCCCTCCTTTTAAAAGAAGTTCAATGACTTGTTCAAGGTCAAACAGAGAGTAGATCACAGAGCCAGGATCTGAACCCAGATCTTGACTCCAAATCAAGTGCTTTCTCTATCAAATACTTGAAGTTAATTAACATTCTCTCAAATATTTTCTTCATCGGATAAAACCTCCCTAATTGCCTTAATCCTTATACAGCATTGTTCCAACTCCTCTCAATATCTTGGTGGTCTTCTCAATGTATTTCAATTTATTGATAGCCTTTCTAAAATGAACAGAGTTCTCTGGATGTGGTATAACCAGGGCAGAGAACATTTGAGTAAATAGGGACTATGGGAAACCCTTCTCCCTTCCCTTCCTGCCAGTGCTCCCTTCCCACCTCACCCTACATCCTCACCCAAGCAGGAGAGAATTCAGGATCCCCACTCCACTCCAAACTTTGGCTCTACTCCTCCCCTCCCATTGACAGTAGACTGGGCATCTACAGCCCTTCCTCTCTTGCTAGTCTAACAAGACCACTTACAGCACCCAGATTCACCAACTACAATCCTTCAACCACCAGGCTGGACCATCTGCCTTCCACTGGTCCACTAGGCACTGACCTCCCACTGTATACTCTTAGGCATTGTTATCTGCTAATTAATGCACCCAAAGGAAGACTCCTGGACCTGCCAGTCTGTCCTAGAGCTATACAGTCTTAGGACCACCAGACCCTCCATCTTCCCTGCAGCTCAAATTTCTTATATGTGTTTTCTCTCCTTGGATGAGAATACTCTCCTTAAGAGCAAGATTTATTTTACTTCTCTTTTTCTGTAAACTAGGACCTTAGCACAGTGCTTAGCATATAGTAAACACTTAAAAAAATGCCTTTTTTGTCCACTTATTCATTCATTCTTTGCACTGCACTTCTGGTGATGCAGCCTAAGGTCTTTTTCTAGTAGACTTTTCATTATCACAGTTAATTGAATAAAACCAATAAAATAAAACCAATAAAAATAGTTGGTTTGGTCAATATATCTGTGCTATTTCATAGCTACCAAATAGATTATTAAAAACATTGAAAGCTCAGTATCTAAGTGCCTACCCCTTCCTAAGTGTATAAGTTGATCTTTAAAATGTAAGTGTAGAGACATAAGGAGAACTTGGGTTTAGAGTCAATATATTGTTATTGCCATTACATCATTTCAGTCAGGTCTGACTCTTCATCCATGGAGTTTTCTTGGCAAAGATATTGGAGTAGTTTGCCATTTCCTTCTCCTGTGACAAATGGAGGTTAAGTGACTTAGCCAAGGTCACAGGTAGGAAATTTCTGAGGCTGGATTTGAACTCAGGTCTTCCTGACTCCAAGCCCAGCACTCTATCCACTGTACCACCTCACCGCCCCAGTATAAAGCCAGTATACCTTGGTTCAAATCCCAGCCTTGCCAATTGACCTAAAATTAAGGAATTGTACAAATTCACTTTCAGCTCTAGGGAAAGACCTATAATCTCATGACTTTACATTTTCCCATTATAAATTTCATTTTATCAAATCTAGACTACTATTCTAGCCAGTCAAGTTTTTGGTGGATCATGCCAGAAGTTTTCCACTGTTAGCTATTCCTCCTAGTTCTGTATCATCTGTCCCATCCCCCAGTAAAATGTAAGCTTTCTAATGGCAGAGACAATGTTATTTTTGACTTGGGTCCACGTTATAAAGCACAGTGCCTTAAATATAATAAGTATTTTTAATAAGTGTTTGTTGAATAAAATCTGCAGATCTGATAAGCATTCCAGATATGTCTTCATTCCAAGTAATTGATGTTGAAGAGACCCAGACCTAGGACAGTGCACTGTGGCACTCCACAATTGATTGCCCTCCAGGATGACATCAGTCCATTAATTTGCATTTTTTTTTTGGTCTAGTCATTCAACCAGCTGAAGCTGGTTTTATACCACACTAATTTGTTATTCTGTGGCTATTTATACTTTCCATCTTTTCCATAAAGATTTCTTGAGAGATTTTTGGAATGTACCTTGCTGAACTATGCATATTATATCTGTGGCATTTCCCTGATCTCCTAATCACTCCATAAAAGTGGAAATGAAATTAGTACAGCATTACTTGTTCCTGATGAAGTCATGCTGGTTCACAAGAATCACTTTCTGCAAATACTCAATACCCATTCTTTTACAGAGGCGTTCTTGAATTTTGCCAGGAATCAAAGTCAAGTTCCACTGGCCCATAGTTTCCAGAATCCACCTTCACTTTTATTTTTTTAAAAGTGTAATACTTGTCCATTTCTTGTCCTTTAGGACTGTCCTCCATGATTTTACAAAGGAAAACATTAGTAACCCAGCTATCACATTTAAAAGTTCCCTAGAATACAGATTATCTAAGCCTACCTTGAATTCACTGAGGGCTGCTAAGTACTCTGTTATTATTCATTCATTTTTCAGTCGTGTTCTACTCTTCAAAACTTCATTTGGGGTTTTCTTAGCAAAGATTCTAGAGTGGTTTGGCATTTTCTTTTCCAGTTCATTTTACAAATGAGGAAACTGAGGCAAACAGGGTTAAGTGACTTGCCCAGGCTCACACAACTAGTAAATGTCTGGGGTCAGATTTGAACCCAGCAAAATGAGCCTTCTTGACTCCCAGTCCAGCACTCTATTCACTGTGCTACCCTAGCTTCCCTTAGATACTCTATTACCATATTTTAAATTTGGATTTCAAATCCCTATTAACACTTTTAGGAGGTTTCCTCCTTTCTAGTCTAAAAGTAATTCACTTTAAGAGAGAAATCAGATGCAAAATAGGCTTTGAGTTCTGCTTTCTTTCCCATCTACTTCACACGGAGGTGATTTCCCTTTTAGCTTCCTCTTAACCCCAGATAGTTTTAAAAAGCCCTGTTTATTAACCTTATTAATCTCATCTTCAGTTTTCTGCCCCTGCTTCCATGTTGTAAACGTCTCTTTAATATCTAAGTTGGTTGGTATGTTTCCCTGTGCATTCATGCAAATCTCTTTACCACTATCACTAGAATAAATTGTGCTTGTCATCAGAATTTCATTCTTGAATTTAACTTTCCCTGGAAAATCTTAGACAATGAGATCCCACCTAGCCTTTTTCTGAACCCTTTGAAATCCACTCTCCCAAATTCCAGGTTTCATAGGAAACCATACTGGGCATTATTCTCTTATTGATTATTAAATGTGGTCACTTCCCAATATCTTTACTTTGGACATTTCTTGCTCTGTGTGAGTCAGAATCATATCCAAAATAACTTCTTTCATCCACATTCCAAAGGATGACATTATCAGAACTGAGAATCAAGAATACCTCAGCTGCATAGATAAGAATGTTTCCATGATGTCAATTACTTTGATTTCAGCATTTCTAATTAGTTTGCCTGAAGGCTTTATCACTGAAAAATGAAACATGGCCATTTTATGTTGGAATCAGTGATTAATGTGGGAGTAGAAGTAGGATATAGAGAGGCAGGATGTAGAAAGAGGCATGAATAGAGGGCTAACCTTGGAGTAGAAAGACCTGGGTTCAAGTCCAGCCCAGTCCAACACACGCAGGGCACATTTACAGGTCTGCTCCCAGACAACTCTAAAAGAGTAAGTTGTGGTAAGCAGCTAATCTAGATTGTTGGAGGACATCTCCACACCAAGTCAATTATATGAAATTATACACACACACACACACACACACACACACACACACACACATATACCATCCCCCTCACCTTATTTGTCATTTAGGGGATTAGACAGAGAATTTTATTTGAAAACATCCTATCCCCTGCACTACTGCTCAAGACAGGTCTTTCTCCCTTGAATAAAAAAAGTTAAATCCATACAAACACTAACTTCTTTAAAACAGGGGTTTTACTTCATTTCTAACTTAAAATAACCGTACTTTTGCATACTTTACAAGTTTAATAGTAAATATACAATTCAACAAGCATTTATTAAGTACTTCCTGTGGCTAGGCACTGGATTAGATAGAGTTTCTATAAGATGCCAGTCCTTCTTTCCTATAGTTTATGGCCTAGTAAAGGGATAAGACATACATAGATATGTCTCTCGCCACATATTCCCCACTTTCTCCATAACTACAGGAGAAGGAAGAGAAGTCAAGATTGGCTGTTAATTGGGAGAGTCAGAGCAGAAGTGATAGGATGCAGTAGCAAGACAGAAGTGATGACTGAGTCAAGGAAAGGGAGATGCCAGGGCAGAATGGCTCAGAATGGGCCAGCTGTTGAGTTCACCTTCCTTGAATTGAATTTGCTGAGCTAACCCAAAAGGAAGTGTGTCAGAAGACCCTCTTAGCAACAGGGCAGCAAAGAAAAAAGTGCTATACCCAAGAGCTTCAGAGTATATTTACCTCTGCATCCCATGCCTCATTCCTTAATGAGAAAATGAGTTGTCTTGGGTCCAGAATTCCAACATCTTCACCTAACTGGCCCTTCTGAATGACATGAGTAGAACATCAACTGGGACTATGTTTTATTGTCCATACTCCTTTGTCTACTTATAGGACAAGTAGCTGTAGATGAGTAAACAAATCAAACAGTTCCTTTCCTAGCTACCAAACATTCAAATTATGCTTCAGAGAGAGCAACTCCAGTGGACTGGCCACATTGTTTGAATGCGAAGTGTACACTTAATGGAGTTATGGAGAACTCACATGGGGCAGGCGATCATGGTGGTTCAGAAGAGGTATCAGAAGGACACTCTCAAGAACTTTGGAATTGATTGTATGACATAGGAGACACTGGCACAGGACAGCTCAGCATGACATGCCCACATCAGAAAAGGTGTTGTGCTCTATGAGCAAATTAGAATTGAAACAGCTCAAAGGAAATGTAGGATGTGCAGATTTAGAGTATCCACCCCAAATGTTCACACAGACTGTCTGTGCCCAATATGTGGTAGAGCATTCCAAGCTTGTATCGGTCTGATGAGCCATAGTCGAACACATTGAAACTTGACTCTATCATAGTGATGTCATTTTGGTCCTCTTTGAGAACGAAGGACAGCAACTGCTATGGACTATTGGGGTAGGACCTGAAATAGATTGTGGGCTTACAGCTATATGGTATGTGTTTTATTGTTATTTGTCCATTTTCAAAGAAGACCAATGTCATCACAAGGTGGCTATCTTGACTTGTGTGTAAGTTGTATTTAAGGGAGGCAGAGCTGTGTAAAGTTGTCAGCCTCACTCTCTTCCAGAGTCATCTAAGTCTAGTGGCAGGCAAAATCACTCTGACTAGTGATGGCCCAGGATGCAATGGATGACCTTCACATCTTCAATGTGTTACCAAGCTGTAGCTCTCCATAATGGCTACTCCAGCCACCTTTATGGTCTTTGGAACAAATTGTTCTCATCTTCCTATTCTACTGGGGGGAGTCTTCATATGCTTGGGGTAAAAATAGCTAACTCACCAATAGGTTTGAGACTTGTCAGTTACTCTAAACCTGCGTTAGCCTGTCTGTCCAGGTTTCCCGGGGTGTGGCCATTGAGCAAGCTACATCTTCTTAGAGCCACAAGGTGAGAATTGGGTGAATGAGGTGGACACCAAAAGTGGATGAGTATCTCTGAAAAGGACTCAGTAAGCCTTCATACCAGAGGTGTTCATCCTCCTTAAACAGAAAGAAGTGGGCTACGGTGGATAGAGAGCTGACCTCTAGGCTAGGAAGACCTGCCTTCACATGGACTGGTTATGTGATCCTAGGCAAACTACTCTCTCAATGCTCTTGGCAATTACCCAAGTCAATGAGTTCCAGAGAAGACACTTACACTGACAGAGGAAATTTCCTCATATGAGAGTTCTTTATATAATTGAAATCACAGATCCTGTTCTTATCCCTAGGTATTATTCATTGCTTTTGCTTTTCCTAAGCCAAAAGTAGAACTAGAATGGTGCATATAGTTGATGATGTTCTGTTGTAATTTCATTATGCCAAAATCATATGGCTAGGGTTCAGTGAAACATAACAAATGCAAGGATATGGAGCGGATTGTGCCTACACTGCACCATCTAAACTCATGAGACAGTGTGGCCATTCCAAGAGAAGAAGCTAGATTGAGGATAGGCTGTTTATTCTCTCAGAACCACGGAGAACTCAACATTTCCATAACACTTATGGCTAGGGATATGCTGGTGAATGTTTAACTGGATCTCTAGGAGGAAAACATACCCCAACATACTTTTGAGTTTAATTTGCATTACAAACATTTTCTCCAACACTTTCTTAAGTCTATATGTTCAACAAAATAGCAAGCAGACCCTGATTGCAGCATTTGCTGATTCCCAAAATGTGAATACACTAAAAATTTAACAAGTGGCTCCACAAGCAGGTGGCGGGGGTGGAAGGATGGCATGGTGATTTAGAGTACAATCAAGAGAAAACAAACTGGTGAGATAGCAAGATAGACTGTCAGATGTACATTGGCCTACTGTTTTGATATGTGTGAATGGTAATGATTCAATTGCCTCTGAACCAATTCTGGTTTTTATAGAGAAACTTCCCAATGGAACTTCCCATCCCTCTCAGAGAAGCAGTCAGAACCACCCTCCTTGAAATATTGGAGGTGGCATCAGGTTTGGCACCATGCCAATCATAATGTGGCAATGTCATTGCAAATCTGAGAGATCTGCAGCTTTGAGACCGTTAGCTGGAGACACTAAAAATGATTTTATTTTAATTTAAAACTGATTTTCCTGGTTTTTCAATGTTTCTATTATTATGTCATAGGGGTTTCACTGTTTAATATATCTAGTCTAATCCATAGTTTATTACACCAAGCAATCCACAGGACATGCAAATGGATTCATAGAGTAGATTTTTCATATTATGTTAATAAGAAAGTAATAGCAAATTTCACTTTTTCCAAGCCATGATATTGTAGGAATAATGCTAGACTTGGATTCAAGTTTCCACTCTGAAACTAATTGCATGACCCTGGATAAGCTATTTCATAAAGCAACATTTCCTTTTGTGGGTGTTCTTTATATCAATTGAGTCAGAGGTCCCACCAGAATCTAACTAATTCACTCAAGTTCTGTTCTGGTTTTTATATTTCTTGTTTATCAGTGCAGGTTCTTGGCCTACCCATCTGGCATCTCTTCCTCTCACTACATGAGCAACCCACTTCCTTTTCCAGCTCTGCATGGCTTCAGTGATGCCTTGTATACTGTTGTTCAATCATTTCTCAGTCATCTCTGACTTTTCATGACCCCATTTGGAGCTTTCTTGGCAAAGACACTGGAGTGGTTTTCTTTTTCCTTTGGCTTATTTTACAGATGAGGAAACTGAGGCAAGCAAGGTGTAGCACCAATGAGATATTCACAGCGCCTATTGTGATTATGAATATGCCAGTGCCAAATTGGTTTGAATGGCAACCAAGATATTATAAAAGTTGAAAAGAATCTCATTACTCTAGCACAAATTCCTCTTCAATTTTTCCATTTGGATTCCCCAGGATGTAGACTAATGCCCAATCTATGACAGAGATGGAATTAATTTTCTAACCCCGAGTCAAAGAGACTGAAATTCAGAACTGTACTGACAGACCAAATCTTGAACCCAGAAAAAGAAAAAGAAGGTGAAATGACATACTTAATTCATTTTAGCTTGAGAACTAGTGAGGGGAGATGTTTTTTGGTTGCCCAGTTAAATAAGGCTATGGCTGTGTTGCCACTACAAGTGAAAGAGGGAAAAGGTTGCCTAGCAGCTTCATTCCAACACACGGCAGCAGATAGCAGCAGAGGACCTGAAGAATCTGAAAACCAGCAGATGGTAGCAGAGAGCAACTCAGCCAATATAGCCTCAAAGGTATACTGCAATAATGGAGAGAGATGTCCAGCAAAGAGCAGCCTAGCAAAGACAATAGAGCATCACAGAACTGCAGCTCAGTAAAACCAGATCACTAAATGGCATCAAGAGTACATGGTTTTGAGTGATTTGGCTTTGAACCCCAACCACAGGAGGCCCACAAGGCTACCTAAATTTTCATCCAACTTAAAGTATCAAGTTAAAGTATCAAGGTACGTGCTAACCCTGTCTGGAGGATTTTGTCAAGTTTTTAATAGAATTTCTCTCTGTATTCTATATGATAGATGATGGTACATAAGTAGAAATTATCTTTATAGCTGTTTATTTGCACTCATCATGAGTAAAATAATCAAGGTTCCCTGAGATTTCACCAATTGCTCTATTTTTTTCTCCAAATAGAACCTGTGAACCATTCTTCCATTTAATGGAAGCTTCTTTATAAATGAATGAGTACAGCATTTATTAAGTACTTACTATATACAAAGGACTGTGCTAAGTTCTGGGGATGTATATAGAGAAGTAAGAGAGCCCCTGCTCTCAAGGCACTCACATTCTAATGGGGGAGATAACACATATGAAAGGTTTCAGCTCCAAATCAGATGGAAATATCCCGTGGTCCTTAGGATGCTAAGCAAAGAAAATGCTAGTACTTTTCTCTTTTATGTGTTCTTCTTTCATTTATAGTAGAAAATATCAATGTAGATATGGTTCATTTCCTCCAGTAATATATTAACTTGCTCATTAGACAAGGATTGATCATGCATTAAGAATATCAAAATTAAACTAATATTTGTAGGTGGGCTAAAATCAATGGAATTCTTATTATCTTCTGTCCCCTTTCTCCTTACTCTCCCATTGTAATTGTGAAAACAAAGCCATAGAGAGCCATTTTGTTTTTCATTTGTTTCATAGGACACCATAACCAAAAAAAATTCACTAACTAACAGCCAGCTTACCTTCCTTGACTAGGCTGGTCCAACTTGCCTCACTTGGCTAGGTTGAGCTTTAGAAGCAACCACATTCTGCCTCTGAGCCCACACATGACAGAAGTTGCCAAAGCTTGAGTTCTACAGGCATAGCATTCAAGACATTCAAGTGATCTCCCTGCAACAATTGTGCTACAAGTTGCCAGGAATTGAAATAATTCATAAAACCAAAAACAGAAATAAAAATAAGCAATTGCAATCTAATCCCCAGAGCCCTAACTAGATTCTTTACCCTCAGTATTTGTTGTTTGTTGCTGAGTCATTTCAGTCATGTCTGACTGTGTGCCATTTGAGGTTTTCCTGGCAGAGATATTGGAGTATTTTGCCATTTCCTTCTCCAGCTCATTTTATAGATGAGAAACTGAGGTAAACAAAGTTAAGTGACTTGCCCAGGGTCACCCTGTATCTGAGGCCAGATTTGAGGATGTGGTCAGTGTTTAGGACTCAGTATTTAGTACAATTTAAAGAGCTTAAATTCTTTACATATAAGTAAGTAAATAGACAAATTTATATATTTAGCAGGAACATACTTAATTTGTTTATATATTTTAGCAAAAATATATATCAAATATATTCCTGCTATCTTTTGGAGGGGTTGAGGAGTTATAGACCTTTCAGTAGTAATTTAATTATCTGTAGTAATGAGTGTTATCTTTGCATCTCAGGTGAATGAATGAATAAAAAAAAAGTATTTGCCCAGCACTATGATAGAAGTCACCAGGGGTCTCATATATGGCTTTTCAGGCAGACCTCTATTAACAATTAAAAAGGTGGAAGCCATTAAAAATGTATAGTGGTACTGATGCTACCTCTAATGAGCTGATTTATATTAACCTGTGGAGACCACAGCCAAAGTCATTCCCAAAAACCATTCTCCACCTCTTTACCCATGCCAGCCCTGACCTTCTGACCACTGACTTTACGATCAGAATCCTTTGCTCCAAATTCTGATTTTATTGCTTACTACGAATGTGACTCTGTACATGTCACTTATCCTCTCTGGATCTCAGATTCCTCTGCTAAAAATGAACTTCAAAATCCTTTCTAACTCTAAATATATGAGCCTATGATTCTCCTTTGGAAAACATTCAACTCTTTCCCTAGGGTTATATCCCTGATCCTTGTAGCCATCAATGTCCTACTTTTAGTAGTCTTAGCAACTGCTTTTGCCCATGATTGATGATTAGAAAAACAACTGCTGACCAACTTCTCTTAAGTTGAACAGACTTCTCCTTATCTCATCCTCTTCTTCAGTAGTTAACCTGTGCTGGATTAGGTTTTATTTGAAGAAATCAGGGTTGTTGTTGATCCTTTGAATGCTGACCCATGTGTGAGAGTATATGGGTAGGTAATAGACCATCTGGCCCTCATCTTAGCTTAGATCAATAAGAAGAGGTTATGTGACCAGGGATTCCAGTAACTCAGTAATAATGGTATATAATTACTCAGCTCTCTGTTATTGAGTTTTGAATACACTAGACAAATTGAAAGTCTGAGAAGCAAAAAGCTTCTTTTTTCATTCATTTTATTTTTGAGAAGGATAAAATTATATGAGGTTCATAGTCCATGCCTTATACAAATGCAAAGTTTACCATAGCTGTGATTGAAATACTGATTACACTCTCCTTTTTTTTTCAAAATCAAGAAAGGGGAGGGGTGAATAGGAGCTTATTAATTTTCTGGGTTTTTCTCTTGGAAATGAACATGCTGGCACAATTTTAATTGGGTTTTAGTTGTTGTTGTTGTTTTAATTCTCACAGCGATGGCTTGGCTGTGCCTTTGGGGACTACAGAGAGAAACCAGCATCTGGTGTTTGAGGATTCTAGGGATTTGCACCATATTTTTGTGTAATAACTATACAGTAAATAAACAGAATGAATAATTAAGTGAATAATGAGTTTCTCAAAAAAGATGTCTCTTCTAAAGATATCGATAGAAAATCTCACGTGTTCCACACTCCCACTTGGTGTTTCTACTGTGTGCCGATGGTGTGTCATTCCCCCCATGGAAATTAGTGAGAACATTTTCCAGGCAGAAACCAAGAGTGCCATTAATCAAGATACAAATGAGATACCTCGCTCCTTTTAATTTTTCTTGAAAAGGCAAGGATATCAGGTTTGGGCATTAAAAAAAAAAACTATCCTCATCCTCTTCCCCTAGATGTATAGTTCCTTCATTTAAATGGTTATACATTTGAATTTCATTGTTTCTACAGAAAGGGTGCTGAATTTGGAATCATGCTAACTGAATTCAAATCCTGACTCTGATACATTTGAAATCATGCGAACTGAGTTCAAATCTTGGAGTTATTACACAGAAGTACCTATGTGACCTTGGGCAAGTCACTTAATTCTGGGCCTCAGATTCCTCAACTGTAAAATGAGAAAGTTGAACAAGGTAGCATCTGAGGCCTTTTCCAGTTCTAAATATTTAACACTGACCTAATGACCTGCTAAGAGCCATGTTAGCTGACTAATACTGGTCATCCCCTTCATCACTGGTCTCTAAGCATTTTTTTTATTGTGTACCATGATCAGAAAAAAAAGAAAACCTCTAACATACACACTATGGTATGTTAGGTAGAACATAGGTAGAAATGATAAGATACACACGTACAATTACATTATTCTATCATACATTATACATACACAAAAACAAAAATTTTAAAGGATGAAGTAAAAATTAAATGAATAATATTTTAAATAATTTTCATTTTATTTACATTTTTGCTTTCAAAAAAGTATTATTCATTATATCATAGAGCAATATGATTGAGTATACTGTCTTCTTTTTAAAATCTTAGTTGAACATTTTATGATTGCCATAATTCAAAAGTTTGGTTCTAAGATCAGTTTATTTCAATAGTTGGATGTAATAGATGTCATAGCTTTAAAAAATAGATACATCACAAAGATATGTAGATCCAAGTGGAAAGAGTACATAGATGGCTTGATTAATTAAATCATGAAATTCATTTTTCAATCTCATCCACCAGTTACACAAATGCTTTTTTGAAATTTGTCTTTTCATCTTCCTTAATGTCAATCAATAATTACTACAAACTAACCAGGCGAGATTTTTAATATTTAACAAATGGATTTAAAATCCAGGGAAACTATCTTCAGAAGTTTTAAAGAGATTAGAAAATTATCTCCAACTTTTTTAGAGTGAACAAATATGAATATTTTAGGCATATATCATGTAGTTTTAGGTAATAAAATCTTGGAATAATAGAAACATTTCCTAACGTCCAGTTTCAAAATTCTCTCTCCATGTAGCACTAGCTGGTTTTAAAAAGCACTTACTTTCTTACTCATTGTTAAAATCTCACCTTCACCTTACAGAGACAGATTAAGTTTGTATGTATGTGTACATGTGTGTGTTTAATATCTATAAGGTTTATATCTATAATATTTCTGTTAATAACCATTTTCATTGCAGAAAACGTACATTTGTATAATTTTTAAAGAAACACATAATATCTTTACATTTAACAGTTCTAAGTACTTTGCTCTGAAATCATCATTTTTTAAATCTGATAATGTGGCTATCAAAGAGTTTGTACCAAGAGTAGAAGTATTGGCTTTGCCATTTTCTTGATTTTAAATTGTGTTTGTATTATTTGCATTGTCATCAGTTTCTTTGAAGGAGTCTTTTTGAAGTCAATTGTCCATTTTGTGTGTGTAAAACTGGATAATATCATCTATAATCCCACTTAATCAAGAGCAGGTCAGCTAAAGTCCAGCAAACAAATGAGGATGCCACTCATCCTCACTCACTCATCCCTCAGGATACCTCAGTATACCTCAGGTACTACTCATAATGTGACCAACTGACATAGAGAATAAGTAAAGTATCAATCTGTATAATAAATGTAGATCATTATCATAGCATTAGTATAATTTTTATATATATATATATATATATATATACATATATATATATATATATATATATATATAGTATTAGTATATATATATATATATATATATATATAGTATTAGTATAACACCCCACTGAAATACTCCCTCCAACTGGCTCTCAACACTTGTGGATTGGGTCCCCAGAAGGGTGACTACTACTGTCTAGTTTAGGGGTAACTGCATGGATAGATATTCTTACTACTGAAATTTCTGAGCCCCCACCATTGTGCTTCCCATTATAAATCAGGACTAAAACTAGTTAGCATTTAGCAAAGGTATTTACTAAGATGATATAGGAAGAGCAGTTGGTATAAAACATCTCAAAAAACCTGGGCTGCATTCTCTCACATACTCCCCAGCTGACTCTTGGGACTTGCCCTAAATTGTCCTCATACTTCACAATTAGGGAAGAAAAAAGAAAGATCTTCAAGAACCCAGTGACTTGTCTTTATATAATCCCTGACATATCCGTTCTTAGAACTCAGCAGCCACTTAAGAAGACCCATCATCACACAGTACAGTCCCCTGCACATGGCTAGAAGTAGGCTCCCCCAAGCTCCTACATGATAAAATGGAATCAGGCAGGGACTTAAGTAAGATTTAATTTTTTTCTTATTTTTTTTCCAGATTAAAAACTAAATGGAAATAAAAGTGCTAATAGTTTCTTCCCACATCCCAGTGAATCATTATGCATGTCCCACTTTAGAGTCCACTACCTGAGATGACCTCTGAGTTCCCCTCTAACTCTTAACTGAGTAATACTATACTGACCGGAAGTTTTGTTTATATAAGCAGCCTTCATTTTTTAGACAACTAGGTGGTATAGTGGATAGAGCTCTAGAGCTGAAGTCAGGAAGATCTGAGTTCAAATCCAGCCTCAGACACTTTCTAGCTGTGTGACCCTAAGTTAAGCAAGTCACTTAGCCTTTATTTGCCTCAGTTTCCTCATCCATAAAATGGGGATAATAATAGCTCCTACCTCCTAGGTTTGTTGTGAGGATAAAACAAGATAATAATTGTAAAGTACTTAGCACAATCCCTGACACTGTGCTTACTATAGTAAGAGCTATATAAGTGCTACTATTATTATATTAAGTTTGGCTTATATAAACAGCCCCCATTTTTAGACAGCTAAATGGTACGGTGGATAAAGTACTGGGCCTAGGGTCAGGAAGACCTGAATTCAAATTCATCCTCAACTGTTTGTCCCTGTACAAGTTATTAAACCCCCACGTCAGTTTCCTCAGCTGTAAAATGGGAATAATAATCACATCTACCTCCCAGGGTTGTTGTAAGTATCAGATGAGATATTTATAAAGCATTCAGCACAGATCTTGACACATAGAAAATGCTTAATAAGGGCTTGTTCCCTTCCATCTCCACTTTAGAAAATACATCTTAGGGTAGATCTCTGTAGACAAGATCTTAACTGTGCACACACCAGTTTGTGGTGTGGCCTTCGTGTCTTCAGAACATCATTAAAAGTAAATAAGTTAGTAAGGAAGATGATTGGCTAAACTGTCCATTTTAAGCAGCATTTAAAAACAGAGTGCCATAATGAAAAGCAGAGAAAAATAGGGACTTCTGTCACTTCATTATGTAGCTGCAGTTGGTGGTACCTACACAATACAAACATCTTTCACTAAGACAAGGTCTATCTATATGTTCATTAATAATATGGTCCTTACAGGTTCTAAGGCATCAATTCAACTTGTATTTACTAATTATCTAACATATTTCAGGCACTATGATAAGCCCTGGGATACAAAGACAAAAATGAAACAGTTCCTACCTGGAAGAGTTTCTATTCTATTGGAATGGTTCCTTACACAGGTTCATGATCATCAATGAGATACCAAGTTTGGTTGTTAGTTTATTTTTAGAAAGAGAAATCTCATTTATTTATTTATAATTTTATTTTCAACTCAAACACAAGAACACAAATATAGAATAGAGAAAAAAACCAAAAATATATCATAAACTTAAGTATTGAAACTTAAATACAAAGTTAAAAAGGAAAAAAAAAGCATGTCAGGTGCATAGCAGAACATAAGAGAAGATTCAGATTATATAACCATAAATTTTCATTTCAAAGAAAGCCTATATGATAAATCATATTTGTTGCATTGAAAATTGTCCATCTTTTCTTTGCTTCTTTGTGAGTTCTTTTGTTCTCTGCTGTGCACTTTTTTACTTTGTTTTTCCCCCCTTTTCCCCACCCCCAGAAGGCTACAATAAAGTTTAGATATGTTTCTCTACAGCTATTTGTTGGGGTTTTTAAAACCAAATTCACATAAGAAAAGTAAGGATCCAAACTACCCCACAATGCAGTCACCAACTTCTCATCTGGTTAAATATTGACATCAATTACTTGGAATGGTTGAGTTCCTGAAGATGTGTCCTACTCCATGGTAAAGTACATGGTTTGTATAAGTGAGGTCAATCTGGCATCTTCATCAGGCTCAGTGATCCCCAGGTATAGCTCTAAAAGTAGAAACAATAAATAAAACCTTGCCAGACACTACCACACCCAAAAAACAAAGAAGCACCCCTAACACATGTGAAAAGTGGAACTTTTCTATACAAAAAGGGAAAGCTAAGAAGTCAACTTCAATGCTACCAAATGATATACTTCAATATCTGTGCAGAGTTGGGAGATGACAGCACCCTTCCTATCTCCAACTTTGTTGAATTCTCAGCTAGCCATACAGAATATTCTTTAATAAATCTTGGTTGGACATAAAAGTCTTTTGCATGAGATTTTCTTTTTTCACTCCCTGGTGTAAACACTGACTTACCATATAATCAATGGGTTTGAAGAGGCTTTTGCCACCAAATGTAAGAATTGACACAGAGGGCAGGGGAATTAATCAAGGCTCCTTCTCATCCTAAAACTCCCACAAGGAGCCCTCATTCGAATATTTATACTGAGAGACCCTAATTCAAGTACCCATTATAAGTGATATTTGTCCATCATATCAGGAGAAAAGTGTTCTAAATCTTTTTAAACAACTCCAACTGTGTTTTGTCCAATGTTAAAGCAACAACTCAAAATCTATTTTTATCCCAGTCCTATGAGATTATTTGCCTTTGTAATACAAGAAGTTTTCCTTCAAACTAGTTAACATTAATTTTATGCTTACTCATTGTGTCACATGCTCCAATTCAATTTATTTTAAAGCAGATTCTTGGGGGAAAATTGTAAAACTAATTTGAATTGATTCTTTAGAGACTCCATTTTAAATGAAGTACTATAAAACTGGCAAAGTGAAAAAGTAGGATTGAATTGCATTCTTCAACTATCCATTGGATCCTGAAGTCTCTTTTTTGACAGTGGTCAGGGTTTTGATATGATATGATTTATACAATTTTCATAATGTTTGTCCTAAACATGGTTGTATTTAAGTTTTAGTTATTTGATCACCAACAGTACCTCTAAAAAAAAAAGCAAAACAGCTAATTCCATTGGCTGAAACAATCAAAGAGAAGAAATCTGTTGCTTTCATGCAAACCTAAACCCAACTCAACTCCCAACCTAAATTGACCTCTTGATTTAAAAGCAGATGTTTTCATTTTAGAGAATGAATATTTGTGGGCAAACTCTGGAGTGGGGGGAAAACTCCTCCTTCCTCCCACTTTGTACAAGTTATACACCTCTTTTTCATATTTGATGGATTTACAATTTGGAGAAAGTGCAGAAATAATAGTTGAGAAGCATGACGGCTCAATTTCCTGTCATGCACACTACCAGAGGAGTGTTCATTATTCCATCAGCCCAGGATGTTTCAACCCTAACCAGAAACAGCAGTTAATATATTGAGAAAGGTGCCTCATTCATTGAGAAAGGGCTTCGTTTTTATTGATTTAGTTTTTGATCAATGGCCATGTGACAAAATACAAGGAAAACACATATCTGCTTCCAAGCTAGGACCCTCCTCCTTCCAATCCCCACCACTTCCAACCAGTTTCTTTTGTCTGTTAAAAAGGGGCTTTATTTTGTGTTATATTTTTCCCCAGGGCCTCTAAATAATGACATCCACCCCTGCTGATTTAGTATATTAGCAATTGCTGGCAATTGGAGTTTTTCCTAGCATCAGTTATAAAATCATAGATTTGGAGCTAAGAAAGTCCTTTGTTAGAGGCCAACTAGTCCACCATCATCATTTTACATATGAGGAACTAAGGTTGGAAGAAGTTAAGAAGAGACTTACCCAAGGTCATACTGGTAAGTGCTTGTTGTTTAGTCATTTTTCAGTAGTATCTGACTCGTCATGACCTCATTTGGGGTTTTCTTGGTCAAGAGACTGGAGTAGTTAGTCATTTCCTTTTCCAGCTCATTTTACAGATGAGGAAACTGAGGCAAACAGGGTTAAGTGACTTGCCCAGGATCATAGTAAGTGTCTGAGGCCAGATTTGAACTTCAGGAGATGAATCTTCCTGTCTGCACTGTGCCACCTAGCTTCAGAAAGGTCCATCTAGAGACAATCCCCCCCCCCCATGTTACGTATGAGGAACTAAAATTAGAAGTTAAGAAGAGACTTGCTCAAGGTCACACTGGTAAGTGTGACTGGTAAGTAAGACTGAAGATTAATAATAATATTTATAGATTGCCTTTAAGGTTTGCAAAGTGCTTTAGATATCTTATTTATTGCATGAGTGAATTAATCCATAGTTTCTGGAACCAAATTAGAATAGGCTAATAAGTAGTCCAGTACAACCCAACAAGCACCTACTATATGCAAAGGTTCTCTGCAATGTAGAAACAAAGATAAATCCAAATGGAAATCTGCCCTTACAGAGTGCAAAGTGCCATTCTCAACCCTTTCACATCATGGAATTTCTACACTTTCCTCAGGATACTTTGTGCCTGGTATTTAACAGATGACCATCTGACGTAGACCAAAAGTGGACACAATTGTCAATCCAGATATTAAATATTAATAAAGCTTAGTTTCTTTTTAAGGATTAAAATAAATGGAATTAAAAATGCTAACATTTCCTTACCATTCCCCATTATATTATCCTGGGCACCCCATAGAGTATGCATGCCTCACTTTGGAAACCTCTGGGCTGGACAATAGCATAGTGTATGGGGTTGGAACTGACTGAATGATGAGATCCAAAGAGCAATAATTAGTGGTTCCGTGCCAATTTGGAAGAAATGTAGTGCCCCAGGGTTCTATATTTGGCTACATACTTTTTATCAATGACTTCAGTAGAGACAGCATGATTGTCAAATTTGCAGATGACACTAAGGGAGGAGGACAGAGTTGACCTGCTAGATGATAGAATTGGGACCAAAAAGATCTTGATAAACTATAAGACAGCTAGGTGATACAATGGATAAAACAACTGGTCCTAGAGTCAGGAAGACCTGAGTTCAAATCCAACTTCAGACATTTGCTAGCCATGTGACTTTGGGCAAGTCACTTTACTGCTTGCCTCAGTTTCCTCATTTGTAAGCTAGGAATAATAATACCACCCATATCCCAGGATTGTTGCGAGAGTAAAATAAGATATTTGTAAAGTGCTTTGCAAACTTTAAAATACTAAAATACTAGCTGTTGTTATCATCATCATCATTTTTAAAGATTGGGCTGAATCTAACAAGATGAACTTTTAGTAATGATAAATGCAAAGCCTTAGATTTATGTTCAAAAAATCAGTTTCACAAGTACAGGAAGTCATAGACAGATGAAATTTTACCTGAAAAAGATCTGGGGATTTTAGCAGACTGAAGCCCCAATATGAGTTAACAGCGCTATATGATAGCCAAAAGAAATGATGCAGTGTTGCCAAGATCATAATTCTATAGGACTTTGCTATGGTTCAGAACACTTTGTCTGCCATATAGAACAGTTTCTTCACTATTTGCTAATGTTCACTATGGCAACTAGGTGGCTCTATGTATAGAGCACTAGAGCACTGAACATGGAGTCAGGAAGAGCCTATGACCAAATATTTAACCCAAATTTACAATAAAGTACTATAAATATCCATAAAAGAATTCAAATCCAGCCTCAGACACTTACTAGCTCTGTGACCCTGGGCAAGTCATTTAATCCTGTTTGCCTCAGTTTCCTCATCTGTCAAATGAGCTGGAGAAGAAAATGGCAAACCACTCCAGTATCTTTGCCAAGAAAACCCCAAATGGGGTCACAAAGAGTCTGAAATGTTTGAACTAGTCCCCCCGTCTTTCCCATCTCCTTTGATGCGTTTTCTCTCCATTTTCCCATTAGATTGTAAGCTCTTTTGGGGTCAGGGGTTATCTTTCTTTTTTATTAATTGTATCCTCAGCACTTATCACATAGTAGGTGCTTAATAAATATTTATTAGATTGGATTTGGAAGGGAGTCAAGCCTTGGATATAAAACTTGGAGTCCTCCTTTCCCAATTGAGAAACAATGAAAAGAAGTTTAACTTGAACCTTAAAACTACATTCCCCCAGACTGATAATAAAAATGCAAAATAAACTTCAAGTCTTATGTGGTTACCCTCCCCCTTTCTGTTGCTACCATGATGACACCACAGTGGTAGAAGATCACTATGAACCTGTGGTCCCCTCCTCCCATCAGTTCCAATCTCCTAGAACCTCATTTTGAAGCATTACCCAGAGCCAGGGGTAGGGAACTTGGTGGGGAAATTGCGAAGTCTGGATTCAATCAAAGGGACCTAGAGGGCCACATGTGACCTTGAGGCTGCAGGTTCCCCATCCTTGACCCAGATCATCCATTTTTTACTCCTTTCCTACCTCTGTTCCTGACAGTATTTTGCCACCAAAGCTAAACTACCTTCTCATGCTAGAAGATCTCTCTGCCATTGTAGCTCCTCCTCTCCTGGAACTTCCATTTTAAGGAAAGAAAGTCATTCTTCATTCTTCTCCCAACTCTCCTCCTAACTCTCCAGGTCCTTTCTCCCCTTCCTTCTTCACCCCACCTCCCACTCTTGGTCTCTTTTTCACTTGTGTTTGTGTTCCCAGTGCTCAGCACAGTATCTGTTATAATAAATGCTTATTGACTCAAGAAAGGGGCAAAAGGTGAATCACACAGTTTTTTAAACTGTCTATAGGTATTTACTTAACCATTAGTACTGTAAATACTTTAAGAAGGAAAGCATTTTCTCGTAGAACGTTTCTTCACATCACAAGGAACACCACAGCTTCTTCAAATACAATTTTGGAACCACCAGCCTAAAATGTGAAGAAAGAAATTGAAAGAAAGCTCCCTGGACCCATATTTAAATGAATATTTACAGGTTCCCTATCCTTTGTTCTTTGTCTCCAAAAGGGTGCCAAAGTTGAATTAGAGTAAAACGGTTGAGAAACATTTAAAATCTACATAATGATATTTGGAAAAGACCAATATAGATATTGTGATATAATGCAAAAGCAAAAAAAAACTTTTGCAAAACAAGAAATAGACACACAAACACACATATATACATGCATTTAATACGTGCATATAATGTTTCATATGAAAAGAGACCAAAAAGCGTAACTGTGTAACCTTTTAAGTAGTTCTAAAAAGTCCATTATATAAATAAATGATTTAAATATCAAGAAACTTAGTTCAGGGAACATGAATTTCAGCTTTATTCTGTTCCATTCTAATGAATAGATTCCAATTTGAGCTGAGTAAAAATTAATTTTAATATATGTTTCATATATAATATTATGGACAACAATATATAATTGAATTTATATAAAAATAATGTATAACAACATATAATGAAAAATATATACATGAATACAATAAGAATATATACTTTATTATGTAATATGCACCTTCGTTCTCAAAAATGTTCATCCATAGCATGCAGCTTTCCTACACAGAGAGATTACTGTATTTGAAAAATTATAAAGCCTTAGAGAGGCCTCACAATGGGGATGGTCCATTAATCTGAATTGACTGGCTGGTTGACTGAACTGACCACTTTAGTCAAAAGAGCCAAATCAGTTGTGCATGTAGGCATAGATGAAGAACAAGATCAAACACAAACGATCGAAAGTGACCAAAAAAATGTAAGAATGAGCCAAAGAGAAGTCAGTCAGCAGAAAATTTAAAATGTTAATACAAATTGAAAGGGTCCTCTAGTGCAGATTGAGATGCATTCTTTTGGACATGGCCAATGTGTAGATCTGTTTTGATTGATTATGCTTGGTTTTTTTTACAAGTTTCTTTTTTCATTTTTAATCTGGGCAGAGGGATTTGACAGGGATGGGAAGATAGTGATGAAAGTGATACCCAAAAAAAGAAAGGAAAGAAGATCATTGTAGCATTTGTTTTAAAAAATGAACAGAAAACAGGAGGTTCAGAAGGATTCATAAACAAGTAGGATAACTGAAATTAACATGTTAAATTTATAATATAATTTAGAAAAGAAATGAAAGCTATGTGTGGAATTATGGGATTTTATATGCAATATCTTTCTGTTCTTTGTGTGTAGAAATGTTCATGTTTGTTAATGTTTACCAAGTTCTGTTTAACAAGAACAAAATTAAAACAACTATTTTTTAAAGAGTTCTATATGTGGTCAGGCTACAGAAAGTTGTCTAAAAGTGGGATGAAGCGTAAACAGATAGTAAATAATGTACGGGCATTAGAGCCAGGAAGACCTAGGTTTAAGTCCTGCTTCTGAAATAGACTTCCTGTGTCACCCCTGCTCTTAGTGCCTCCCAGGTAGTTACTTAATATAATAAGTAACAGGTGAGTTACCAGATATGCATCTGTGGCAGGACCTTATAGACTGGGATGTCACGTAATGATTTTCAGTAATGAAATCACAAGTCCAGAGTGGACAAGTTCCAAGAGTGGAATTGGTTGTCCTAAGAAGCAGTAGTTTCTTCCTTCCTGGAAAAGAAGGCTGGATGGCCACTTGTCAGGGATGTTATAGAAGGATTGCTTGTTTAAGCAAGGGTGGGACTCTAAAATTGGCCTCTTGAGATTCCTTTCAATGGAGCTGTGGTTATCCTGTGATCACTAGAATCAGATTTACCCTCACTATAACAAGGATTGTAGGTTAGTCTGATGAATGTTTTGTAAACTAATTCAAGATCTCTGAGTTGATAGATTTAAAGGAAAAAAAATCAGCACCACTAGAATGGATAAGGACTAGAGTAGCACAAACACCTTAAAACACTGCATATGGGAAGTGTAGAATAAATATTTATTAACTGAGGACACCCTCCTTCAGATGAAAGAGATCAAGGAATAGTAGATCGAGGGCCAGCCTTAGAGTGGGTAAGACCTCAATTCAGTCTTACGTCTGTATGACCAAAAACAAATCACTTAACCTCTCAATGTCTCAAACAACTCTGTAAGAATATTAATTGTGGACTGAACTGAGTTCCCTACACTGATGCAATACCTCTTTCTCCCTCTTCCACCTCTGAAAATGGTACATGAGTTCTTAAAGTATCTTTCAGCCTCATGATTTTATTCTACCAGTAGAAAAACCAAAAATGTTCCAGATTGCAAAGTTCCCAAAGGGAGGTTAGGAATGAGACAGAAATTTCAAATCCTTGATTGAAAAGCTATAGCTCAGAATCCTAGCTTTACCTTTCAACTCTTTCCCTGTAAAATAGAATTTATGCTATTAGTTGGATTGCTATGCCAAACACTATGATATATTGCTCTTCTGAATTAATAGGAGCTTAATAAAATCACTTTAAGCTAATGGCAACAAATGCTTTCAGCAATTTGATTATCCAGTAATATGCTGTAATTACTACTATTATTTCCATTCAGGTAGGCAACAATTACTTAGGTCTCTAGGTAAATTTACAGTAGAAGGAAAAATTGAATTTAGAAACTTAGCACCATTTCTCAAAAGCAAATTCAAAATCAAACAATAATACCCATTGCAATTAACTATCCCTTCAGTTTACTCTGTGTTTTAGATTATAGGATCATGGGGTTAGTAAGTTTTAGACCTAGACAGGATGTTGAAAATCTTCTAGTCCAGTCCTCTCATTTTACAGATGTGAAAACTGCAGCTCATTGTTTAAGTGACTTAACCAAACCCACCCTGGTACTAAGTCTCAGAACTAGGATTCACTCCTAGATTCTTTTATTCCAAATCAATCAGTCAATCAACATGCCAGTTGACAAGCACCTATTGTGTGTGTGGCACTGCAGACACAAAGACCAAAAGAAATGCTTGTACTCAAGGTGTTTGCTTTCTATCAGAGAATACAACATGCAAACAAATATGTAAATACCAAACATGTAAAAATCAAATACTAAATAAATATGGTGGGAGAGGCACTAGCACTTAGGGGAAGGAGGTGAATCAGAAAAGGATTCATGTCGTAAGTGACTCAAACTGAAGAAGTAGCATAACAGTGCTCACTGTTCTATACTATTTGGGGGCAGGGGGGAGTGTAATACTCTGGTTAAAGTGGAAAATAACTTCATTCATTTGGATCATTCAACTCCAAGTTTATTAGTGTAGGTTACAAATCTATTGAAATGAAAGTAAGGTTTCCACCTGGACTATTCCAAAAAATATTGCCTCCAGAGCAACAGGTATCCAAAAGTCTGAGGAACTGGATTAAAAGTTTGCTATTAACTCACTCTATGACCTTGGATAGGTCATATTTTAGGAAGGACATTAACAAACCAGAGCAAGTTCCAAAGATGGTGAGGGAACAAGGAAATGTCATACAAAGATAATTTGAAAGGACTTGGGATGTTTAGCCTAGCAAATATAAGACTTAGGGAAGACATCATATAGCTGTCTTTAAAGATCTGAAGGATTGTTAGATGGAAGAGGAGTTAGGCATGTTCTGTTTGGCCCTTGAAAATAGAGCTGAGAACAGTAGGTGTAAGCTATAGAGAGGCAGGATGGTGTAAAGAAAAACTTCCTAACAGCTATAGCTGTCCAAAAGTGAAATGGGCTGCTTCAGGAGGTAATGGATTTCCCCTTACCTAGAAGTCTTTAAGTAAACCTCAGATGAACATTTGCTAGAGATGTTACGAAGGAGATTCTCCTTGAGTATTGATTGGCACAGATAGTCAATCTGAAGTTCTATGATTAATTCCCTTGCATTGGCTTTATTTTTCCCATGTGTAAAATTATGCGTTTGGAAATAATAATCTCTAAGGTGCAACCAACTCAAAAATTCTTGGAAATTCATACGAAAGTTCTATAAACACTGCACTTTCCCTTGCTAATGTAGACCTGAGTAATGCCTGAGATAGGAGCATTACTATAATAAAATTAGAAAAAGACCCAATTGAATAAATGGACCTTGTGTCATTGACTAATTGCCAAATTCTTTGCCATCTGGACCTAGAAACCATACATGGCCTCTCAGACTCAACCTTTTCAACTCTGGGACTCCCACCCTAGGGTCCTTGTGGCTCTAGTTAGTAAATGGCTCATGTGTGATCCACTATATCAGACTCACTGCTCCAGCCATCCTTCATTTTACTCTCCTGCCATCTTCTCAACAACTGTCTTGCCACAACCACCCACCCACCATCTTGCTACAGGTATCTTCCCTGCTTCCCTGTGCTGGAATCATAATTAAATCAATACTACCACTCCCTAAACCTTCTGAAGTCAAAATGTTCCTGGCCATCACTCCCCTATATGTTTTGTGTCCCCTTATTATAATGTAAGCTCTTTGACAGCAGTAACTGTCTTCACTTCTGTTGTATTCTCAGTGCCTAGCACATAGAAACTACTTAACTTAAATGCTTTTTCATTCATTCATTCATTCATTCATTCATTCATTCGTTCATCATTACACAGTTTTAACTCAGTTGGTCCCTCTAATTTCTTCTGTATAAGGATCTCTTAATGTGGTACCTCTTTCCACCAAAGCAGATAAGGACCAAGTCTATAACTTAAAGTGTTGTAGAGCTGTCTAGGACACTGAGAGTTCCAAGGGCTTGCTCCTGGCCACATACCTAATATATATCAGAGGCTGTAGTTGAACCCAGATGTTTCTGTTTCCAAGACAAGTCTGACATCCGTTATTATGTGCTTCACCTCAAATATTAGTGCTTTAATTAGGTGAAGTGGAAAGTATGCTGGGCTTAGAGTCAGGAAGACCCGAGTTTGAATCGTGCCTCAGACATTTATTAGCTCTGTGACCCTGGACAAGTTACTTAACCTCTCTGTCCCTCATCTGTAAAATAAAGAAGTTGGACTCAGTGGCCTTTAAGGTCCCTTCCTGATCTAAATCTCTGATTCTATGAATGGCCAATTTGTGGATCTTTCAAAATCTAAATGGAATGACTTATTCATACCTGAGATAAGGATTTTAGCCTTTCTCCTAAGAGAAAGGCTCTGGTCAGCTTCAAGATGTTCCACTGATGTTAGCCTTTAGATCATTCAAGGTCATGGAAGTGGTGCTGTTCCTACACGTCTGAGGTCATTCACATGAAAACAAATTCTTCCCCTTTTTGATTCTCTCTCCATGTCAAATGCCACCCCCATGACTTGGCCCATTGTTGTACTTCATTTTTATTTACTTTCTCTCTCGGCTCTTATTGATTCACACAGCTTTAATTATCACTTATACACAGATGATATTCAAATTTGCACTTCATTTCCAACCATTTCAGATGATGTCACCCTTTGCATCTCCCCAAATTTGGCTCATATCTTATCTTGGAAGAGCCACAATTTTCTCTGATTGAATATGGATGAGATTGAAGGTTTGCAGTTTAGTTGTAAATAAACCCTAAATGTATGGGAGTTAATTTATCTCATTGATATCCTACCCCTGCAGTTAAGAGTATGGGTGTTCTTTGACTCCAAATTATCCCTCGCCATTCACTAGGAGTCTGTCACTGCCAAATGATTAATCTCCACAAAATATCCAAAGATATTTGACAGTTTCCATCATCCTTGATCTTGGCCTGGATCCTGGTTATCTCACAGCTGGAATTTTGCCACCATCCTTTGGAAAGGCCTTCTCTAAGCCTCTTGTTTACAGCCTGCTCAGAATATTTGCTGCACTTTGGACTGGGTCTGTACATCACAATACCCAAGACACTCTTTCCTTTAGGCAGCTGAGCTAGTTCTTGTGTGCTGGATAAAATGTAAATTGTTAACATTACAGTCAAATCCTACATATTCATACAAAAGCTTCTGATGGTGGGCTCCAAACTAATTACCTTTTCCTCATTCCTGTGTGCTTTCTCCTTTCACTCTCTATTATTTTTCCAGAATTCTTTTCTTTCTCCTTTTTTCCTTTTTTCTCTCTCTCCTTTGTCATTTTCTCCCTTTCACATTTGTTTTTTCTCTCCTTTTTCTTCCTTTTGCTCCCTTGCCTCCTCCTTCTACCTTCTCCTCTTCCTCTTCCTATCTCTCTTTCTCTCAAATTTTATGTTATTATTTCCTCTTATTTTTAGGAAAGTACTTTGCACCCAAATTAACTTATAAAGGATATTTGAAGAAAGATGTCATCTGTATCCAGAAAAAGAACTGATAAATAGAAGCATGTATAGCATAATTTTACATACATATATTTATTTGTGTTTAATGGTGGCCATTTCTAGGGTGGGGGGAGGAGGAAAGAAAAAAAGAAATTTACATGATAACTTTATTGTATGTTTAAAAGGAATAGCAAATTGTACACAGGAGACTTTCAGTTTCATGTGCAATCATCTTTTTTATTATACTATGTTATAGAAATGCTTCTTTTATTCCATAAATTAAAAAATATTCTTTTTAAAAAAAGAAAGTACCTTGCCCCAAACCTTGTCTTTAAAATTAGATTTCTAAAACCCAAATTTTTATATGAAAGCATCGAGTGTATATGTATATACATTTCAAATATTAAGACTTAGTCTTTTCCCTTTGTAATCTTTTGATTCTTTCTTTCGATCTACATTGGGGTGTTTTACATAACTCAGTGAAATTATTATTTCAGCTGGACTAAACTGAAAATCTCCAATCATATACACCAATGAGTACAAAAGAGCATGTTTAGAGTTGTCAATTAGCTGATTTGTCTTCCTTACTTCAGTTGGAGCTAATGGTTCATTCAACACATTTTAATTAAAAGCAAATACATGGAGGCCTGCTGAACGTTCTGGTGTCTGGTAGCTTAGCTTGAAAAGGAATGGCAAAATATTTTTATCAGTGACCATATTAGTTTATCCATTTCTCAGAGTAATAATCACTGATCTTATTATTTTCAAGATGACAGCTGCATTGAGTTAGGCTGCTTTAAAGTGTATTTTGGTACCCTATGGATTTATAACAAAATTTTTTTTTCAGTGTCCCTTGAGTTTCTGAAAAGGGACTACTGCCAACAATGCCACTTCCTTGGATGAAATCCCATCAGCATCAAGACTTACAGACCAGCTGTTCTCAGTGGTGAAGGTTTGTGTCAGTACAGCAAGGAAATGATCTCCTCTGTGTGTCACTCTCTGTCTATAGCCTGGTAGATCAGTCTTAGAAAGTTGCCTGAGGCACTGAGCTGTCGAGTGACATGGTCAAAGAGTAAGAGGAAGGGTTTGATCTTAGGTTTTCTTGACTCTAAGACAAGTACTATATCTATTATACCACATTGGGTTTGGGGAGCACTAGCCATTCTTTCTAACCTGTGTTTCTGTCACTCACCCAATGGAATGGCAAGGAAGTCTTTTGTCCTGTTGACAAGAACTTTTTCTCTGTAAAAGATGTGCGTGCGTGTGTGTGTGTGTGTGTGTGTGTGTGTGTGTGTGTGTGTGTGTGGATATATGAAAGAATGTATATACGTTAAACATTCAATATTTGAATAAGAGCAATATAACTATACATCTATATCAAAAAAGTAAACCACTGGCAACCATCATATTGATGAGATACTTTACTCTTGAGCCTATAATTAAAATGTGACAGTACTCAAATCCACAAATATCAATAACCTGTTATGTGCAAGATATTCTGTAAAATTCTATAGAGACTACAGAGGTTAATAAGAAATACTTCTTGCCTTCAAGTTGCTTAGAGTATAACTGGGGAGAGAAGAGATAAATACACAAAGTATAAATGGCAATATTGTTGTTCATCATTCATTTTTGAGGAGGACCAATGGTATCATGGAGTGATGTTTTGACTTGTATATGAATTGGATTTAAGTGAGGCAGAGTTGCACAAAGCCATCAGCCTCACTCTCTCTTCCAGGTTATAGAAGTTCAGTGGCAACACAAAAGTCAAGATGACTGGTGATAACCTTGGCATCTCCAAATGCCCTGCTTCAGTACCTGCTTCAGCTGCTTTCATGACTGTTGGAATAAATTGTTCTCATCTGCCCATTCTACTGGAGGGAAGTCTTCATATGCTTGGGGTAGACATCCCCCTAACTCACCAGTGGGTTTGAGGCTTGTTGGTTAATCTCAGCTTGATTTAGTCCATCTGCTGAGATACTCTTACCAGGGTGTGGTTACTGCACGTGCTACAGCTTCTTGGAGCCACAGCAGAGAGTTGGGTGACAGGTGTACACTAAAGGTGGTGAGCTGAAAAGAACTCAGAAAGTCCTCACATAAGAGGCGCTAGTCCTTACTGAACATAACTTAAAGAAGTATATGAGTAATTGTCATCGCTATAAAAGGTCAGATCTACATATTTAGAGGAGGGAGAAATCACTAGGATTTCTCAAGGACCAAGGACAAAGTACAAATTTTATCTGGCATTAAAGACTCACAGTCTCATCTCTACCTACCTCTCCAACTTTATATTTCTATTTCCTCAAACGAACTCTCTTTTCTAACCAAATCTCCTTGCCCCCCAAACAAATCATCAGCATTCATGCCCCTAAGACTTTTATCATTCTATTCTCCCCACCTGGAATGCTCTCTCTCTTCATCTCCACGTGTCAAAGTTTCACCCTCCCTTCAAAACCAAGTTCAAGTCCCATTGCCTCCAAGAAATCTTCCATGACTACCTCAATCCATAATCACTTTTTATCTTCCCCCTGAAATATTACTTGTCATGGGAAAGTGATTTCATTTTTAGGCTCAAGTTACTTTTCTGTTCACTGTCTCTTAAAAGGGCAGGCTTATATTCAAAGGTTTCCCACAAAATGATAGTTATGAAAAGAGTATTACAAATAATGAGGTGCAAACCCCAGAAACTAGAGAGGTTATACAGATTAGAACATACTAGATAATATAAGAGTGAATGAGTTCTCTCACTGGAAGCCAGATATCTCAGAGAGACAGAGAGAGAGAGAGACAGACAGACAGACAGACAGAGACAGACAGAGAGACAGAGACAGACAGATAGAGACAGAGATGTAGATGTAGAGACAGACAGAGACAGAGAAAAGAAACAGAGCATGATAGAAACAGGGAGAGACAGTCAGAGACAGAGAAAGAGAGTTTCCAGTCTCATCCAGGGGAAATTCCTCAAAGTCTCAAGAGAAGCAAGATGCAAATGTGAAACATGGTGGGGAGAGGCAAGGGAGTTTCCATTACATGTCTGTCACTTTACAGATTCTTTTTCTTTTTATCTTCAGGTTTAGGTCTGGAACTACATATGCCCTCTCTAAAAGCAGGAATAAAAATGCCTCTCTTCTTTGATGGTCTCAAGACAATTCTGTCACTCATGCAAGCATGCAGCATCAAATAACCATGCTCTCCACCAATGAAGAGATTCTTCTGCAAATACTAGACCTGAAGTGCAATTTCCCTATGTTTTATATCCTCAAGTTCTTGGAGGGAGAAAATCCTATCTTTTGCCTCTTTGTATCCCTCTTAGTGCCTAGCACAGGTGCGGGGAAGCTGCGGCCTTGAGACCACATGTGGGCCTCTAGGTCCTCAAGTGCGGCCCTTTGATTGAATCCAAGCTTTACAGAACAAATCCCCTTAATAAAAGGATTTGTTCAGTAAAACTTGAACTCAATCCCACTTGAGGACCTAGAAGGTGGCCTCAAGGCTGCAGGTTCCCCTCCCTCCCATCCTAGCATAATGCCCTTCCTATATATAAGAGTTGTTCAGTGTTTATTGATGAGGAGGAGGAAGGGAAGATAATTGTCATTTGGCAGGGAAACAGAATCAGTAAAGATTCAGAATATTGTCCCCCAAAATAGGAATATTTTTTATAGGAGGGAATGTTGGGTTAAAATGTCAGGGGAACATATAGCTGTTGCCTATTTTTGCCCTTTGGACACTGGAGGTCCTTTGCCTTTAATCTTCAGCAGAAGTTATAAAAATAACTTTTACAACCTGACAGTGCTTTTCTAGACTCTGATAAAAGGAAATTTTATACAGCTGTGTAGATACTAACATTACGCTGCTTTTGATCTATGACTCTTGGAAGTTGTGAGGGTCTGTTTTTCAAAATTCAAAACTAAGACTTAAAAGAATGAGAAAAATGCTTCCTGTATTTCAGTTTTGATTACATCCCCTCTCAGGAAGATTAGTATATGTGCACCAGGATCAGGTCAATATATAGACCAATGGATAAAATAATGGTTTGTGAATTGGGTATCTCTTTCTAGTTTGATATGGGGGAAATTGATCACAGTGCTTGAAAAGGAAGGAAAAAGCTACCCAACTATCATTATTTTCTCTTGTGAGAGTCTCTAGATTTAAGCTAAAGCTACATTATCCTTTTTGCTCATTTTTCTCTTAAAATGAGTCTGTCCTGGTTGGATTCCCATTGGAAAGGGACTTCATCTGGAGGTTGACAGATAAAGATGGTGCCATAAGGTCTTTGACCCTTGCTGACCCATTCTTTTTTTTAATATATAATTTATTTATTTTTCAGTATTCAACATTCACTTTCACAAGACTTTGAATTTCAAATTTTCTCCCCATCTTTCTCCACCCCACCCCAAGACTGTGTGTACCCCAACCACCCCTTCCTCCACTCTGTCCTCCCTTCTATCACCCCCCTTCTCCCATTCCCTTCTCCTCTATTTTCCTTAGGGCAAAATAGATTTTTATATTCCATTGCCCATACATCTTATTTCCCAGTTGCATTCAAAAGCAATTTTAACATTCATTTTGAAAGCTTTGAGTTCTGTATTCTCACCCTTACTCTCTCTATACCTGCACTCATTGAGAAAGCATGCAATTCGATATAGGTCATACATGCGTAGTTACGCAAAACAGTTCCATAACAGTCGTGTTGCAAAAGAGTAACCACATTTCCCTCTGTCCTGCCCTGCCCTCTATTTATTCCATTCTCTCTCCCTTGACCTGTACCCCCACAATAGTGTTTACTTCTGATTATCTCTTTCCCCAATTTCCCATCCCTTCTATTATCTTCCCTTTCCTATCCTCTTCCCTCCCACCTTCCTGCAGGGTAAAATAGATCTCCATCCCCAATGGAGAATGTATTCCCTCCTTAAGCCAAATCCCATGAAAATAAGGCTCACTTATGCCCTTTCATCTCCTCCCTCTTCCCCTCAATTCTAAAAGCTCTTTCTTGCCTCTTTTATGTGAGATGATTTGCTACATTCTACCTCTCCCTTTCTCTTTCTCCCAGTACATTCCTCTCAAGAGTAAATTTTATTTTTTAGGTATTCTCCCTTTATATTCAGCTAACCCTGTGCCCTCTGTCTATATATACATACATACATATAGATATATATATATGTACACACATATATACATAACTGCACATATACATACACATATATACATATGCACACATATACATATATATGCCCATATATAATATACATACATACATACATACACATACACACCTACATATATACATATATTCTCTCTAACTACCCTAATACTGAGAAAGGTCTCATGAGTTACAATTATCATCTTTCCATGTAGGAAAGTAAGCAGTTCAACTTTAATGGCTTCTGTTTCCTGTTTACCTTTTCATGTTTCTCTTGATTCTTGTATTTGAAAGTCAATTTTCTATTCAGCTCTGTTTTTTTCAACAAGAATGCTTGGAAGTCCTTTATTTCTTTTTTTTTAATTAATTAACTAATTAATTAATTTTTTATTTAACTTTTAACATTCATTTTCACAAGATTTTGGGTTCCAAATTTTCTCCCCTTTTGTCCCCTCCCTCCACCCCAAAACACCGAGCATTCTAATTGCTCCTATCACCAATCTGCCCTCTCTTCTATCATCCCTCTCTGCCCTTGTCTCCATCTTCTCTTCTGTCCTGTAGGGCCAAATAACTTTCTATACCCCTTTACCTGTATTTCTTGTTTCCTAGTAGCAAGAACAGTACTCGACAGTTATTCCTAAAACTTTGAGTTCCAACTTCTCTTCCTCCCTCCCTCCCCACCCCTTCCCTTTGGAAGGCAAGCAATTCAATATAGGCCATATCTGTGTAGTTTTGCAAATGACTTCCATAATAGTCATGTTGTATAAGACCAACTATATTTCCCTCCATCTTATCCTGTCCCCCATTACTTCTATTCTCTCTTTTGATCCTGTCCCTCTCCATGAGTGTTGACCTCAAATTGCTCCCTCCTCCCCATGCCCTCCCTTCCATCATCCCCCCCACCCTGCTTATTCCCTTCTCCCCCACTTTCCTGTATTGTAAGATAGGTTTTCATACCAAAATAGTGTGCATTTTATTCCTTGGAAGTCCTTTATTTCATTGAAATTCTATTTTTTTTTACTGAAGTATTACACTCAGTTTTGCTAGGTAGGTGATTCTTGATTTTAGTCCTATCTCTTTTGACCTCTGCAATATCATATTCCAAGCCCTTCAGTCCCTTAGTATACAAGCTTCTAAATTCTGTGTTATCCTGATTGTATTTCCACAATACTTGAAAATTGTTTCTTTCTGGCTGCTTATGAAATTTTCCCCTGGAACTGAGAACTCTGGAATTTGGTTACAATATTCCTAGGAGTTTTCCTTTTGGGCTCTCTTTTAGGAGGTAAACGATGAATTCTTTCCATTTCTATTTTACCCTCTGATTCTAGAATATCAGGACAGTTTGCTTTGATAATTTCTTGGAAGATGATGTCTAGGCTCTTTCTTTTTTTTTGATCATGGTTTTCAGGTAGACCAATAATTTTCAAATTATCTCTCCTGGAGATCTCTTTCCAGGTCAGTTGTTTTTCCAGTGAGATATTTCACATTTTCTTCTATTGATTTTGTTTTATAATTTCTTGATTGCTCATGTCATTAGCTTCCATTTGCTCCATTCTAATTTTTAAAGAACTATTTTCTTCAGTGAGCTTTTGGACCTCCTTTCTCATTTGGCCAATTTTGTGTTTTAAGGCATTCTTCTCATTGGCTTTTTGGACCTCTTTTCCCATTTGAGTTAGTCTATTTTTAAAGGTTATTTTCTTCAGCATTTTTGGGTCTGCGTTAGCAAGGTGTTGACAAATTTTCCATGATTTTCTTGCATCGCTCTTATTTCTCTTCCCAATTTTCTTCTATTTCTCTTATTTGATTTCCAAAATCCTTTTTGTGCTCTTCCATGGGCTGAGCTCATTTCATATTTTTTTGGAGGCTTTGGATGTAGGAACCTTGACCTTACTGTCTTCCTCCCCTTGTATGCTTTAGTCTTCCTCTGGTTGTATGCTTTGATCTTCTTCATCTGAAAGGATCTTTTCACCAAGAAAGTAACTTTCTCTAGTCTTATTTTTCCCCTTTTTGAGCATTTTTCCAGTCAATTATTTGACTTTTGAGCTCTTTGTTAAGTGGAGAGTGTACTACCCCAGGTTTCAGACATTTTGTGCTGCTGTTTTCAGAGATATCTCTAGGAACCTATAAGTCCTCAGTTCCTCCAAAGTGGTATAATCAAGGGAGAGTTGTTTACTCCTCTCCTGGCCTGTGCTCTGGTCTGTGAGCAAACACAAGCACTCTATACTGCCCTGGAACTATGAGGATTCCCTCTCCACAACCACCACCAGCTCCACCACACTAGCACTCCTCCTAGCCCCAGGACTCACTCAAGACTGAGACCCAGATCAGCCACTCAATTCCCCCACTGTCTGTAGGCTGAGAGCTCCAGAAGCTGCTTCTGCTGCAGCAGTGACTGCTGCTACCCTCGGGCTGGGGCTGGGATGATACCATGCTCCCCTCTTACCCAGGTGAGAGAGCTTTCTCACTGACCTTTGAAGCTGTTTTTGGTATTTGTGGGTTGAGAAATCTGGAAACTGCAGCATCTGCAAGAGCCCTGAGGCCTCCTCTAGTCTGGTTTGTGCTGGTACAGTCCATACTGGACTGTGCTCCACTCCAAGCCCAGTTCAATAGACCCTTCCTATTGGCCTTCCAGGTTATCTTGAACTGGAAATCTGCTTCATTCTGTCATTTTGTGACTTCTACTGCTCTAGAATTTGCTTAGAGTCATTTTACAGGTATTTTAGGAGTTTTGGGGGGAGAACTTGAGCAGGTCACTTCTACTCCACCATCTTGGCTCTGCTCCCAAGAGAATAGTTGTACAATGAGTTCAAGCAGAGTCCCAAAGAAAAGCATGACCTGGCCACTGGAATAAAAAGAGTGTTCTAAGGATTTTTTCTTGCTCTCCATTCATTAATTCCTGCTATTTCAGGTGTTCCTGGTACAACACATGGATTTCTCCAAAAATCTTCATTTCAGAGAAAGCAGAGAGACTTACAAGATTCATTACATCTCCACAAGCAATCTCAGTTTCCTCAGCTCCAGCCTGACACCACAGCTCTGAGTCTCATTCTCACATCTTCCAAACTACCCTAGCCTCAGATTCAAATGTGCTTGCTGACCCATTCTTGGTGTCCCACTCATCTTCTCTAGCAATTTCTTCTTAGTTCAAGAAAGTTCCTTCTACTTCTAGGTGTCAGGTGGGGTTCCAGACTTGACTGTGGATTTCTGTTTTTATTGAATCAATGAATGAACTAATCAGTATATTTCTCAGAATCTCAGAATTTCAGAGTGAGAAAACCATCTACTGCAGGGATTCTTAGCCCTCTTTGAATCATAGAAACTCTTTGGCAGTCTGGTGGAGCCTATGGACCCCTTCTCAGAATAATAAAATGTATTAATAATAATTGCCATTATTATTATAGCAAGCACTTATATAGCATTTACTATATGCCAGGCACTATGCTAAGTGCTTTACAAATATTATCTCATTTGATCTTCACAACAACCCTGTGAAGTACGTGCTATTATCTCCATTTTACAGATTGAGAAAACTTGGGCAGACAGATCTTAAGTGACTTGACTAGGGTCACATAGCTAGTGTCTGAGGCTAGATTTAAACCAAGGACTTCCATCCACTGCACCATCTAACTGCCTCTAAACAGTTTATGAAGTACTGTTTCCCCAACAGCAGCCCTGTGAATTAGGTGATGCGTTATTGTCATTCCCAAGGTGGCCTATTCCATTTTGTGTAGGTCTAATTGTTAAGAAGCTCTAAATTGTATTGATCTGAAATCTGCCATCCTGCAACTTATGCATTGCTTCTGGTTTTCCTTTTTGGGCTCCTTCTCCCAAATAATGCTATTAAATTATTTGAAGGCAATTTTAGGTCCTGATTAGTGTGAATAATGAATCCCCTGGAAGTGGTCACAGTATTCATATTCAACTGGTATATTTCCACTGGGCTAGAACAAATGACCATATTTAACATAATTAACTTCAAATAGTGCAAATTTGAATACATGTGTGTGCTTCAGGGGAGTTATTATTCATACTACTCAATACTTAACCAGAGTCATCTTCTCTCTAGTTTTCTTTTCTCCTTCAACTGATCCATGGATGACATGATTTCAAGGCTGCTCACCATTCTCACCATTCTTTTCTGGGACTTCTCGCACATCACTGTCCTTAGAAAAATGTAGCAGCCAAAACTAAACACATACTCCAGATATATACTGGCCAAATCAGATTTTAGTGGATAATTCTTTCATTTTAAGAATAATCCCAACCTGAAATCATGGGGCAACCCCAGGACAATACATCAGAACTCTCTCTGGTCTTTCAATCCTCTGTCTGATCTTGTCTTTCATCAAGAAATGCTTCTTTTTCTTCCTTCTTTCCTTCCTTGTTTTCTTTCTTTCTTCCTGGAATACCTGATATTTTATTTTTTTAAGGATTTGAATAATATTTTATTTTTCTCCAATTACATGTAAAAACACATTTTTGACATGAATTTTTTTAAAAAATTGAATTCCAAATTCTTTCCCTCTCTTCCTTCTTCCCTTCCCTGAGACAGTAAGCAATTTGATATAGCATATACATGTGAAATTATTCAGTCAGTGTTTCTTAAATAGAATGCTAGAATATTAGAACAGGAAAAGACTTTGAAGACCGTCATAGTTCAAATGCCATTTTATAGACCAGAAAACTGAGGCCCAGAGAGGAAGAGGGACTTGCTAATAGTCACATGGCTCATTGGCAACATATTCAGGATTGGAACACAGATCTCTTCATTCTAAACCTACCACTCTCTCTCTTATACCTCTGGAGAGTGTTGGCAAGCTGCATGCCAAGTAGGGTGCCCTTCTTAGACTGATTGCCAAGTTTGAAGCTAATGACAGCTACTTGTCTTTGGATGGGTTGCCCCATAGAACCACTGAACTTTTTTTTGTATACAAACACTCTGAATTCATAAAACCCACCTTACCAAAACAAATTGTGCCAACATCATAGTGGCTTCTTTTCCACACAATCTGCATTTCTGGAACACTACCATAATTTGAATGGTGTATTGCCATTTTGTGCATATTACACTGTGCAGGCAGCATGTGTGAAACTTCCTTATAATAATATCGTGTTTTCTTACAGCACTTTAGCACAATGTCTTTGCTAATTGTACAATAAATAGCTGCTAATTAATTGATTACAGGCAGCATGGCAAGTGGAAAGCATTGAGCTCAAGTCTCCACTGTGTCCTTACTACTTACTAGGATCTTACTTAGTTACTTTACTTACTGGGCTCTTGGATACATTTCTTTCCTCTCTGACCCTCAGTTTCTGTCTTCATCTCTTATATTTTTTGTGGGTTAATCATTTTCGGTCGTATTCTATTCTTCAAAACCCCATTTTCAAGGGTTTTCTTACAAAGATATTGCAGTCATTTGGCATTTCTTTCTCCAGCTCATTTTACAGATGAGGAAACGACACAAATAGGGTTAAGTGACTTGCCCAGGGTCATACAACTAGTAAGTGTCTGAGGCTGGATTTGAACTCAGGGCTTCCTAATTCCAAAGACAGCATTCTATACAATGTGCCATTTACTTGCCTTCATCCATACTTACAGTGTGAGACAGCTTGGCATTGTGAATAAAGAGCACACCTCAGAGTCAAGAAGCCACCATCTCCCTTATGAAGTAACTCTCAGTTAAATGTAAGGTCCTAAACAACAAAATTTATGAAGGCAAGGGTCCTCAATTATCTAAACTTTGTATTTCCCACAACAATCAGGACACTACTCTACCTGTTAGATTAGAGACATCTCTACTCCAAATATCTATGTGGACAATTTGTGCCTGACCTGTGGTAGAACATTCTGAGCTTATATTGGTCTGATCAGCCACAGTTGGACATAGCTTACCTCTACCCCAACACAGTGATATAATTTCATTTCTCCTCAAAAACAAAGAACAATTCTCCTGAAAGTAAATATTAAACACAATTGTTGAATGAATGAGAACTGTTATTATAATGCCACAGTGTCCATATTTCCTAGTCAATCATATTTATTTTTATACTCTTTGATTGTTTCTATCCACTTAAATTCTCAAGCACTGCTCCATGGACAGTACAGTTATCCCTTATACCCTGTGACTTTCCCCATCATGCTTTCAATATATTGGAGGTTGGCATAAGAAATTAAATGGGAATTTGGGGGGGGGGGAGTTTTGCAGAAGCCACAGATGACACGTAAAGTCTAGCAGATGACACAGAAAAGTTTAGAAACTCAGAAATACATAAAATATATATGCCTTGTGTTGTATGATATCAACATTTTCTTTTAATGCTATAGTAATTCAGATTTCTATGGTATGAAGGGATAGCCAAAAAATTTTACTGGTATGTTCCAGATCACAGGAACACCATGTCCCTAACCCCTATGATATGGAAGGGATAACTGTATTATAAGATCCCAATATCAGTCAACTAGCATTTTTTAAGCTCCTATTATATGTCAGACACTGTGCTAAGCCTGGGAAGGAGGCAAAGAAAGTGGAAAAACAAACTTTCAAGGACCTCATATTCTGATGGGGTTTTTATATATTGCTTTTCCTTAAAAAAATGCCCAGGCTTTGGGGGTAGAAACAGAAATCTTTACTTTGGGAATTCTACATCTTTGTCTCATTTCTTTTGTGTGCTCTTGGATGATTTGCATCCATGTAAGGATGGTTGGTCCCCTACAAAGGCCTTGCTTCACATTTCTTCCCTCCCATCCTTTCAACACTCTTGGTCTGGGCTTTACTCCAAACCTAAGACTTTCCTCTTTAATCTTCTTATTGGGTTAAATTATTTCTGTTAAGGTGCCCAGAATATTTTCAGCATCCTTACTTTCTGAATATAAGCTTCTTTGTTGTTTCTTTTCCCCTTGACTGTTCCAAATATATCATACTGATAATGAAACCAGAAAGGCATTTACGTTCAATATGATTTTACAAAAGTAAATAGCTCAGAGCTGCCATTTAGGAGCTCTGTTATTAGGTTCATATTGATGTCAATTTCAACATGCCAGTTAGGATTCTCATAATTTCTATGGAAGTATCTATGTCTGTGTTTATATGATGCTCATAGTTCCTAATATAGTTATTATATTGCAACCTTATATTGCAAAGTTCCTAGCATGGTGAAAATATTTGAAATAACTAGATATTTTATTTATGAGCTTCTGTAAAGAATTCCAAGTACTTAGTGGGCTATTTCTTCCTGATCATGGGGACCCAGGAACATTCTGAAAACTGATACAGTGTAAAGTATAGTCATTTTTCCATGTTCACTGTCAAGGAAGGCCCTGCCCATGGTTTCTTGATCTCATTAACCTTGATCTTTCTTGCCCTCATATAAAGAACTGGAGTCTCGGTCAATCAAAAGATTCTATTCAAGATGAGCTTGAAAGGATATTTACATTGTTTTAAATACCATATTTATATAAATCTCAGTGTTGTTGGTATTGTTTCTCTTTCATTCTCCAAGAGGACCAATGACATCGCACTTGCACATGAATTGGAGATGAGTGGAGCAGAGCTGTGCAAAATCATCCTCACTCCTCCAGAGTCATCAAAGTCCAGTAGCAAGATAAAGGTCAAGATGACTAAAGACAACCCAGCAAATCTCATGTAAATGAAAGCGTAGGAGTGTAGTATGCAAAAGGGAATTTTGTTGTTGGTAAGTAGTGTCCAACTCTTCATGACCCCATTTGGGGTTTTCTTGGCAAAGATACTGAAGTGGGTTGCCATTTTCTTCTCCAACTCATTTTACAGATGAGGCAACAGTGGCAAACAGGGTTAAGTGACTTGCTCTGGGCTACACTGCTAATATGTATCTGAGGCCAGATTTGAACTCAAGAAAATGAATTTTTCTGACTCTAGGCCCAACAATCTATCCACTGTACCACCTAGTTGCCCTAGGAAAAGGAATATACTATATTATTTTTTAAAAGATCAAACACTGGAGGATCTTTATTTTCTTTTATCTGCAAACAGTACATTTTGAGGAAGGAAGTAAGTGCAAAAGGTGATATTTTTCCTTTTCAAAATTTGTGGCTCTTAAAAAGCTAAATATTTCTTTCAGTTCAATTAACAAATACTTCTCATGTGCCCACATGCTTAAGATACTAGATTAGCTCCTGGAGATGCAAATATAAAATAAGATAGTACCTGACCTCAAGAATTTTGCAATTTCCTGAAGGGACAGAAGTGGAGAGTGAATTATACATGTGGGCTTGTATCTGTGTCTGAAGATAAAATGTGCTCAAATAACTGTAATGCAAGGTTGTATGTGATAAGTGAAAAGGTGATGTCCAAAGAACTCATTAAAAAAAGTCTGAGGAGGGAGATACCACTTTCAGCTGGAGCTACCAGGAAAAATTTCCTGAAGGAAGTTAACAACTGAATTGGGTTTTGAAAGGCTTTAGCTTCCTACTTTAATGGTACTTGATTAAGATGCCATGTAGTTTTTTTAAAGGTGATGTATTTGTCAAAATGTATAGAAGCTACAATTTTATTACTAAATTATTAAATCTAGATTATCATTCTATTCCACCAAGATTTGGGTGGATCATGACAGAAGTCAACTGATATATTGACTTCTCCTTCCAGTTCTATGTCATCTATCCTCCCAGTAAAATATAAATCCCTTGAGAGCACATACTTTTTTGCCTTTGAATCCTCATCACATATATAGTATCTTATATATGGCAAGAACTTAATAAATGTTTGTTGAATTGGATGGAATCTATAGATTCCATAAACATCCCATTTATATCTTCATCCAAGTAATTTATAAAATTTTGAAAATATTCAGACCAAGGACAGCACACTGTGGCATTTAATCTCATTGTGGATCTCTCTTCAGGATGACATCTTTCCATTCATTTCCACTTTTTCTGGTCTAGTCATTTTACCAAGTTCAAATCCTTCTGTGATCCAGTCTACATCTCTCCATCCTTCACATAAAGATATCTGAGGAGACCTTAGAAAATACCTGGCTAACACCTATACATATCATGACTATAGCATTTTTTTGATATCCTAGTCACTCCACCAAAAAAGGAAGTGAGTCCTTCCATTAGTCCAGCATTACTTGTTCTTAATGAAACCATGCAGACTTATAGGAATCACTTTCTGCAAATGCTCATAAACTGTTCCTTTACATTCTAGAATTTCTCCAGGAATTAAAGTCAAACTTACTGGCTATAGTCTGTAATGGTAATTTAAATGGTAAGATCTTTCCCATTCATTAAGCCCATGTAACCTGCTTAAATCATATAGAAGCCCAAGTCACATGTGGTGGGAGGAGCTTGCTGAATTGGTGGAGCAGAGCTTGGAGGATGTTGGTGAGAGCTGTTAGCGCAGAGGAGAGAAGACACAGGCAGGCAGGCACAGCTAGTCTGGTGAGCGTCTGTTTGTGGGAAGGCCTGGTGGTATGGGGAGTGGGGTAGAGGATGGGGTGAGGGGAAGGCTTGGGAATGGCTTTGTCTCCTGCAGTGCTAATGTATATTGACTTCTTGGTTACTATGATGGATATGGCTTTCTGGTATCTGAATAAATGTTTTTCTTTTGCCTCTATATGGAGAGTCTTTTATACTTTGCAATTCAGAGATAAACTGGCATATTCATAATCACCTTTGGTGTTGCGAATTGAATATTGACTTGGTGATACATAGTCAGAGGATGTGCTGGAGCCAGCTCATAACTCCTTTCAAAAACCCATTGTTAATACAGGAAGGTGGGGGACAAGGGGATAAACAGGGTGGGGGGGACAATGGAAGGGAGGGCATGGGGAGGAGGGTACAATTTGAGGTCGACACTCACAGGGAGGGACAGGATCAAAAGAGAGAATAGAAGTAATTGGAAGCAGGATAGGATGGAGGGAAATATAGTTAGTCTTATACAACACAACTATTATGGAAGTCATTTGCAAAACTACACAGATTTGGCCTATATTGAATTGCTTGCCTTCCAAAGGGAGGGGGTGGGGAGGGAAGGAGGAAAAGAAGTTGGAACTCAAAGTTTTAGGAATAACTGTCGAGTACTGTTCTTGCCGCTAGGAAATAAGAAATACAGGTAAAGGGGTATAGAAAGTTATTTGGCCCTACTGGACAGAGGAGAGGATGGAGACAAGGGCAGAGAGGAATGATGGAGGAGAGAGCGGAGTGGTGATGGGGGCAATCGGTGTTTTGGGGTGGGAGGAGGGGACAAGGGGGGAGAAAATTTGGAGCCCAAAAATTCTGTGAAAATGAATGTTAAAAGTGAAATAAATAAATAAATTTATTTTTTAAAAAACCCATTGTTAAATTTTCATTGAGAGCATTTATATCTCAGAAATCATCAATGGCTGAAAATCAAAGCTTGATTTATTGTTTTGCTGATTATCTAGACTTAAGAAAGTATTAAAGTGCAATTTAAACTGAAAAGTACACATATATACATTTTTCCCTGTTAGTAAACATTTACCAGCATATTCCTGCCCAGTTTCCAGAATCTGCCACCTTCTCCTTTATAAAAATTTAGGATAATATTTTGTCCATCTCTTGTCTTCATCCTTCACCACTGTTTTCCATGATTTTTCAAGAACATCAGTAGTCCATCAATCTTATTTAAAAGTTTCCCGTCATATGTTTCTGCCTTCAACTCATTGGTAGTTGCTTTCTTAGTATATCTGCAGTTATCTTGGATTTCAAATCTCCATAAACTATGTTTTGGTTCTCTTACTCCAAGTCTGAGGGTCATTCTCTTCACTGGAGAAAACAGAAACAACATGATTGAGTAGTTCTGCTTTCTCTTTATCATTCCGTCCATCCCAAGCATCACCAGTGAGAATGAAAGACATCATATGATCCATCTAAATGATTCACTGCTATTCAGAAAAGGTAAAAACACCTAGAGCAGGGGTTCTTAATCTTTTTTTGTGCCAAAGACTCCTTTGGTGAACTAGTGAAGTTCTCCATTAGTCTGCCAGCTCCTTGAGAGGAGGGATGTCATTTGTCTTTCTTTTTATTCCCAGTGCCTGGCATATAGTAGAAGCTTAATAAATGCTTATTGTTGTTATTGAAGTCTATGTGCTGCCATCTTGGAATGATTTTAAATGCATAAAATGAAACACATCAGATATACTGAAATATAAATATGCAAAAACCAAGTTCACAGACCTCAGATTAAGAACCCTAGACCTAGAAGAAGGCCATTAGTACAATGGGAAGATTCCCTGTGGACTGTCTACTAACTATTATAGACAAGAATCTTAGAGAAGACATGGATGGATCTTAGCCTGCCCTGGCGAAGAGAATACACATATTAGTGAGATCACAGAACTAATGAAATCTTGAAAAATCTACTTGTAACCTCCTGGCTAGATTTCAGTAAAATTTTACTTAGGGTTGGTCAAATATTTTAGAAATCTAAATATGACTTTTTTCTGCGAAATTTCTCCATCTTCCAGTAATACAACATCAGATTTCAAATTCCATTTTTATCATTGGGTCAATGGTAAACTTATAAGAAAAGTGGTGTCAGATAAATGATGTGCTGAAATTCACTTGGAGACACAGAAAAAAATGATAAATTAGATAGCAACACTTTCTTCTTCTCTCCATCTGTCTCTCTTTGAATCCCTATCCAGGCGAAAGGAACTGGCATTGTAGGAATGCAAAATACACAATAGACTCCTTGGCAGAAAGATCTAATATGGATGTAATGTTTCTATGGCTAAGGCATGTCACAGACATTTGTCTAAAGCTATATTTTCCTCAGTGGAATATTGGCAAAGCAAAATGCCATTCCCCAAAACATCTTCAGCCACTTTGGCTGTCTGGTTGCACAAGGCAGATATTTAATACAATCTTTATTGAATTGTGGGACCATAGATCTAAAGCTGGAAGTCACTCTAAAATTCATCTAGTGGGCTCCTTATTTTGCAGATAAAGTCTAGAAGTTAAGCGCATTGTCCAAGATGCCATAAGTAGTAAGTGGCAGAGCTGAGATTCAAACTCAACACTTGAACTGTAACATACTCTTTCCTGATTTATAACAATTGCAATAATAATTATTTACATGTTGCCTCTCCCTTGAAATGTAATTTCCTTGAGGACAGGGAGTAGTTTTTGCATGGTATAGGACAGATAGAAAATGCTTTGTAAATATTTATTGACAAACTGATGTTCATATGGCACATTAAAGCTTGAAAAGCAATTTATATTCATGGTGTCATTTGGCCTTCACATCAGCCCTTTACAATACATACTACAGGTATCATTATGCCCATTTTGTGATGGGAAAACTGAGGCTATGATAAGTTATGTGTCAGTAGCAGGTCTGCATCTAGTTCCTCCTGACTGAAAATATGGTATTCTATCTACTTTGCCTCTAACTGCTTTTCTGATTCCTGAGCCTAAAGAATAGGAATGTTAGAACTGATCCAATCATTCTGGAGAGCAATTTGGTACTATGCCCAAAGGGCCATAAAACCGTGCATACCCTTTGACCTTCTACTAGACTGATACCACTACTAGGTTAGCAACCTCAAGAGATTTAAAAAAAAAAAAAAAAGGAAAAAGATCTATATGTGCAAAAACATTTATAGCAGCTCTTTTTGTGGTAGCCAAAACCTGGAATTGAGGGGCTGTCCATCCATTGGGGAAAGGCTGAACAAGTTGTGGCATATGATTATAATGGAATACTATTGTGCTATAAGAAATGATAAACAGGATGTTTTCAGAAAAACCTGGAAAGACTCACATGAACTGGTGCAAAGTGAAGTGAGCAGCACTAGGAGAACACTGTACACAATAACAGAAATATTGTACAATGATCAACTGTGAATGACTTATCTGTTCTCAGAAATACAATGATCCAAGATAATTCCAGAGGACTCATGAGGAAAAAGGCTATCCACCTCCAGAGAAAGAACTGATGAAGTCTGAATGCAAATTGAAACACACTTTTTTTACTTTATTCTTGTTTGGTTGGGTTTTTTTGTCTGTATTTTCTTTTACAACATGACTAATATGGAAATGTGTTTTGCATGACTGCACATGTATATAATTGCTTGCCTTCTTAATGATGGAAAAGGGGTAGAAGGGAGGGAGAGAATTGGGAGCTCAAAATATTAAAAAGTAAATGTTGAAATTTTTTTTACACAAATTGGAAAAAATAAAATATTTTAAAAAGAATATTAGACATTAAAACATTCTTATCTTACTTTTGTATAATATGTAAGGGAGGGTTTGATCCCCATATGTTCATTCATTCAATAAATATTTATTTATTTATTTTTATTTTTTATTTTTAACACAGTTTATAACAGATAAAGCAATTCCAACTTTTGGTCAGGTGATACTTCTTTTTAAAGCATTTACAATATGGGCCACAAAAGAAATTTTTTTTAAACATTAACCAACTGAAACACAAACAATATTTATGTTGCTAACTTCACAAACTCTTGACCTAATTGTCTCCACAGTATTACTAAGAATTAAAGGACCCTAACTTATTGTTTTGTAAACATTTATTTTTATTATAAATAAAAATATATTTATTAAGTGCCTAATATGTGCCAGGCACTTTTGCTAAGTGCTGGGGATTCAAAAAGAAGCAAAACATTGTCCCTGCTCTCAAAGAGTTTACAATCTAATAGAGGAGTAGTGGAGGTATATAGGGCAGAGAATCACTCATCTTTGAGTTAGGGGGTGCCACAAGGGAATATCCTAGTCCCCACATGTGAGGAGGATGTAGTTGATGCTGCTGGTTCAGGAAACTTCCTCCTAGAATGAATGAATGCACAAAGCACTTTGTTACTAATCTGGAAGGACTAACCTATCTTGGCCTAGGTTTCTCTAGGTTTAACCTAGAATTTCAAAAAGTCAAAATCCTCCACATATAATATTCCACAAAGCTACCACAACTTTGGCTTGCATCTCACCCCCACTTAGAATTTTGAGCTCTAGGAAAATCTCTTATTATAGTGTACATTTTCTCATTTCTCATTAAGATTCTTATCCCTATCTTAGTTTCATATAATACAAAAGGATAAAATACTTATATAACAAATTTAGGTGCCCTTACAAGAAAGAATTGGGGAGGAAGGGAAGAAGGAAGGAAAGAAGGAAGGAATGAAGGGAGGGAATAAAGAAGGAAGAAAAAGAAAAGGAGGGAAGAAAGAAAAAAAGAAAAGAAGGAAGGAAAAAGAAAGAGAGGGAGGGAGAGAGGGAGGGAAGAAGGAAGGAAGGAAGGATGAAAAGAAGGAAGGAAGAAGGAAGGAAAAAGAGAAAAAGAAAGAAAAGAAATAATAACACATAGTATTGCTACTATCTAAACAGCTGCTACCTTCTCAGGTAAAAAAGACTTCATCAGTTCCTGTGGGGTAGGCTCCATTAATGATTTGAGTTCACAACTTCATTTCTTGGGCTTCATCGACAAAGTCTGTAGGAGGAAAGGGAGAGCATCATTCCATCACCTTTTCAGCTCCCGTGGCCTGAGTCCCATGAAGTCACAATGTCTGCATGAAATTCCAGCTGCATCCCCAGCAAAGTGTTCCTGTCTGAAAGCCAGAACTGACCTTCTCAGCAGTGACCACAGGATACTGTCTGTTTCTCCTTTGGCTGGACACCAACAAATCTCTATATAGCAATTCTTTAAGACCACAAGATCTTAAAGAGTAGTTGCCTGATCTGAATTGATAGGAGTTTTCCCTCCTAGAAACTCCCAACACAGAAAATTCCAGGCCTAACCCTTCCCATCCACCAAAATGTACCAGTCACTATGCCAGTCTCTGGGGATATGACCAAAATTAAAATAGCACTTACCATCAAATAGTTTATACTAGTGGAACAGAGCAACATGTGAGTAGGGAAACTGAGAGAGCCAAAAAGGCCCCATATAGACAACTGCCCTTGAATTGATTCTTGAATTAACCCAGGGATTCCAAGAAGAAGTGAGGGAAAAGGGCATTCCAGGCATAGGGGACAGCCTGTTCAAAGGTGTGGGGATGGGAGATGCAATGCCAGGATCTGGATTAAATTGAGTTAAAGTACTGATGACAATGGGAAGGACTAAAGGCAAAAGGAAAGGGGGATGGCAGAGAAAAGCATAGATAGTGTCATGGAAATAAAGAGCATGAAAATAGACAGACTTCAGGAGATAGTGGAGGATCGAAGGGCTTGCCAGGCCCAGGTCCATGGGGTTGCAAAGAGTCAGAAATGACTGAATAGCTGTACAACAACATGGATGACTTTGGTTCTATAGAACTATATAAGTGTAGAGTTTGGAGCAATAAAAGGTTAATGAAGGATGGAGAGTCATGAAAGGCTTTTTGACAAGACTTAACCAGGTAATAATTCCACATGATTTGAATACTATTTTAAAATTAACCAGGAGCATTCCATTCCATGAATTCATTTGATATTCTTAACAATGCTCTGAATTAGTTAGGCAAGATAGAATTACAGCATCTCAGATTTGGAAGGGACATTAGAACCCATCTAGTTAAATTAAACCAAAATATCTGTTTAGTCTACAACATAGCTGAGAAGTAATTGTCTTGGCCTCTCCTTAAGCAATCCCAGTGAGATGGAGTCCTCCCAAAAGGGCTTGTTCTAATTTTGGTTTGCCCTAATTGTTAGGAAGTTTCTCCTTATATTAAATCTAAATATTCTACTTTACCACTTCCATCTTTTTCCTGTTAGTTCTTTGTGGCCAAACATGACAAGTCCAATTCTTTCTCCCAATAAATAGGCTTTCCAATATTTGAAGGCAACTCTCATATCCCCTAGGTAGCTAAATCGCTCAGCGGATGGAATGCTGGACCTGGAGTCAGGAAGACCTGAGTTCAAATCCATTTATCACCTTTGTGGCCCTGGCTAAGTCATTTAACCTCTGTTTGCCTTAGTCCATTGGAGAAGGAAATGGCAAAGCACTCCAGTATCTCTACCAAGAAAACCCATGTGACCCATATGGGGTCACAATGATTTGAACAGGACTGAGCAACTGAACAACCATATCCCCAGAGGTTTCTTTCCTCTAGTTAAAAATCCCTAGTTCCTTCAATTGACCCTTCATAATATGCTCAAGGTGCTGCACCATTTTGATTGTTCTCCTCTAAATATTGAATAGCCAAACAACATATTCCTAAAATTTAGTGCCCAGAACTGAATGCAATACTGTAGGTGAGATCTCACCAAGGCAGAATGTCAAAGGACTATCACCACCCTAATTCTAGATATCGTGCCTCTTAATATAGAGAAGGAAGTATTTATTAAGCATCTACTATGTGCTAGGTACTGTGTTAAGCATTTTACAAATATTATCTCCTTTGATCCTCACAACAACCCTGACAAGTAGATGCTATTATTATCTCCATTTTACAGTTGAGGAAATGGAGGCAAAGAGAGCTTATGTGACTTTCTCAAGGTCATACAGCTAGTAAGTATTTGAGACTGGATTTAAACTGCAGGTCCAGTGCTTTCTTCACTGAACAACCTTTGCTACACTAAGATTAAGTTGGCTTTTTGGCTGCCATAGCACAACTTTGAATCATTGATTTTGCAATTCACTGAACCCCCAAATCTTCAGACCAACTCTGATCCAGTCTTTCTTTCCTCATCTTGTACTTTTGAGACTGATTTCCTTTTTAATTTTAATTTATTTATTTATTTTTAGTTTTCAGCATTCATTTCCACAAGATTTTGAGTTCCAAATTTTCTCCCCATCTTTCCCCTCCCCCACCCCAAAATACCATGCATTCTGATTACCCCTTCCCCTCAACTGCCCTCCCTTCTGTCACACCCCTCCCTTTCCTTATCCCCATCTTCTCTCTTTTCTTGTAGGGCAAGATAGATTTCTATACCCCATTACCTGTATTTCTTATTTCCCAGTTGCATGCAAAAACAATTCTCAACATTCATTCCTAAAACTCTGAGTTCCAACTTCTCTCCCTTCCTCCCTCCCCACCCATACCCACTGAGAAGGCAAGCAATTCAATATAGGCTATACATGTTTAGCTATGCAAAAGACTTTCATAACAGTCATGTTGTGAAAGACTAACTATATTTTCCTCCATCCTATCCAGCCCCCATTTCTTCTATTCTCTCTTTTGACCTTGTCCCTCCCCTAAAGTGTTTACTTCTAATTACTCCCTCCTCCCATTTGTCCTCCCTTCTATCATCCCCCCATACCCCACTTATCCCTTTCTCTCCTACTTTCCTGTAGTGTAAGATAAATTGTCATACCAAATTGACTGTGCATTTTATTCCCTCTTCAAGCTGAATGTGATGAGAGTAAGCTTCACTTTTTCCCTCTCACCTCCCCACTTTTCCCCTTCATTGAAAAAGCTTTTTCTTGCCTCTTCTATGAGAGATAATTTGCCCCATTCCATTTCTCCCTTTCTCCTCCCAATATATTCCTCTCTCACCCCTTAATTTTATTTTAGATATAATCTCTTCCTATTCAACTCACCCTGTGCCCTCTGTCTATATATGTGTGTACAATCCCTTCAAATACTGAGGAAAGTTTCAAGAGTTACAAGTATTATCTTTCCATGTAGGAATGTAAACAGTCTAACATTAGTAAGTCCCTTATGATTTCTCTTTCTTGTTTACCTTTTCATGATTCTCTTGATTCTTGTGTTTGAAAGTCAGATTTTCTGTTTAGCTGTGGTCTTTTCATCAAGAATACTTGAAAGTCCTCTATTTCATTGAATGACAATTTTTTCCCCTGAAAAATTATACTCAGTTTTGCTGGGTAGGTGATTCGTGGTTTTAGTCCTAGTTCCATTGACTTCTGAAATATCCTATTCCAAGCCCTTCAATACCTTAATGTAGAAACTGCTAGATCTTGTGTTATCCTGATTGTATTTCCACAATATTTGAATTTATTTCTTTCTGACTGCTTGCCATATTTTCTCCTTGACCTGAGAACTCGGGAATTTGGCTACAATATTCCTAGGAGCTTTTCTTTACAGATTCCTTTCAGGAGGTGACCTATGGGTTTTTTCAATATTTATTTTACCCTCTGGTTCTAGAATATCAGGGCAATTTTCCTCGATAATTTAATGAAAGATGATATGTAGGCTCTTATTCTGATCATGGCTTTCAGGTAGTCCCATAATTTTTACACTATCTCTCCTGGATCTATTTTCCAGGTCAGTTGTTTTTCCAATGAGATATTGCACATTATCTTCCATTTTTTCATTCTTTTGGTTTTGTTTTGTGATTTCTTGGTTTCTCATAAAGTCATTAGCCTCCATCTGTTCCATTCTAATTTTGAAAGAACTATTTTCTTCAGTGAGCTTTTGGACCTCCTTTTCCATTTGGCTAATTCTGCTTTTTAAAGCATTCTTCTCCTCATTGGCTTTTTAGACCTCTTTTGTCAATTAAATTAGTCTATTTTTAAAGGTGTTATTTTCTTCAGCATTTTTTTGAGTCTCCTTTAGCAAGCTGTTGACTCACTTTTCATGATTTTCTTGCATTGTTCTCATTTCTCTTCCCAATTTTTCCTCCACCTCTCTTACTTGATTTTGAAAATCCTTTTCAAGCTCATCCACAGACTGAGACTATTACATATTTGTTTTGGAGGGTTTGGATGTAGAAGCCTTGACTTTGATGTCTTCCTCTGACGATACGCATTGTTCTTCCTCATCTGAAAGGATGGAAGAAAATATCTGTTCGCCAAAAAATTAACCTTTCTATAGTCTTATTTTTTTCCTTTTTTGGGGCATTTGTCCAGTCAGTTACTTGACTTTTGAGTTCTTTGTCAAGTGGAGTTTATACTCTAGGGACATGTACATTCTCAGATCCTCCAATGTGGCACAATCAAGAGAGAGGAATTTACTCCTCTCCTGGCCTGCACTTTGGTCTGGAAGCAACCATAAGCACTCTTCTACCCAGGATCTGCAAGTAGGATTCCCTGCCCAGAACCTCCACCAGCCAGTGCTCCCCCTCACCCCAGGACTACCACTCAGGGCTGAGATGCAGATCAGCTGCCCAATTTTCCCAGGGTCTTTAGGTGGAAGGCTACAGAAATGGATGCTGCTGCCACCTGGAACCAGGTCTAGACACCATTTCCTTCTCACCCAGGTGAAAGTGCTTTCTTATCAACCTTTGAAGCTATCTTTGGCATTTGTGGGTTGAGTAATCTGAGAACCACAGCTGCTCCCTGTTATTCCACCCCCTGAGACCTGCTCAGGTCCTGTCCCTGCCACACAGCCAAGGCTGGGCTGGGCTCCGTGGGCTGTGCTCTGCTCCAAGACTGGTGCAATAGACCTTTCCTGCATGACTTCCAGGCTGCCTTGGGCTGGAAGTCTCTTTCACTCTGTTGTTTTGTAGCTTCTGCTGCTCTAGAATTTGTTTAGAGTCATTTTTTACAGGTATTTTACAGGCTGTGTGGGAAGAGCTTTTACAGTTCCATTCTTCTACTCTGCCATCTTGGCCCCACCTCCTGAGGTTGATTTCTTTAACCCAAGTGTAAGCTTCATACTTCCAATGAATCTTAAAGCCAAAAATCTTAAAGCCTTAGACAAATGTTATAAATAAATATAATATTTAAATAAATAAGTTGAATAAAATAAATACAAAACCATCCTTATGTAATTTTACCTCAAATAAATATACCATAATAAAATAGAATATATAAATTACTCATCCTTACTGCATTTCACTTCATTAGACATAGTTCAATAGTTTATTCTTTTAATATCATTTTTATTTCACTGTCATTCAGAGCTGTCTCTCATACTTATGCCACCTGCAGATTTGATAAGAAAACTGAGGCTTGGAGAGATTAAATAATATAACCAAGGTCTGTAGCTACTAAGTGGCAAAGTCAGAATAGAATTCAGATCTGTCTGCTAGTCCCGTGTTGTTGGGTTTTTTCCCACTCTAATATCAAGTAGAGGGGGAGAAATGGTACGATAGAAGCTAGAACCAATTTGAAGAATGCTGCAGAGATAAGAATGGACATAGTATATTTCTGAGATGATTAGGAGACCAGCCTATCTAAAGGGGAAGCTATGTGTTTGTGAATTAGAAGTAAAAGAAACGAGGTGCACTGAGTTCAGGGTCTACTGATCTGAACACCCTGGGCCTATTCTGCTCTAAACTCCTCTGGTCACTTGTTCCCTTTGATTCTCTGCCCAATTCCCAATTTCTGCTTTCCATCCAGCTGTCTCTTATTTCTGGAACATCTTCCTAATTGATACATGCCAGGTCCCATGAGCTGACAAGCTTTCAATCCACAGAAACAAATGATACAAGCTTAGATGAAAAGCCAAACAAAAATATAGTAAGCAGGAGGTGTTTTGTGTGAGCGGCAATATGAAATGAGCAAATTTCAGGGAGGTATTTTTAGAAGAGGGAAGCTGGCATATGTCAGCACCTGGTCTTTCTCAGTAATAGGGCAGTTTGGTGGCAGGTATTAAATGAAACAAAAAGGGGGGCAGTGAGGAGGAGGGTAAAAAAAAAACACTCCAACCCAGTAGAAGATAGAGCACATAGCAAGGAGAGGAGAGAGTTCATCACTCTCTGTCATCTTGTGTATATCTATAGACTGTTCAGTCCTTAGGGCAGGAGACCTTGTCTTTTGTGTTTTGTAAAACATTATTGTATTAAAGGCCGTGGGCACAAATAATAATATGGTCACTGCACTTAGGACTCAAGCCAGGAGAAAATATGTGGTGCCCCTGAAGCCCCAGCCGGCACTAGATTTTGGCTTAACAAGAGGCCAATCCATCCAGGGGAAATGTCAGCTGCTGCGCAAGGCCGAAACAGGGATGTACAAAGGAAAAGCCCTACAGTACAGAAAGGAGGAAGGGCACAGGAAATGTATCTGCATGGAGCAAGTACTGATGTCATGTAGCCTAAAGGAGTCAGGCAGAAATGATAAAGGGGGAAAGGGGGAATGTGAATGCAAAAATGCATACCTGTGAGTCACATGTGTTGGAGGGGAGAGAGAGAAGAGAATTTGGATTTTCCATCCCTGTCAGTGGAAAATACCAATGAGTGCTGGCAGTGGATTGGGGATAACAAACAAAAGAACAAAGTCTCCCCTGCCCCTTAGATGCTTTGGATGGTGTTCATAAACAAGCCGTTTTCTCTCTCTACCTAACCTATTCTTACCCAGGGGAATGAGGAACACAAACATGGGTTAAATGGGAGAAGGAAAAGTGTAAGTGTAGAAACAAGCCTGGATTCAGAGTCAGGAGACCTGGATTCTAACCTCAGATTTATTGATGACTAGCTATGTCAGTCAACAAACATTGTTTATTAAGCATTTATTATGTGTGAGGTACACATAATAGTAAGACACTCAGTGTCTTCATCTTTAAAATGAAGGCATTTGAATAGATGGTTTAAGCTCCTTTTCAGTAATTCAATTCTAAGACTATGAGAGGAAAAAAATTAGATCCTAAAATATCCAGAGATATAAGTGGCAGCTAGATAGGGCAGTGGATGAAGTATGAGACTTGCTGTCAAAGAAGACTGTGTTCAAATACTGGGTCAGGCCCTCACTAGTTGTGTGACTCTGAGCAAGTGTATTGATAAGGTATTTTTTGTTTTAGTATAATCAAGTGCCTTTGATTGAATAATATGATTAAAGATCTTCCCCATCCACTAATGGGCCTGGGAAGATTTGTAGGAAGGTCCACACCTTTTGTTGATGAGGCGCTGGTTCTCTGGGGTTGTGATGCCCTCTGGCTCTAAAAAATGCATAAGCACTCAGAGGTGAGATTTTACTTTGGGGCTTACAGACTGGAAGAGTTTGATTGGCCAGACCAGGACTCTGGGAAGCCACTAAGCAGTACCCCCCCCATCCCCCTCTTTGAAAACCCAGATGTTTGTGCTTCCCTCTCTGGTAAACTATTATGTATGGTCAGGTAGTTGCATCTGAATGTTGATTTGTGATATAAGTATTGCTTACTGTCAGACAGTTTGGAAGTGCTATCTGTTGATTTAGATTTCTCTCTATTTTCTCTGAAGTTCAGGGTGCTGACTTTATCCCATGAACTAAGTGAATGATACATGTGCATGATTAAAGTAATTGTTAACCCCTCAAAAGTTGCCTTTCCTTTTAGAAAAGCAGATCAAAGAACCTGGGATAGCAGCCCTGCCCTGTGTATGTCAGGGTGCTTACTGTTACAGCAAGTCACTTAATATCTCCACGTCTGAGTTTCCTGACCTGTAAAATGAGTTGGTGGGGGGCGGGGGGGAAGACTGTGATGGCTTCCCTTCTTGTTCAGCTCTACAGCTATGATTTTAGGTATTGCTAACTCTTTTCTGTCTTGTTCTTTAACAATGGTTATCCCAAAAAGGCAACTCATACAGTGTCAACATGATGACCAATTCTTAATTTGGTACATTCATAGAATCACTGAATTTTAGATGGCTTTTGCAAGGATTAAATGTGTGTCAAATATTTTGCAAATAAAGTAAAACGCAGCTATTATTATTATTTAAACCAATTTCCAGTTGAATTATATGAGTCTTTTCAGTAATATTATACACCTAACAATAAGGAGATGGCCAGTCAACAAGCATTTATTGAGCACCTACTATGTACCAGACACTATGATAAATTATTTAGTCAGTAAGGATGACCTTAGGAAAATTCCTCCTCCACGGGAAGAATAACCTCAGAAAGGCTGATTAATCAATAAAGATGACCTTGGGAAAATTCTTTCTCCCTATATCACCTCCCTAGGCTTCAGTATGACATTTATTTCTAAGATCCCTTAAGATTCTAAAGTTCCAGTATTCCAGTCCCAAGGAGAATTGAGATATCAGACCCACAGCCACTATTGCTCTGGTTTTCTGTCATTAACTATTAGCTAAATATGAAAAGCAACTATCAATACTAGAAAAAGCACCAGAAAAGGAGACATAAGACCTGGGGTCGTGGTCCCAGTTTTTTGGAACCATGGGGCTAAAGAATGACATGACCAGAGGCAATTCAGTGATGATTAAGCACCTACTGTGTGCTAGTTCTGAGGATACAAAAATGGAAACAATATAGTCCCTATTCTTAGGGAGCTTGCCATCTAATAGCAGGTAATGTGACATGTACATAAATAACGGCCTCTGGTTCCCCACTCCTGGTATAGTAGACAAAGAGCTGGCCTTGAAGCTAGGACGTCTGGGTTCAAGTCTCCTTCTTATACATATTATTTGAGCCTGAAAGTCATTTATTATCTCAGTACAGTAGGCAGCTCTCTCTCTCTTTCTTTCTGTCTCTGTCTCTCTGTCTCTCTCTCTCTGTCTCTGTCTCTCTCTCTCTCTCTGTGTCTCTGTCTCTGTCTCTGTTTCTCTCTCTCTCTCCCCCCTAGATCTCTATCTTTCTGATCTCTTCTTTCTTCTTCACTGATTGATTTTTCTTCCCCTATCCCCTGTGTGTGACTGTCTCCTAAGGTTTTGTAATTAGTTTTCCTCTCTTCTCTATTTACACTCCCATAGTGACCTCAATCCTATTACTTCAACGAATACATCTATGAAGATATAGAAGAGCAGTTATAGAAATCAAGAATGTTAAAAAAAAAAAAAAGTGGTCCACATTGTTGAGTGCTCAATAAAGGTCCAGAAGTATGAGTACTAAAACCAATGAAACTGACAATTAAGAGGTAACTAGAGAGGGGAATTTCAGCAGAATATTTAGGATGGAAACTAAATCTCAAGAGGTTAAGGAATGAGTGGGTGACTCAAGAGGAGAAATAGAGGATGACATCTAGAGTGAATAATATGGTCTAATGAAGGTTTTTGCAGTATAGCAGAGACCAAGGTATGTTTATAGGCAAAGAAGGAACCAGAAGAAAGGTAATAGTTGAAACTGAAAGCTAGAGAGGGAATAACTGATGGAAAGGAGGAAACAGGGAAGAAGAAAATAAATGGTAGATTAGTTTTGGTAAGACTAAAGGAGTTGGCAAATCAACTCATGTCTCTGGAACTCAGTTTCCGTATCTGTAAAGAATTTAATTTATCTAGAAAATTGGATAATAATACATACACTAAGCATCTGATAGGGATACTGTAAAGATCGAATGATTGAATAGCTCTTCTCTTTGGATCCTTCACAACTGACCCCAAACCATGTTATATATTACTGTCCTTCCCTGCCCCATCTGTGGATTATCCAGACTGAACTTCACTTTGTTTCTCACCTATGAGCTCCTCATCCCAGGCCTTTGCATGGGTTGTTCCCATGTACCTGGAATGTGAAATCTCTTTACTTCTGCCTTGTTTCTTTTAAAACTCAGACCACATGCCATCTTCTTTAAGGGGCCTTTGAAAAGGCTGTGCTGGTAAATGTTCAACAACCACCTGTTGGGGGATTGGTGGGGAGGAGGGAATGTGCATACAACACACTTTTAAGTTTAGTTGGCAGTGTTAACTTTTTCTGTACTAATTCCTTAAATCTAGACAATCAATAAAACAATAAATCAAAAAGGGGAAAGGACCTACATGTATAAAAATATATTTATAGCAGCTCTTTTTATTGTGACAAAGAACTGGAAATTGATGGGAGCCCAATCAATTGAGGAATGACTGAAGAAGTTGTGGTATATAATGCAAAGGAATACTATTGTGCTATAAGAAATGATGAGCAGGCAGACCAGGAAAACCTAGAAAGAGTTATATGAATTGATGCTGAGTGAAATGAGCAGAACCAGGAGAACACTGTACATAGTAAGAGCAACATTGTGCGATGACCAGTTATGATTGATTTAGCTGTTCTCAGCAATACAATTCCAAAAGACTAGTGACAGAAAATGCTATTATCTACATACAGAGAAAGAACTGTGGATCCTGAATGCAGATGAAAGCATAACATTTTCACTTTTTTTTTCAGGGCTTTTCCCTTTTGTTCTGTTTCTTCTTTCACAACATGACTAATGTGGAAATATGTTTAACATGATTGCACATGTATAACCTATATCAGGTTGCTTACCATCTTGGGGAGGGGGGTTGGAAGGGAAAAAAAATTGGAACTGAAAATCTCATAAAAAATAAATGTTGAAAACTATCTTTACATGTGATTGGAAAAAATTAAATAATATTTACTAAATTAAAGAAAAAGAAAAATAGTAAATTGAGGTCTGTTTTTTGATGCTTGCTAATTTCTGAGGTATAAACGCACACAGTGAAAATTTAACAGTTCGTCCAGTTGGTTCCAGATTCTGTTGGCTGCCTACATCCACTGCCACTACCGACTTTTTCCGTCACTGCCATACATTTCTCACTTTCAATTTCAGATCCTGGAGGCCAATAAGCCTCTGGGCTAATGAATACCTTTCTAATTCTTTGGTCAGTCAGACATCCATAGCCCCATACTGCAAACAGACAAAGATGCTGATTCACCAGTCTCAACTACATATCATAGTTGTCACCTCCACCTGAGTTTAGATGAAGAACTTCATTTACTTTTTTCTTTGGCTCAGGCTATAAGTTGTGTGGACAACTAAGTGGTACAGTGGGTAGAGTGCCCAGGCTGGAGTCAGGAAGAGTCATTCATCTTCCTGAGTTCAAATCAAGCCACAGACACTTACTAGCTATGTGAGGGTAAGTCACTTAACTCTGTTTGCCTCAGTTTCCTCATCTATAAAATGGCCTGGAGAAGGAAATGGCAAACCACTCCAGTATCTCTGCCAAGAAAACCCCAAATAGAGTCGGGGAAGAGTTGGATATAACTAACTGACGAAACAACAAAAGTAGTGTGCCCCCCCACTGTGTCTACACCTCCCAAAAAATCTTTCTTTGTTAGAGGATAAACATTCACACCTCTCTCTATTTGCCTTTCAACTCCAGTCTCCTACAATCCTTTCCTATCCATCACTCAGGCTCTGAGAAGTTTCTTAAAAGAAACTAGAAATATCTGCAAAGGAAAGGCAAAAGCTGACCACTGTCCACTCTGCTATAATGATGATGATGATGATGGCTAGCATTTATTTAAATGATGCTTTAAGATTTATGAAGCACTTTACAAATATTATCTTATTTAGTCCTCATAACAATAGAGTGAAGGAGGTGTTATTATTATTCCTGTTTTACAGATGAGGAAAATTAAGCAGAAAACGGTTAAGTGCTTGTCACACATTTATCTGAGGTCAGATTTGGCCTCAGGTCTTCCTAACTCTTGGCCCAGTGCTCTTACCAACTATGTCACCTTGCTGCCATGCTACAAAAACAATGGATCATGTTTCTGTTGTATTATTACTAATATTATTATTATTATGGGCATCTAGGTAGTGCAGTGGATAGTCAGACCTGAAGTTAGGAGAAGAGTTCGAATCTGGGCTCACACACATACTAGGCTAGGCAAATCACTTCATCCTGTTTGTCTAAGTTTCCTCATCTGTAAAATGAGCTGGAGAAAGAAAAAGTATCTCTGCCAAGAGAATCCCAAATGGAGTCAAGAAGAGTTGGACATGAATAAAACAACTAAACAGCAAAAAAAAGTAGTAGTAGTAGATGATTTCTTAAGTTCTTCTTCCAATCTCTCCCTACCCCAGTCTCCAGTGAGAATCATGAAAACTTTTATAGGATCATCAATTTATAGCTAGAAAGGAATCTCAGAAGCTACCTGGTCTAACCCCCTCATTTGGCAGATGAGGTGATGAGGCTGAGGGAAGTCAAATAACTTGTTCAAGGTAATAAGTATCAGAGATGTGAACATTTGAACCTTTAGACCTAGTACCAAGCTGCATCTATATAAACCCCAAGATCTGGTAGCTTGCAGATATAATGACCATATTGCAGGTGAGGAAATGGAAGCCCAGAGATTAAATATTTTGCCAATGGTCTCAAAGTTAAAATGGGAGATGGTGGAGGTGGAACTAAACCCAGGTTTTCTGACTCAAAGTCCAATATGACTTCTATTCTCCTTCAAGGTCCCTCAGTGGCAAAGGCAAATTTGGAAAAAGCATTAGTTAACAGTGAAACTTGCTAGGCTTCCCTGTTTTACTTTAGAGTGTGCAGATATTTTGAGAAGGTAAAATAGAGGCTACTAGACTATATCACTACCCGTTAATAAGATATTCAAATCATAAGAACTCAGAGTTGAAAGGAATTCTCAGTGTTACATGTGATTCCACCTTCCACTCCATGCAATTCTCATATTTCCTGACTCTCTGAAACATTTCACAGTATTGACCACCCTCTCCTCTCTGAGTTTCAGTGACACTACTCTCTCCTGGTTTTTTTGCCTGTCTGGCTGTTCCTTCTTAGTCTCCTTTGCTAGGACTTCATCCATATGCTTCCTGTGGGCATGTCCCAAAGCCCTCTCCTCAGCCTTCTTCTCTTATCTCTACATATAAGACTCAGTGATTGCATCAGGTCCCACGGGTTCAATGATCAGGTCTATGCAGATGATTCTCAGAACATTGCTCTTTCTCCTGAGCTCAAGTCTCATATCACTAACTGCCTACCGGACATTTTGTAAAGGATGTTCTATAAACATCTTAAATTCAATATGTCTAAAACTCAGCCCATCATCTTTACCCCCACACCTATCTTTCCTCAAGCTTCACTATATTTGTCACTGTTACCACAATTCTTTTAGCCATCCGGGTTTGCAACCTCAGGGTCATCCTCAGCTTCTTAGTTTACCAAATTCGTTTGCTCAAACACCTGTCAAGTCTTGTCCACTTCTCTCACTTACATTCAGTTCTCTACACTGATAACCTTCTTACCTAAAATGTCTGGTTTCCTTGGCTTATTTCAGAATTCAGCTCAAATTCCATCTTCTTCGAGGGGCCTTTCCAAACCTTCTTCTCCCACTCACCCCCACGCTCTGAGATTATCTCTCATTGACACATCTATGCATATCTTGTATGTACAATTTTTTGCATGTAATCCCCCCCATTAAAAGGTGAGTTTTGTAAGAACACGGCCTCTGATTTTGCTTTTCTTTGTACCTGCAATGCTTAGCACAGAGTCTGGGACATAGTAAGTATTTAATAAATACTTGTTGATGGATTGACTGTAGCTATTCAAATTTTCTGAGAACAATAACATTAATGCTTCCTCCTCTCCCCTTCTCATCTTCTCTTTTCCTCTTGGGGAGAGTGAATTCCCATTCCAAAGCTTATCTGTGTTCTTCAAAGTTACATTTATAGTTCTGTTTAATTGGTTTTGAATACTGACTTAGATAAAGGTTTGATCGATCATAACTGCTTCTGCTACTGTGAATATAGGGAGCTGCAAGATACAGGAGCAGGAAGAAAGTGAGAAAAAGGGACAGTGAACAGATAGACCTCTTCCCCACCACCTCTCAGAACTGTCAAGGGGTCATACTTGCTGGGGGCCCCGAAGCTATATGATAGAGAATATAAGTTCATATTTTATATGAATATATTATTTCTTCTTCAATAAAACATAACTTCACAAAGTGAGAGAAATATGGGTCTGGTCCTTTTCCCCTAGGCCAAAATTTGAGCTTAATATAATGGTGCCTGTCAAACAGGGAGTGGACTGCTGTTGTGGTCACAAAACCTTTTCCCCATTGCTCTCCTCCACACAAACTAAGAGAAATCCCTCCTTAAGGTGGGGTTGGGGGTAGTGGTGGGGAAGGTGGAGTCAATTGCAATGATTTTAAAACAGATGATGAGAGAAGAAAAGGAATGGCAACAGAAGAATGATAGTGTCCATATTCCAAGGGTGAGGGCCACAGGGAAGGCAGTAAGATTCAGGTAGTGGGTCAGCTGGTGAACTTTACCACTTCATACAAACAACTTCTCAGTGGTCTGTTATATTTTATTTATCTGTTTGTTTAAACTGTATTACCCTAAAGCAATTGATCAATCAACATTTATTAAGCCCTATTACTTGCTAGGCACTGTGGCTAAGGAAAGAGGCCAAAGACAGACTCTGCTTTCAAGGAGATTACAGTCTAATGGGGGAGACAACATGCAAATAATATATAGAAAGCAAGCTATATACAAGATAAATGGGAAATAACAGAAGGAAGACGGTAGAATTAAACAATGTCAAAATAACAAAGATTCTAATCTAGTACCTGGGAAGGACAGATGAGGAGGTTAAAATACAGTAACCAAGGAATGCCAAAATAGTGGAATCTTTTCTCAGGCAAACCTTCTATCTATCTCATGCTCTGCTATTATTTTTTTCTGTCTTTCTGAGTTGCTCTTCTGGAGCCCTAAATGGCTGGTCATTAACATTGATTCAACAAGCATTTATTAACCATCTAACATGTAATTTCCTATCACTGGAAGAAATATAAAGATAATAAGATCAATTGAACAAAGTTGTCAGTACTAGAAAATAAGGTCTGAATTATTTCAGTTTCCTGAACAAGAAATCAATTGTGTGTTTTCCTTGAGTAAAAATTAAGCCAATTATTCTAAAAGCAAATTGAACCCACTAACTTTAGGGATTCAAATTGGTCTGGGCAAAATGCAAAGAAAGCAAAGGGAGACGGGCAGTATAAGGAAACATTATAAGAAAAGGATAGAAAAATAAAGGTCAGTTTTACGTGACCACCATGAGATCAATCAGAAAAATTAAAGCAATAAAGGTATGAAACCATTAGTTCAAATTACTCAAAGTACCATTTCCAAAAGTCATTCCTAGTATATCCACCCCTATATGGGAAATCATTTATTTCAGATTGGTATTCAGTGTTATCCCCTTACCTAGCATGTATTATGGTGTGGTAGCTGAGCTGAAGTTCTGGGTTGGCCACTCAGTCTCCGTAGGAGCTCAGACAAGTTACTTAACCTCTCCATCCTTCAGTTTCCTCATCTATCAAAATATCAAATAATAATGAAAGTACTCATATAAACTGCATGGCACTGCACAAATTGGGGAGGGGAATAATTACACTAATTATATTTACTAGTCATTTGAACAAGAGATGGTAAGAAACCAGAGATAATAAAGATGCCATTTATAAGATTCCAAGAAAGTCTGTAATAGATAAACTCCATTTGGTTCAGAATTCTATATTTTTAAAATAATTTCTTCTAGATACTTTAGTTTCTTTTTCTATGAAAATGAAGTGTAGCTAATATTTACATAATGCTTCAGGATTTGCAAAGAGCTTTAAAAATATCTCCTTTGATCCTGACAACAATCCTGTGAGAAAAGCACTGTTATTACTCTCATTTTATAGTTGAAGAAACTGAGGCAGATAGAGGTTAAATGACTTCCCCAGGGTCATGCAGATAGTAAATCATGACTGGCTGGCTCCAAAATCAGTCCTCAATCATGCCACCTAGCCATGTCACAGAATCACATAATTTCAGATTCAAAAGGGACCCCAGAGGCCATCTAGTCCAAGTCCTTTACAAAGATTCCTTCTACATCCTCTACTTGAGGATCACTAAAGATAAGGGAATTCATCATTTCCCAGAGAAGCCCATTCTAAGCTTTGGGTACTACTAGTGGTTAGGGAGGGTTTTTTTTTCTTTCTTTAAGCTGAAATTAGTCTCTCTATAATTTGTCTTATTCTTCATATCCCTCTACTTCATTTGCATGACTAAAGGAGAAATATGGATATGTGATACTTTCTAAGAAAAAATGGAGGAGGAAAAGCATTGAAATGGGAGTCAATATAGTGTTTATCCAAATTTAATGAGGGCAGAAACTAATAGTCCAATAACCTTAAGGATTTGCAAGTATTTCTAATAGCCAAGAGACATTTTAAAGTCATTTTTAAAGATTAGTTTATAGGTTCAATAAGTTAAATATTTTAAAAGGATGTATGTGGAGACAATAAGTTTATAAAATACAATTTTGCTTTGTCTGCATGATATTTTCTATTTCATTAGGCATCTCAGGATAGACAGAATATCTTAATCTAACGTGAACTTTTCAAAAAGATTTTTTCAATATTTTGATATGATTACTTTCTTTTGTAATCCTATGTATTTATTTTATGAATTTAAAACCATTCTGATCTTCCAGAGTAGACCTTCTCTACTCTGTGGAGTAGAGAAGTACTTTGCTGAGCTCTCCCAATATTCCCCTCCAAATAACTTTTACAATACCTCAAATCAAATTCTGGAGCATCAAAGCCAATAAAATAACAATGTGAGACATTCTTTCAGCCCAAGGCAACTTAAGAAGTCAGAAAGAGAGATCTGTGACACAAGGGAGATGGCTGATCCAGAGCCTGAGTGGATGAACCACCAGTGATGGGACTAGGTGGTAGCAATAGAGGCAGCAGTTTCAGGGGCTTGCAAGCCAGAGATGGTAAAGGAACCTGGCAACTGGTCAGAAAGAGATTCTAAGGTACAGCTGTGTTAGCACTAGAAGCAGGATGAGATGTTGTTTGGCAGCTCTATTGCCAAAGAAGAGTACTTCTGTCAAGAAGGAGTGGGAGCCCTGAAGGGCAGCATCACTGCCAACCCAAATGTTCAGGGACCCTGAGTAACAGTAGAGTTTCAGGTCCTAAGAAAGGAAAGAGGCCCAGAGAAACAATGCTGATTAAATTTCCAAGGGATCAGGGCCCTTTGAGTAAGAACCAAGTGCAGACCAAGAGAGCACTACTGTTCCCAGATTATACAACCTAGGAAGCACCAAAAACTTCAAAACCCTCAGAACTAGCTCTGAAAACAACAATGAGAAAACACAGGAAGCTGGAGACAGAATCCCTAGGCCCCCACCAACTCAAGGGGAACTGAGTCCAACATTAACATAAAATTCCAAATCAAGAAATAAGGTGGGAAAATGAGCAAACAACCAGAAAACAAAAACCAGAAAAAGCTACTATGGTGGACAGGGAAGATCAATACACAAACTCAGAAGAAGACAATGAAGTCAAAATAACTACAAGAAAGGTTTTGGGGTTGTTTTTTTTTTTAATGTGAATTGGATACAAGCCCAACAAGAATTCCTAGAAATGCTCAAAAAAAAAAATCGAAATCAAGTAAGAATGGTAGAGGAAAAATTAGGTAAAAAAAAATTAAAGTAAAGGAAGAAAATTATAAAAAGTCAATTAAGAATCTGGCAAAAGAGAGAAAAAAACCCACTAGGAAAATAACACCTTAAAAAAAAGAATGGGCCAGATAGAAAAAGAGGCATAAAAATTTACTGATGAAAATAATTTCTTAAAAAGCAGAATTGACCAAATGGGAAAAGAGGCATAAAAACTCACTGAAGAAAATAATTCCTTGTAAATTAGAACTGGGCAAGTGGAAACTAATACCTACATGAGACATCAAGAAACCATAAAATAAAGTCAAAAGAATGAAAAAAATAGAAGAGAATGTGAAATATCTCAATGGAAAAACAACTGACCTGGAAAATAGATTGAGGAGAAATAAGTTAAGAATTATTGGATTATCTGAAAGCTGTGATCAATGAAAGAGCCTAGGCATCATATTTCAAGAAGTTACAAGGAAAACTATCCCTATATCCAAGAACCAGAGAGTAAAATAGAAATTGAAAGGATAACCACTTCAAATAAATCCCAAAATGAAAACTCCCAAATATTATAGTCAAATTCCAGAGCTCCCAGGTCAAAGAAAAAAATATTTCAAGCAGCAAGAAAAAGAAACCATTTAAAAACCATGTAGCCATAGTCAGAATCTCACAAGATTTAGCAGCTACCTCTTTGAAGGAGCAGAGGATTTGGAACATGATATTCTGGAAGGCAAAAGAACTATGATTATAACCAAGAATTACCTACCTAGCATAACTTTCCTTCAAGGAGAAAAATGGATATACTTTGAAATAGTAGACTTTCAAACATTCCTGAAGAGAAGACCAGAGCTGAATAGAAAATCTGACTTTTGAATAAAAGACTCAAGAGAAACATAAAAAGGTAAACATGAAAGAGAAATCATAAGAGATGCCATAAATTTAAATTGATTACTTACTACATGGGAAGATGATACATCTATCTTCTAAGAACTTTATCATTACTAGGAGAGTTAGAAGGATTCTACATTGAAAGAGTGTGTAGAAGTGAGTTGATTATGTTGAGATATAAAAAAATAAATGGTTGAGAAAAAGGGATGATTTGGGGGAAGGAAGAGAGGAAAAATGGAGAAAACTATCTCATGTACAAGAGGTGTTCAAGAAAGAGCTTATACAATAAACAAAGAAATGGGGAGGATAGTCCTTGAACGTCATTCACATCTAAAGTGTTTCACAAAAGGGAAATAGCTATATGCATACTCAATTGGTAATAGAAACCTATCTTAATCAGGAAATGAGAGGAAGGAGATATAGGAAAAGGTGTGTGTGAATAAAAAAAAAGTAGGACAGATAAAAGAAGACAGCAGTCAGAAGCAAAACAAAGAAACAAGGATAAGTAGAAGAAAATAGGATGGAGAGAAATGGACACTTAGTAACCATAACTTTGAGTGTGAATGGGATGAACTCATCCATAAAACAGAAATAGATAGCAGAATGGATTAAAAACCACAATCTAACAGTATGTTATTTACAGGAACCAAGGAGATAACACATGGAGTTACACTTGAAACAGAGAACCACAGACAGAGTTAAAATAAAGGGCTGGTGCAGAGTCTATTATGTTTTGGCTGGAGTAAAACTAAAAAGGCAAAGGTAGCAATCATGATTTCAGAGAAAGAAAAAGTGAAAATAAACCTAATAGAAGGGGATAAGCAGAAAAACTACATCTTGCTAAAAAAGGAACCACAGACAATGAAGTAAACATATGCAGCAAATGGCATAGCATCCAAATTCCTAAGGCAAAAGTTAAATGAACTATAGGAGGAAATAGATGTCAAAGCTATTCTAGTGGGAGACCTCAACTTCCCTCTCAAAGTTAGATTAAACCATAAAATAAATAAGGAAGAAGTCAAAGAGATGAACAGAATCTTAGAAAAGTTATATATGATAGACGTCTGGAAGAAGCTGAATAGCAATAGAAAGGAGAATATCTTTTTCTCAGCTATGCATAGCACCTTAATAAAAATCAACCATGTATTAGGGCATAAAAACTTCGCAATCAAATACAGAAAGGCAGAAACACTAAAATTATCCTTTTCAGATCATGATGCAATAAAAATTACATTTAATAAAAGGTCATGGAAAGATAGATTAAAAATTAATTGGAAATTAAATAATCTAATCCTAAAGAATAAATGGGTCAAAAAACAAATCATAGAAATAGTTAATAATTTCATTAAAGAGAATGACAACAATGAGACAATATTCCAAAACTTGTGGAATGCAGCCAAAGCAGTACTTAGGGAAAATTTTATATTTCTAAATGCATACATCAATAAGGGAGAGAAAGAGCAGATAAATGAATTGAACATACAACTAAAAAAATTATAAAAAGAACAAAATAAAAATCTCCAATAAAACACCAACATGGATATTCTGAATATCAAAAAATAGATTCATAAAACTGAAAGTTAAATTGAACTAAAAAATAAAACTAGGAGCTGGCTTTATGAAAATAAAAGCCAATAAAATGGATAAACCACTGGTTAATTTGATTTTTAAAAAACAAAACTAAATTATTAGTATCAAAAATGAAAAATGTGAACCACCACTGAAGACGAAATTAAAGCAGTTATTAAGCATTATTTTGCCCAATTACATCTCAGTAAAACTGACAATTAGCAAAACTGAAATGAATGAATATTTATAAAAATATAAACTGCCCAAATTAACAGAAGAGGAAATGGAATACTTAAATCTACCCTTCTTAGAAAAATAATTTGAAAAAGCCATCACGGCGCTCCCTGAAAAAAAAAATCCCCAGGATCAGATGGATTCACAGGTGAATTCTACCAAACATTTAAGAAACAATTCCAATACTACATAAGCTATTTTTAAGAAATCTGTAAAGAAGGAATCCTACCAAATTCCTTTTGTGACACAAATATGGTTTTGATAACCAAACCAAAGAGAATGAAAACAAAGAAAACTAACAGATCAAATAGCAGTGTATTGTCATGCTTAAATGGCTCTGCTATCCTCATCTATAGAATGTATGCTATATATTAACCAATATAAACATATGATATTTGTACAACCTACCTCACATGATTGTTGTAACAAAAGAAAACTACAAGACTATATATAAATGTTAGCTGTACAGAAGCTTTTTCTGTTTTTTACTTTCATTTTGGTTTGTACTCACCTCAATTCATTTATTCATTCTTCATCCAACAACATTGACTCATTGAAGTATACTTATTTTAACTGACATTTACAGATAATACTTACAGTAACTTAGAATCTCTTATAAGTAAATAAATAAAAATAAAAAAATAAAGTCAGCAAAGGGATATGTGAATTGGGTGAGCTGGGATCAGAGAAATGAAAAGTAGAAAAGCAAAAGGAAAATAGCTTGGGAAAAAAATAAAAATAAAAACAAAGAAAAAGTAGGAAAACAAAGGATGCTAGCAGTCAGTAGTCTCTCCAGGGACAGAGCAGAATTGAAAGGCAAACTCCATTCATCTAGACATGCAGTCCTACACACAGATTAAGTATCATACTATGTCAGTCTGTTGCAAAGTACAATTGATTTTAATTTTGTGTATGGATTTGTAGGCTAAAAACAGTAAGCACTTTAGAGTGGATAGATGGAAAGTGAATGGCACCAGGGGCCAAAGAGAGCCCAGTACTATCTAAAGAATGTCACCTCTCTTCCATTAAAGACATAATGACTCTGAGTGGGACTTCCATCATTAATGGAAGTGTCCCACACACATTTTGTCCAACTAAGAAAACAAAGGAAATTAACCAGTAAATGACATTCAAACACAAATCAAAACGAAGCCAAAATTAATTAACATCCTGACTAGAGGTGCCTAAAAATAATGAATTTAAGAAAGAAGAAAGCAAGTCCCTCCCTTAGATAATTGATGGCTAATGTTTTAGTCATGAAGAAGGAACAACTTTTCCGTTCATACATAGCTAACTCAGGGACAAGGGTTCCAATATTCCAAAAAGAATTCCTTTAGTTCAGTGTGGTATGGCAACTTGTTATTTTAAGCAATTTATGCACATATTTACATATACTATCAAGCATATTTTTGAGTCAATCCTTTCTATAACCTTACTTATCCCTACAGGTAGTAAACGATAAGCACTAGTATTAAATATTACCCAAGGTTTTGTATATGTGTATACCAATAAAACCACGTACTTATTAGGGACAATAACTGACTTCCACCATGCTTACCCTGTACAAATTATGTATGCACTCAACTTCCAATCAAGAAAATAGCTTATTCCCTGCCTCAAGCCTTATATTCACATGAGAATTTGAAAAGCTAATTCTCTACAGTTAAAAAACTGAGATAGCAAGATACATTCTCCTACAGAATACAGTAAAATGGTGATGGAACTGAAAATCAGGAGCTTTCTGTGAACCTTACCCCTACTCTTTCTTCTTCCCCAACCCCCAATCTATTCTATCAATCTAAGAATTGAAATTCTTCCTGGAGCACCTGAAAAGATTTAGAAAGAACAGCTATGTTTGCTGCATACTGATAACCATCCCTAATCTATTCTGAGAAGGTCAAGTTTTCCATAGTTAAAGCCTGTTATTTAGGCCTGGGAGAAGTTAGAGGCTGAGCATTTGATTTCAGAGTGTCATATACCATACCTACATGGAATAGGTTAGATGTTGTAAGGATAACTTCTCAATAGGAGAAGTTGACAGGTTATGTTTTCTTGTTAGTGACCTATGGCATCTGCTACCTTCACTACCTCAGAAGCCTGCTACACTTGAGATTTGATGGGACACACAGAAAGATTGGCTCCTCTGTAGCTAGAATCAGAGCAAAGGGAAGGAGCTGAAATTGACTGAAGATGAGTTAAGAAAAGCATATCCAGTGTTGTAGAGTACCAGCAGTGGAAAGAGTGAGGGAGATAAGGAGGAAAAAGGAAGTCCTATGAAAATCTGCCTCTCTCAGAAAACCTTGTAAAATCCTACCTTTTCCTGATGCTCAAAGGTGTTCCCCAAGTCTGGAGTCCCCTGCTTGGGAACCTTTCTACCAACTCAAGGCACAACTCACCTTTTAGATTCTTCAAGATGTTAATCTCTACCTCCTTGATGCTACTTTCCTGTACTATTATTAAATTTATTTTTCCCACTATCATACTGTTTAGAGCTTGACTAAAGGCTATTGTTAAATGTTCCCTATTTCAGGTTGTAGCAGGAAGCACCCTAGCATACCCAGAATGGCCTGCTAGCACAGCTTCTTTGATCTGCTTTATAAAAGAAAGAGAGCTTCAAAGGGGTTAACAATCCTTCTTTAAATTAAGCATATATAAGGCATTCACTGATTCAGGGGAAAGGTCAACACCCTCAATGTGGAGAAAATACAAGCAGAGAAATTAGCACAAAGATTAACAGATAGGGCTCCTGCTGTCTGAATAAAGTAATACAACCACCTACATACATCATCCAAAGGGAGAGCACAAACCTCTGAGCAGGTAGGGGGGCTCTTAACAAACAGCTACTCAGAGTCCCATCCAGGGAATCAAAAAGGCCTTTTCATAAGTGAGCTCCCAAAGCAAAATACCAACCTTCCAGTATATTAACAAAGACTTGGCCCCTGATTGGCTCAAAACCAGTAGGCATGAAACCTATGTGACTCAGCACATCTATGAATTATCAGGGTTCAAAGGAGGTCAATCCTTCAGATGCTTTCAATGAGCCTGGGAAACTGAACTCCAGAAAGAAAACAACAACAAAAAAAATCTCACTTTGCTTGGGCTTACACAGGTATGTCCATTTTTAATCCCCCAAAGAAATCATAAGGTCCTTGGAGGTGAGGAAGAACTTCTTTTCCATTTCATATCCCCAATACCAGACCCAGTGTTTTGCACATATCAGGTACCTAATCAAGACTTGCTGAATTTAATTTATTTATATTTGTAGCCAGTTGTCTTGTCCTCTAGCGCCTAGCACAGCGGAAGCCTTCAATAAGTATGATTGATGAGTAAGGAATGAGTGAAATTCCCATAATACTGTATAATTTGGGCCCAGTGCTAGGCAGTGGTCTGCCTGTTGCAGCTGTTAAATTTTCAATGTGACTATTTATACCTCAGAAATCTACAAACACTACAAATCAGGACTTGACTTATTTTGTGATTGTCCAAACTTAACATGATGAAAAACATGTTAATAATACAGATTAAACTTAAAAGTATGCCAAACCTACTCCCCCCAACCCTGAGAGTCAGTTGTTAAACATATCCCAGTATCCATTTCCTAAGAAGATTTCATTTGGTGGTTTATACTATAAATCTTCCAGAAAGATATGAGAAGGGTAATCAAGCTGTGGGAAAAGGTAAATGAGATCAGAGACTCAGAATCATTGATTTAGACCTTTAAGAGGTCTCCTTTTACATACCAAGAACATTGAACCTAGAAAGGTGTTTTATTCAAGGTCATATAACTTTAAATGGCAGAATAAGAATTTGAACACACATCCTCTGACTTGAAATCCAGTTATATTCTAATTACACCATACTATGTCCTAGTTTTCAGTTCCTGTATTTGGACAGTAGAAGAGATTCACTTAATTTCCTTCGGCCTTTGTTCTCTCATCATAAAGTTGAAGAGGTTAGACTAGATGACCTTTGAATTCCCTTCCATCTCTAAGTTTATAATGCTCTGAGATAATCCCAGGTACTCACCTCATCTGGGCAAAGGAAGCTTGGACATTTAAAAAGTATATATATTTTTTTAAAGGTGTAAATTATAATGAATTTGGCGTCAGAAGGTTTGCAATTTGCTTTTGCTACTTACTAATCATAACAATAACCTTAAGTTCTCAATTTCCTCATATGCAAGAAAGAGGATACTGGTCTAGTTGATCTCTCTCCCATTTTTATGTCCAAAGATTCTATGATTCTGAGTCAAATGCTAAGGCTGCCCTGAGCAGAAAAAGGTGGTCTACTATGAAGAACTGAGAACAATTCTTTGCTTCAAGAATGAAAGCTTTTTGAGGGCAGAGATTGTGATTTATTTCATTTCGCTGCTCCCCTAGGGAGCCTGAAATAGTACCTTGCACACAGTATGTGCTTAATAACTTTATTGAATAAGACTAAATTCGTTCTTAGAAATTAAAGATGGAGAGATTGGGGGGAAGGGAAGTACTTTCTTTAAGTGAGAAAGGATACGTAAAGCGTCTTGCAAATTTTAAAGTGCTATATAAATACTGGCTATTATCATTATTATTTCAATTTGCAGGGTTCCAAAGGTCAGATTCTTTGATGTGTTCATTTGCTTTGCTAAAAAAAAAAAACTTCTTCCTTTTACAAAAATTTTGTTATAAAGTAGGAATTCTTGGGGAGGGGAATATTCATGAACTATTCTAAAAAATTTTTTTTGATAACTGTATTTCAATATATTTGGTTTCCATTGTAATTCTCTGTTTTAGTCATTTAAAAACATTATTATGAGAAGGGGTTCATAGACTTTGGCAGACTGTCAAAGGTGTCCATGACCACAAAAAAGATAAGAACCCTTGTTGTATGGTTCTCTGCGAAGGGGAGAGAAAAATAAGAGAGAAATCTTTCTGACTGCTCCTTCTCAGTCTCCTCTGCTGCACCTTCATCTAAGTCACACCTGCTAACCATGGGTGTCCCAGGGGTGTCTCTTGGGCTCTCTTTTCTTCTCCCTCTTTACTATTTCACTTGATGGTCTCAACAACTCTAGTGGATTTAATTCTCATCTCTATGCTAACAATTCTCAGATATACTTAATGCAGCTCTAACCTCTCTGCTGACTTCCAGGATCACATCTCAAATTGCCTATTGGGCACCTAGAACTAGACATAGTTCCCTAGACATCTTAAACTCCACATGTCCAAAACTAAACTCATTATCTAATCAATTGGTACTAAACTGTGTAAATGCTTTTCATAGGGTTCATACAATCGTTTACCTAAACCTAAAAAAGATTTCAACGTTGATCAAGTCCATCTCTCTCATTTTTCAGATGAAGAAAATGGGGGCCAGAGAGTTGGAATGATTTCTCTTAAGTCACTCAAGCAGTCAGCATTAGAGATGCAATCTGAACCCAGTTCCTCTTACTACAAAGCCTGGGAGTGCTCTTTGATAGTACCCAGTTCCTGCTCACCCACTTGGGCCAAGCAACTAAATTCCTCACTTCAGCACCTGACACACTCCATCTCAAACTCCTTGTTTACCCAGGTGAGGAAGTTAAGACCTAAAAAGGGGATCAGGTACATCTGAGTCCTGAACTCTGAGACAAAAGACTTTTGGACCTGATTGAAGATAGGGGTCCACTTCTAAGTCATCCTCCCATGGTACTCCTTCCTTCTCTCTACAAATTAGTTAAAATGATTAGTTTAGGAGAAATACTCTGTATGTAATTTCCTTTCCTAATAAATCACCACTGAATTTTACTTACACATCATACTGAAAAGTTGAGCTGTCTAAAATGTCAGTTTATTTTAATATGTGCCTTTTGAAAATGTAACCTTTTATCTGGGTATTTATTTAGAATTTTTAAAAAATGAAAACAGATATACCCATGTGGTTTTTGCTTAAATCTAAAAATAATCAGAATATTACCCTTTTCTCCTTGATTATCTCTTCTCTCTAGGCTTTTGTGCCACTACTATCTCCTAGTTCTTCTACTAACTATCTGGTCATTTCTTCTCAGTGTTCTTTACTAGATCTTCATCCATGGAATTCCCACAAATGGTGCTTTTACTACAGGATTTTTTTCCATCTATACTATTTATATTGTGTTATGGTTGGTAAGTCATTTTTTCAGTTGTGTCTGACTCATCAGACTGGGATTTTCTTGGCAGAAATACTGAAGTGGTTTGCCATTTCCTTCTCTATTTCTTTTTAAAGATGAACTGAGGCAAACAGGGTTAAGTGACATGTTAATGTCACACAGCTAGTAAATGTCTGAGGCAGGATTTGAACTCCTGAAACTGAGCATTCCTGACTTCAAGCCCACACACCATTCACTGGACCATGTAGCTGTCAATTTATATAGTATAGGGATTCAATTTATATAGAATAAAGATTCAATTATTTTCACTATACTGATAAATCACAAACCTATTTATCCAGACCTAATCGCTCTCTTGACTTCCAGTCTCACATCTCCCACTGCCTGTTGGATATCTCAAAGAGGATGTCCAACAGACATCTTAAACTCAACATGTTCAAAACTGAACTCTATGTTCCCTCTTTTTCCCTATTACTGTCAGGATTCCATGATCCTTCTAGTCGATCAGGCTTAGTCAGTTAGGGGTCATAATTTCCTTCTCACTTTCTCACACCATCCCTCCATATACAATCAGTTCTCAAGTCCTGTCTTTCTCCCTTTACTTTGCTTCTCCCTCTCTTCTCTGATAGGTGAAGGTCATTATCACCTCAGGTCTGATCTACTTGTTGTAGTTGTGTCCATCCTCTGTTTTCAAAGAAAACTATGACATCAGAGAAATGATGACATAACTTGCACTTGACTTTGAGTGAGGGAGTGCTGTGCAAGGTCACCAGCCTTACCTTCTCCTCCTGAGCCATCTGGATCCAGTGACTTGCAATGGGAGACCTTGGTCTTTTTTGGCTAAGACCTATTCAGGTACTCCGAGTGAAGGACATGATCCTAGAGAGATGGGCTGAACACTTCCATAGCGTTCTCAATAGATCATCATCAATCAATGCTGAGGCCATTGACCCTTTCCCTCAGGTTGAAGTCAATTGCCTGCTGATGGGTCTCCCTGCCTCAAGGAACTCCAGTCGATCCTCCTTGGGTCAGCTGTCAAAGTGATTTTCTTAAAGGGTAACCTAACCAAGTCATTTTCCTACTCAATAAATCTAATGGCTCCCTGTGCCCTCCAGGATCTAATTTAAAATCTTTGGTGGGCATCCCACCTTTCCATTCTTCTTACATCTCTCCACCCCCTTCCTCCCCAACTCTTCCATCCAGTGACACTGGTTTCCTTGCTGTCCCTGGAACAAGACACTTGATCACCGGCATTCTTTCTGGCCATTCCCCCACACCTAGAATGCTTTCCTCCCTCATCTCTACCTCCAGCCCTCCCCAGCTCTCTTCAGGTGCCAGCTAAAATCCCGCCTTCTCCAGGAAGCCTTTCTCTGACCCCTTTAAAGCCAGTGCCTTCGCTCTGTGATTGTCTCCAGTTTATACTGTAAATCAATCTCGCCTTTGTTAGATGTTTGCACATTGTCTCTCCCATTAGCCTAAGCTCTTTGGGACCAAGAACTTTCTTTTGTCTACCAAATTTAGCACTGGTAGGAGTTTAATAAATGTTTATTGAATGACTGTAAAAACAAAAGAAATCAATAGATTAAAAAAATACTATGGGAAATTAAACTTTTTAAAAGAGAAAAATTTCAGGGATCTTTTTTGTTCCCTAGACTCAGGGCACAAAATGAAAACCAGAGGTCCAGGGCACTTGACAGGGCTCACTTTGATCCGTGGATGTGGGGAAGGCCAGGTGGGGGGGACCGGGGAGGGAGCAGGAACTGGAGACATCCTGGCACCACTCTGCCTCCAGGGTCCCCTCTTAGGAGAAACAGAAAGCCCTCTCCCCACGCGCATGCGTCTAGTCCTGTCTGGATGCCTATATTTTATGATCAGGAAAAATCCTAGCTGGAGACCGCAGAAACCCTGGGAGGGGAAAACAGACGCCAAGATGCTGTTTCCTAGGCGACTGGATTCCTCCCCAAGCCGCTGTTTCCTAGGCTGCGGCACTCCGCCTCCTCCCTCTTCCTTCTGAAGCTGGTCCAGGACTGGGGAGGAGAGAGAGAGGAGAGAAGTAGGCGGGGTCATTGGTTGCTATGGCACCGGGGCCACTTCTGTCCAATCGCTGGTTTAGCGGAGGGATTAAAGTCTCCATCTCTGCAGCGTAAATGAGCTTGAGGACTGGATGAGTGTCAGTGTGCCTGATGTGTGTGGACGTGCCAGGCTGGTTGTAGGCGCTTAATAAGCGCTTGCTGTTTTCTTGTCCATTAGCGGAGCTCCGGCTGAGTCAGATAAACGTCCTCACTTCACGTCTGGCCTCACAGACAGACATTCCAAGTTTTTTGGTAAACATTAATAACCGACTAGACAAAAGCAGAGTCGTCATGCCTCCACCTAAGGATAGTAAAGAGATTCTAAAAGAGCAGTTTACAGCATGCTGGTAGTTCAATGTATAGGATGTTAGATCTGTAAGGAAAGGGCATCTAGACACAACCTCTTCTACTGAAAAAAAAATCTGAGTACCAGGGAGGGAATGTAAAAAGTAGGGGGAGTCTAAAAATAAAAAGTTATCTTGACAGTTTGCATATATTTAGAAATGGACATGAATTTTGAAACTTTTGTCTTGCAGCTAAGAGTAGGAATTGAATTTTCAAGGACTACCCTGAAATCACTAACGTATACTCCAGAGGAAAAAAACAAATGAAGCTTACACATACTTTATTGACAACAGTAAGAAATTCAACTGATGAATTTTTATGGGAATAATAAAGTGTCTTATGTGCAAAAACCAAACGATCTATCATATGTTTTTATATTGTAGAAGAAAACTGATCCTATGGGTTTCATCGGATAATTTCAGTTTGAATTGTAGAACTAATGGAACATTAGGAGTAACATCATTAGCTCCAAGGAATTGCTTATTTTCAACTCTTTCACAGTCAAAACAGATTCTAGAAATCTTCCATATTCCAAAATAAATTATATAATTCATCTTTTTCAACCACAGGATAAGTCGTAAATCTGCTTGAAAGAGAACATGAGTTCATTTGTAACGACAATACAGTTTTAATAGAACTAACATATGTATCCCAGAAAGATCTGGCTACTAGCACTCTTCCAAATAAATCCTGTATTTGTCTCAGAAAAACATTTAAGTAGAGGATCCTCTTTCTCCATTATTGAGAATTTTTCACAAAAGATATTATTTGCTTTTAATTTGGTAAAATTTCAAATCCATTTAGACCTTTTTGTTCCCCCTTCTGGAATATAAATTCATTTGTTGTTGTTGTTCAGTCATTCACAGTCATGTCTGACTCTGTGATCCCATAGACAATAGTGCTCCATAACCTTCCAACTTAAGGTTCTCATCTTCCAAATCTTTTAGCATTTTAATAGTTCATGGTTGTTTTGTTTTGAGTTGTTTTTCTACAAAGATACTGGAGTGATTTGCCATTTCCTTCTCCAGTGGATTATCTTTCCTCAGAGCTCTCCACCATGATCTGCTGTGTTGGGTTACCCTGCATGGCATAGTTTGTTGTTTCATAGGGCCAGGAAGGAATATAAATGCATCATTGCTGATGATTTTTCAGTTTTCTGTCCATTACTTGTGAATTCACTTGGTTCATTTTAATTCTGGCAATTTGATTTTATTCCTCTTTTTTTTTTTTTATCAAATTGGCTAATGACATCAGTTTTGTAATTCTCTAAAAACAGATCTCAAGTTTCTTTTCATCATTTAGATAGTGGGTTTGCTTCCACTTTTATTTATTTATCCTCTAATTTTAGATATTACCTCTTTTGTTATTATGTAGATTTATTAATTTATTTAGCTTCTTAAAATTATATACACAATTCATCAATCTTCTTTTATTTTGCTGCTATATATTTTGGAGCTATAATTTTTCCTCTGATGACTGTTTTAGCTGCATCCCTAAATTTCTAGTAGGTTGTCTCATTGTTATCATTCCCTTTTACATAGTTATTAATTGTTTCTTTGATTTGTCCTTTGTCCCACTTATTCATGATATTGTTAGTAAGTCTAAATTTATGCCTCTATTTTTTCTAAAATTCCCTGTATTAATTACTATTTTTGTTATATTGTGGTGTATAAATCATGAGTTTAACCTTCCATCTTTCTGACATTTATTTGTTATTTCCTTGTACCCTAGCACGTGATCATTTTTTGTAAATGAATCATTGATGCTAAGAAACACATATGTTTTTTATTCATAAGACACCAGAATTCTTTTACATCTAATTTTTCCAACAATCTATTTAGCAATATTTGTTTTTTTTGGTTTATCTTTCTCTCAGATTTATTTTGCTTTTAAAGAGAAATATTAATGTCTCCTGAAAATATTGTTATTATTTTTTTTAACTTTTTTCTTACTTAGACATATGTCATTTGCTCTCTGTATTTAATAATAGAACTGTTTTATTTCTTATGGTATCATTAAACATAACATAATTTCCTTGTATATTCCTCTTGATATCGTGACTTTTTATTGTGACCTTATCTGAAATTATAATTGTAACTCCTGGTCTTGGGGAATCACCTGACAATATAATTAATTTTGTTCCAGACTTTCAGTTTCATTTTGTGTGCATCTTAATTTTTTAAACATATTTCTTGTGTGCAGCAAATTGCAGGATTTTCTTTTCTTATGCAATCTGCTATTATTTTACATTTTTTGAGTTTAAACCATTCACCTTGAAGGCTATTAGGTTTGTGTGTCTAGTCAATGAGAGTCCAGTACTTATAGACATATGCAGCTGACTCCATCTAACACAATGCCCTATGTGGACTTCAGAGCATGTATACACATTCTTTATCTGCTTCTGATCTATTAACTATACATCACGAAGAAATGAACTTCTGATTGAATGCTGAACCAGAACTGAATGTGCATTCAAAAGACACTAAAGAACCACAGTGAGCCACTTACTCTTTTCCACCTGGTAGTATTTGTGTTAGGAGTGGACAATTAGTAACCTTCTAGTTAAGGGATAGAGAGAAGAATTGGCCTTATCTGACAACACAGTGTGACTTCTCTTCTGGTTGTGTCTAATCTTCCTGCCTTAGGTGACAGTATTAGAAATGCAATTGGCTAACCTGTGGCCTTCTGAGCTTTGAAAGTTCAGAAGAATGAAGCAGGCATCCAATGATAACAATACAGGTCAAAGTTTGTTGACCACAAAGCCCAATGAGAAACAAGGCTGGAAGCAACTGATTTGATCCAGTACATCAGTGATTCAAAAGGAAACCAAGAGGGATTGCTTGTCCATTGGTTATAATACATTCAGAAGTGAATTTGCTTGGGGCAATTGTTTTAAGTCTTAGCCTACTCTCCTTAGGGACCAAGATTTTATAGGGGAGAGTGTCCTCTAAGATGTCAGGGAGAATAGTTTATACTTCTTCCTATATATTCTCAGCAAATATGCCTTTGTAAAATCTAATTGATGTTAATTGTTTAAATGATACTGATAGTGCTAATTAATGGTTCCCTTAAAGATACAAAAGAGATACTGACTTAACTGGTGATTAGGTTGTTGTGTTTGTCCTTCATATTTGAAGAAGATCATGACATCAGAGAAATGATGACATGACTTCCACTTGACTGGAGGGGGGACTGTACAAGGTCATCAGCTTCACTTTCTCTTCCTGAGCCATCTGGGTCTAGTGACCAGATATTCATCAAGATGACTGGAGATGGCCCAGAATGCAATGGGAGACCCTGATCCTTTTATACTAAGGTCTTTTCAGGTTCTCACTTAGAGTGAGGTAATACCCATTCAGTGAATAGGGAGAGTCAAGAGATGGCCCCTCTAAAAAAAAAAGAATCAAATTGAGAGGATGAGACCTTCAGGGTTCCTGACAAAAAAGAAAAACAGTTACTATTTACATTCACGTTGAGCCACAGGACCAAGAAAATAGTCCTTAAGGAGTGCTTGGGCAGGGACCTATTGTTGTCCAATCAATGAGCTCCAGAGTAAAATGGGTTTAAGGTCCAGTCTTTGAGAAAGAAATCTAGCCAGTAAACCCCAAGTTAACTAGGCAACTTTCGGCCATCAAAATGCACCTTCCTTTGGAGAGAAGGAGAAGGAAAGGGAGAGAGAGAGTGGAGTAGGAGTGGGAGTAGAGGAGCTGAGTTACCAAACTGGCTGGGTCCCCATTCAGGAAGCTCACAATACTCACAGGTTGTGTTTGTCCTTTGGTCTTGAAGAGGACCATGACATCAGGGAGATGATAATGTGACTTTGATTCAAGTGTGAGTTAGGATAAGAATCAGCAGCGCTAGCTGTGGGACTTGACTTGATACTGAATGAGAGTAGGGATAATAATTCTAAAATATAAAGGTAATCTTGCTCTGGGACCTGACTTGCTGGTGAGAGTAGAAGTTAGGTTAAAGATCCCCAGAGTTTATAACGGTTACATTCTGTTTATCAGTTTGTTCTCATTATCACTCATTTTTTCTTTTAAGTAAGCACTTGATCCCAGTAATTAGTTTTGCTAACACCAGTTAGATCCTAGTCTTTTTCCCCTTACAGTTCCATAATCTCTCCAAAGTTTCTTGATTTTACTTAAATACTATTCTTGCTTTCTTCCTTCTTATTCATTAATGTATTTTTATCATTTGATTCTTTCCTCTCCCAGTCCAGAAAAGAATATAACTCAAAATTCTCCCTGTCCTCATCACATCCATCTTAACTTTAGTATTACTAATTTGTGGCTCACTTTTCCAAGAAATTTCTATTTACTCCTCTTTTCTTCTTCTTTTCCTTTTTATTCTCTTCTGGAATCTAGTCTCTCAATCATGGGATATATATATATATATATATATATATATACTTGTATATTCTTTCTTTTTTCTTTCCATATTGTTGTTCATTGTTTATACATTGTTTTGTCCTTAGTCTCAGAAGATGAGCTTGACATTGGGAAAATGATGTTATGACTTGCAAGTGAATTGGATTTAAGTGAGGGAGGGCTGTGCAAAGTTACTAGCCTCACTCTCTTCTCCAGAGCCATCTGGGTTGAGTGGCAAAAGGTATAGATCAAGATGACTAGAGATGGTCCTGGATGCAATAGGAGACTTTGGCCTTTTTAAGCTAGACACTTCGAATCACAATTAGAAAAACTCCTTACAGTGAAGATTCAAAGACTTGGGATCAGTTCCAGATGAGAATTCACAAACACCTTGTTGATTTGCACAGTCCTTCTGACATTGTTAAACAGATTACTTCTATCAGCATTGCACCAAGTGTAGAAGTTGAAGTCATCACTGCAGATGCCTAATCAATCATCTCTTTTAATAAATTGATTGGAACTATTAAATTTTATTTGATGTCTTTTGAATAAAAAAAGTATATAAAAAAGAATATTTTTAAAAAGCAGGTCTCAGTTTGACTGAGGCAATGCCCATTCAGTGATTAAGGCTAGGTAAAAAATGAGGCAATGAATGGCCTCTTTTACCTAGTCAAAAAAAAATAATCTGGGAGGGAAAAACCTTCAGGGTTTCTGGCCTAAACAGAAACAATTGCTATCTACATTCACTCTGAATGAACAAAGCAATGACCAAGCTGGGACTCATTGTTGGCCAGTCAATGAGTGTCAGAGTGATTTGGGTTTAAGGTGTGATCCTTAAAAAAAGAAATCTAGCCAATAACTCCAAGACATCTTGTGAGACTTCCATGATCAAAATTTATATTCCTTTGGGCAGAGCATGCACAGGTAAGGGTATTATACCCTATGTAGGTACAGGGAGGAAAGGAATAAAAGAAGGAAGGAAGGAACGAAGGAATGAAGCAAGGAAGGAAGGAACGAAGGAATGAAGCAAGGAAGGAAGGAACTGCATTGCCCAACTGAAACTGACCAGTTGGGTCCCTGGTGGGGCAGCAACTACTACTCCCAGATTATTGTTTGTCCTTCTTTCTCAAAGAGGACCATAACATCAAGAAGGTGATCATGACTTGCAAGTGAAAAGGATTTAAGTGAAGGAGGGCTGTGCAAAGTCACTAGTCTCACTTTCTCTTTCCAAGTACTTATCACAAAGTAGATCTGGGGTCAAATGCATTGCTTTATCCTTTGTCAAATTCATCAATTAATATGATCATTGATCACATTATCTTCTTTTCCCCATATTTTTGTTTGTTTAGTTTTATTTATTTTGTGGAAGACTTTTTTATGTCTTACTCCTTGAGATCTTAATTCATAAAGAGGAAAGTATGGTATTGTAAAATATACTTAATGCCTGTCACTTGGCTCTGTACATGACTTATGTGTCTTCCAGTGATGCTGTCCTTTAATTCTCTTTTGACAAATTTTCATATGTCTGTATTTTTGTGTTCCAAATCTGTCATTCTGTTTCTCAGAACAGCTACTCCCTTAGGGATATTCTCTATCATGAATTTTCAATTACCATTTGTTTTATTGATATTTTTTTGAGAATTTTGATTTCTACTTTCGTTATCAATCTAAATTTATTTCATTTAAAAAATTTACTCTTTTGAACTATTATAGGCTATTTTGACTTTATTTCATTATTCCTGGGAATCTTATAGAATTTGTTATCTTATTCTCTTTTACACTGGTTGTACTCGGGTCACTTCTGGAAAAATATAATGTTTCTTCCTTGTGTTGAGAACTTTTCTTGATGCTGTACTCATTTTTCTTTTTTTTAGTATTTTTCTGACTTTTCACCTGGGTGAACGCTTTATTCCCAATCTTTCTCTGTCAGCCTTCTTGTCCTTTGTTCCTTAAACTTTTGCTCATGGAATTTTGAATCAGGTCTTTGCTTTATTTAGCATCTTCCTTAGTTACTGTCAGGACATTTCACTTTTCAGATCATTGGCACTGGACAATTTCAGAGACTACCTCAAATTGAGAGTTGGGCTTTCTGACAAGTAGAGAAATTCAAAGAGGGGAGGGGATGGACATTGGAGATTCAACCTGAGTCACTACCAAGAAGGGAGTGATAGAAGCCACTCCAAATAAAGCTGGAAACAGGAGTCTATATGGTGGTTTGTGCGGTGGGGATGAGTGGGGTCTCAGCCTTCTGTGGTTATCTCAGTAGGCAAAAGAATTTTTAGGAATCCTAGATGCCAGGCAACTGAGACTGGTTTGACCTTTTCCCTTACAGGTTCCCAGTTCCCAGATGCTTTCAGGCCTATAGCATCTCTGAGCACATTAAAGTAATAAAGTCATTCATTCCAACTGCTGCCTCACACAAATTAAGATAAACTATTGTGATGAAACTAGGTTAACTGAGATCCAACATACTGATTTCTTCAAAGTTTGTAGCAATCTTATGAGAATGTAGCACCACCATTTTTCCTGCTTCTAGAAGGTCTATTACAACTTCAGAAATTTCCCAACGTACAAGGACCATTTATGCTAAACTCAAAGTATCATCTCTCACAACCAGATACCCTAAGATCAGAAAAATGCAAGGTTATCTCTTCTACTCATCTTTTCATGTTCCCCTGGACTTGGACCCTTACTCTAAAGCTCCCAAGATTTTGTTTAGTCTTCTAACTTCATCCCTCACCATGTCATAAGTAACAGGGTAAAAATAACTTTGGTAGAAAGTAGATAACATACTTAGTCTGTTTTTAAAAATATTAGGGGGCCTATCTTTAGATAGATTTGTACTTTGGCTTTTTAGGGAAATGCTGAGGATTTTAATTTTTATATTAGTGGCGAAAACCATGACTATTTTAAAGTAGCTAAGGCACGAACAAAAAGCATTTAATTTTCTTCAGTGAAATTTGAATACTCAATACACTGTTGACAAATAACTGAAGTGTTCATCAAACCCATAGTCTAAAAAACTGACACAAATTAAAAGTCCTTCACTGCATCCATTCAATAAAAAATACTGCATAAGATAAAAAATTATATTTCTATGGTGAAATATTCTATTTTTGTTACCATTTAGTTGTTTCAGTCATGTCCAACTCTTCATGACCCCATTTGGGGCTTTCTTGGCAAAGATACTGGATTAGTTTGTGATTTCCTTCTACAGCTCATTTTACAAATGAGGAACTGAGGTAAACAGGGTTAAGTGACTTTCCCAGTGTCACTTACCTGGTAAGTATCTAAGGTCAGATTTGAACTCAGGAAAATAACTCTTTTTGACTTCAGACCCAGAGTTCTATCCACTGAATTAACTAGCTGCCAAAATATTGTATTAACAGAATATTCCCTTAACAGAATTTTTGAAGTATCATATTTTGAATATAATATTGATATGATAAGATATTTGAAGAATTTGTGAAGATACAGTGTCGCTCTCAGAAATAAATGTCATTTACCAGAGCTGTAACTGCCAGTTTGGTAGTTCTACTACCTAATGGTAGAACTTGTGCCTTCAGTTCAACTTGATAATTCATAATGTGCAAATGATACAAAAAGTCATTGAGAGAAATTCCATTGAGCTGGAGTGAGAAAGGGATTATTTTTTATAAGGGACTACAAATGAGTTTTATTTATAATGGTTAACTGGATGGATGCTAAGTTCAGTTGCTCCTGCAATGATGAATGAGTTCATATGTTGCACTTTTTTGCTCTCTAAATTTCAGTACACTAGGGATAAGCCCTAGCTATCTACTCTAATTATCACTCCAATACTTGCCATACAATCAATATCTAGAATTCTATTTCAATTTGAAACAGGATTTCTTAACCTGAGGTCTACAAACTTATTTTTTAAGATGTTTCACTAACTGTATTTCATTAGAACTGGTTTCCTTGTAATCCTATTTATTTTATTTTATGTATTTAAAAACATCATTTTGAGAAAGGGTCCATAAGCTTCACCAAATTACCAAAGGGGTCTAAAGGTAAGAATTCCTGTTCTAAACCAAATGCATCAAGAATTAAGTCCCTCTTTGTACTATCACTGAAGAAGCTTAAAACAGACTCAGAATTAAATATAAATGCATATAGTCTTGCTATATTATCTAGTATCTTACAAAACCATTTTTGAACATTTTATTTGGAAAACTGATCCATAAGGGTATAAAATTTTATATAGACATTGCACATGAATAACAAACTAGATATGAAACAAGACAAAAGTGCAATGAGTTGCATATGGAGATCCCCAAAACAAACATAAGAAAAACCTTACATTTTTTAGCAACAATTTTTTCTACAAATCACGAAAAAGTCAAATTTATGAAATTGTGGGCCACCCAAAAGGCATTGGCAAAACTCATAAATTACCAATGAAAAGCTGAGTAAAAGAAACTGTATAAAATATATTTTAATGTAACATTTTTGTTATTCTAAACTTGATAAACATCAATAAACATGAATGTTTCTGCATACAGAGAACAGAAAAAGAGAATTGTCTATGAAAACTAATCTCCTTCATATACCTGCATTCCTTCCCAAAATATTTAACAAATTCGACATATTGGTTTCAAAACCATGTAAAAGATATCAGAGATGTAGAAACCACAAAAGGTATGGTTTCAGAGAAACTTGAGATGACTGGCATAAACTGATGCAAAGTGAAGTATGCAGAACAAGGAAAACAATTTCTACAATGATAACATTGTAAAAAATAAACAACTTTGAAAAATTCAAGAACTCTGATCAATACAATGACCTACCATGATTCCAGAGGACCAATGATGAAGAATGTCATCCACTGCTTGACAAAGAGATATGGGAATGAAGATGCAGAACAAGACATATAATTCTTGATGCGGCCAATATGGGGAATTTGTTTTGCTTGATAATATACACTTAATAAAAGGGTTTTGTTTTTCTTTTTTTCTCGTAGGGAGGATAGGGGAAATGATAGAAGATAAATACTTGTTAATTTTTTAAAAATCTTAATGTAAAAAGTGAATCTGTTTAATGCAGTACTTCTGAAATTACAACTGCAGTAAAAACATTGTTTGACGATAAAAGGTACAGTAGAAAAAGTACTGCATTTGTAATCGAGTAACCTAGATCTGAGTCTGATTTTGGGCAAACCATTTAACCTCTCTGGTCCTCAGCTTCCCTATCTGTAAAATGAGGAGAATAGAGTAGACGCCCACTAAGGTCTCTTTAAGCTTTATATCTATCGTGCTATGATCCAAAAATATATAATGATTGAGATTCAGTAGGAATAGATATTGAATTAAGAGGTAAAAAAGGTGCACATGTACTCAGTACTTTGATGGCTCCTCTAATCCTTCACCCATTGTCCCAGTCTTCTCCTTTGCTTTTTAAGATAAAATTTTATTGATGCCTTTTGTTATTACATGGTAGCCATTCATGGACAAACCAATATTCTTTTAAAATAGCTTGAATAAAAAAAAGTGTAGGCAGAGAACAAAAGAAGACTTAGAAGGAAGTACCAAAAAGCTGGGTAGCTTTGAAAATAATATATAGTATTTATTATATAGTTAAAAATAAACAGTTTGAAATGGAAATTTATGGTTTTATATTGAATCTTTTCCTTATGCTGTATCACATACATGAAAATGTTCCTTTGTTTTCATTTTGTATTTAAGTTTAAGCTGAACAAAAAAAACATTTAAAAGAAAAAAATTCATAAAATAGCTTGAATTAAAGAAACAAAGGAATGAATGAATGAATAAATGATAAAATAAAATAGTTTAGCTATCAGCATGTGACAAAATCCCTAAATTATGGGATGTTGGGAAAAGTCATTTTGACTCTGTGAATCAGCTCTAATATTTCTAAAACACAGTTTGAGCAAATATAACTATAGCCAATGTAGCTGACAAGATCTGCTACCTGATTAGTTTTTAGTCCTTTATCAATTCAGGATTCATTACACATCTGATTTAACACAACTTTCACCCCATATACATTACTGATCATTTTAGAGACAGTACAGAATAATTAAAGAGGCACTATAGAAAATGAATAAATTTATTACCATGCCTTATTTTATTAATGACACTGGAATGCTTATGACTATTTACATATAACATCACAATCGCTAACATTTATATAGTGCTTCCTAGGTGCCAGGCATTGTGCTAAGCACTTTATAATTATTATCTCATTTGAACCTCACAACAACTCTGGCAGGTAGGTGCTAATATTATTCCCATTTTACAGAAGAAGAAACTGAGGCAAAAAAGTTAAGTGACTATGGTCATACAACTAGTAAATATGTGAGAAACTCTGAGGGTCCTCCCCTCCCAGACTGACACTTTTGTGATAATAAACTGAGCCATCTTTGTCTCAGCCCTTAGTCATTGAATGGATACTACCTCAGACAAACTGAGACCTGGGGAAGACCTTAAGTTAAAAGGATCAAAGTAATCCCCTGCATCCTGGGCCATTCCCTGTTATCTTAACTTTTGTCTTGCCACTGGACTTCAGTGATTCTGGAGGAGAGAGTAGAGATGATGACTTTGCACATCTCTGCCTCACTCAAATCCAATTCACTAGGAAGTCAAGACATCACCCTTGCAATGACTTTGGTCCTCTTAAAGAATGAACAACAAAGTGTGTGAGGCTAAATTTGAATTCGGTTCTTCCTGATTCCGGACCCAGAGTCCTATGCACTGCACCATATACCAAGTGGGGAAAGGAAATAATCAGTCTGCCTCTGTTCCAGCTAATCCTCAGCAGTCTCAAGACTTTTCAACTTTATCACTTATGGTTATATTTTCAGGTACTCTGTGTTTATCAAACATGAAATCCATTTTGCAGACTTACCTTTTCCCATTTTCCAAATAATCAGTGACCTTAAGCTTTAAGCATCTTATCGTTATTACAAACTACCGAGCTCTCACCTAATCTAGCATTAAACTCTTGATTTACTGACTTACCTATGCTCCTTCAGTCTCTTAGAGATTTAATATAATATGTACTCTAATGAAACATTTTATCATAAGAATAAACCAACCTTTCTCCTCCAGCTTTTTTTCCAAGCTCTTCATTTGCTGACATACTTTCATCTTCTCTATTCACATTGTAGAAACATATTAAAAACCTCATTTTTTGTAAAACTGAAAATGTTGAGAAATAATATTTTCCTCTAAAGCCCTTTCCAGAGTGCTGGGAAATGCCTCTTGGAAACATGAGTGATAAGTGAGAAAAACAAAAAGGCTTTTCTTAGAGAAGTGGATTATGGATGGTAGCTTAACTTTTGTCTAAAAGGAATTTTAGCCTCTCCACCCACCTAAAGCTATTGGTGCTGGAATCCACCCTTCTTCACTGAGAAAGGATTGATGGAAGGAAAGAAGTCTTTCTATTTATTCCAAGAGTGAAAGAATGCTAAACTCAATCTGTATTTTAGGATGTCATCTCCTTTTTCAAGATTCCTATCAATGTTACCTGAAATCTTGAGGCAGTAAGTCACATTGGAGAGCATATGCCAGTCTGGACATCTCTCTCTTCAAGCTAGAAATGACTTGAATATATATTGTTGTTGTTCAGTCATTTTTCAGTTGCATCTGACTCTTTGGAACCTCATTTGGGATTTTCTTGGCAAAAATGCTGGAGTAGTTTGCCATTTCTTTCTTTTCTCCAGCTCATTGGCAGGTGAGAAAACTGAGGCAAACAGGGTTAAGTGACTTACCGAGGATCACATAGCTAGTGTTGGAGGCTGGATTTGAACTCAGGAAGAGGAATCTTCCTGACTCCAGATGTAGTACTCTATACCAAGGGTGGGGAACCTGTGGCCTCAAGGTCACATGTGGCCTTCTAGGTCTTTGGGTCTTTTAGACTTCTAGGTCCAGGTCCTTAGCCTTTGGACTGAGTCCAAATTTTACGTACAAATCCTTAAAGGGGATTTGTTCTTTGAAGTTTGGATTCAGTCAAAGGGCTGCACTTGAGGACCTAGAGGGCCACATGTGACTGCCAGGCTGCAGGTTTCCCACCCCTGCTCTATCTTCTGCTCCACCTAGCTGCCCCTTGAATACACATACATGTGTGTGTACATACACATGTATACATGTGTAAATGTGTTTATATATACATGAATGTATATGTATGTATATATGTTAAATAAAATTGTTTCTGGCACACTTAAGCCTAAATCACAGAGTATAATATTAGTAGTAATATTTTTCAACATTTTTACTTGGTTTTTTTTCCCACAATGAAGTAAAACAGATGTCAGCTTATCTTGCATTACAAAAATGACTTCTTTGCTATAAAATGTGGCATTGTCTTATTTTTACAACTGTAACTTTATCAGGTATATCACTAAGTCTGAATTGATAAAGAACTAAAAGCTATTTACGCATAGAATAAGAATAGCTAATATTGATATAAAACTTTGAGGTTCATTAAGTGCTTTTCATTTGACATTTCATTTGATATTGACAAAAGCCCACTTAAGGAAGTTCTACAGGTATTATCTTCACTATACAATTGAGGCTCACAGAGTTTAAAAACCTTACCCATGGTCACACAATCAGTAGGGGTCAGACAAATTTGAGCCCATACAAATTTGAGCCACTACACTGTCTCTTTAACTGATCGAGCTTGAGGCGGAAAAAAACCTCACTATAAACGTTTATCCCTGGCGCCTCTGTTTCAAAAGAATTCTTCCACTAGTTGGATCAAATTACTACTTAGTCACTCCTTTGACTTAAAGAAAGCCCGTTCCAAAGGTTTCCCATTGCCTTAAGATAAGGATTCTTAAGTTGAGGTGTGTGTGTGTGTGTGTGTGTGTGTGTGTGTGTGTGTGTGTGAACGTGTGTGTGTTTATATTTTGATCCCCGTATTTCAATAATATTGGTTTCCTTTGTAATCATACATATTTTCCTTTTTGCATTTAAAACCATTATTCTGAGGGCTTCATCAGATTTCCAGAGAGGGCCATGATACAAAAAAGATTGATGATAGCTGCTCTACTATTAAATATAAACTCCTCTGTTTAGTTTTTAAGGCTCTACACAAGCTAACCCCCATCTATTTTTGCAGCCTCTTTGGATATTTTCCCTACTTCACTCTAGGATTCAGTCAAACTCTCTGCTCCTCTCACAGGACATTTCATCTCCCATCCCCTCTCTTTACACTTGAATATCCCCCCATGGCTAGAATATTCCTGTCTTACTTCTACCTCATAGAGTCACTTTCTTCCTTCAATATCCAGCCTAGATACCACCTTCTGCATGAAGCCTTTCTAGATCACTCCAAAGATTCATATCTTCCCACTCAAAGTACCTTACATTTATTTTATATGTATGTATATTTTATTGTTATGTGATATTTGTTATGTTACAGTTGTACTGTATTGTACGTGTATGTATGTGTGTATGCACATATGTGTACTGTTTCTTTTTTGTTATCAATTCTTCATGACCCTATTTGTGCTTTTCTTGGCAGAAATACAGTCGATGTTGGTCATCTTCTCCAGATCATCTTATAGATAAAGACACTGAGGCAAACAGGGGATAAGTGACTTGCCCACGGTCCCACAGCTAGGAAGAGTCTGAGGCTGGATTTGAACCCAGGTCTTCCTGACTCCAGGCCCTATACTTTATCCACTACGTCACCTAGCTGCCCACGCACATGCGTGTGTGTGTTTCTATTTATTAACTATTATTATCAAATACCTATTATGTGTCAGACACTGCACTAACCACTTAATAAATATTATCTCATTGGAACATCACAACAACCCTGGGAGGTAGCCAACTATTATTATCCTTGTCTTATTATTGAGGAAACTGAGGCAGACAAAAGTTAAGCAACTTGTTCACAGTCACACAGGTAGCATATCTAAGGCAAGATTTGAACTCAAGTCCACTAGACTCCAGACCCAGTGCTCTACCTGTTGTTGTTTCATTATTTGTACTTCTATTCCCAGCATCTAGCACATTGTAGGTGCTTAATAAATGTTCATCGACTATTGAGTAAAGCATTCTCTTTATAAGACTCTGGTTAAAACATACCTATGTTATAGAAAGGAGTCATCTATTGTTGCTTAGATGAATTTAACAGATTAGTTATTAGTTTAACAGAATAATAAAAATTAAGCAACGAAGGAAGGTAAGCAAAAAGGGAAGAATCCCAGATATGAGACTTGACCAAAGGAAGACAGGCCTACGATGTGTAGTGAGGAAGCCTAAGTAGCCAGAGAAGAACATGAGGAAAAGGAGATAAGGGATTATGCAAAAAAAGGATGGAATGGTGGGAGAATCACCAAAGATGAGCTTTCTCACTTTGTAATTTTTTTCTGGACCCTATTCTATCTAGCAGGACCATTACGCTATTTTACTGTCACTATTTCAGTGAACTGGAATAAAGTAGTAATTTATTAAAGTATTCTCTCATGTCTTGAAAAGGCTAATGCTCTCTTAATGGGGTCTAAACTTACAGCAAACAGATACCCGACTCATTTGACCATATTTCTAGGTGACAATTTTAATAACGTTAGTCAGTCAACAATATATGACTGTCCATTTTGTGCAAAGCAGTCTACAAGATGTATCCTATTATACAAAAGTAATAGGATAGTAGATCCTTTCTAACTCGAAATTTATGATCCAGTGACTGAACAGAAACACATGTACAGGACTTAACATTTGCAAAAAAAATTATGCCAATAAGGGGCAGCTTCTGATATAAACAAAAAGGGGACAGGTAAATAGGGAAGGTGCAAAAATATAATGGGTAAATTCAGTTTCGTTTTTGTTTAGTTGAGTCTGATTCTTCGTGCATCTGCTTGGAGTTTTCTTAGCAGAGATACTGGTGTTTAATAAGTACTAGCTGACTTACTATATGATCAAATTGCAAGTACCATTAAATTCCCAGAAGAATATGGTGTTCCAAAAGTGTTAATATAGTTTGAAGCTAGCTTAAAACTACATTAAGACATCGAGTTTATGTATATGTATGTATGTATACACATACATGCACACACATACATATACTTGTGTATATATATACAGGTATGTATATATGCATATATACATGCATAAATCAAGTATCAAACTATATATAGTAATATGTACATGTTTACACACACACATATTGTTGTCTAGTTGTTTCAGTCATTTCTGACATCATAGCCCATTTGAGGTTTTCTTGGCATAAATACTGTAGTGATTTGCCATTTCTTTTTCCAGCTCATTTTACAGATGAGGAAACTGAGGCAAACAGGGTTAAGTGACTTGCCCAAGATCACACAGCTGGTAAATGTCTGAAGCCAGATTTGAACTCAGGAAGATGAGTCTTCCTAACTCTAGGCTTGGTGCTCTATCCACTACATCACCTACCTGACCCCAAAATACATATGCATACAGTGAATACCAAATGTCTTAATGCATATCCAGCATATACATTTAAATATATGCATATGTGTTTGTTCATGTATACATGTATATGTACGCACACATATATGCACAACTACACATAAATACATTAGTGTATTTAGAGGATGTCCCAAAAGTATTAGGGCAGTTTGGGACCATTCTGTATATCTCCAATTCAATCTTCTTAAACAGAAGTAATAAGTAGTGCAGTACTATGGTTTCTGAAGTCAGGTAACATATAAATATATATTATATAGATAATAATAATATATTATACATCATATAGAAAAGATCATCATTATTTCCAGTTAATTTTTCTGACTTTCTACTCATTTATTCTGTGTCTTATTTTTCCCAGTTTCCCAGCATATTCTGAATAGAAGAAAATTCTAAACATAGTATGACATTCTCTTTCTGTCCATTTCCACATAGTTTTGCCCATTTTGTTTATGACTTTCTTTTATTCAGATTAATCATCTCTCTGTTAGAAACACCACTGGGAAAGATTGTCTAAGGTGAGTGTTGTCGTGTTGGCATTGAAGAACATTAATGGAAGTTAAATGCAGAAATTCTAGCATGCTGAGATAAGAGCTTACAAAAGCAGAACCTTGTTAATTTACTCCTCAGTCTTTTCAAAACTGAAAGATTGAGGATGGCTCATTAATCTCTAATATTTATGTGGTTTTGATATTATCAAGCAATGGCACATTGCCCCCCCCCCCCATTCTTTATTTTATCCTTGTCTTCTTTCAGCTTGCCTGATAATTCATTTAATTGGATTTTCCCTACATTAAGGAGGTGGGTAGATCCACAAAGACAAGCGCTGATTTGACCAGCATCAGTCTATGATCTAGTCTTCTAGCACAAACATCACTTTTGGCCTTAAAGTAGGTGCATAGTTCCCCAATGTGCTTAATTCAGAGGAAAAATTTAAGGCAGAAACAGGACCAGAGGGTACTTAAGGCCTGCCTCTTATAATCAGGCTTAGAGTTCACCTTTGCGTGTCAAATATGTGCACTAGGAAAGCTCTAATAGTGACTATAAAAAATAGTTAAGAGCATGATTTCCAAAGCTAACTAGTTCCTTTTCCCTTTTATCCAAACAATGGAGAATAGTCCTCTCCAAAGCCATGCTTACCTCCTCCCATTTCATCCTAAACCATCCTTCTCTATCTAACCAAACCTTCCTTGACCCTGATGGATAGATACGCCCTTGTCTCTGCTGTTCAGTTGTTTTTGTTGGGGTTTTTTTCCAGTTTTGTCTGACACTTCATGATTCCATTTGGGATTTCTTGGTAAAGACACTGGAGTGGTTTGTCATTTCCTTCTTCAGCTCATTATACACATGGGGAAACTAAGGCAAACAGGGTTAAGTGACTTGCCCAGACTCACACAACTATTAAGTGTCTGAGGCCAGATTTGAACTCAGGAAGATGAGTCTTTCTGACTCCAGGCCTGACCCTCTAACCCATTTTGCCACCAACAGGATAAAAGGCACCAGTAGTAAAGCTAGTGATAACTAAAATATTTTTTCTTCCTCAGACTCAGAGAATATATGTAATTCCAAAGGAATCAGTCCTTGTCTGACCAACCCAAGCGAAGCAGGTAAATGAGTGACCCCTGTAAAGGCAGAAAGTACATAGGCAGAGACAACTCTTTTTCTGACACTAAGACCCTAACAAAGAGAATAACCTAGATGATCATCTTTAAGGTAAACAAAGAGCAGAATGTAAGAAAAAGAATTTAAGAAAGACTTTGGCCAACACAGGAGCTAAATGGTATCCAGGGGTAAAGAGCTAGGCCTCAAGTCAGGAAGACTCATCTTCCTGAGTTCAAATCTGGCCCCGGACACTTACCAAGTGTGTGACTCTGGGCAAGTCACTTAGCCCTGTTTGCCTCAGTTTCCCCATCTGTAACATGAGCTGGAGAAGGAAATGGTAAACCACTCCAATATCCAATCTCTCTGTTGAGCAGATAGTAGACTTCTTTGTATGGTTTACCCTCTGTTTTACAATAACCAAAGTAAAGACAACATTGTCCTTACTTTGAATAACTACAAGAATCTTTCATTTGAGCTCAGCTATTTTTGGTGTTGTTTTCACTTACATTTTTGTAATCACAATACATATTTTTCCAGTTTTTCCTCTTTGCATCAGTACATATTATACCATTCTAGTGGAAAGAGCTTTGGACATGGAGTCAGAAAGACATAATTTATGAATCCTGCTTCAAGCACTTACTTAGCTATGGCCTGGCCCAATCACTTCTCCAAGTCTCAATTTCCTCATCTGTTAAATGGGGTTAATAACAGCAGCTACCTCACAGGGTTGTTGCACAGCATCAAATGAGATAAAAGCCGAAAAGTATTTTGCAAACTGAAGCCAATATAAATGCTAGATGATATTTTTTAATATCTTAGCAGAGATAGCATTCCTATTCAACAACTAAGAAAATGACGCTATTCAAATTGGGACAAAGGTCAAGAAGAAGAAAGGAGAACTTTACCTCTTCCTCCATTCCTCCTGGTCATGCGAATTTTGCTACTGGGCCCCAAAACTGTGTTCTTATTTCTCCATAATTCTCTTTATACATATACCAAGAGCCATGTCAAATACTCTAATAGACTCAAGTACCATCTGTATTATAGATGGCACATGGTTCTGTCTCTCCAGCTTTATATTTTTGATTCAGTTGCATATCACAATTAAATTGCAGGACATTTCAAATAATAACTAGCGGTAATAATAACAGTTCATGAAAGAGCTCTCAGAATCATGAAACCTGGCTTTAAATCTGTTAACAACAACTGTCTATGAGAACACAGTCATCTCTTTATTTTTTCTGAGCCAAAGTTTTCTTGTTTGTTAAAGAAAACAAATTGAATTATTCCAGGGTTATTCTGAGAAACCTTTTATGACATATGTGATACAGTGGGCCTGAAGCCAGAGGATCTGAGTTCAAATTCAGCCCATGCTACTCACTATCTCTGACATTGGACAAGTTTGTATTCATCTCATTATAAATGAATGGATGAACAAAAAAGCATTTATTAAATACTTACTATGAGCCAGGAACTATAAAATGGCAGGAGGGAGTATTGGGCTAGAATTCCAGGGTGGGCTAGATGTTCCCTTAGTTACCTTTTAGCTCTAAAATCATGATAAATGTGAGCTATTTGCATTTTTTTTGTATTTTTATATATTTATATAGTTAACACTTTAAAAGTAATTTCCTCACAATAACCCTGAAAGAAGTATTAGTATAATATTATTATTATTATTAAGCATGTCATTTTACAAAATAAAAAAGGAAAAATAGCTTCCTTCACCTGTGAACTTAACTTCAAAATAAAGAAATAAAGGAAAGAGGGAAAGAAGAGGAAGAAGGGAAGGAATTTCCAAAGATGGGAGGGAATACGAGGCAAAGATTGTCTGGGAATAGGGACGCCTGAATGCTTGTTGAAAGTTGAGAAGTCTTTGGGGGAGGAAAAACAATCAATATAGGTTATGAATCTTTTAGTATGGTCTTATGGTAAAAAGTATCTCTTTTTTAAGATTTAAAAATAATTGGCCATATGCATTAGCTTGGGTTACTTTTTTTTTTAAGGAAGAAGTTTAAGTAGGGATGGGGAAAGCAGATGAAAGAAAACGAAAACAAAACAATACAAAAGCACTTTGTTTCAAAAAGATTTTAAAATATTAGACTTGCTAAAGAATGTGCAAAATAATGAACAATAAACCTCTAAGTGATGCCTAGTATATGAGTTGCAAATGCAATATTCTCATTGGGATCACTTCTGCTATATGGTAGCAGTTACTGACAATGTTGTCAAAATAAGAATTCTATTTTTTACCTCCAAAGAACAATTCTTTTCTCTATACCATTCAAGGCCTGGATTCCTAGAGGCATATTCTAGAAATGTGTCCGTACTTGAGATCAGCCCTGTATGGCTAACATTATCTTTCTTTTAGAGGCAGCTATCCCTTCTTCCCTTGTTCCTTTCAGACCAGCTAGCCTATACTGTAAGCAAGGAAACACCATAATGAATTCTAGAAAGATGCAATCTCTGCCATCCAGCTGCTTATAATCTGAGTCAGTGCACATAGGGTTGGGGTTTTTTTTTATTTTTTTTTTTGCATTTAAAAGTTGTCTTCCATTGTAAATATTCTTCTTTTGCTGTTTTAATATATTATCCCTTTGGCAAGTGATGAAAGGAGGGATGATGAGGTTAAAAAAGATTGAAAAGAACAAGAAGAATAAGGTTTAGTTCATTGATTCATTCAGTATGTTGAAAGTGCAGATCTACAAAGCACCCCAATCAACAATCCCATGACTACCACTTTCATCTCTGTCCAAGTGAGCTAGTCATTATCTCTTCCTATTGAGTTTTTTATCTCCAGTCTCAGAATGTGGACACTTTTTGCTTCTACAGTGAACATGGAAGAATCAGAGGAAAAAAGACAGGTGATACCAAGAGTAACAGTTAATTTATTAACTGTTAGTTTAATAACTGTTACTCTCAGCATCATCCATCTTTTTAAGCAGTTTAATAACTGTTTTTCTCAGCATCTCCTGCCTTTTTTTTCTTTGGCCCTATAATAAAGGGCTAGAGATTGAGCCTGGAACTATGATGTCATTAGTAAAAGGAAGTTCTAGCTGAGGAAATTCACCCTGCCAATGCAGGTCAATATCTTCTTTACAACTTACAGTCTTAAATGATTGTCTAGAGCACCAAGAGGTTGGTTAATTGACTTGCCCAGGGTCATGCATCTGGGGTGTGTCAGAGATAGGACTTGAACCCAGATGTTCCTGGCTGTAAGATCAACTTTCTACCACTATTCCACACTATTGATTTAAAAGTTGGTACTCTAAATGAGTACCAACGAGTGAGAATCTTATCTCAGGACTAAACCAAATGACATCAGTGTTGATATTTTAGTTGTTTATTAAACCTAAGAATCTAAAAAGTTGCAGCTAAATGAGAACCTGGTATACAATTCTCCTAGAAGAAATCAACAAAAGAGCTATGTCTAAAAATAACAAGAAACTCAATTTCATGGAGAACTTGGTCATCTCACTATGTAGTCAAAAAACTATCTCAAATATAATTGCTAATTATATGCCAATGTCTATTGCAGAGGATGAAAATGTAGAAAATTATTTGAATTAAAATGTAGAAATATTATTTAAACAATGCAATAAAACCCTTTTAAATAAATTAATATATACTTTAATCCTGTTAGTTGATAGCATCATGTTGGTTGTGTCAAGTTCCAGAACACTGCAAAGCCTCCTACATGAACTATATAACCACTCAAAAGATTCTGCTATTTACACAGGGGGAAAGTACCAAAGTGAATGAAGAATGCTTATTGTCCAGATTACAACATACAAACAACCTATAGAAATCATCCATATGTACATTTGTATCTATACATACATATAAATGAAACCCAAGAACTTAGAAGTTGTAGCTAAATGGAAGCCTGGTACTTAGATTCTTCACTACATACATACATACACATCTTGGTCAGAACAAACTAGGCTTATAATTAAAGAGATGAAGGAGATGTCCTTTAGGAAATTGCAAAAGTGTTTCATGAATTCCTATTTTGTCCAAACAAGGTGGCTATAGTAGTTGATGTTGTTGTCGTTCATTCTTCTTTTTCGAAAAGGATCAATGACATCACAACAACAGTGTCTTGACTTGCCAGCCAATTGGGTTTGTGAGGCAGAACTGTGCAAAGTCACTGTCTCCTCCAGAGTCATTGGAGTCCAATGGCAAAACAAGAATAAAAACGACTGGTGATGACCCCAGATGTAGTAGGTTTCCTTGACCTTTTTAATTTAAGGTCTTTTGTAGGTCTCAGTTTGTCTGAGGCAGTGCTCATTCAATGACTAAGGGCTAAGTGAGAATGGAGACAAAAGATGGTCTAATTTACCATCATAAAAGTATCAATCTGGGAGGGAAAGACTTTCCCAGAGCTTCTGGCCAGAACAGAAAAAATTGCTATATGCACTCACTCCAAGTGAATAGACTGCTGAGCCTGAAGTCAGGAAGATTCATCTTCCTGAGTTCAAATCTATGTGACCCTGGGCAAATCTCTTAACCCTGCTTACCTCAGTTTTCTCATCTATCAAATGGACTGGAGAAGGAAATGGCAAACCACTCCAGCGTCTCTGCCAAGAAAACCCCAAATTGGGTCACAAAGAAAAGGACACAACTGGAACAACTGAACAACAACAAAATTTATCCATGAAACAAAAGCACAGTGTTTTACATGATTGCATGTATATGAACTATATTATATTGCTTACTGTCTCAGGGAGGGGAAAGGAGAGTAGAGAAAGAAAGTGAAGGATAGAATTTGGAACTCAACAAAAAAAAGTTTAAAAATTCTTTTAACATGTAATTGGGGAAAAAAATAAAATATTCTAAAAATAGAGAAAGATGGGCCACTAAACCATGCATAAAGATCCCTAGGAGTGCATATTGAATTAGAAAACCACATATTAACATTATCTATGTCTTATTGTATTTTTATTTATTTTGTTAAATATTTCCCAATTACATCTTCATCTGGTTCTTGGAAAGTATTGTGGGCAGCATGAGGCATGTGTTTGATAAATCTAACCTACAGTACTGTGAAGTTACATGATTTGTCCAGGTTCGCGCAGACAATATATGTGAGAGGAGTAGCATTAACAAGATTTTCCTGACTTTGAGACCACCCATATTCACTATGGTATGCTGCCTCTATGAACATAGAGGAGGATAGTGAAAAAAATTGTTGGAAGATATGACTTAAGATCAAATAATGAAAAAGGACAAAATATTCTAGGTTACATAGGAGCCTCATACTTATATCTCATGAATGATTTCTTGAATACTTTTTTATATCACAATAATTTCCTTATATAATCTTCCTTCATCCCTACCCCAACTTTCTTGCCACCAAAACTTTGTTTGTATCAAAGCCAGTCAAGCAAAAACAACCAACACAGCAACTTGTCTACCCATGTCTGCCAAATTCAGCAACTGTAATCATCTGACATCTGGACTCAATAGTATTCAGTTCATTGATTCTGAATTCAGTTGTCTTTTTGTGTTATTTTAATTTGCATTGTGATGAGAAAGGCATGGCATACACTGGAACTGTTGTAAAACAGCTCTAACCTGACCTATTCAAATGGGCTTCTAAGTTGCACAGTAGATATAGCTCCAGACCTGGAGTCAGGAAAACTCATCTTCCTGAGTTCAAATCTGGTCTCAGATACTTGCTGTGTGGCAAGCCACTTAATCTTTTTTACCTCAGTTCCTCATCGATAAAATGAGCTGGAAAGAGAAATGGAAAACTCCAGTATCTTTGCCAAGAAAACCCCAAATGGGACAAGACTACAATGACTGAACAACAACAACTGATGATAAAAAGTTAGAAATGGATAAATGAAAAGACATCAAAATAAATTATCACTATTTCTATTAGAATTTTAATGTAAAGTGAATTATATAAAGTGTTAGCAAAAAGACTTTATATATTACCTCAGCAAATGCACTTTTGATTTTTTCATGAAATAGAGATAGGGCAAGGGTAGCAGCAATTTAGGATATAAACTAATTTGCAAAACTTCACAGAAGAAAGTGGCAGAAGATTATATACAATGTTACTTCATAAAACAGAAGTACCAGAATGAAAAAAAGTTTGCAGAAGATTTAAGACCAATTAAAATCACCCCAAGAATTCTTAAAAATAAACTTGATGGCAGACAACAATTAGACTAAAAATGGAAAAGACTCATCAACATTATTATAACAAAATATTTTATTCCCCAATAACACTGGTGCCTGTAACATCTCAATTTGACCTCTAATATCTCATTTCTCTATTATCTCAATCCCCAATGTGCCATATATAGAAATGGAAATAGTAGTAAAAAAAATGAAGTCAGGAAGAAATGCTAATCCAAAACATACTCAGAAGCATTCTATGGTAGGGATGGCACAGTTTTGAGAGTGTTGTGGGATCAATTCTCAAGGTATTAGAAAAAAGTAAAAGATACTGGACAGTTGCAAAAAATGACAAATGCCATTACTACTCAAAATAAGTGATGTAGAGCAGATTTGTCAAGCTAAGGTTCACAAACCAAATCTGGCCCACCACCCATTTTTGTGCAGTCCACAAGCTAATAATGTTTTTTTTGTAACATTTTTAAATAAAACTTTATTAGCTTGTGGGTAATATAAAAACAGTCCAAATGGAGGAGGGATTCCCCATTATTGAAAAATTATATGAAAAAAATTTCCTTTAGTAGAACAAAATATAGCTTTAAAAGCTTTCCTCCAAAAAAAAATCTCCTTCTTTCAAAAATGTTTTTTATTTTATTTTCAGTTCTAAATTCTCTCCCTTTCTCCACCCACTGTTCTCCATCCATTCCCTGTAGATGTTGTTCTCCAGACATTCATGGTTTCTGATAATTGTGCTCATGGCATTATATCCTTAACTACTACAAAGCCTCATAAATGGGACCAAAAGACCTTGGCCTGATCTTGGAAACAACAAGTAGATGAAGACTCCCTATCATGCAAACTTTGACACGTGATAGATCAACAGTTCATTGAATTGGTCCATCAATATATATATCTTGCCAGTCCAGTATATATTGTCTCTACAGACAGGCAACAAACTGAATAGGAATAGATGTGATTATAAAACTTCCCCACTTCGCTTTAATGAGAAACCCCAAATGGGATCAAGAAGAACCAGACATGATTGAAACAACTGAACAATAAAACTCTATTGGAGTGCCCCAGGTATCTGGTCTTAGCACTATGCTATGGCAACAGATTGGATAGTGAGGAGTTAAGGATGATACTGAGTTTGTCATACTGAGGAGGGACTGGAAGGATGGTGTTGCCCTTTATAGTAATAGGGGAGTAAAGTAATACAATAATAGGGGAAGGAGAGTTTAGGAGACATATTGAGATTAAGATGTCTACTGGACATCCAGATCAGTACTCTGAAAGGTAGTTGGAAATATAAGATTGCAAGTCAGAAAAGATTTTGAGGCAAGAAAGGTAGATTTGAGAATCATCAGAAGGGAGGTGGTAAATTAAATCAATGAATGTTGATAAGGTCAGCAAGTGAAGAAGTTCAGAGGAAGAAGAGAAAAGGGCCCAAGACAGAACCCTGAAGGATACCTGTGCTCACAGGACATGATCTGGAGGATGATCCAACAAAAGAGACAAAGAAAGAGGGGTCAAATATGTAGGAAGAAAACCAAGAGAGAATGGTCTCCCAAATATCTAGCTAAAAGAGAGTATTAAGGAGGAGAGAATCATCAACAATATCAAAGACTGCAGAGAAGTCAAGGAGAATGAAGACTGACTTGAAGATATACATATATTCACATATATGCACATACATACATACACATATATCTGTTTCAACCAGATTAAAATTGGGAATTCCCAGATGCTTGAGCACTACATCTGATTATATAATCAGATCCACCTGATCTAAATGTTGTATTATTCAGAAATTTATTAACAGGAAATGTATTATTTATTTAGAGGGAAGTACATTTCTGAAATTCCCCCAATACTAAGCTTCAGTCTAGCAGTTGACACTTACTGGTGCTGACTAAAGCTAACCAGAATAGAATAGAGGTAGTTGGATGTTGCTGTGAATAAATAGCTGGACCTGGAGTCAGAAAGATGAATTCAAATCCAGCATTAGACATTGACTAGTTGTGTGTCCCTGGCAAGTTATTTGAACTCTGTTTGCCTCAGGGTCCTCACCTGTAAAATGGAGATGAAAATAGCACCTACCTTTCAGAGTTGTTGTAAGGATAAAATATAATAATGTTTGTGAAGCACTATATAAATGCTAAGTATTATTTTATATTAACATGATCCTCATACCTTCCCCAGGATAAGCTCATCACCTGAAATCTCATTCACATTTTCTCAGCACTCTCAATGCCTCTCCCCTCGATTGACAGTCAGGAGAGAAGAACGACAAACTCCTCCCAAAGTCTTCCTATACGGAGAACTTACAACTTTCCAGCTAGACTCTTCATTTTCCATCAGCTGCTGTGTGTGGTTTTGACCCTACAAACATGAACTCTACCTCACCCCTTTTGAGTTCCTTTTGTATATTGCCTTCCCCCCATTAGATTATAAGCTTCTTAAGGACAGAGACTGTCTTTCTTTTTCTTATTTGTATCCACAGAGCTTAGCACAGTGCCTAACACTTAATAGGAACCTAATAACTGTTTATTGACTGACTGACTGATGGACTACAAAACATCTTCATCTACACTGTTAGCCAAGTGGCAGAGTGGGAACCCAAACTGAGAATTAGCATTCTCTCTGATCATAAACTCCTGCCCTTCTGCCTTTTCCTCTGCCTGACTTCTAAACCTGTTCTTCCTCCTCACTGTGCCCTCCAGGCTCATTATCCCTCTTTTTTCTCCCAGTATATTTTCCCTAACCTGGCCTAACTTTTCTCTCTCCCCACTCTTGCCCATACTGTTCCTTTATGCACTGTCCTCTGTCTTTGATTTCCTTGTCCCCTGGTTCTTCCACTGTCACATTTTCCTAATTCTTAACTATGAGTCACCCCACCATCTGATTTCTCTGTTCTAACTCCCATGCATATGGATGAAGTCTTGGACTCAGATTCAGAAAGACGAGGGTCTAAGTCCTGCCTGTGGCATATACTAGCTATGTGACCACGCCATGCTCAGTTTCTTCAACTATAAACATTGTGATAATGCCTATAATACTTAACTCAAAGGGTTGTCTTAAAACTCAAACTAGATAATGCATGTAAAGTGCTTTACAAGCTTTAACACATTACATAATTATTGATGCTGCTGCTACTGATGTTATTGAATGGACCTGTACTGACTAGATCTACTACAAAAATCTGATTATTTAATATTACCTAGGGATGATCAATATCACTACTGCATCGTGCTTTTTAAGGCTATTTTCTATGTGCTCTGTTTTTATCTTGTCTCTAAGTACATGGAGGAGCAGAAGAAAAGAGGAAAAGCAGGAGAAGAGAGGAGGAGGACAAGGAGGATTCAGCTCTGCTGCCAAATAGAATATAAGATCCTTGAAGGCAAGAATTGTTTTTCCTTCATAGTCTCAGCATCAAGCTGGACTCTAGTTAACGTTTAACAACAAATGCTTGTGGATTGATTGCTTGGAAATACATTTATTCTTCTTTACTAACCCTTTCTTTGTCTATTCAATGTTATTCTAAAATTTCTTTTCTCAAGACCACTAGGCCACCCTCTATTCTTCCTCTCCCAGGAAATGATCTTACTTCCTACTTTACTGAGAATATAAGAATATCTACCATGAGCTCCTTTTCCTCCCATGCGCTATACTTCAAAATTTCTTTACATCTTGACTCGCCCTTCCTTTGCTCCAGTCTCTGAAAGAAAGGTAGCAGTACTTGCCAGGACTAACCCCTCTACTTGTGTCCTTGGTCCCATCATTTCCTTTCTCCTCCTTCTACTTACTGCGCGATAGGGGAAGGTAGATTTCCACCTCACAGATCTTTTGCAAAGAACATGGAAAAATTGCTAAAATTGGTGCCCTTTCCTTTGTGGGTCTTACAAGAATGGGCAAAGCTAACCTCCTAATTTGATTCTCCATTAACCAAATTTTGTCTAACCGACTGGCAACTCTATTGCTCTTACATGCCACGTGCAAAGCACTCACTGGATGAATGTGGTCATGTATTTTTGTTAGAACTGAATATTTTCCAAGAGATAAATTTGTCTAGAATGTTGGCTGAGTTGTATTCAGTTTTATGTTTGCACGCATAGTACTGCTGCTTCAGTAGACACAGTTTACTCCCAATCTGCAATAAGTCTTTCACTTCTTCAGAAATATATATTCTATTTTTATAGCTCCCACTCTATGATGCTTGCTATGCTAAAGTCCCAGAGGAAGCTTACTGTGTTTGAGATCCCAGAGAAATCCTGAATACATTTCCGTACTAAACTACAACTTAGCTGTCTGCAGTATCCTTCCATCTTCATGGTTTTGCAGTAGAAGAGGGTTCTGGGAACTTAATTTATACCTGATATACAATTTCCACTTTGAAAATAGTGTTTATATCACTAACCCAAGGATATACTAAGAAAGTAGGTCACAGAAAGACTTAAAAGCATTGGATTTCTACACAGTAGTAAAAAGGGATTTTTTTTTTTTAACAAATGTTGAAATCAAACTCTAGTTTCCAATGTGCTGAAATTGTTGTTCTTGCTGTGAAGCAACAGCTAACAAATCCAGTAAGCAATCCAGCCTCTGAAATAGGAGCCAGAAAAATATGGAGTCATTTTAAATTAACAAGTATTGCTTGCTGTCCATATCTCCTATAATAATGAAGAAAATGAAGACTGAGTTTCACAGAGCTTTTAACTCTGTCACTGAAATACCATGAATGCTCAGACTTAAACTAAGTCTTGCATTTCTCCATTAGAATATGAGGCAATGAAGAAATAAATAATTGATCTGACAAGTTTTCAAGTACATTACATTACTTTTCATAAGCAAGGGAGTGGGATCAAGGAGGTCAAATGCTAAAGTAACATGACTTTATGAAAAATACAACCAGTGGAAGAACAAGGAGAAAAGGAACTCAAATGTATCCCAATTTTACTTTTAGGTTCCTATAGTCCAGGGATTCTTAACTCTTTTGAGTGTGCTATGGATCTCTTTGGCAGTCTGGTGAAAACTATGGACTTCTTAAAATGTTTTTTAATGCATAAATACATAAGATTATAAGGAAACCAATTTATTGAAATGCAGTTATCAAACATTTGTTTTAAAATTAAAGTTAATGGACCCTGCTTTGGGGGTGTGGATATAGGGGGAAGATTTATGAGCCCTAGGTTAAGAACTCCCACTCTAGCCCATTTACATCCACCAAAACAGCTGCTTTTGTTGTTCAGTTGTTTTTAGTTATTTCTGACTCTTCGTGATCTCATTTTGGGGATTTTTTTTGACAAAAACACTGGAGTGATTTGCCATTTGCTTCCCAGATTATTTTACAGATGAGGAAATCGAGGCAAATAGGTTTAAATGACCAGAATCACATAGCTAGGAAGTGTCTGATGCCAGATTTGAACTCAGGAAGATGAATTTTCCTGACTCCAGGCCCAACATTCTCTCCACTGTACCACATAAGTGCCTATTTTTGTCTGAAACTTCCCCTAGCAACCAGAATTAGTCATTTGACACCACAACAAAGCAAAATTGTTTGCTTAAAAGAGAATCCAACATAACTAACAAGGAATTAAAATAAAAAGCAGATACTCAGCTATTTCCCTAAATTACCTCTTCCAATTCCTCTGATACTTGATAAATACAATTGCACCCGTTGCTGCTCCAAGATGTCTTATTAGCCCAGGACTGCCAGCAAAAACAAACAAAAGCAGAAATGAAAAAGGTCCAATGACTAGCCTGTTAGATGAACAGGGGCCTCCAGGTCTGAAAGCACACTGTCTTGGCACATGGTAAGTGCTTGATCAATCCTTGTTTACTTGATAGGCACTTTAGACTCAATGTCCACAAGCTTTAGATTGATCTGATGGAGGGCAAATGACCTGTTAATAATAGCTGAAGGAGTAAAATACAGCTGCAGGATGTGGCTTCAGGTCCTCTTCCCTTTACTTTTCCTTCCTCTCTAGCTCTCTTTTCTGTTTCTGTTGCTCAAGTCCCCAAAGAAACTTTTTTTTGCAATATTCCATGCCTGGGTAACATACCAATAAAGGAAAAAAATGATAAGGCATGATGGGTGACCTGTGTTCGCTATTATGTCTGTGCAGATAAAAAGGCCAGGCCAATCTCCACCTTCTCCCTTTTCCCTTACCTCCCATTACACTTTCTTATGGAGGTAAAAATGTGGTATATACAATGGAAACTAGACTAGATATTAAAGCTTTCATTCCTCTGAATTCTTTAAGGTCTCCCTAGCCAGGAGTGGTGGCTCACAATTACAATCTCATCCTCTCCACATTATGGTATTGACCTTTCATGGAGTCCTTCAACCTCCAGGCACCTCCGTTTCTTCATCGATAGCCTATGAAAACTTCTCTGGTTTTGTATCTTCAAAATTCCGCACTTCCCTTTAACCAAAATCAACTGTCTGTTTCATCTTCTGGGTATAAACCAGCCCTAACAGTCAGGCTTCTAACAGGTTATTTAGGGATTTTAGGTTTTTGGGGGGTTATGTTTTGTTTTCATTGAACCTCTGTTTTCATGGGGTAGAATTCTCCCCATCATGGAAATAACTCTACCAAAACACAGTCTTGGAGACTCTAAGGACTAAGCACTTGTGACTAAAAAATTAAGTAACTCACCTGTGATCTTCTAAAGTCAGTATAGGTCAGAAGGTTCCCCTCCCAGATTTACATTTTTGTGATGGCCTAATTTACCATCACAAAAATGGACATTGACTGAGACAAACTGAGGCCTAGGAAAAACCTTAAGTTAAAAAAGGCCAAAGGTCATCCACTGCATCCTGGACCATTACAGGTCATCTTGACTTTTGTCTTGTCACTGAATTCCAATGACTCTCGAGGAGACAGTGAGGCTGATGATTTTGCACAGTTCTGCCTCACTTAATTCCAATTCACAAGTAAGTCAAGATGTCACCCTCATGATGTTGTAGGTCCTCATCAAGAATGAAGGACAAACAACTACTACTGCTACTACCACTACCACTACCACTACCACTACCACTACTACTATTACTACTACTACTACTACTACTACTACTACTACTACTACTACTACTACTACTACTATTACTACTACTACATGTCAGAATCAGAACTTGAACCCAGGTCTTCCTGACTGCAAGGCAGGAGTATGCTAGAGCTAGCTCACAATCAATTGCTAAATTTTCTGCATGATCATTCGTACCTCAGAAGTCAGCAAACTACAAATCAGGGTTTGATTTATTGTTTTGCTAACTGTCTGGACTTAAGAAAGTGATGGATAAAATGTTAATAATGCAAATTAAACTTAAAAGTATATGTTGCACATTGTGTTCTGCCTCAAGTCATTTGTTAAACATTTGCCAACTCACTTCTGCTCTGAGGTGAGTTCTCTAATTATACCACAGTTCATCTCAAAGGTTATCTTTTCGGAGGTAGGCAGTCACATGTTAATTTTTCCTCCCAAAGAATCCTAGAACCAACTTCCCTTGGCGACTAAATATTCTCTTTTTCCCTTTTAAAAATTAATTTTTTCTCTTATTAATTTGTCCCACTAACTTGCCCTATTGAGAGAATTTTTTTAAAAAATAAAAAATGAAACCCTCTGTTTATGAATGTACAGTCTAGCAAAATAAATTCCTATATCAGGCATTTTCAAAAATGTATTTTTACTTCATTGTAAGTTTTTCACCTCAGGGAAGAGGGGAGTATCATGTTTCATCTTCATTCTCATGGACTTAGGATTTGGACTTTGAGGGCCTTGGGCTTCAGTTGGTCAGAGTTCTAAAGTCTTTCACTGTTGCTTTACACCTAGCTCTTATTCACTTCACTAGGTTAGTGTTCGTAGAGATCTTCCAAGTTTCTTTTGTATCTGTTCATTTCATTAGTTCTTGCGGTACAATGTTATTCCTCTACATTCATATAATATCCTTTGTTTAGTCATTCTTAACAGGAAGACAACCCTATTAGTTTCCAACTTGTGGCAACCATAAATAAATTTTCTAAAAGTATTTTTGTACATATAAGGCCTTTTCCTTTTTTATTGATTTCTTGGGGGAGAATGGGGTGTTCTAGGCCTAGTAGCTGAATCAAATGGTATACATGGTTTAGTAACTTTTGAGGAATAGTTCCAAATTGTTTTTCAGAATAGCTGGACCAATTCATAGCTTCATTAACTGTCTAATGTGGACCAATTATCTTATGGATCCTCTAACATTTGCTGATTTCTTCTATTGTCAATCTTTGCCAGTCTGAAGGGTGTGAGTTGCTTTAATTTACATTTTTGTAATTATTATTGATTTAAGGGTGTTATTTAATATGACTGTTGACAACTTGTATTTCTTCTCTTGAAAATTATGTGTTTATATACACTGACCATTCATCTTTTAGTTCTTAGTCTTATAAACTTGAATGTGTTTCTTATATATCTTGAATGTAGACCTTTATCAAAGAATCTTACTGTAAAGTGTCTTCCCCCAGTTACCTGTTCCCCTTCTAATTTTAACTACCTTAGATTTGTTTATGCAAAACCTTTTTAATTTTATATGATCAAAATTGTTTTTCAAGCCATTTTTGACCAAGAGTGTATACTTCTCCCACTAACTATAGTCTTAGGGCTTATCAAACACTACACTACCATGCTTGTTTACTACTGTATTTTGTATACCTAATCTGTTTCATTGATAGATCTCTTTCTCTTAAACAGTACCAAATCATTTTAATAATATTGCTTTGTAGCACAGTTAGACATCTGTAACTGATAGACCCCCTTCTCATTTTTTTCTTATTTCTGGACGTTTTGTTCCTCCACATGAATTTTGTTATTAATTTTTCTAGCTTTATAAAATATTCTTTTGGTACTTCAGTGTAGTACTGAAGAAGTAAATTAATTTAGGTAGTATTGTCATCAAAATTGGCTCAACTTGTCCATGAGCAATTAATGTATCTCTACTTATTTAGGTCTGTCTTTATTTTTACACATAGTGCTTGTTTTATAGTTGGATTCATATAGTTCCTGGATGTATATTGGTAGATAAACTCCTAAATATTTTATGGCTTCTATAGTTATTTTTGAATGGAATTTTTCTCTCTAGCTCTGTCTCTCTGTCACTCTTTCTCTCTCTCTGTCTCTCTGTCTCTCTCTCTGTGCATATGTGTGTGTGTGTGTGTGTGGTTGTGAGTAGCTAAAGCTGGACCTTTGTGGAGACCTACATCCACTAGTAGACAATAATTCGACAATGTTCCTCTATTGGGTTCCTTGATGACTTAACCTCTTCTATTCTTCCATGGGAAAGATTAAGAAAAACTACTAAAGAGGGATGTGGATCTAAAACTGGGCAAAAGTATCCTGGGTTGGAGGAAAACAAGGGTTATAGTGGGTGTGAGTGAAATCAGAGCCTCTCACCTCCACCTATGCCATGTTCCTTAGGGACTGGTAACCATAAGAATGAAATATGGCAGCTGCAGCAGTTTAGGGATACTCAAGAGCAAGTTGGAAAGGGGGGAAAAAACTCAGACCCTAAGAAAAAAACAGTAGTCAATCCATGAGGATGCTACATGGAATGGATTCAAAGTGTCTGGAGTCATTCATGCTACTGAGAATAGAACTGGCAAATCTACTCTTTCCCATCCTGAGCTTCATTCCCACTCTTACTGTTTCTCAAGAAAGAAATGAATTTTATTTATTCTTAATCCCAATCTTATTTCTTCAAGATAAAATGGTTAACAATTGTATCACTAGAGCCATCTCGTCAAGTAACTCAGAACATAAAGCAACTTGCAAGATGGCCAATTACATATTTTACATTTCACCAGCACTGTCTCACTTAAAGCTCACATTTTCTATAAGCCAAGTCAGAAGGCTGGGGTTCCTTTTCTTGTCAGTGGCTTTCTTTTCTGATAGAGAAGCTTCTCTTGAGTCCAATCAGTTCTAATCATTGGACCTGGGACTTGTGGACCTCTCCAATTCAAAAGCTTATCTTCCATCTTGGAGATAGCTTGTTCTCTGATCATCATCCCCATCTCCCCCTCAATGGGAACTTGGATTCTACCTCTGGAAACATCCTAGGCTTTGATAAATGAGATCTCACCTTATCTTGCCCAATCCAGGTCTCTACCTTATTTCTCAACATTCTTAAAACCATACTGCTCCATGTGTACCCAACTTCCTTACTTTCCAGTTCCATTTTATATATTATCTTCTCCCATTGAATGTTAAACATAGAGACTATCTTGCTTTCTTTTGTGCTCTGGAACTTGGCACAGTGCCTAGTACATAGTAAGCACTTAAGTACCCTATCCAACTTCTTATCTATTCATCTATCTATCCACCTATCTATCTGTCTTTCTATCTACCTATCTAGAGCAATGATCAATCACAAGAAAGAAATAAAACATAGTTCCTTCCAAGGACAGGGTAGAGAAAGCACTCATCTGAGCTCTCTCAATATTCCCTTCCAAACAACTTTAAAATAACTCCTCAAATCAAATTCTGGAGTGCAGTGCAAACAATAGCTCAGAGTGAGACATTCTTCTAGCCCAAGACAACATAGGAGGCTGGAGATATCTGTGACATGGGAGAGGAGGCTGAGTCAGACATAAAAATCAAGAAATAGGGTAGAAAAATAAGAAAACAACAACAAAAAAAGAACCTGACCATAAAAAGTTAAAGTAACAGGGAATATATTCAGAAGAAGGCAATGAAGATAAAATAACTATAAGCAAAGCATTAAAGAAAAATTTGAATTGGACAAAAGTCCAACAAGAATTCCAGAAAGATCTAAAAAATTATTTTTAAAAACAAGCAAGAGTGAGAGAGGGAAAATTAGGTAAAGAAGTGAAAGCAAAGGAAGAAAATTATGAAAAGACAATTAAGAGTTTGGTAAAAGAGGCAAAAAAACTATAAAGAAATGACATCTTAAAAAACAAAAGTGGGCCAAATGAAACACTAAAATTCACTAATGAAAAGAATTCTTCAAGAAGCAGAATTAGCCACATGGAAAAGAGATACAAAAGCTCACTGAAGAAAATAATTTCTGAAAATTTATAATTGGACAAGTGGGAGCTAATACCTCCACAGGGTATCAAGAAACAATAAAATAAGAATAAAATAATGAAAGAAAAACAGAAGAAAATGTGAAATATATCATTGGAAAAACAACTGACCTGGAAAACAGGTCAAATAGAAGTAACTGAAAATTTTTAAATTTCTGAAAGCCATGATCAAAAAAAGAGCCTAGAAATCATCCTTCAAAAAACAAATAAGGAAAACTGCCCTAACAGCTTAGAACCAGAAAATAAAATAAAAATGTAAAGAATCCAACAAATATCACCTGAAGGAGATACTAAAATGAAAACTTCCAGGAATATTGTAGTCCAATTCCAGGGATCCCAGATCAAAGAGAAATCATTTCAAGCAGCAAGAAAAAAAACATTCATAAGATTTAGCAACTACCAAACTAAAGGAACAGGGGGCTTGGAATATTATAATACAAAAGACAAAAGATCTAGGATTACAGTCAAGAATCACCTACCTAGCAAAACTCAGTATAATCCTTAAAAGGAAAGAAAGCTTATGGATATTTAAAGGAAAAGAGGACTTTCAAGTATTTTTAATGAAAAAACCAGAGCTGAATATAAATGTTAATTTTCAAGTATAAGACTCAAGAAAAATATAAAAAGGAAAACATGAAAGAGAAATCATGAGGGATTCAATAAGTTTAAACTGTTTTTCTATATGGGAAGATGATTGATGTGTCTTCTAAGAACATCATCATTATTAGGGCAATTAGAAGGATTCTACATAGAAAGAGGAGGCAGTAGTGAATTGGATATGTTGAGATAATGTAAAAAAATGGATAGGTGAGAAAAAGGGATGCTCAAGGGGAAGGGAGAAGGGAGAGGAAGAACGGGGAAATTATCTGACATAAAAGAGAATTACAAAAAGAGCTTTTACAGTGGAGGGCAAAATAGAGGGTGGAAGGACAGACAACATTTGCACCTCATTCCCATCTAAATTGACTTGAAGAGGTAAATAATACACATTCAATTAGTAATAGAAATATATTTTACCCAACTGGGAAGTAGAATAGGAAGGGGAAATGAAAAGGGGGGTAGGAGATGTGATAAAAGAGAGGGCAGATAAAAGTAGGCAGTGGTTAGTAGCAAAACAGACTTCAGGGGATGGACAGAACAAAAAAAAGGAGAAACAAGGATAAACAGAAGAAAACAGGATGGAGGCAAATGCACACATAGAAATCATAACGTGAATGTGAATGGGATGAACTCACTCATAAAATAGAAGCAAATAGCAGAATGGTTTAGAAGCCAGAATCCAACAATAAATTGTTAACTAGAAACACACGTGAAACAGAGAGACACACACAGAGTTGAAATAAGAGGTTGCAACAGAATATATTATGTTTCAACTAAAATTTAAAAAAAAGTAAGGGTAGCAATCATGATCTCAGACAAAGAAAAAGCAAAAATAGACCTAATTAAAGGGGATAAGCATTAAAACTACATGTTGCTAAAAGGAACCATAAACAATGAAGTAATATCAATATTAAACATATATGGACCAGATGGCATAGCAACTAAATTCCTAAAGAAAACGTTAAATGAAATAAAGGAAGAAATAGGCAGTAAACTATACCCATGGGGGACCTCAACTTAACTTCTCAGAACTAGATAAATCTAACCATAAAACAAATAAGAAAGAAGTCAAGGAGATGAATACAGTCTTAGAAAAGTTAGGTATAATAGATCTCTGGAGAAAACTAAAGGGGAATAGAAAAGGGAATACCTTTTTTACAGCTGTGCCTGACACCTTCACAAAAATTGACCATTTATTAAAGAATAAAACCTTCACAACTAAATACAGAAAGCAGAAGTGTTAAATGAATCCTTTTCAGGCCATAATGCAACAAAAATTACACACAAAAAAGCCACAGAAAGGTCATAGAAGCATATTTCAAAAGGTCATTGGATACTAAATAATGCTAAAGAATGGATGGGTGGGTCAAAGAAAATCATGGAAACAACTAATAATTTCATTAAAGAGAATAACAATAAGACAACATTCCAAAACCTGTGGGCTGCGGCCAAAGAAGTACTTAGGCTAAATTTTATATCCCTAAGTGCATGCATCAATAAAAGAGAGAAAGAGCAGAACAATGAATTGAGAATGCAAAAAACAAAAAAAACCTAGAAAAAGAACAAATTAGAAATTCCCAAGTAAATACCAACATGAACATCCTGAACAATCTAAATACAGATTAACAAAATTGAAAGCAAAAAAAGCCATTGAACTAATGAATAAAACTAGGAACTGGCTTTATGCAGGTGAGGGAGAAATGAATAAACCATTGGTTAACTTGATTTTTAAAAAAGAAAGAAGAAAAATAAAGTTGCTAGTATCACAGATGAAAAGGGTCAATGTTCCATCAATGAAGAGGAAATTAAAGCATTTCTTAGGAGTTATTTTGCTCAATTATATGACAGTAAAATTGACAATCTAAGTAAAATGGATGAATGTTTGCTGTTCAGTCATTTCAGTCATGCCTGATTCTTTAAGATCCCATTTGGGGTTTTCTCAAGAAAGATTCTGAAGGGGTTTGCTATTTGCTTCTCCTGCTCATTTTATAGAAGAGGAAATGAGGCAAACAGGATTATGTGACTTAAGTGTCTGAAGACAAGATTTGAATTCAAGAAGATGAGTTTTCCTGACTTCAGGCCTGACACTCTATCCACTGTACCACCTCGCTGCCCTAGATGGATATTTACAAAAATAAATTGCCTAGATTAACAGAAAAGGAAATAAAATATTTAGATAAACCCATTTTAGTAAAAGAAGCTGAACAAACCATCAATAAGCTCCCTAAAAATATCACCAGGACCAAATGAATTCACAAGCAAATTCTATCAAACATTTAAGGAACAATTAATCCCAATAGTATATAAACTATCTGAAAAAACCAGTAAAGAAGAATTTCTACCAAGTTTACTTTTATAACCAAAATACAGTTTTGATTCCTAAACCAGGGAGGGGCAAGAACAGAGAAAGAAAGCAGAAGGCCAATTTTCTTAATGAATATTGGCACAAAAATTTTAAATAAAATACTAGCAAGAAGACTCCAACAATATATCACAAAGATCATGCACTATGACCAGGTGGAATTTATACCAGGAATCCAGGTCTGGTTCGATATTAGAAAAACTATCAGCATAATTGCCCATGTCAATAACAATAAAAAAATTTATATCAACATATGCTAACAAGCTCTTTAACAAAATATAATACCCATTCCTATTAAAAACCTTAGGAAGCATAGGAATCAATGGAACCTTTCTTAAAATGATAAGTAGTATCTATCCAAAACCAAGAGGAAGTATTATCTGTAATGGGGATAAACTTAAAGCCTTCCCAGTAGAGTCAGGAGTGAAGCAAGGATGTCTATTATCACCACTATTTTCCAGTATTGTACCAGAAATGCTAGCTATAGCAATATGGCAAGAAAAAGAAATTGAAGGAATAAAAATGGAGAATGAGGAAACAAAACTCTCACTCTTTTCAGATGATTTGATGGTACACTTAAAGAACCCTCAAGAATCAGCTAAAAAAACTGGTTGAAACAAATGAACAACTTTAACAAAGGTGCAGGATATAAAATAACCCCACATGAATCATCAGCATATATATATATATATATATCCAACAAAACTCTGCAGGAAGAGATAGAAAGAGAAGTTCCATTTTAAATAATTGTAAACAGTATAAAATACTTGGAATTCTACATGATAAGACAAACAGGGATTATGCGAATACAATTACAAAACACTTTTCATACAAGTAAAGACAGATTTAAACAACTGGAGAAATATTAAGTGCTCATGGGAAGGCTGATCCAATATAGTAAAAAATGACAATTCTACTTAAGTTAATTTATTTATTCAGTGCCACACAAAGAATTATTATATAGAGTTCAAAAAAATAGTGACAAAATTCATCTGGAAAACAAAAGGTCAAAAACATCAAGGGAATCAATGAAAAAAAATAGGAATATTAAGGAAGGTGACCTAGCAGTTTCAGATTTCATATAATATTACAAAATGGTAATCATCAAAAAATCTGGTTCTAGCTAGGAAAAAAGTGGTGGATCAGTGGAATAGATTAGGTACACATTATGCAGTAATAAAATACCATGGTAATCCAATGTTTGATAAGCCCCTAGATTCATGCTTTTGGGGCAAGAACTCAACCCTTGACAAAAACTTCTGGGACAACTGGAAAGCAGTTTGGCAGAAGCTATACATAAACCAACACCTCACTCCATACACCAAGGTAAAGACAAAATAGATAAATGATTTAGATATAAAGGGTGATATCATAAGTAGATTAGGGAAACATAGAAAAATGCATCTGTCAGATAAGGAAAGAGTTTGTGACCAAACAAGAGACAGAGAAGATTATGGAAAACGAAATAGATAATTTTGATTACATGAAATTAAAAAAACATTTACAGAAATATATCTAATACAGCCAAAATTATTAAGAAAACAGGAAATGGAAAATTTTGCATCCAATTTCTCTGATAAAGGTCTCATTTTTCAAATATCTAGGGAAGCCAGCCAAACTTATAAAAGCAAGAGCCATTCCCCAGTTGTTAAATGGCCAAATTTGTCATTTTGACAAATGGTCAAATGAACAGATAGTTTTCATAAGAAGAAATCAAAGCTATCTATGGTCACCTAAAAAAAATGTTCTAAATCACTACTGATTAAAGGAATGCAAACTAAAACATTTTTGACAGAGAAACTCACATCTATCAAATTGACTATCATGGCAGAAAAAGAAAATGACAACTTTTGGATGGCATGTGAAAAATTGGGACGCTAATGCATTATTGGCAGAGTTTTGAACTAGTCTAGTCATTCTGGAGAGTAATTTAGAATTACAACCAAAAGGCTATAAAACTGTGTATACTCTTTGACCCAGCAATACTACTGCTAGGTCTGTATCCCAAACAGATTAAAGAAAAGGGGAAAGGACTTATTTGTACAAAAATACTTGTAGCATAAGATAATCAATATCAAATTTCTTGTCTTCTTAGAATGAGGGAGGGGCAGAAGTGAGGGAGAGAATTTGGAACTCAATATTTTTTAAAAGGAGGGTTAAAAATTTTACATGCAATTGAGAAATATTTAATGAAATAAATAAAAATGTTTAAAAAAGAAAAAAAACACAAATTAGCAAAGGCAGCCAGAGGCCTAGGTGCTAGCTTACCTATTTGATTTTACTTCAGCTGAAGCACAATAAATTCTGCTCCAACCCTTTATCTTTACTCTGTATGTGTCTCTGCTTCAGTTGAATTTCTTGTATGATTCCAGTTTTTGATCCACTGTGTTATTTGCTTCCATTTTATGGGAGAGTTCATTCCATTCACATTCACAGTTATGATTACTACCTGTGTATTTCCCTCCATCCTATTTTTCCTCCTATTTGTCTTCTTTCTCCTTCTACCCTTTTCCTCCTCAACAGTGTTTTGCTTTTGTCTACCACCTCCTCTAATCTGCCTTCCTTTCTGTCAGACCCCACCATCCTTTTCTTAATCTCCTGCCCCTCCTACTTCCCTGTTGAGTAAAATAGATTTCCATATCCAAATACTGTGCATATTGTTCTCTTTTGGGGAACTGATGAGAGTAAGGTTCAAGCAATGCCCATCGTCCACCTACCCAACATCCCCTCCACTGTAATAGGTATTTTGTGCCACTTCATGTGAAATAATTTACCCCATTCTACCTCTCCTTTTTTCTGCACCCATTGTACTCCCCTTTCTCATTCCTTAATTTTTTTCTGTCATTCCCTCACAATCCTTCATATCCTTATCCTCTGCCTACGTATGGTCCTACTAACTGTACTATTAATGATACATTTTTAAAGAATTACAAGTATTGAAAAACCATGTTTCAGGGAGCCAAGATGGTGGAGTAGAAGCAGAGACTTGCTAGAGCTCTCCTCCCAAGCCCAGCTAAATACCTGTAAAAAATGACTCTAAACACATTCTGGAGCTGAGGAACCCATAGAATGATGGAGTGAAGGAAATCTCCAGCCCAAGACAGCCCGGAAGGTCTATGAGAAGCATTTATCATGCTTCGCTGGGAGCAAAGCATAGTCCAGCATAGACCATGCCAGCACAAACCAGAACTGAGCAAGTCTCAGGGGGACTGAATCTCTGGCATCTGTGGTGGTTTCTAGATTTCCCAACCACAAAACACTGAAGATAAATTGGAATGTCAGTGGAAAACACCTGTTGGATCTATGTGAGAGAGTAGACTAGTCCAGCCCTGGCCCTAGGGTGGCAGAGGGAGTTGAGGAGTCTAGGGCAACCACAGCACCAGAAGGGGCAGCAATAGTGGCTGTTTCTAGAGCTATAGGCCCACAGATTATGGGAGGCTGACAGTACACCTCTGTATCCCCACTGGAAGCAGAGAACTACCTTGACAAAGAGCTCAAAATCAAGTAAATGGCTAGGGAAACAAATGAGCAAAAACTGGAAAAAGAATCAGACTATAAAATCTTACTTTGGTGACAAGGAAGACCAAAATATACAAACAGAAGAAGACAGCAAAATCAAAGGTCTTCCATCCAAAGCCTCCAAGAAAAATATGAATTGGTATCAGGACATGGAAGAGTTCAAAAAGGATTTTGAAAATCAAGTAAGAGAAGCAGAGCAAAAATTGGGAAGAATGATGAAAGTAATGCAAGAAAATCATGAAAAACAAGTCAACAACTTGCTAAGGGGGATCCAAAAAATGCTGAAGAAAATAGCACCTTAATAAATAGACTAACCCAAACGACAAAAGAGATTCAAAAAGCTAATGAGGATAATGTTTTAAAAAGCAAAATTGGTCAGATGGAAAAAGAAGTCCAAAAACTCGCTGAAGAAAATAATTCCTTAAAGACTAGAATGGAGCAGATGGAAGCTAATGACTATGAAAAATCAAGAAATTATAAAACAAAACCAAAGGAATTAAAAGTAGTAGACAGTGTGAACTATCTCATTGGAAAAACAACTGACCTGGAAAATAGATCCAGGAGAGATAATTAAAATTATTGGACTACCTGAGAGACATGATAAAAAAAAAAAAGGAAAAGAGCCTAGACATCATCTTTCCAGAAATTATCGAGTAAAATTGCCCTGATATTCTAGAATCAAAGAGTAAAATAGAAATGGAAAGAATCCATGGATCACCTCCTGAAAGAGATCCCAAAAGGAAAACTTCTAGGAATATTGTAGCCAAATTCCAGAGTTCACAGGTCAAGAAGAAAATATTGCAATCAGTCAAAAAGAAACTATTCAATTTTTGTGGAAACACAATCAAGATAACACAAGATCTAGCAGCTTCTACATTAAGGGATTGGAGGGCTTGGAATATGATGTTCCAGAGGTCAGAGGAGCTAGGATTAAAATCAAGAGTCACCTGCCCAGCAAAACTGAGCATTCAAAACTGAGCTTCTGCAGAAAAAGACAGAATTCCAATGAAACAGAGGGCTTTCAAGCATTCTTACTGAAAAGACCAGAGCTGAATAGAAATTGAGTAGAATACGAAGGGATATCTAAAAATTAAAATTAAGGAGTAAGAGAGGAATATATTGGGAGGAGAAAGGAAGAAATAGAATGGGGTAAATTATCTCTCACATAAAAGAGGTAAGAAAAAGCTTTTTCAGTGTAGAAGGTGGAGGAAATGAGAGGAAAAGAGTGAATTTACTCTCATCAGATTTGGCTTAGGAAAAGAGTGAATTTACTCTCATCAGATTTGGCTTAAGAAGGAAATAACACATATTCTCAATTTTGCATGCAAATCTATCTCACACTACAGAAAAGTAGGGGAGAAAGGGGTAAGTGGGGAATGGGGGAATGATAGAAGGGAGGGCAAATGGGAGGAGGGGATAATTAGAAGAAAATACTTTTGAGGAGGGACAGGATCAAAAGAGAGAATATAATAAATAGGGGGCAGAATAGGGTGGAGGGAAATATAGTTAGTCTTTCATATCATGACTGTTATGGAAGTGTTTTCCATGACTACGCATGTATACCCTTTATTGAATTGTGTACCTTCTCAGTGGGGATGGGTAGGGAGGGAGGAAGGGAGAGAAATTAGAACTCAAAGTTTTAAAAATGAATGTCAAAAATTGTTTTTGCATGAACCTGGGAAATAAGACATAGAGGCAATGGGTGTAGGAATCTATCTTGCCTTACAAGAAAATAGCAGAAGGGGATGAGAGAAGCGAGAGATGTGACGGCAGATTGGGGGAAGGTAATTGGAATGTACAATCTCTTGGGGTGGGTGGAGGGGAGAGATGGGGAGAAAATTTGGAACTCAAAATTTTGTGGAAGTGAATATTGAAATAAAAATAAATTAATTAAAAAAAAGAATTCCAAGTATCATCTTCCCCTACAGGGATATAGTTTAGCTCTACTCAATCTGTTATGTTTTCTCTTCCTTTTTTATCTGTTTGTGCTTCTCTTGGGTCTTGCAACTGGGAGATCAATTTTAGTTTAATTCTGATCTTCCTCTTATGAAAGCTTGAAATCCTTCTATTTCATCGAATTATTGTTTTCCCTTGATCACTTAATTTTTTCCAGTAAGTGATTCTTGGTTGTTGTCTGATCTCCTTTGCCTTCCAGAATATCGTGTTCCATGACCTCCAGTCCTTTTAATGTTGCAACTGCCAAGTCTTGTGTAATCTTGATTGTGGCTCCCTGCTATTTGAATTGTTTCTTTCTGGCCACTTATAGTATTTTTTCCTTAACCTGATACTTGTGAAATATGGCTATAATGTTCCTTGGAGTTTTTATTTTGGGACCTCTTTCCTGAGATGATTTGTAGATTCTTTCAATGCCAGTTTTTCCCTCTCATTCCAATATATCAGGGCAGTTTTCCTTGATAATTTCTTGAAATATACTGTCCAGGTCCTCTTTTTGATTATGATTTTCAGGTAGCCCAATGATTCTGAAATTGTTTCTCCAGGATCTATTTTCTAGGTCAGTTGTTTTTCCCTTGAAAGTATTCCCAGAATGTGTTTTACATTTCCTTCCATTTTTTTTATTCTTTTGAACGTGTTTGATTGATTCTTGATGTCTCATAGAGTTATTAGCTTCCACTTATCCAATTCTCATTTTTAAGGTGTTGTTTTCCTCAATTATCTTTATACTTTCTTTTCCATTTTATATTTGTTAAAGAGTTGTTTTCTTCAGTGTATATTTTTTCCATTTGGCCAATTCTAAAGCAGTTGTTTTATTTTTCTATGCTGTTGACTTTTTTCATAATTCTCTTGCATTTCTTTTCCCAATTTTTCTTCTACTTCTCTTATATGATTTTAAGCTCCCTTTTGAACTCTTCCATGAGTTTTTCTGGTCTTGAAACCTCTTCATGTTTTTCTTTGAGGTTTTTCCCATAGGTGTTTGGATATTGTTATCCTCTTCTGAATTAGTGTCTTGATCTTCCCTGCCACCATAATAATTTTCTATTGTCAAATTCTTTTTTTGTTGTTTTTCACTCATCTTTGTTGGCCTTTTCACTTTCTTTTAAATTTGAGCACTGCTTCCTGGATGGTAGGGGCACTGTATCAGGCTTCTCATGTCAGTGGCTATATGCACTGGCTATTTACCTGATGAATGCTATATTGATGTTGCCCTGCAACCCACTTGAGACCCTCATGTCTGGTGCTGCACTGAGGGGGTGAGATGTGGGGTGGCTGCCTAGTTGATTCCATACTCTATGTAGGAGTAGAAGTGAGAAGAAAAGAAAGAATACATCCCATTCCCCATCCTCTACCCTCCTTTCACAGAGAATCTAGAGTTACACAATTTGCTAAACAGGAGAATTAAGAGACACAAAGACAAACAGATACAGAGAGAAAATGGAAGCTATTTTTTCTTAAAAGGTCCATTTAGTCACGACTTCTTCCACCTCAACAGCCAATGAAGGAGATCCTTTCATCATCTTCAAGTGCCCACGTACTTTGGTGTTGTACTACCACATGATCAATCAGAAGCAGTCAGATAGTTCATTATTTCCAAATGTTGACTGGCCAGTATATATTTCAGGAAGGAATGCTCTGATACTGCTCCTTAAGAAAACCTTTCTATATTTTCATGGTTGATCTATGTTTTATTATTCAAATTTGGCCAAGAAAGAGTCCATATGTGGTAAAATATATTGGAAAAAAAGTAGATTTTAAATTGTGATAGATAGATAGATAGATAGATAGATAGATAGATAGATAGATAGATAGATAGATAGATAGATATTGACCAAAGAGAGAAGTTATCTTCCTAATTCCTGGAGATTCAAGCCAGGAAAAACAGCAAATTACTGATCCATATTTGCATAGTTTCCCAAAATAAGAGAAAGATCGGAACCACCTAAGATGTAAAATGCATCAGCAGTTGGTGGAGGGAGATGATAATTAATATTTCTGAGGCTGCTGACTCTGCCAGTTCTTTCCATTGTTCTTGGTACAACAGATTTGAAAGGAAAACCATTTCCAGAAGGGGTAGAGCTGAATGTGTTGACTAGAGAGAAATTCACATGTGAAGGGAAGAATTGAGAAAGAATGAGCTGTTTTTAGCAACATAGGGGTCTACCAAGAGGAAGTTACTTAGTGCCTTCCTCATCAGACTACAAAGCTCTAATGTTTATTTACTAAATTTATAACCTTTTCTCTTACCTACACTTTCATTTCCAAATACATATCTCCCTCTTAAAGAATAAAAAAGAAGACAAAAAGCTGTTGATCAAAACTAATGATAATAGTAATTTGGCATCATAGAAACATCAGCACATCAACCATATTTGATAGCATAGACACTTTCCCACACCCATAGATTCCCCTCCTCCATCTCTGTAAAGAAGAGAGGTGGGCAGCTAGCTGTTTTGTTTTTTCTTTCTGGTCATGACACACTTCAGTTTTCATGTCCAACCCAACTTGTATTACCCAGTTCTCTTTTGCTTGAAGATATGCTAAATACCCTCAGCAAGTCTGATGATAGGGTAAAGTCTACTTTTATCATCAGTCATGTCCCTGGAATTCAAATCCTCTCTCTGATTGCTTATTACCTGTATACTTCTGGGCAAGTCACTTAACCTCTTGGGTCTACATTTTTACCTGTAAAGTGAAAAGGTTGGATTACATGACATCTGAATTCCCTTCCAGTGTTAGATCTGATTCTATAATCCATAATTTGATGAGGCAACTACATAGAGCAGTGGATAGAGTACTGTGTGGAGTCAGGAAGATCAAAGTTCAAATCTAGCTTCAGATATACTTACTAACTATAAGACCTTGGATAAATTATTTAATCTTTATTCATCTCAGTTTGCTTGACTACAAAACAGATAAGGAGCAACTAGGTGGTACAGTGGATAGAGTGCTGGGCCTGGAGTTAGGAAGACTCATCTTCCTGGGTTCAAATCTGGCCTCAGACACTTACTATCTGTGTGACCCTGTGTGAGTCACTGAACCCTGTTTCACTCAGTTTCCTCATCTGTAAAATGAATTGGAAAAGGAAACAGCAAACCACTCCAGTATTTTTTGTCAAGAAAACCCCTGATGGGGCCACAAAATGTCAGACACAACTAAAAACAACTGGACAGCAACAAAATAGAGACAACAACACATATCTTGCAGGGTTGTGAAGATCAAATGAAATAGTTTGCTTAAAAAAAAGTGCTTAGCACTGTGCCTGGCACATAGTAGGCACCATATATGGTGCCTTTTTCTTCCCCTTCATGATGGCCCCTGGTCAGTTTGTTCCTTCACTTTAGAAGTTCATTGCAAGTCTAAAAGTGATTTTGTATACTATGGATTAAAGTGACCAACTGAGTAGGCTAGATTCTAGTTTTCTAGAAGCTTTCACCACACTCCAAGCCTCATCCTTAAAGGACTTTGCTTCCCCCTGTGCCCCTTCAGAAGAATAGAGTATGGGGGCTCAGTCTTTGGAGAAGTGTTCATATGATTAGGCCAGAAGAGACTCTGGGCAGCCGCTAAGGAATCCCTCAGCTTTGAAAACGCAAACATTGGTGCTTCTCAATCTGGTAACAATATATGTATTGTCTATGGTCAGACAGTTGGAAGCCCTGTCTGTTTGTCTTTCTGTTGGTAATTTCTTCTTGTAATTTCCGTTTGTATTTTCTCTGAAGTTCAGGGTGCTGACTTTTCCCTCTGAGCTAAGTGAATGATATATGTGCTTGATTAAAGTAGATTGTTGACCCCTCAAAAAAAATAGAGTATTACCAGACTTCTCCATTTATGAACATATCTCTTACAGAAAAACAAATATATCTTGTGTCCTCAATGTATATTTGTTAGATAATGATTGGTTAAAAGGCATAATTTATTTATGCCTTCCTGATGGGCTCAAAAACCTATTGTAGCAAGAGGAAGATCAGGAAACTTTAAAATTTCTTATGCCTGCTTTCCCTACAGACACTCACATGAACAAAACATGACTGTAACTAATATGACTGTTTAGATCCAGCTAAGACTGCTGCCAGTCTTCATTAGTACTCTCTTAATTTAGGTCAGATGCTATGAAACAACTGTCCAATCTGCCATATAGAGAATTCATCAAAAAAATGGCAGCATGGGATAAAACACTCACTTGAGAATTGGCTTGCATTCTGTATGCAGACTAACTTCCAGAGAAGGCTCAAATCTAATTTAAACGGGGACTGCATGGTTTTTTGATGGAGAAATGAATGGGCTGCAGCATGGCCAATCTGATATTGGGCTATTGTAATGCACTTTGATGATTTCATGACTGATTTAGGTGAAATGGTCGTTAGTAATCATGAAGATAGTTGAAATGAGATCAGCTATGATGTAGGCCAGGCCTGTTTAGCCATAATGTGTGTGTATTTAAAAACACATGTATTTGGTTATGTATTATATATGTATTTAATGTTTGTGGGTGTAAAGGGAATGAAGGAAATAAGAATTTAATAAGCACCTACTTAGCTAGTGACTATGCTAGGTGCCTTACAAATATTATCTCATTTAAGCCTTATAACAACCCTGGGTTATTATGAGTAGGATAGGGGTCAGCCTGGATCTGTTTTCTAGGTCAGTTGGGAGGTAGATACTATTAGTATCCCCATTTTATAGTTGAGGAAACTGAGGCAAACAGAAGTAAAGTGACTTGTACAGGAGCATACATCTAGTAACTGTCCATGGCTGGATTTGAACCAGGCCCAGTCCTCTATCTGCTGTGCTGCTTTGCTTCCCCTAGTGGGGACTGGTTAATGTACAGAGTGCATCAGTGTGCTCAGCAGATTTCCCACAGAGGAGAAGCTGGAAAGCCTACTTCCAGGAGAACTGTGATGGTGTGTAATGGAAATGCCTTAGAGAGACATTGGAGAATGAATAGTCAATCTGTAGCTGGCTCTGGTCTGTTAACCATGCTGTGAATAGCAGCCTCCTCTTTGATTGGACGCACAGCTGGACCTGGAGATGCCTTCACAAAGGCACTAGCTGCCAGAGATTTGGTTGTCTTGTTCTTTGGCTATGCTCTGGTGGCTTGATCCCTTCACTACTAGCTTCTGGTGAGAGGCAGTGACCTAAGGAGAGAGGCACTGACCATTCCTCATGCCCGCCCTTCAGGCCCATATGGCCCCAAGAAAATGAGCCTCAGTTTTTTCCCTAGCCTCCAGATACTTGAGAGTCAGTCCATTGTCCTGTTTTGTAGTCACAGTATAGATGCCCTGAGGAGAAAGGGGTGACATTTGGGAGTGACCTTTGTTCAGCTAGTCAACAAGCATTTATTCAGTGTTTGCTATGTGCCAGGCCTGTGCTAAGTACCTGAATACAAACAGAAGGAGAGAGAGAGAGACAGAGAGAGACAGAGAGGGGAAGGGGGAGGAGGAGGGAGAGGGAGAGGAAAGGAAAGGGGGAGGGATAGGGAGGAGGGAGAGATCTTGCCCTCAAGGAGCTTATCTAAAGGAGGAAGACTACACACAAAAGGAAGCTGAAGGGGAGGGATTGGAGGAGTTTGGTTTTCAGCCTAGTGAGAAGTGAAGAAATGGTTGGCCTGGGTGCCTCCCTTAAATGGAAATTCTGGGAGAAGCCATTCAGTCAAAGGGAGAGATTGAACAGTCTGAGCATACTTCTGGGGTGTGAAGTCCAGACCGTAGCCTGGTGAGAAACAAAGAGGGACCCAGCCTAAGCTGAAACAAAGACTCATCTGGCAAAAATACCACCTTTGCATGTGAACTCAGTGGAACCAATATTATGTAGAGACTGTTAATCCTGGGCTCACTCCTCCCAGAGACTGGCATAGGGTAAAGGGCTAGAGAAGGCCCTACTAGGGCCTTTTATTAAAGGAATTTGTTCTGTGAAGTTTGGATTCAGTCAGAGGGCCTCACTTGAGGACCTAGAGGGTCCCATGTGGCCTGGAGGCTGCAGGTTTCCCACCCCTGGGCTACTGTGTGTCCCAAGGAGAGATATGTTTGTACTTTCATTTTTAGTTATATCATTGAAATAAATGTCCTTTGGTAAAATTTAATTGATGTTAAATGATGCTAGTACATCATCCATGACTGGTGTCTAAGGGAAGAGGAAACAGTCCTAAGCCAGTGGGAGCTTGAGGCAATAACTTTAAACAGAAGCAATCTCCTGACCTCTTCGGGTACACCAGGAGGTGCAGTGGATAGTGTCGGGTCTAGAATGGAGAAGTCCGGACTTCAAATCTGGCCTCAGACATTTACCAGTGGTGTGACTCTAGACAAGTCATTCAATCCTTTTTGCCTCCGTTGGCAATGTATCTGCCAAGGAAACCCCAAAGGAGGTCACAAAGAGTTGGACAAAGAAACTTGAGAGGAATACTTAACTGGCCTTAGCAGGCCTCCCTCCGGGAAAGTGATGACAGAGCATGATCACTACTTATACATACATACATAGGCGTGTAATATGTTTGTTTATGTTTTACATGTACATCTTATGTATATTACATATATAGAAAGAAAGAGCTAGAAAGAATTCAGAATGCATATATCTATATCAGAGAAGTAGTTGTCATCAATGAATATTTAAGATATCATGAATTATAATTCAACTACTTAGTCTAAGAAATTGCTCTATCATGCATGGCTATTGATAGATAATTATTCAATTACCTATCTCAATCTACTATGAAAGCTGTAGATTTATTTCCACAGAAGAAAGGGAAAACATTCTATTGCTAAAATAAAAACTGCCTTTTCTTGGATTAGAAGTCAGGGGATACTGGGTAAATCTTTTGATTTCTTTTTCTACAATAAAATCCAGATGGGCTAAGCTAACAACAGTAACACAAGCAAAAAAAGAAAAAGATTGGCAGAAAGAAGTCATCTTTGGTAATTAACTCAATTGTTATATCTTACATTACTTAGTGAGATATTCATAAACTTAGTTTGCAAGATAATGTGGCTCATGGTCTCTGATTTTTCCCAATACAATTTTCAGCCCCTGGTTCATTTTTTTCCCTCAGAGATAATTAAGTAACTAGACAATAATAAAGTAGGTCTTTTTTCATTAGAAACAGAAAATGCTATGCCCACAAAGAGCACTTTTAGTAAAATCTCATGTATTCATTTAAATATTTATACATTCAAATCTGATACTCCAATTTATATGCACTTCTGTAGATGGATTTGCAATATGAAACTAAGTAATTACTAAGAATGTGCAATATATATTTTTTCCAAAAAGATATGAGTTTTAGAATAAGTATGAAGAATAAATACTCTGCATGTTTAGAAAGTGGATATAAAATATAGGGAAGGAATGATTATCCAGATTATTCAGTATTTTTAAAACTGCTTTTGAAGAAAAAAGAAGCTATTTTTATCTTGCCTATCCAGGTGGTTTATCCACATATCTTGCATTCATTGGCTAATTATTCAAACCTTCAGCTAGAATACAAGAATATTAGGACTTCAAGATATCTTCATTTTATAGATGATAAGACTGACAACTCATAATCCTTAAAATATTACAAATATACAGCTTCTGAGTGATCCTAGGAAGATGCAACTCCACAAACATTTAAAAAGCATTTATTCTGTGCTAGGTGCTGTGGATGCAAGGATAAAAATACAGTTTCTGCCTTCAAGGGGGCTTACGTTTTTATACTTTTGAGACTGAACATTCTAAAGATATGATCCACAGTTTCTGTCTCAATGACTCCCAGTGTGAGCCACCTTGGACTTCCTAAGCCATGTCCACCATAATTAATAATGCTCATTGCTATATGTGTCTACCTGTTACTTCCAAAGAACTTAAAATTATTACTAATATAAATATAAAATAATTATTATCACTAACAATAATGCTAGACATTTACATAGTATTTTATGGTTCACAAAGTAGATACATTCTCTCGCTTCAGCCTCCCAACAGTAAGTCTCTTAAAGGTGATTATTTTTACAATATTGCTGTTACAGCATTCTCCGGGTTCTGCTCATTTCACTTTGCATCAGTTCATACAAGTCTCCTAGGTTTTTCCAAGACCAACCTCCTTTTCATTTCTTATGGCACAATAGTATTCCATCACAATCATATGCCATAACTTGTTCAGACATTCTCCAAATGAGTAATATCTCTTTGATTTCCAATTCTTTGCTACCACAAAAAAAGCTACTCTTATAATAGCTTTTTTTTTTTTAACAAGGAGAGGAGTAGCTAAGTAGTAGAACGGATAAAGCACCAAGTCCAAAGCATTAAGAATTGAGTTTAAAGAATAGTTCAACACTTCAGTGTTGCATTTAAAAGAATTAATGACAAGAACAAGTCAAGAAAAAGGCAATCAGGACAGAGAGATTTAAAATGATGACATGTGAGGACGAATGAAAGGATCTAAGGATGTTTATCCTGGAGGAGAAAAGAATTAAGGGAGATCTGATAGTAATCTTCAGATATTTAAAAAATTGTGATGTGGAATAGACTTAGACTCATAGGTGTTGTGAGGCTCAAATAATGAATGTAATTTGTTCAGTCTCTTTGAGTTGTGTCCAACTCTTTGTGACCTCATTTGGGCTTTTTTCAAAGTTATTGGAGTGGTTGGCCATTTCCTTCTCTAGCTCATTTTACAGATGAGGAAACTGAGGCAAACAGGGTGAAGTGACTTGTCTAGGGTCACATAGCTAGTCAGTGTCTGAGACCAGATTTGAACTCAAGAAGATGAGTCTTCCTGACTCCAGAGTCAGTGTTCTATCTACTGCTCCATTCCTTTGCAAGTGTCAAATACTATATAAATGCTAGTTATTATATTATTAGAATTATCCTACAGTTATCAAGTCTCCAGTCTAGTGATGTTTCATTCCCTTAACATTTTAGTGGATTCCTACAGAGACTGATGTTTATACAGGGGTGTATCAGTAAGTATTTTTTAACAACCAGGGCTGGGAGGTGGAGGAGGGAGACATGGAGAGAGACATGGAAATGTATATACACCATACACATTTTTATGTTCAATCTGCATTAATGACATTATTTTAAATCCAAGCCAATCAACAAAACAATATATCAAGCCCTGAATTGTAGCCATTGCTGATTACTGAGATGTAAATGCTCAAATTAAAATTTTAACAACAGACTCTCAAAAGAAGGTATGAGCTGATTCCAGCACCCCCATAGTTAAACTTGTTCTGTTTATGATGAAATGGCAGTAAATGATGAAAGGTAGAACTAGGACCAACAGATGTTGGCCCAATAGACCAAAGTTTTTCTAGCAATTAGGACTCTCCAAACCTAGAACAGATTTCCTTGAGAAATGAATTTTGGCACTGAAGATGTTTACATAAGAGCCATGTTCCCTTTTTGTAGATGTTATAGAATAGACTTACGTAGTAGATAGGGTACTAGACTAGATTGGATTCTTTGAACTTTGAGAATCTTTGATTATATGATTGTACACCAAAGGTTCAAAATTCATGATTTCATCCTGGTTTTGATATTAAGAAATGGCTTATTTTCTTTGACCTGCTCTGTCCAGGGATGAAGTTAAGGATGAAACCTGAGAGGCAAGATGACAGAAAGGTCCTCCAAAAGACCAGTTAGGACTTTGCATGATGCTACAGGTCTGGCACCAAGTTAAGGGCCAGCAGAATTCATGGTAAAGTTAAGTCCGTAAAGAATCCTAGGCAAAAGAGCATGCCATTCAAGCCAGGACCTGAAGAACTGGAAAGATTTCAACAGACAGCTGTTGAAGGACGAGGGAAGAAATTCCAGGTGTGGAAAATACCATGAGAAAAAATGAAGAGACAGAAAGGTTTGGATATGCTCAGGCCTTCAGCCTCCTCAACATATGTGTAAAATATTCTCTCTGTGGATTCTGTAAACATGAGAAAGTAGATGTCCAAACAGATTAATTACCATCATTTCCTAAGGAAGTTTAACCAATGTAGGTGAATTGACACAGCAAGGAGAACAAAATAGCTTAGAAACCTCCACCAACAAATCCTTGCTCTCCTTCCCAAACAGAGAGAGATAACAGCCAAGTCCTTAGAATATAAAAAATTTTTAAATCATACTGCAAGGATGCTGCAAGGTTATAAATGATACTAGTTCACAAAATAGCAAGAAGCAGTCAAAGGAGGAAAAAACAAATTGACAGAAAATTTGTCAAGATATGTAATTAAGTCATAGCATATCAAGGGCATTTAAGGATGAAACTAGAAGAAGGAAAAGAGAAATAAAATGAAAAATATCTATGAAGATTTCCAAAATAAACTTCTTTTCTCCTTCAGTGATGATGGAGTGACCATATACCAATTTTAACGTCACATTCACCAATGTATTACATTTGGAAGTAGATATGGAATTAAAGAAAAATTAACAGCACTAATAAAGATAATGATAATAATAACTGGTGTTTAGATAGTGCTTACTATGTGCCAGCCACTGTATTAAGCCCTTTACAAATATTATCTCACTTGATCCTCACAATAACCCTGGAAGATAAGTACTATTATTATCTCCATTTTACATTTCAAAAAACTGAGACAAATAGAGGATCAGTGGCTTGCCCAAGGTCACACAACTCATAGGAGCAGCTAGACTAAATCAAATATACTCAGAAGATGTCCTTGCTGGAAGTGACCAAGTTTTGAGGACACAAAGGCATCGTTCCTGGAGCTATCTAAAAGAGATTTCTGAAAGATACCCAAAATTTGGTAATAATTACCTTATTGTTACACTGATACCTTATTACAAAAAAAGTGCCTGGAATAATGTTAACCACTAACGTATATATACATACCTACTTTTCCATTTTTCCAAAATCTTTTTGAGAATAGTCTATTCCCATATTATAAAAACTTTTGTTGAAGATATGAGAAAGGAAGAGATAGACTTTTCCAAGCAACAATTTGTAGTAGAATACATATTTGCATTCAGTCAGTTGACTTTAAAGTGCTGATTTTATTGTCTGCTGACTATATATTTTTTAAAACATTTTACTTGGTAGAACAAAATTCTATCTCCTCCAACAAGGCATCTCCAATGGACATTTAAAATCATACAAGACTCCCCTCAGCAAGCTCCAGGCTCCTGGTTTTATGTCTCACTTGATATTAATAATCAGACAGTCCTCAAACAAAATTATTCCTGTTGGTACATCTTTCCCTAAGAGGAAGAGAGTGGGCAGGATTGCCTTTGGGAAATTCCATAATGCATTTAATGATCTCAAGCTTTTCCCAGAAACAAAGGGGCCATCATTTCAACACATCAATAGTACCACCATGATGTTATGTAGCTTCAAGTTATAGAATAATGCTCATTTTATCTAGTGTTTATTAAATTCAGAATTTGAAAAGAAAAGAAAAACAAACAATAGTCCCCAAAGAACTAAAGTGGTTGGTTACTCAAAAAGTAATGGAGAAGCATGTAGTAAGTGCAATTAGGCTATAATATTTAACTGAAATAACCATGCAGAAGAAGCAGTATAAAAGATATCAGCAAAGAAATGTCCGACTGGAAAAGCAAATGAGTCAGTTATGCAGCAAGATGGAGAAATAACCAGTAGACAGCCTGAATCGCTCCACAGGCATGCAGTGTCAAAAGAACAAAAGGAAAGCTGCAGAACTTGGAGTGGACCTCCCACTGAGGATTTATGGGAGGATGTGGAAATGAGTTGCACATAATAAGATGTGAGTAGGTTATGATCTGTATTGCTGAAAAGAATACCTACATCAATGAGTTCAAAGGCCATTATTAAAGTATTGGAACAACAGAAAGTAGCCACATGGGTTATGCTTAGCACAGTATCTAGCAGTAGTGTTATTGTTGTTCAATAATTTTTCAATTGAGTCTGACTCTTCATGACCCTATCTAGAGTTTTCTTGGCAAAGATGCTGGAGCAGTTTGCCTTTCTTCCTCCAACTCATTTTACAGATGAGGAAACTGAGACAAACAGGGTGAAGTGACTTACCTAAGGTCACGCAGCTAGGAAGTGTCTGAGGTCAGATTTGAACTCAGCAAGATGAGTCTTCTTGACTCCAGATCCCATACTTTGTCCACTGTACCACCTAGTTACATTCTGGTAATAGTAGCCACTTAATAAATGATAGATGACTGACTGACTGATTGGTAAATATTACCTTGTTGATTACCATTTTTGGAGGTAGTAATCACGGTCATTCCCCAATTACTTTGTTATCTTCTCCTTTTTCTAGTTTCTTGAGACTCAGTCCCAAATCACCCTCAAAATTATGTCATTCAACCTAATCTAGCTACTTTACCCATTTGTTTTCTTTAGTACCATTTTTTACTTCCTCATAAAGCAAATGAGGAGCTGTCATGATGGAGTCCAAATATAGGGACTCCATTGTCCTTAATGGAAAGAATAGTTTATTGTAGAAATTTGAACAGATTTTCCCCATTTTTTGTGTTTGTTGTCCTTCTTCCAATTTCATCCTTAAATGCTCTCATAATGATCTGATTTAATTGGATCTCATGCCAAACTTTCTGCAAAATGTTTTTTTCCCTCCATCATTTCTCACTCTTTATGAGGTGATACTGCCAATAATCTTCCACCATCCTCCTCCACAAAAATTTACAAAGAGTTTATATTCCGAACAAGTGTTGCTTTTGATTGCCACATGTCTCCACTTGGCAAGGAGATGGTGTATCTGCTAACTAAAGGAATATCTTGAGTCTTTGAATCTCCTCCTCACAGCCATTGATTTACAACAACAGTTATAACTTCTTTAGGAAATGGTCATTATCTATGATAGATAGAGAAATGGCCCTGGAAGATAAAAAACTCCAGGTCAAATCCAACCTCGGATACTTCCTAATTGCGTGACCTTTGTGGCAAGTCATTTAACCTTTGTCTGTTTCCTCATTTGGAAAATGGGGATAAAAGTAGCACCTATCTCCCAAGCTTGTTGTGAGGATCAAGGGAGTTCATATTTATAAGGTACTTTGCAAATCTACAAGCAGTATGTAAAAGTGTTCTATTACTGTTATTGATAATAATAGCTAATGTTTATATAGCACTTACTATGTACCAGGTAGAGTGCTAAGTACTTTACAATTATTATATCATTTGATCCTCACAACACCCCTGGAAGGTAAGGTGTTATGATTATCTCCATTTTATTAACTGAGGCAGACAGAGGTTAAGTGACTTGCCCAGGATCATATAGTTGGTAAATGCCTGAAGTCACATTTGAACTCTGGTCTTCCTGATTGCAACCTCTGTCCTCCATTCACTGTGCTGCCCACCTAGGATTATCTAACTCACACGATCGTTAGACTTGTGATTTTGTTAGGGAATTCCCAATGCAGAAACTCACCAATACAAATCATTTAGTGGACAAGTCCTAAGGGGTTGTCTGAGGTACGTAGTATATTAAGTGATTTGTCAAAGATTCCCCATCTAAGCAGTTTCAGCAGCAATTAGAATCCAAGTCTTTCTGACTACCCAGCATTCCATTCATGCTGTCCATTTTTTTGTGTGTTCATAGGTGAAAGCTACAGGGCATCTGAGAGGTTATCTAGTCCAAACTCCTCATTTTACAAATAAAGTGAGATCCAAAGACTTAAATGACAAATGAGTCATATGCATCAGAGGCTGAATTTGAAGCCAGGTCCTCTGCCTTTTTTCCTCTGTACCTCCACAGATCTGTTGTCTAAATAATCACATTGGAGCTGTTTTGATTGCATCCCATATCTTCTCATATTTATTCTTTTTTTTTCTAACTTGATGTTGGTGTTAATTATTGCACTAAAAATTCCAGAGCCTGACTGTACACAGACTGCTGAAGCAGAAATGGCTCCCACTGCAGTAACTAGTCATTTTCTGTCTGCTAAGATAGAGCCAATTTCACTTTTTTATGATGTTATTAGGGAAAGATATTTCTGTATAGTCTACAAGGCACATATAATTTTTTTCTTGATTCCACACCATATCTTCCAATATATTTTCACCATCTTCACTATGCCTACCTTTCCATTGGAATTCCCTAACATCAAAATGTATGTTGATTTAATTAGGAGAATATTATCTAGTTATTTCATAGAACTCTTCTAGTTTTTCAGCCTCTGCAAAATATGTTGGTACATGTTGTCATTGAGTCATTTCAGTCGTGTCCAACCTTTCATGACCCCACTTGAGGTTTTCTTGGCAGTAGAAACTACTACAGTAGTTTGCCATTTCCTTGTCCAGTTTATTTTACAGATGAGGAACTAGGGTTAAGTGATTTGCCCAGGATTATATAGCTAGCAAGCATCTGAGGACAAATTTGAACTCATGAAGATGTCTTATAGCTAACAAGTGTTTGACCTAGCTACAGGGTCATATAGCTAGCAAATGTCTGAGGACAGATTTGAATTCATGAAGATATCTTTAGGAGTCCACTCCCAGTGCTCTATCTCCTGTGACACCTAGCTGCCCCACATTGGCACATAATCTGCAACTATTTATCTTCATGATGACCTTTTGGTTTATGTCCATCGTGAATGCTGAGGGGGAGTATTATCAAGTGTTCTATTAAATATTATTTCTTGCTGCCTTCAGATAAAGCCAACTCTGCCCATTCCTTTATTGGCCTTGCCTACTAGAATACTCAGACATCCTTCTAGTTGAAAATTTTTATGTCTTGTGCTTTCATTTATAGTGATACAACAGTAGGATATGCTACATTTGAAATCTAGGGTATGCTTCAACAACAGTAACATTCCACATCAGCTCAGCTCCTATACAGCCTTCTGTAAACCTACAGGGTGGAGGTATGTCATTGAATTAATTACCCAGCAAAGGACTGTAATTCTTGCTTTGTCCAATAGGTGGCTGTCTACCCATCAGAGATTTTCTGATAAGATTCTGTAATTCTTTGTCAGATGTGCATGCATGAGCTCATTTCCACCAAGTTACCATGCCTTCAAATTGCCAGACAAGAAAGAAACCAACAAGTTTCTGAAACTAAACTAAGGCATGATCAATCAGTCAATCAAAAAGCATTTGTTAAGGGCTTAATAAGTGCTGGGCACTGTGCTAAACCCTGCAGATGCAAAGAAAAGTTAAAAACAGTCCTTGCAGGAGCCAAGATGGCGGAGTAGAAAGACACACATATGCTAGCTCCAAACCCACAGCCCATAAAATATCTGTAAAGAGGAACTCCCAACAAATTCTGGAGCAGCAGAAGCCACAGAACAACAAAGTGGAGGAGATTTCTGTTCCAGAGGGACCTGAAAACCTGATGCAAAAGGTCTGTGGAACACCAGACCCGGAGCCGAGCCCAGCCCTGCCTTGGCTGCATGGCACTGAGAGGAACAGATCTGAGCAGGCTTCAGGGACAGAATCTCCAGGGGCCACGAGGGTACCTCCACCCACAGGTGGTGGGGGTTGGTGAGAGAGTCTTTTTGGGTGGCCGACAGGGGAGTGGGGTGTCCTCATGGCTCGGGCCCCCTCGGGAGGCAGCGGAAGGAGTGGCAGCGGACAGGGGCTCCCCAAGCAGGAAGGAGCCTGGATCCATTGTTGAAGGTCTCTGCATAAACCCCCTGAGGGAACTAAGTCCCATGTGGCGGCCCTGCCCCCACCTGAGCAGCTGAACTTAATCTCATATTGAATAGCAGCCTCGCCCCCACCCAAAGCCTTGAGGCTGGGAAGCAGCATTTGAATCTCAGACCCCAAAGTGCTGGCTGGGCGGATCTGGAGGAGAGGTGGGGGTGGAAAGAAAACTCAGAAGGCAAGTCACTGGCTGGGAAAATGCCCAGAAAAGGGAAAAAAAAATAAGACCATAGAAGGTTACTTTCTTGGCGAATAGATATTTCCTCCCTTCCTTTCTGATGAGGAAGAACAATGCTTACCATCAGGAAAAGACACAGAAATCAAGGCTTCTGTATCCCACACATCCAAAATAAATGGGCTCAGGCCATGGAAGAGCTCAAAAAGGATTTCGAAAATCAAATTAGAGAGGTGGAGGAAAAACTGGGAAGAGTAATGAGAGAGATGAAAGAAAAGCATGAAAAGCAGGTCCACACCTTGCTAAAGGAGACCCAAAAAAATGCTGAAGAAAATAACACCTTGAAAAATAGGCTAACTCAATGGGCAAAAGAGATTCAAAAAGCCAATGAGGAGAAGAATGCTTTCAAAAGCAGAATTAGCCAAATGGAAAAGGAGGTTCAAAAGCTCACTGAAGAAAATAGTTCTTTCAAAATAAGAATGGAAGAGATGGAGGCTAATGACTTTATGAAAAACACAAAACAAAACCAAAAGAATGAAAAAAATGGAAGATAATGTGAAATATCTCATTGGAAAAACAACTGACCTGGAAAATAGATCCAGGAGAGACAATTTAAAAATTATGGGGCTACTTGAAAGCCATGATCAGAAAAAGAGCCTAGACATCATCTTTCATGAAATTATCAAGGAAAACTGCCCTGAGATTCTAGAACCAGAGGGCAAAATAAATATTGAAAGAATCCACCAATCACCACCTGAAAGAGATCCAAAAAGAGAAACTCCTAGGACCATTGTGGCCAAATTCCAGAGTTCCCTGGTCAAGGAGAAAATATTGCAAGCAGCTAGAAAGAAACAAATCAAGTATTGTGGAAATACAATCAGGATAACACAAGATCTAGCAGCTTCTACATTAAGGGATCGAAGGGTGTGGAATAGGATATTCCAGAAGTCAAAGGAACTAGGACTAAAACCAAGAATCACCTACCCAACAAAACTGAGTATAATACTTCAGGGGAAAAAATGGTCTTTCAATGAAATTGGGGACTTTCAAGCATTCTTGATGAGAAGACCAGAGCTGAAAAGAAAATTTGACTTTCAAACACAAGAATGAAGAGAAGCATGAAAAGGTAAACAGCAAAGAGAAGTCATAAGGGACTTACTAAAGTTGAACTGTTTACATTCCTACATGGAAAGATAATATTTGTAACTCTTGAAACTTTTCAGTATCTGGGTAGTGGGTGGGATGACACACACACACAGAGAGACAGAGAGCACAGAGTGAATTGAATAGGATGGGATCATATCTTTAAAAAATGAAATTAAGTGGTGAAAGAGAAATATATCGGGAGGAGAAAGGGAGAAATGGAATGGGGCAAATTATCTCTCATAAAAGAGGCCAGCAAAAGACTTTTTAGTGGAGGGAAAATGAGGGGAGGTGAGAGAAAAACATGAGGTTTACTCTCATCACATTCAACTAAAGGAAGGAATAAAATGCACACTCATTTTGGTATGAAAACCTATCTTACAATACAGGAAAGTGGGGGAGGAGGGGATAAGCAGGGTGGGGGGGATGATGGAAGGGAGGGCAATGGGAGGAGGGAGCAATTTGAAGTCAACACTCTTGGGGAGGGACAGGATCCAAAGAGAGAATAGAAGCAATGGGGGGCAGGATAGGATGGAGGGAAATATAGTTAGTCTTACACAACACAACTATTATAGAAGTCATTTGCAAAACTACACAGATATGGCCTATATTGAATTGCTTGCCTTCCCAAAGGGAATGGGTGGGGAGGGAGGGATGAAGAGAAGTTGGAATTCAAAGTATTAGGAACAACTGTCGAGTACTGTTCTTGCTACTAGGAAATAAGAAATACAGGTAAAGGGGTATAGAAAGTTATCTGGCCCTACAGGACAAAAGAGAAGATGGGGACAAGGGAAGGGAGGGATGACAAAAGAGAGGGCAGATTGGTGATAGGGGCAATTAGAATGCTCAGTGTTTTGGGGTGGGGGGAGGGGACAAATGGGGAGAAAATTTGGAACCCAAAATTTTGTGAAAATGAATGTTAAAAGTTAAATAAATTAATAATAAAATAAAATAAAATAAAATAAAAAATAAATAAAAATAGTCCTTGCCTTTAAGGAGATCCGATTCTATTGGGAGATACAACATGCAAAAATATTACACATATAAGACATATGTAGTGCAAATAAAAAGTAATGTCAGAGGAAGGCACTAGTGGGGAGGAAACTGGAAAGGTGTTATTGCAAAAGATGGGTTTTAAACTGAGAGCTAAAAAAATACACAAAAGTCAGGAGACAAAGATGAGGAGGGAAAACATTCCAGGCATGGAGAAGAGTGAAAAAGCTCAGACTTAGGGGATGGAGCGTCATGTGCTAGGAACAGCAAGAAAATTGCTATTGCAGGATTAGACTTACACCTGTTGGATGAGTCATGAATTACACTTCCTCATTGGATAATTCAGTGACATACTGCCATCCTGTAGACTCTCAGAAGGCAGTACATGAACTGTTACATTGAGGGAAGCAATGAAAAAGAAGACTGGAAGTATAGGAGGGTTGCAAAGGCCTTAAAAAGGCAAGTAGAGGATTTTATATTTGACCCTAGAATCTATAGAACCACTGGAGTCTATTGACCCGGGGAGTGACATGGTCAGAACTTTTCAACAGCTGAGTACAGGATCAATTAGTCAATATGGCTCTGAATTATTGGAAAATTATAAGAAAATATATGGCTTCACCCCTAGCACACATCGGAAATTTTGCCTTTTCAATCAACAACCTCCACATAGGCAATGATAATTTGATTCACAATGTTCACATGGTTTATTAAACAGCAAAACATGTGTAGGGAAGGGTGGCTTAAAACAATGAAAATATTTATATTTGCCAGAGAGTAAAATATCATTTCTCTTTCTTCTTTAGAGTTAAATGCTGCCACATTCCATTTTCTTAAATAACAGAATTCCCTTATACACATATACATGTATGTATGTAAATATACAAATAAATTATATAGTGTTTCGCACTTCATCTTATATCTTAAAATACACAGATATTTCTATTTTATTCCCAAAGTTGAATATTAATTACATATTTACAAGCAAAGCTTTGTCATCCAGAGACAAAAATTAACATAGAAGGAGAATGACAATGTGGGAAAGTATCAATCTGTTTTCCCTAAGAGTATGTGAAACTGATTGATAGCTCTCTCTTTGGCAGACAAAGCAAGGATCCCCAATATCAGTTTCTAGTCGAATTTCTCATCTGGGAAACTTTACGCTTGTAATAAATAGGCATAGTCAGGCAAAATGAATCCACACAGGAATCATGTACAAAAATGTATATCTCTTTCTGCACTTGTTTCTGTTATTTCTCTTTCAGGAATTGGAAGAATGAGTAAATAAAAAGTACTTCCTGGACAAAAACTTATTGTGATGCTGGGGACTCCCAAAACAAACCCAGAAGCAAATAACTCCAAAAATTAATAAGTAAAAACTCAGAGAGGAACATATTGGCCACAAGATCAACTAGAATTCCTGAAAGAAATGGCACAAGAGTTTAAAAAAAGAACTATAAAAAAGATATTGTAAATGAAATGAGAACACTAGAAGAAAGAATTAGATAAGAAATGAGAGTTTTGCAGGGAAAATTAACAGCTTAAGTCCAAGTGACAGACTCCTAGAAAATTAGAAAGGACCAAAAAGAAATTAATGACTACTTGAGACAGTAAGACATATAAAAACTATGCCAAACAGATAAACAAAACATAAGAAAATATTAGATATCTCATATAAAAAACAACTTACATGGAAAATGAATTAAGGAGAAATAATTTTAAAATCATTGGACTACCTGAAATTCATGATCATGAAAAAACTGGTAGATCTAGGCATGTTTGTAGGCAGAAGGGAAAAAGCCAGTGGGATCAAAGGTACAAATAACACAGTTCCCATTTGCAAGAATGGCCATCTTTTTCTCTGAGACTAGAGTAATTCATTCCAATAAACATATGTTAACATACCCTGCATTACATAAGACTCTGGGGGTACAAAGATTAAAATGAAAATAATTCCTCTTCCCAAGAAGTTGACTTTGGAGGTGAAGGTGTGCATTCTTTGAGAAAGCAAAGATCAAAATGACCCTTTAGAATCATAGGTACACAGAGGTACAAAGAAGTTTACACTGCTATATTTTTTTATGAATGTGGCAGCTCCTACTCCAGCTGTCTATCTGACACCTTTTACAATCTTAAGTTAATACGAAGGAAGAGAAAAGCCTTTTCTAATATCCACCTGTGTTATTCCAGGCTGTAGCAATCCCCTGCTGCTTAGAGTCCCTTTCAACTTATCTCCCTTGGAATATTTCCCAGGACAAGTTGTCTTTAAATAATAAAGTTCTCTTTCCTCCTGATGGGCAAATGCTTGTAATGACTTCCATGAAACATTTGGGTCATTTGTAGCCCTTGAGGCATTTATGTGATTCTCATCATTACAAAATACATCCCATTAAGATGATACATAATCTGAAGAGAAGTTAATGAACCTGCACCCTGGCCAGATAATTCAAACTTTAAGGGTGATATTAACTAAAATAAAATAAGAAAAAGAAGAAAAATCAGGTTCATTGTACACCAGAGAGCACAGGCTTTATCCTTTTGGTTCATAAAGCCAAATCTACTACTCAAGAGCTTTTCAGAGTGTTATTAGAGGAGCCGAAAAACACATCTATGTACATAATTAAGTACTCCCTTGGGGACCATAAAAGGACTGGCCCTGGCTCCACAGGGAAACATGTGTGAAGCTTGATTCACAAGCCAGGAAGAGAATGGCATTACCTTTACCCTTGGTGTAAAACAGAAATGGAAGATACTGTATACGCCTATATGCCATGGGAAGGAAAACATTTGCTCAGCACCTGCTAGCAACACACACAATTGTAAAGGGAACTGAGATTATATTGGATCCTTCCAGTCTTTAACCTAGAGCTTAATGTGTGTACTAAAGCAGTCAAAGTATAAGACCTATATTTGACCTACTTCAAAGATTTAAGGAAAAAGCCTAGTGTAGATCATTTGGGCAGCAAGGGGAGATGGGAAGGGAAGGATTGTTTTAGAGGCAGTTGCATCAGAGCAGAAAAAGGCACTGGATTCAGAGCCCAAGAACCTGGGTTTGGATTCTGGTTCTGCTGCTTGCTAACTATGTGAACTTGGGGGAGTCGCTTCATCAGTCTGGGCCTCAGTTCACTTATCTGTTAAATGAGATTTTATTTTTGGACTGGATGATCTCTAAGGTTTTTTCCAGCTCTAAATCTATACGATCCACTAATCTCTTTTTTGGTTGCCAAAAATGTAATTTACAAAGCAAATAGCCACTGGTTTTGCAAAACCTACTGAAACACAAGGTCTTCTGTTCCCCTCATGACTCTGTAGCAGCTGTGAACTATCAAATACTATTTCTAGGAGTGTGCTGACATCAGTCGATGATCATACATCAAGCTGCTTTGGCATGACACACTGTGCATGTTTAGGTTGTGGAAATGGAAGAGCTAAACAGAGTTAGAGTTAACTCTATTTGAAGCGTCAGGACCATATCCAGGTTTGCCAAAGCAATACCTTCCTGTATCAGTCATTCCCCAACCTCTGAAAAGGCTATACTAATGTGGGAGATGAGAAAAAAATCTTACTTATGGTAAAACAAAGCAGTGGAGAACTTCCAAAAGTATGAAATGTAACTTCAAACTGATTCTACAGATTATTTTTTTTATGTAGGTCCCTTCTCTATATTTTTTAAAAATAAGTTTTATTGTTGTTGTTTGTTTTAATACCAAAGTAATTTCCAGATATACATTACCTTTCCTGCCCCTGCCATATCACCTTTTTGTGTTTTGTTTCTTTGTTTTTTGGACTGAATCTCTCCATCTCAGCCAAGCTGGGAGTGTAGCAGCCACTCACAAGCCAGTCTCAGCACAGTAACCTTGACCTGTTCTACCTCTGAGTAAGGCCAGTTTTCCTCTCCTTAGGCAACCCAGTTTCCACCCATTCCTCCTTCACCTCTCCCCCCTCTCAGGGGCTTACTACATTGATGTTGGATTTATTGAGGACACCTGATTGGCTTCCCACATTGCAGCTCAGAACTCTCAAGCTTAAGCAATTTACTAACCTCAGCCTCTCCCAGTAACAGAAAATACAGATATTTGCCACTATGTCCAGCTACATTAACATTTTGTGAAGCAAAATGAAGCCTCAAAAATGAGAATTTCTACAAGATGACTCCCACATATTTACTAAGCTCATATTCTAAGATTTCATGATAGATTTAATAATAGAAATAACTTTCTTCAATGATCTTCTGATGGTTAGACATTAAGTGAAGCATGGAACATTGAGACATACTTGCCAAAATATTTCATCACTGTTACTGAAGGTGCCTAGTACGGAGTCCAGATGGAAGGGGGAGTCCATATAGATATCGACATCTTCCACATACCTCTTTTTGCAGGTGATTCTACATTGATTGTGTTAAACCCTGAAATAGTAGGGTCCTTCCTTATTGAGCTCCATTACCATTCAAAATAATTCAATCTAACAATGCACACAAGCAAAACCAAGTGGATGAAGAATGCCTATTTTCTGTATTATGCCATGCATTTAGACTTTCCATCAATTTGGTCCATTAGTACACAAATTTTGGACAAACACTGCAAATGAACAACACGAAAATTGAAGAGGAGGAAGACAGAGGCTGAGGTAGATTTTGGGAAGTTGTACAAAACTTTCAATTATACCAGGTGACTGGGACTTAGAGCTCAGAGAAGGTAGAGACTACTGTAGGTTGTTTGCTATTTCCCAAACTTGGCATTCCATCTCCTATCTTGGTGGCTTTGTATGTAGGCTGTCCCTTATACCTATAATGTAATCCCTTCTCACTTCTACCTCTTAGGATCCTCAGTTTCCTTCAAGGTTCAGCTCAGCTGTAACCCTTATAGAAAGCCTTTCCTGATCCAACTAGTTGTTGATATTTTCTTCTTTCTCAAATTATCATGTATTTGCCTATCTGGCTATATATTATATTCCTGAGTAGACCAGAAGCTCTTTGATGACAGGGACTGTTTTTGTTTTTGTTTTTGTATTTATAGCTTCAGCATCTAACAACATAATAGCTATTTAATAAATGCTTGTTGATTTGAATCAGATTAAATGACCATAAACTAATCCCTGAAACAAAACTCTATTTAAAAAAACTATTCTATACAACATGACTAATGTGAAAATATGTTTAATAGGAATGTATATGTAGAGCCTATATCAGATTACATGCCATCTTGAGATGGAAGGGAATTGGAGGGGGGGAGAAAATATAAAACTTTTGTAAGAGAATGTTGAAAACTAAACATAAATAAACTAACTTTAAAAAAAAACAGTATTTTCCTAGTAATGTCATATGACAATGAATCATAGCACACCATAGTCTCTGAAGAATCAAAATTGTAGGGTATCTCACAGGGCAATTGATGAGCACAAATGGGCTGTAGCATATTATAAATTATGATTCATATACACAAGAAGTGTTTTAAGAGAAATTATCCAGAAGATATGTATCCTGAAAAGAAGATGGTCCAGTTATGTTACAAGAGTGGTGGATGAGTGATGGAAAGTCCAAATCCTGCACTACTACCCAAAGAATGGTAAAAGATCTAGAGGAAGGCCATTAGAACACTAGATTTCTGGACCTCTTTCCATTCTTACCCTTGTGGAAGATTTATAGAAGGATATAACCAAGAATTACCCAGAATGAGAAAGTATGACTAGGTTGTAATCTGTACCATTGGAAGGGGTGCTCATATCAATAAGCTTTCAGATCTATTGAAATAATGAGGTATTCTCTCAATGACACTGTGTAAGTACAACTCATGGAGCAATACTATCTCTGAAAAATCAAAATTATAGGTCACTTAAAGTGCAATGAAGAAACGGTATAGTAGTCATAAGAAGGCTACATGATAATCAGCCATAGTTAGGGGGAAGCAGTATGGTATAGTGGATGGAACAGTGATACTAAAGGCAGAGATCCTGGGTTCAGGTCCTACCTTTAATATTTGCTACCTCTACCTCCTTGGGGAAGTTATTTAACATCACTGGGCATCAGTTTCCTTCTTCATCTGTAAGATGAGATGACCTCTGAAGTCTCTTCCAGGTTTGGGCCTTTGAGCTATGCTTGCATGTAAGCAGTTGTAAATGTATATATCTAACACAAGTCGTCATCTAACATGGAAGATTGGTGCTACAGTGGAAGACAGAGTAACATAGTGCTGATGTGCAGTCTGAAATACAGGGCCTAAGTCTAACAAGTTGAACCTGGGCCCCGGTAACAAAGGAGGATTTGTGTTATAGAGATTTGTTTAAATATCTAAGATCTGAGATCTGGCCAGCTCTGTCTCCAGGGAGACTGCTATTTCTACCTTTCCGTGGAGTAGAAAGAAGGTCTTGCATCAACATTCATTCCCTATAGTTTCAGGAGGGTTGTTGTGTTAGAATTTTATCACTTATACATGAGATATTTTCAGTGTAAGGATTTGGTGCTCTTTTGGGGTTCAAGATAAAAATCATTTTCCTGTCACTCCAAAGGGGAGAAGAATAGTTAACTTGAGTTCCCATCCACCAAATGTTAATTACACAAGTCAATCAATCTAAAAACAATAAGAATTCTAATATGGCCTACATACAAAACTTCTCTAATTTACAACTCAGACTCCCCCAAATTCTCTCCAACTCAACATGTCCAAAGCAGAGTTCTTCCTCTTTCCTCTCAAACCCACCATTGTTCCTAAGTTTCCCATTTCTCTCAAGGGCACCACAATTCTTCTAGTTATCCAAGTCTGCAACTCTAGAATCATTCTCAGTTGTTCTCTCTCTCGCATCCCTTGTATCCAATCAGCTGCCAGTTCTTATAGATTCTACCTGCATAACAATGTCTTACATATAAATCATTTTGTCCACTCATACCACATCCAACCCAGTTCAGGCTCTCAACAGTTTTCATGTGCACTATTGCAATTGTCTCCTAATTGCTTTTCCAATCTCTAATTTCTCTCCTCTCTATTCCATCCTATACACAGCTGCCAGATCTCAAGATATTAGCAAGAGGCTGAGTAACTATGGATAGTCTTATCTTTAGCATTGGTTTTAGCATTTATGGTTGGCTGGATAACACAATTCCATTTTAATACTTCATAGATTCATTATTTCATTCTCATCGGCACTCCTTTTATCTGTATAGGTCTTGGTTAAAATATTCATCACTCTATAGTTCTCCTGGTGATGAATATCCTCAAACTTAGCTATGCTTGGATGACCATACAGGGTCATCTTCTGCAGCCTGTATTTCACAAACATAGTCCTCAGAAATCTAGGAATCAATACGGTAAAGCATCAAAGTAGGATTTCAATGGAAGAACAAACTTGAACCAAACAATTTAATGAATAATCATTTATCAAGCACCTACTATGTACAAGCAATCAGCAAACATTTGTTAATTCTCATTCATTAAGCAAGCAAGCCACTGTACTGAATGCTAAGGACACAAAAATAGATGAGATATAGTGTCTGCCTTCAAAGAGCTTACAAACAAGGAATTTCACATACACAATAAACAAAACCATAGACATCAAAACTGAGAACTGGAAGGATTTTTGTACCAAGCACAAGCTGACTCGGTTCTGCCATCTAGGGTCAAATTTACATCCTCAGCAGGATGCTGCGGAACATTAGCTAATTATGTTTACACAGTCATAGACTTAGCATTTAAGTATTTATTAAGCACTTAGTATATGTCCAGGACTATGCCAAGTGTTGAGAATACAAAAAAGCAAAAATCAGTTCATGCGCTCAAGGAGCTCAAAATCTAATGTGGGATGTTAGAAGTCCAGTTACCTCAAAGGATCATAGATGTAAAACTGGAAGAGACTTTGAGGGATGAGACTAAGACCCAGAGAGATTCAATGACTTACCCTTGGACACACAACTTTAATAAGGGCCAGAGCCAGGATTCTAACTGTGGTCCTTCAATTCCAAGTCAAAGCCTCTTTCCATTACACCATACTGCCTCCCCAAAATAGATAACTAAAACCTAATTAAAATCAGAGTTTTATCAGAGATGACTCACCATTCTTCTTCCCCCCCAAAAAACCCCAAAGCAAACTATATAAAATGGCACCAGGAGACCATATGTACTTTTTAAAATCATATTTACAACCTAAATTCCTGCTAGAATACCTTATAAGAAGGAACATTTTAAATTACATTTCCTCTTCTATGTCAGTTTCCCAAAAATTCATAATGTAAAGTTTATACATGTGTAAATTGATAACTAATGTGGGTTACTGAGTCACAATAAATAGTATTTAAACCTTTGAATCAAGAAGTGTGACCATATCAACCTCCCCACTTACTCTCCAACTCAATAAACTACAGAGGCTTCTTTTAACCTCCACTATCAAATATAATTATCTTATATACATATATATGACATAAACATAATATTTCTCAAATATAATAATGCTCTTTGCTTTGAAATCTCTTCACAGCTTAGCCCCTTCACTCCTTTCCAATCTTCTTATACTTTACTCCCTCCACATAGTCTACAATCCACTAACACTAGCCTCCTTTCTGTTCTTTACACAAGATGTGTCATGTCTCAGCTCTTTGCCTTTTCTCTAGTTTTCCCCATACCAGGAATGTTCTCCCTCATCCCTGCTTCTGGCTTCCCTGGCTTCCTTCAAATCCTAGCTAAAATCCTATCTTCTACAGAAGCTTTTCTCAACCCTGTCCTTAATGCCTGTGCCTTCCCTCTGCTGATTATTTCTAATTTGTCTTGTATATAGCTTGTTTGTACATAATTGTTAATATGTCATCTCCCTCATTAGACTGTGAGCGCCTTCAGAATAGGGACCGTCTTTGGCCTTTTTATTGTATGTTCTTGCAGAGTAAATGATTAATAAGTGTTGATTGAGTAATTGATTAAAGTCAATTTAAACAGGTAGTAATAATCATTTACACTGATGTACAGTTACAAAGCTTTTTCATAGGCATTATTTTGTTTGATCCTTATAGTAACCCTTGGAGCTAACTGGTACTAGTCACAGAATCTCAGAGTTAGAATAGGCTTGAGAGAGCATTTAACTGATTGTGATAAGATGTCCTCTGAGATCCTTTCCAGCTCTAGAGCTATGATCCTTTGAATCCAGCCTGAACAGAAATTTCCTCTATGGTGTCTAGAGATCCTTGGCATCCAAATCCTTAACAAATAGTCATTTAGCATTCTCTTCAAGGCTTTCAGATCTAGGAAACACTCTGTGAACTGAAGTAATCCCCTTTTATTTGAGGTAGCTCTTTTTTTAAACATTTATTTTCAGTTCCAAATTTTGTCCTCCCCTTCCACCCCTGAGAAGGCAAGGAAAACAAAACTCATTACAAATACATGTGTGTGTGTGTGTGTGTGTGTGTGTGTGTGTGTGTGTGTGTGTGTGTGTGTGTGTGTGTGTAGAGAGAGAGAGGGAGAGGGAGAGACAGAGAGAGAGAGAGAGAGAGAGAGAGAGAGATGAAAAACAAATTGCAGTAGTAGCCAAGGTGAAAGAAAGAAAGGGGGAGGGAAGGAGAGAGGGAGAGAAAAGAAGGAAGGAAGGAAGGAAGGAAGGAAGGAAGGAAGGAAGGAAGGAAGGAAGGAAGGAAGGAAGGAAGGAAGGAAGGAAGGAAGGAAAAGAAAGAAGCAAAGAAAGAAAAAATAAGTTTTGCTCTGTACTCTGAGCCTATCAGTTCTCTGTCTGAAAGTAGATAGCATGTTTCATCTTTAGTGCTTTACTAAGTCACAGTTGATTAGCTGTTATTGTGTACGTTGTGTTACTGCTGTTATGTACATTGTTCTCATTCTGATCATTTCATTTTGTATCAGTTCATACATCAGTTCATTCCTTGGTTTTCTGAAACCATTCCCTTCACCTTTTCTTACCACACAACAGTATTTCATCACATTCACACAACTTCTTCAACCATTTCCCAATTGGTGGGCACACTCTGTTTCCAGCTCTTTGCCAATACAAACACATACACACAAAGCTGTTATGAATACTTTTGTACATATGTGCCCTTTTGCTCTTTCAATGATCTCTTTGGGGTGTAGACCAAGAAGCAGTATTGCTGGGTCAAAGGGTATGACCAGTTTTATAGTTCCTGGGATATAATTGCAAACTGATTTCCAGAATGGTTAGACTAGTTCACATTTCTACCAACTGTGTACCCATTAGTGTACCCATTTTCCCACATCCTCTCTAGCATTTGTCACTTTCCTTTTTGGTCATCTTAGCTAATTTTATGAGTATAAAGTTGCATCTCAGAATTTTTTAATTTGTATTTCTCTAGTTATTAATGATTTAGGGCACTTTTTCACATAACTATTGAGAGGTTGCATTTCTTTTTCTAAAAAGTCTGTATCCTTTCACTGTATATCAAATTAGGTACTAGCTCTTATTCTTATAAATTTGACTCAATTTTCTATACATTTTAGAAATGAGACTTTTATCAGAGAAACTTGCTGCAAAGATTTTTTTCCCTCAGTTTCCTGCTTTTCTTCTAATTTTAGCTGCATTGGTTTTGTTCAGGCAAAAACTTCTCAACTTTAATCAAGCTATTCACTCTACTTTCTGTGAACCTTTCTATCTCATTTGGTCATGAATTCTTACTGCATTCATAGATCTGATAGGTAATTTCTTCCATTCTCTACTAATTTGCTTAGGATCTCATCCTTTATGACTAAATCACGTACTCACTTGGAGTTTATTGTGATAAAACTTTAATGCCTTGTTTGAACTCAGCCCTGCATGGTTGAGAAATCATAGCATATTTGTTTAATACTTATTATGTTATTGTGACCTCAGAAACTTTCTAGGGGAACCAGATCCAAAGATTAATATAAGGAATTTTCTCCCCCTATACATCTCAAACAACCTACGTGCCTTATCTGGAAACTGCCTCTGTGCTGACCAGTCAGCTGCTGTTTGCTTATTCCTTTGTTTAAATCTTATATATTGTATAACTTACAAACACTTGAGAGGAGTAGACTGCCCCTTTTTTGGCTCTCCCCTCCGCCAGATAACTTAGTAGAAAACTTCCTTCTAAATTATTTCAGTACTGATTTTATCCTTGGTACATCACCACCCTAATATATGGTGTGAAATGCTGGTCTATGTCTAATTTCTGCCAGACTACTTTCCAGTTTTTCCCAAATAATTTTTGTCATATAGTGACAGTAGTCAATATCTTTGGGTTTATCAAACACTACGTTACTATGTTTATTTGCTTTGTACATTATATTCCTTATCTGTTCCACTAATCACTCTATATTTCTACCCAGTACCAAGTTGTGCTAATAATTATAATTTTGTAGTATAGCTTGAGATCTGATACTTCTTTCCCATTTTTCTTTTCAATTCCCTTGATATTCTTGTTCTTTTTTTCCTTCAGATAAATTGAGAAAAAGAGAGAGATAAAGAGAGAGACACAGAGTAAGGCCTCTACCAGAAAAGCTATTATACACAGAATTACAAGTATCCCTAGAGTTTATGAGTATCTTTAAGATTAACAATTGCTTAATCAAGAATTTCTGTTTTGTTTCCCTCCTTCATTCTATAATAGTGTGAATTACACATCCACAATGGGTAATTGTCCTTAGGCTCCTAGGGAATTCCATGCATATGTTATCCCAGGAGTTTTGGGGTTGAGGGTTGGGGGTGGCGGTAGGAAGAAGGCCACAGGTGTAACTAGAATAGAATAACTGGATTTTTATCCCAAGGCAGAAAATTTAGAGGGTAGTAATAGTATCAGACTAGAGGGAAGTCACTCCTTCCTCCACCTGCCCCACCCTTACCTCTTCTGTGAGGCACTCGCCCTCTTTCCTTCAGCAGCCTACAAAACTTTTATGTCATGGGGTGGGATCCTTTCCTCTGGTGGCCCCCACATATTAGGTGATCCTACCACTTCCACTAACTGCTATATGGTTATTCAGTCCAAGGCGAAGAAATTGCTATTTATGACTTTACTGTGAAAATAATAATAATAATAAATATTTATATAGCATTTTAAGGTTTTCAAAATACTTTCTATACTATGTAATATGCTGTGTGTGTGCATGTGCACAAACTTACTTGACATTCAAAAGTACTCTCTGAGGGAGGTGCTACCATTAATCCTAATCCTATTTTATGCACAAAGAAACTGAGGCTGAGATCAGGAGTGAACTTCCAAAATGTACCTGGGCCATTTATGTCATAAGAGAATATCTGACATAGTGATTACTTATGGTATATGCCATTTCTATCACTCAGCATCGAACCTATATTCTGCTCTATCACTGAGATTGTTCTGAAAGTTCAAAAGAATTACAGTAGGAAGAAATGGTAGATTTAAGATAGGCTGAACCCTTTTGGGCCTGGTATGCTATAGTCCACGGGGTCACAAAAAGTCCTACACAACGGAACAACAACAAACCCCTTAGGATACAACTGGCTTGTCTGTGCAAAGAGGAGCTGACCTAAGTAAACCTGTTGAACACAAAAAAGGGCCCAGATGTTACCAAGTGAGTATCCCAGAGAGTCTGGCATTACACTGGCACTTGTTGTGTTCTGCTAGTGTTTCGACACTCTGGGAAAGCAGCCCAGGGCCTGGTCTCACCCTCGGGTAGGTGGCTAATTCTCTGGGGAGTGCAAGTCTGTGATGATTCAATAAGTTAGACACAATCCAAGGAACATATTTGCAAAGGTAATTAATTCAAGACTACCCTGCTCCCTAGAGACTTGGTTGAGAGCCCCAAATGTTACACTGATGACTAACTGACATGATCCAACCAATTGCCAAGTCCTGTTGATTCTAGCTCTACAGTATTTTTGAGATCAATTTCTATCATTCACTTTAAGCCATTCCTAATCCTAGAAGGCATTCCCAGCTTCACCTCTACCTATCAGAATCCTATCTCCCTTTAAGTTCAGGTACCACATCCTCTATGAAACCTTCCCTCTTAGCCTAACCTGTCCATTACTGCATCCTTCCTCCAATTATGGAACACATATTGTATTCTCCCATCAGAATGTAAGCCCTTTGAGAGTAAAGATATTCATCTTTTCATTCACTTATTTAACCTCTCTTTGCCTTGGTTTCTTTATAAACATATTTTGTTGTCGTTCAGTTGTTTTTCAGTTGTATCCAACTCTCTGTGTCACCATTTGGGGTTTTCTTGGCAAAGATTTGCTGTTTCCTTCTCCAGTTTATTTTACAAATGAAAAAAATTAGGTAAATAGGATTAAGTGACTTGCCCAGGGTCACACAGATAGTAAGTATCTGAAGCCAAATTATATGACTTTTGAGTTTCCTTCCAGTTCTAAAGCCTGGTTGGAATTTCTTGAATGAAATCTTATCCTTTGTTTTAGTTTGACCACCTAAAGATTAGTATGAAATATCTATAAAAGACAGGACTAGAGGAAGATTTTTCAGAACAATCTTCAGAGAAGAATATAATTTATAATATGGATAATATAAATGAATATATGATGATGATAGCCACTTGATTAGTAATGACACTTACTACTTAGAATAGCTCACATTTTTATATCTCCTTAAGTTTTCAAATCCTGTACAGGTTATTACATTTGATCCTCACAACAACTCTGGAAGGTTAACACTATTAATATTCCCCATTTTACAGATGGGGAAACTGAGACTGAGGTTATGTGATCTCCCAGGGTTACACAGCTAGTAAGCATCTGAAGAGGGAGATGAACTCAGATCTCTCTAACTTCAAGCCCAGAGCTATATTTATTGAGCTCCCTTGAATTAAACCATATATTATAGGGTTAAAGTTCATGAGAGGTCAGAAGAGAGGCAAATAATGATAACAGATAACATTTATAGAATATGTAGCTAGGTAGCACAACGGATAGAGTAGAAGTCAGGATAACCTGGAATCAAGAAGACTCATTTTCCTGAGCTCAAACATTCCTCAGACGTTTACTAGCTGTGTGGCGGTGGGCAAGTCACTTAACCCAATTTGTCTCAGTTTCCTCAGGATCTTTGTAAAGGAGATGGAAATGAGAGATGAAGCTTGATGTGTGGAAAACACCAAGTAGGCCAGTATGGTTGGACTGTGGAAGGATGTGAGGTCAAGGAACAATTTCCAAGGAAAGGAAGCAAGCAGTCAAGTTGTGAAGAGCTTTAAACATAAAACAGAGGAGTTTTTATACAGACAAAGGAGAGCAATGTGTGTCTAAAAAATCTAGAAATGCTTCACGAAAGAGGTAGCACTTAGCCTGGAACTTGAAGGACCGGTAGAATTTGACAAAATCAACAGTGGGGAGGGAGAGGGGGGTATTTTATTCTTTTTTCTGATATTCTACATATATACACATATAATATATATACATATAAAATGTATGCATATCTATACGTACATTGTGTGTATATATATAATATGTGTGTGTGCATATATATATACATATTATATATATATACACACATTTATACATACAGAGAGATGCAATTAGGTGGCATGGTGGAACAGTAGATAGAATTTGAGGTATAGAGGAACACCTGAATTTCAATCCTGTCTCAGACATTTACCAGCTATATAATAACCCTGGGCAAGTCTCTCAGCCTCAGCTCTCTGAGCTCTCTCTCACCCTCTGTCGAATGTGGATGATAACAGCATTCTCCTTCCAAGGTTGTTATAAAGATCAAATGAGTTAATATATGTATAGCATACCACAAACCATTCAACTCTATATAAATGCTTTTCTACTGTTAGGAGTAACTAGTAGTCACAAAAATTTACGAATGGGAGGGAGGAGGGAGCAAGGCAACACAAACTTTAGGAAAATCTCTTTGGTGGCTATGTGGTGTATAAAATGAAAAGGGGAGATTGACTGACTAGAGGCAGGAAGACCAAATAGGAGGCTAATGCAATATAGTCCAGCAGAGAAGTACCTTAAGTGTCTGTAGGAGTGGAGAGAAGGAGGCACATCTGAGAGAGGTTATAGTTAGAAGATAGATTGGGCAGCAGATTGGATCTGTGGAGTAGACAAAAGTGAAGTCTGGTTGTGAGTGAAGTGATGCTGTGAGCCTGGGTGACCCCTCAATAGTTACAGGGAAGCCAGGAAGATGGGTGGATTTGTGGGGAAAGAGAGGGAGTTTCTGTTTTGCACAAGGTGAGCTGGAATGCCTACACCCTGTTTAAGATGTCCAGTATCAGTTATATGCAAAGCTCTTTAAATAATTTCATTCAGTGCTCACAACAGCCTAGTGAGGTAGGTAGGTCAAGTGTTTTTATTCCATTTTATAGCTGAGAAATGGAGTGTCAGAGGAATGAGAGCAACATGAGACTGAGTACTCTGGGAAGGCTTCATGAAGGATATAGCACTTAACCCAGGCCTCTAAATATGAGGATGATTTGAACAAGTCAGCAGTAGAGGGGAGAATGAGGGGAAGGAGAGGGAGAGGGAAAGAGAGGAGGAGGGGAAGAAAGAGGAGATTTTTATTCCTTTTTTCTGATGTTAGCAAATCATTGTATTTAGGCTTAATGTCAGGAAACACTTCTCAATTCTTAAGCTGTCTGAAGGTGGAAGGGGGTGCCCCAAGAGCTGGGGTCTGATGACCACTTGTTGGATCCATGATAGTGAAGTTACCTTTTGTGTATGTGTTGGACTAGATGCATGCAGAGGTCCTTTCCTACACTAAAATTCTATCATTATATTACTCTGTGAAGGTGCAGACAGTTAAGACGGCTACATTTGGAAACAAGAAATTTGAATTCAAACCCCAGATCAGCCAATTTTTTTTTTTTACCTCTGTGACCTTGGGCAAGTTACTCAACCCCTTTAGGGCACATTTTCATTACTGGTAAAACAAGGGGATTCAAACTAGATAACTCCTAATATCTCTTGAGGGTAAAGGCTGTTTGAGGCATTTTATTCCTATCTTCAGAGTTTAGCACAGTACCTGGAACATACGAAATGTATGTTGATTAATTGGATCCAGATGAGACAACATAGGATTTAAATCTGAAAATAATCTTTTTTTTTTTTGCTATTAAAATAGATGTATTTTTTTAAAGAAAAGGAAAAAAAGAATTTCTTACAAATGCTAGAGTGAAAAAATGAAGTACTAGACTATGAGTCAAGGCATCTGAATTTTAACCCCAGCTCTGTTTTGACATGCTGTTTGACCTTGGGTAGTTGTTTGATTTTTTTTAACCTCCTTAGGCTTCAGTTTTCTCTTCTATGTAAACATGAGGTTTTCAACTTCTTATCTCTAAGGAACTTTCCTGTCCAAGTTTTCTATGCTATTTAACCATAAGGAGGGAAAGGGATGAAATAAAAAGGAGGAAAGAAAATAAATGAAATAAAATTTGATTTAAACTTTTACTTTAAAAGAAAGAGGGGAAAGAAAAAAGGGAAGAAATAAAACAGAATACAGGTAATGATAACTCATATAGACAAGAGACTCAATAGGTAAACACTTGAGATATTTTAGGGTTTTTTCTCCCACTTGGCAACCTGAAAGTTTTATCTGCAGTTTACTGTTAAAAATTGCTTCCCTGCTAAGAAACTACAGGACTTTTTAGATGCAATTACACCTATTCTACATACAGGCAGCTCTCTTCTTTCTTTCCTTTTCCATTAATGAGCCATTGATGACTCATGAATAAGTTTTAAGAACCTCTTTAGAGACTATTCTGTTCTCATGAAAATCCTCTTCCATTTGTGCCCTTTCAGGTGTTCTATTTGTGGTTGCCTTGATTGCTTATATTGGTGGCATATTCCTTTAATTACCATAGCTTCCTTTTGCTGGCCTCAGCTTCCTTCTCTGACTTCTTCCAAAGCTGGTGACGATACGTCAGTTTTCAATGTAACCCAGCTCTTCTGAGAAGTACCACAGCAATTTCAGTAGATAAAGAAGTATTTCAATGAAGCTACTCCCTGTGGTCTAAGATGGTGCAAGATGATAACCTGAAACCTGCAAATGTTCCCAGTAATGGGACCAGAAATGAAAATCAGGTCCCAACCTGCTTCAGTCATAGCAAAGAACAAACCCTTGTGGCCAGGCAAAAAGATGGAAGGGCTGAGGGAATCAGACCATGCCTGCGGCCCTTCTGGAAGCCTGAAGCCAATTCTATTTCAGATATCTGGTCAGGGACAAGGAACAAAGCTAGTTCTCAATGGGTAACCATGCAAAGAGATTGAGATGGGGAAGAAATTAGCAAAAAGTCTTTGCACCACCAGAAGTCAGGGGGAGAGGACAGAGATTACACTGAGGCCAGGGCCAAGTCAAAGTTGCAAGAAAAAAATGCTTTTAAAAAAAATATTCATTTTTGTTTTAAAAAATCATCAGAATAAATGGGCTTTTCTTAAATATGGCAAACAGTATCTTTCCAAAACCAAAAGCTAGCATTATCAATAACGAAGAAACATTAGAGGCCTTTCCATTAAGATCAAGGGTAAAGTAAGATGTCCACTGTCACCATTAGTACTTGATATAGTTCCAGAAATTGCTAGCAATTGCAAGAAGACAAGATAAAAGCATTTTCATTCAGCATTTACAAAATCTAAAAGGAAATAATAGAAAAGGAAATCTCACTTAAAATAACTAAAAAATGACTAAAATAACTAAAAAATGAATAAAATATGAATAAATGAATAAAATATGAATGAATAAAAGTGAATAAATATCTACCAAAGCATGTATTAATTAGGGAAATTGTTGTCTTTTTTCCCAAGGTAGGTTATATTTTCAAGCTTTTGTTCCTCAAACTCTATATTACTGTGGCCAATTATTTCTTATTCTTCCTTGTCTAGTCTTTTTCATCTACTTTTCTATTTTCTATTTTCTGACTATTACCAAATAGTTTTGATTATTACTGCTTTATAATATAGTATGAGTACTGGAAGTGTGACATCCCCTTTATTCCTTCTTTTTTCACGATTTCCCTTGATTTTCTAAATCTTTCCCTCCAAATTAATTTTCTTATGAGTTTAATTGGTTTAATAGCATTAAATCTATATTAATTTTCATAATATTGCCACATGCCCAGATAAACAATGAATATCTCTCCAATTATTTTTTCTGTATTTCTTGAATAATCACAAGTTCAAGAATTAAAAGGGAAATAGAAAAACAAAGTAGGAATGCAAGGTTATTAGCACTACCATATCTTGAACTTTCCTATAAAGCACTGGTTTCCAAAGTGAGAGCAATGTCATACTCTCACTCCCAAGGGGTATATGATCAACAAATCTCTGAACACGTGCATCATATCCCACCCTAGCTATGCAGGTAAATGGTTAATAACCAATTCTCAGGGGGGAAATGTATATACAATACACTTTTAAATTTAATCTATAACATTAACATTTTTTCCCATCACTTTCTTAAGTTGTGGAAATTAACAAAACAATAAATCAAACCTTGATTTGTAGTATTTGCCAATTTCTAAAGTATAAATACTCCCACTAAAATTTTAATAATGGGCCAGAAAGAGTCAGCTGGAGTTTACTCCTGTATCTTACCCTCCCTACAACAGCCAACTTACTTCCAATATCTACAACCACTCTTTACTTATCATAGTGCAATACTCTACCAGTCCACCTTCATTTTTTCCAAGCATTTCTTTCCCCTTGAGAGCTAGGTATCCCCCTTCAGGAGCAATAATGCCTTTACTCATAGCAGCTATATATCAGGAAAAAACTATTATCATAAACAAATTGGAAGAGAAAGGAAAATATCTTTCACATCTATGAATAAAGAGAGAATTTTTAACCAAACAAGGGACACAGATTACCATAAAAGATAAATGGATAATTTTGATTACATAAAATTGAAAACTTTTGCACAAAAGCAACCACACCATTAAAATTAGGGGAGAAATAATTAGTGGGGAAAAATCTGCATAGCTATTTTATCAGATAAAAGTCTAATATCCAAAACACATTGATATTAATTGATTTTTATTAATTGATATTAATTGATTGAAATTGATGTTAATATACAAGAACAAGAGACATTTCCCAAAAGATAAATTGACAAAGGATATGAACAGCAGTTTTCAAAGAAAAAATGTTATAACCAAGAGATAGAAAGCATTATGAGATATATTAAATATAATAAATATATAAATTATATTAAATATAAAAATTTTTGCACAAAATCAGTGCAACCAAAATTAGAAAGAAAGCAGAAAGCTGAGAAAAAAACTTTCAATAAGTGTCAATACCTCATTTCTCAAATATATAGTTAAATGAGTCAAATTCATAAAAGTAAGAGCCATTACCCAAATGGTCAAAGGATATGAATAGGCAGTTTTCAGAGGAAGAAATCAAAACTATCTAGTCATATCAAAAAATGCTCTAGATAATCATTGATTAGAGGAGTGCAAATTAAAACAACTCTGGGGTACCACCTCACACCTATCAAATTGGATAATATGATGACAGAAAAGGAAAATGATAAATGTTGGAGAGGATGTGGGAAAATTGGACACTAATGCACTGTTGGTGGAGTTGTGAACTGTTCCAACCATTTTGGAGGACAATTTAAAGCTATGTCCAAAGGACTACAAGACTTTCATACACTTTGATCCAGCAATACCACTACTAGGTCTGTATCCCAAGGAGATTTTTTTTAAAAGGGGGGAGGATCTATTTACACAAAAATATTTATAGCAGCTCCTTTTATGGTGGCAAAGAATTGGAAATTGAGGGGATGTCCATCAATTGGAGAATAGCTGAACAAATTGTGGTATATGATTGTAATGGAATACTATTGTGCTATAACAAATGATAAGCAGGATGATTTCAGAAAAACCTGGAAAGACTTACATGAACTGGTGCAAAATGAAGTGAACAAAACCAGGAGAATAGCATATACACCAAGAGCAATATTGTACAATTATTTCTTATAAATGACAGCTATTCTCAGTAATACAGTGATTCAAGACAATTCCAAAGGACTCATAATGAAAAATTCTGTCCACCTCCAGAGAAAGAACTGATAGATTCTGAATGCAAATCAAAGCATACTGGTTTTCACTTTCTTTCATTTTTTGTGGGATTTTTGTCTGTATTTTCTTTCACAAAGTAACTAATATGGAAATATGTTTTGCATGACTGCACATGTACAATCTATATTAAATTGCTTACCATCTCAGGGAGAAGGGAAGGGAGGGAGGGAGGGAAAGAATTTGGAACTCAAATTTTTTTTTAAATGAATGTTAAAAATTGTTTTTTTACATGTAATTGGAAAAAATAAAGTATTGTTTTAAAAAGAAGAAATGCAATCTAGCAATAATTATTAAAAAGAAAAATGTAAGTTTTTTTTAAATGCCAAGTTTTAGAATTTTTAACTTCTCAGACTGACACTGAGAAATTGGACTTACCCAGATCATATAGATTATTTAGACATCAAAGGCTGAACTCAAATCCTTGTCTTCCTGCCTCTTAGACCAACCTTCCATCCCTTTCAATGAAGCTATAGTTGTTTTACCTATTAAATTAAATTAAATTTTAGCTCAGCAGACCTAGATGTCATGGGATCACAGATTTAGGTAAACTAATCCACCCTCATTTTAGTTTATAATTTAAAAACAATTTCTTCTTTATTATGAACATAACACACATGAACAGTTCAATATGCAAGAAACAGAAAATTGTACATGAAACTGTGAATTTCCCTTGTGTACTGTTTCTTTAAAAATAGTGTATATTAAATTAAACATGGTAGCAACAAATTTGCCTTGCATGCCTATGTTCTAAACTTCCTTCTGTTCTCTTCCTGTGTGTATTTCAATGTTTCATTGACAATATTTTCCTTCATTTCTTTTTTTATATCGCTGTTACTACCCACCAACTTTCTTCCAAAAAGAAGCTCTCCCTCACTAAAAACAAGTTTAGTCAAACAAACCAAAACAAACATTGGCCCTAACTGAAAATGTTTATCTCATTTTCTATCTCTAGTATTTTTTATCTACTATGCCAATTCAAATAAAAAAGAAATAATGTCTTCTTTTAATAACATCTCACTTATCTAAAAGTCATTTATCTCAACACAATTGAGAACCATAAAGGAAACAGACCAAAAAAGAAGGCCTCCATAGGAGCTAAAATAGATATTGCTAAAACCATGATTTTCCTCAAACACTCAAAAAACAAGCATACTAAGGGATCACATTCTGGAGAAAGAAAAACAATTCTTAAAATCATCAACAGAAATTCAAAAGCATATGGTTCTGGACCTATTTAGTGTGAAGGGGAAACAACATATTTGAATAGCTCTTAAGGATATCATTATATTACGATATGGTACAATAATCAATGCTTTGAATAATGAACTTAAGACATGTAGAAAAAAATTAAATTTTCTGGCACTCTATCCACTGTGCCACCTAGCTGGTATGGTGGGTGAAAGATGAAATGACTGAGGAAACAAAGGTTTGAATTTCTGAGCATATTGATTTGTTAAGTAATGCATGCCAACTGCCCAACAAATTGGGACTACTTGCTTTCCTCAGCTTTGGTACTAGACCCTGAATACAAGGAGAAAGGGACTTTTATGCATGAAAAATAATTAATCAAATAAAGCCAATTAATTTTTTAAAATGAACCAGGATACAAAATTAGGTAATCTGATTTGTAATTGAAGGAAAGATTAGGCACTTTCTAAATTTGCAGGGGGAGAATGAACAGGTGCAGTTGCCTGAAATCAGAAAAGGAGCTGTCCAACTCCCTCCAAGTATCTGTGAACAATCAAAGGAACATGGAAACAATAACTGATTGATCAGTAGAGGGCCAATTTTCAAATAAGACATATGGATCGCGTGAGATGTACAATTGTAAGAAAGCTCCTTGCATCAGTCTTTAGATCTGACTGGATTTCTGGTCAGCATAAACTAGGTCCTTTAGTTAAGCGTCTCTAAGCAGCAGACAGAGGTGGTCCAGTTTCCCAGACATGCAAGGTTAGGTTTAAACAATACAATAAAGTTTTTTCCCCATTCCCACAATGGAATAAAGTTTTCTCCCAGGACAGAATTTGGACTAGATCCATAACTGAACAGAAAGGAAACTGAGCTAGCCTCCAGAATTGAGTCACAAGAGGTAATCAGTGCGGTTCATTCAATTTCTACCACCACTTACTGTTCCAATCCACTTAATTCCTTCATTTCCCCCAGTTGATAGAGAACTGGCATTAAAACCAAGAAGACCTGGGTTAAAATGTGGTCTCTGACACAAATGTGACTGAGCAAATCATTTAACTTCTCAGTGTCTTGGCAGCTCTCTAAAACTAAAGATGTAAAGAAGGTATAGACCAGCATTGATAGAATTTCTTTACTAGGGTTCCCTATATCAATGCAATTATAAATCTAGCTTGTTGAAAATTCTAAGGATGAACAAAAATATTTTTAACTCTTTTTGAGATGGCAAAGAATGGGAATCTGGGAGGTGCCCACAAATTGGGGATTCACTGGAAAAGTTATAGTATATAAATGTGATGGGATACTATTTATAAGAAATTATGAAGAAAATAGTTTCAGAGAAACCTAGGAAGATTTATACGAACTAATGTAGAGTCAAATGAACAGAACCAGGGGAACAGTTTATACAAGGATAACAACATGGTAATAACAAATGACTTTGAAAGAATTAGGGACTCTGACTATTGTAATGAACAACCATGATTCCAGAAAAATGAGGATAAAGCATGCTACTACCTCCTAAGAGAGATGTGATGGCCTCAGACTGCAGAATGATGTATACATTTTTTGGACATGGCCAATAGGGAAATTTGTTTTGCTTGACTATACATATTTGTAACAGGGGTTTCATTTTTCTTTTATTCTCTATTTGGGAGAGAAAAGTATTTCAGACAGATGATAGATAGATAGATAGATAGATAGATAGATAGATAGATAGATGATAGAAAGATAGGTATGTAGATAGGTAGCTAGAGAGATAGAGATATGATTTTTAAAAGAAATAAATATTTATTAAATTTTAAAAAGTTTAATGCTTATTCTGTTCACTCAACAATCTCTGTCATATAACGAATAAGTGATAGAGCCAAGATTTGAGTCCAGAATTTTTTAAGACACAAAAGTTTATATCTAAAAATGGTTCCCAAAAAAAGCGCCTAAAGAAAGCGTTTCAGTTATGAGGAAAATTCACTGTGATTGAAATTTTTTCTTCCACATGTTTGGATAAATGAGGTAATGCTAAAATGGCACATGTATCAATACTTCAAAAAGCATATAATTTTGTCAGTGTAAATACACCCTCCATTGAAAGAGGTCATGTTCCCTTTAGTCTGAGATTTCCTGAGGCTGAAAAATCCATCACCCTCTGGCCTACGATGATTCTCTCTAAAAGTAGCAAGGCTCATTCTTACACAGCTAATGCCTAGCTCATTACAAGCCCCACCCCCAGTTTGGCAGGACTTGCTGTATTTATTCTTTATTACTGGAGCCTTCATGAAGCCAAGAGTCTCCTTGCCATGTTGCTATTATATCCTCTCAAGATAGGAATAAACCATTTAAACAGAAATATCAAAGCAGTCCTTCCAACTGTGTAAAATCCCACAGAAAATGTTGTAGCACAGCTGCCATTCCACAAGGACTCTGGGAGATGCAGCAGCTGGCCTGTTGTAATGAGCATTTGCCAAGTTTGGGTTGACATCATGTTGGGTCAACATCATAGCAACTGCAGTGGGAATCACTGTTGGCAGGAGTTGGGTCAGCTTTACAAAGCAGGACCTCAGGCAAACCCTGCATGGCACACGTTGGACTTGGAATGGTTAATTAGCATTCACTCTCAACCCTCCCCAGAGTTCCCCTCAGGTTCCCTACCATTTTGGGGCTTTTTCTTATTTTTATGAACACATTTTTCTTTTTGTAGTTATTCAATCATTTCAGTTTTCACTTACTCTACATGATCCCATTTGAGGTTTTCTTGGCAAACATACTGGAGTGATTTGCCATTTCCTTCTCCAACTCATTTTACAAATTAGGAAACTGAGGCAAACAGGGTTAATAAGTGACTAGCCCAGGATCACCTAGCTAGTAAGTGTCTGAGGTCAGATTTGAACTCAGGAAGACTCATCTTCCTGACTTCAGGTCTCATGATCTATCACTTTTACTTCCCAATATATCTCTCCTTCTTCTACAGACATGCCTTGCAACAAAGATTTCTGCAAAAAAGCAGTTCAACAAAACCAACCAACATATCAATCTGATAGCATATGCAATACTCTCTACTCATGGTCCCCCATACACTTACTTTTGCAAAAAATGAAAAGATGTGCATATGTCAACTCTTCTTTGGGGCCAATATTTTGTTCAACATTTGTAGGTCAAAGTGCAGTCAATATATTGATCAGTTTTGTTAAATTGCTTTTTAAAAAATTTTTGTTATAATGAATGGAAGCAGTAAGAGGAAAGAAGGGAAGGAGATACAAATAACAATAATAGCTAGCACATAAGTGACAACATGGATAGAATGCTGGGCTCAGAGTCAGGAAGACCTGAGATAAAATTTGCAGGACTAGAGGCCCTTCCTGGGTAAGGACTGGATTGAAGACCAGGAAAGCAGTGACCATACCTCTCCCAGAATCATACCATCTTGGAAGCACCAAAAACTTGCACACATCCCAAAACTAGCTTTGAAAACAGCAGCTGAAAAAGACTGAAACTTCAGATGGTGCCTTTTCCACTCCTAGGTGAACAGAGCTCAGCTTTAAAATAAAGTGCAAAGCCAAGAAATAGATTAGAAAAATGAACAAACAACAACAGCAAAAAGAGAATTTGATCATAAAAACTACTATGGTGTTAGGGAAGACCAACATATAAACTCAGAAGAAGACAACAATGTGGGAAAAGCTACCCAAAAAAGCCTCAAAGAAAAATGTTAATTATATACAAACCCAACAAGAATTTCTGGGAGAGTTAAAGGGAAAGATAAGAGTGATAGAGGAAAAATTGGGGAAAGAAATGAGAGTGATGCAAGAAAATTATGAAAAGAGCATTAAGAGTTTGGTAAAAGAGGCACAAAAAATAATAAAGAAAATTGCATCTTAAAAAACATTGGCCTAATGACAAAAGAGGTACAAAAAAATGACTAAAGAAAAGAACTCAGGGGTAGAGCCAAGATGGCAGAGTAGAAAGATGCATATACTCTTCCTCCACAGCCCATAAAATACCTGTAAAGAATGACTCTCAACAAATTCTAGAGCAGCAGAAGCCACAGAACGAAGGAGTGGAGGAGACTTCCAGCCTAGAGTGACTTGGAAGGCTGATGGAAAAAGTCTGTCACACCAGATGCAGAGTGGAACCCAGGCCATCTTTGACCAGGCTGTGCAGGGAAGAGGACTGGAGCAGGCCGTGGGGGTGGAATTCCTAGCAGTAGCAGAAGCAGTTCACAAATCCCTCAACCCACAGGCACCAAAGGTCAGTGAGAGGGTTTGTTCAGCTGTCCCAGAAGGGAGCAGGGTCTCCCCCATAGTTCTGGCCCCAGGTGGCAATGGCGGAGGCCTCAGCAGGTAGTGGCCATTCCCACAGCAGGCAGCAGCTGACACCCATTGTTGCAGGGCTCATTGTGAAGCCCCTGGGGGAATTAAGCAGCCAATCTAAACCTCAGCCCTGAGTGTTGGTGCAGTAGAACTGGAGGTGAGGCTGTTGTGGAGAGGAAATTCTACTACTTGCAGATTTGGGGCACAAAAGTTTCTGGTTGCTCCAAGATCAATGTGCAGACTTGATTATACCACCTTGGAGGAACTGAGATCTTACAGGAACTGAGATCTATACAGATCTTACTCTTGACAAAGAACTCAAAACTCAAGTAACTAGTTAGGAAAATGCCCAAAAAAGGGAGAAAAAGTAAGACTGTAGAAAGATACTTTCTTGGTTAACAGGTATCTTCTCCCATCCTTTTGGATGAGGAAGAACAATGCTTACCACCAGGGAAAGACATAAAAGTCAAGGCTTCTGTACCCCAAACGTCCAAAATAAATATTCAATGGGCTCAGGCCATCCAAGAGGTCAAAAAGGATTTTGAAAATCAAGTAAGAGAGGTGGAGGAAAAATTGGGAAGAGAAATGAGAGAAATGCAAGAAAATCATGAAAAGCAAGTCAACAACTTGCTAAAGGAGACCCAGAAAAATGCTGAAGAAAATAACACCTTTAAAAATAGGCTAACTCAATTGGCAAAAGAGATTCAAAAAGCCAATGAGAAGAATGCTTTAAAAAGCAGAATTAGCCAAATGGAAAAAGAGGTCCAAAAGAAAATAGTTCTTTAAAAATTAAAATGGAACAGATGGAAGCTAATGACTTTATGAGAAACCAAGAAATCACAAAACAAAACCAAAGGATGAAAACGTGAAAGATAATGTGAAATACCTCATTGGAAAAACAACTGACCTAGAAAATAGATCAAGGAGAGACAATTTAAAAATTATGGGACTACCTGAAAGCCTTGATCAAAAAAAGAGCCTGAAGAAAAGAACTCCTTAAAAAATAGAATAGGTCAAAAGGAAGTACAAAAACTCACTGAAGAAAAGAACTCCTTAAAAATTAGAACTGCCCAAATAGAATAAGAGGCACAAAATCTCACTGAAGAAAATAATTCCTTACAAATCAGAATCTGAAAAGTAGAAGCTAATGAATATATGAGACATCAAGAAACAATAAAACAAAATCAAAGGAATGGAAAAATAGAAGAAAATGTTAAATCTCACTGGAAAAACAATTGACTAAGGAAATAGATCTAGGAGAGATAATTTAAGAATTATTGGACTACCTGAAGGCCATGATCAAAGAAATAGCTTGGACATCATATTTCAAGAAATCATGAAGGCAAATTTCCCTAAATCCAGAGGGTAAAATAGAAATTAAAGAACCTACTGATCACCTCCTGAAAGAGATCTCAAAATGGAAACTTCCAGGAATATTATAACCAAAGTCAGGAGTTCTCAGGTAAAAGAGAAAATACTTCAAGCAGTCAGAAAGAAACCATTCAAATATCGTGGAACCACAGTCAGGATTACACAGGATTTAGTGGCTTGCATGTTAAAAGAGCAGAGAGCATGGAATATCACATTCTGGGAGGCAAAAGATCTTGGATTACAACCAAGAATCAGCCAGCACAATTGAGTATATAATCCTTTGGTGGGAAAAATGGAAATTTAATGAAATAGAGGATTTCCAAGCATTTCTGATGAAATGACCATAGCTGAAGAGAAAATTTCATATTCAAACACTATTCAAAAGAAGCACAAAAAGGTAAATATGAACAAATAATCTTAAAGATCTCAATAAAGTTACACTGTTTGTGCTCCTGTATGGAAAGATTAAATATATATATAAACTCTTAAGAACTTTATCATTATTAAGGCAGTTAGAAAGAATTTACATAGATAGAGGTCATAGATGTGAGTCAATTATCTTAGAGTGATCTCCAAAAAAAATGTAAGGATGAGAAAGAGGAATGCATTGGAAAAAGGGGTAAGGAAAAAGTAGAATGGGGAAATTTTTCTCACATAAAAAGGTCATACAAGGAAGGGCTTTTACAGTGGAGGGAAAATGGGGGAGGTAATGGGAAATGTTTGATTTAACCTTACACTTACTGGAATTGGTTCAAAGAGGGAAGTATACATATGTGTGTGTACACATACATACATGTGTACATATTACATACACACATGTGCACATACATATATTCACATACACACAGTACACATTCAGTTGTGTGTAGAAATGTAACAATAGGGAAATAGGAAAGGAAGAGGATAAGAGAAAGGTGGCGGGGGAAGAAAAATTATAAAAGGGAGGACAGATTAAGGGAGGCCATGGTTAGAAGCAAAATATACTTTTGAGGAGCAACAGCATAAAGACAGAAGAAGCAACAGAAGAAAACATGATGGAGCGTAAAGTATAGTAGTCATAACTGGGAATGGGAATGGAATGAGCTCATTGATAAAACAGAAGCAGATAGCTGAATGGACTGACAACTGGAATCCAATAGCATGTTGTTTACAAGAGACACACTTGAAATAGAAAGAATCACACACAAGATTAAAATAAAGGGCTGGAGCGGAACCTAATATGCTTCAGCTGAACTAAAAAAAAAAGCAGAGGTAACAATCATTATCTCAGATAAATCAAAAGCAAAAATACATTTAACTAAAAAGGATAATCATGAAAATTATATTTTGTTAAAATTTACCATTGACAATGCAGTAATATCAAAAATGTTCATAGCAAGTTTCTCTGATAAGGGCCTCTTTTCCCAAAAATATAAACAACTAAGTCAAATTTATAAGTTTATAAAATTTATCCAATTTATAAATTTATAAGAACCCTTGATAAATGGTCAAAAGATATAAGCAGGCAGTTTTTAGAAGAACAAATCAAAGCTATCTATAGTCCTGAAAAAAATGGTCTAAATCACTATTGATTAGAGAAATGCAAATTAAAACAACTCTTCAGGTACCACCTCACACCTAGCAAAACTGACGAATGCTGGAGGGAATGAGAGAAAAATAGGCACACAAATGAACTGTTTTTGGACCAATGAACTGGTCCAACCATTCCAGAGAACAATTTAGAGCTGGGCCTAAAAGGCAATAAAACTATGCATACTCTTTGACCCAACAAAACCACTACTGTGTCTGTATCGCAAAGAGATCAAAGAAAAAGGAAAATGACTTATATGCACAAAAATATTTATAGCATCTCTTTTTGTGGTGGCAAAGAATTAGAAATCGAGAGGCTGCTCATAAATTGGGGAATGGTTAGACAAACTATGGTATATGATTGTGAAGGAGAACTATTTCGGAAATGATGAGGGGGTAGTTTCAGAAAAACATGGCAAGACTTACATGAACTGATGCAAAAAGAAGTGAGAAGAACCAGATAACCAGATATACAGAGTAACAACAATGTTGCAATGATGTTAAACTGTGAATGACTTGACTATTCTGATTAATACAATGATCCAAAGGAGTCATGAGAAAAAAAATTCTATCCACCTCAAGAGAGAGAACTGATAAATTCTGAGTGCAAACTGAAGTATAATTTTCTGATTCTCTTTACTTTTCTTGCTTTTTTTTAATGGCTTATATGGAAATATATTTTGCATGATTTTGCATGTATAATCAATATCATATTGCTTGTCTTTTCAGTGGGTAGAGGAAAGGTGTGAGGAAGGGAGAGAATTTGAAATTCAAGATTTAAAAAGAACAGAATGTTTAAAATAAATAATAATTTTTAAAAAGAACAGAATGTTTAAAATAATAATTTTTAAAAAATTTTAAAAGAAGTAGAAACAGACCAATGTTATCTTTATATAATCTTTACATCATCTTCCATGGAAAATTCTCAATGTCATAAAGCATTACAAAGTATAAGTATTTATAAGGCAAGAACTATAACTATGGACTATTCTTCTGCATTAAGAACAGCCCACCAAAGAACACTGACAACAGTAAAACAGTCATTAAATATATGGAGTGAACTAGTTTTAAAAAAAAAGTACCCTCAGATGCTTCCTAGCTCTTAATATTGGGCAAGTCTATCTGCCTCAGCTTCCTCAACTGTAAAATTATTTTGCAACCCAGCTACCAGGGTTTTTGAGAGGATCAAATGAAATCATATTTGTAAAGCATTTTAGCACAGGACACACAGTACTTATTCCTTTCCCTTGCCTCTGTACCACTTTCACTTTAAGATGTGCAAAGTATTTTATTTATGTGTCTGTGTTTGTCCTTCATTGCCAAAGAAGACCATTCTATCAGAGAAATAATGACATGACTTGCATTCGACTTTGTTCTTTGAGTGACAGAGGGCTGTACAGGTCACCAGCCTCACTTCTCCTCCAGACCCATCTGAATCCAGTGACCAGATATTCATCAGGATGACTGGAGATGACCCAGGATGAGGCAATTGGGGTTAAGTGATTTGCCCAAGGTCACACAGCTAGTGCGTGTCAAGTGTTTGAGGTGAGATTTAAACTCAGGTCCTCTTGAATCCTGCACTGGTACTCTATCCAGTGCACCACTTATATTGGAAAATACACTGGGATACACTGGGGAAAGAGGGTGATATAAAGACAAAAAGTATCAATAAAATTAAGAAGAAATAACCTCGACCTTAGTATTTTCAAAACAAAGGTTGAAAACTTGGTTCCACAGAAGGGTTGAGAAAATGAATGTCCCTATCTTTCATTGCACATGTGGGAGGCTATGGGTATCAAATGCTGCACATATCATCAGAATGGTCAATGAGTTGGTTTGATTTGTTGACCTGCCTTTACTTTCTCTTCCTTTTTTAATTCTGGTTAAAAGTGAGGACTCACCGAGAAAATGTAGAAGTATGGGAGGGGTGGGATATATCTGGAAGTGAATGTGATATAAAGACAAAAGTAACAATTTTAAAAAAATAAAACTTTTAAAAGTTGCTGCAAGATGACGGTGGCATTCAAGAAACCTCTTTGCTGCCATTCTGCCCATTCCTGTAGTATTTTTACTCGTCCTATTGATTGTCTGAAAAGAACCCCTTAGAGATGCTGGGGAGAATTGGAAGAAAAGCAACCTCAGACATCGGTTTCAACCTTTCCTTTCTTCCATATGACTCAGTGTAACTACATAAAATGCATGGATAATCTCGCACTTGAATCTTACAGGTTACTCTTTGTACGACTTTGCTTTAGGAACAGGATAAGCCCTTATTAGTTGTCTAATAAAAATGTGCCTCCATGTGCGTTTGTGTGTGTGTGTGAGCACATGTCTATTTGTGTATGTGTGTTTATCAAGGAGCCCAGTGGTTTGCAATGTTTACTGCACAGTTTAATGGCTCACTAAACAAGGTTTTACATTAAAAGTTTTTCCCCATCATATAATGAAGGAATTAACCATCAGTTTTGAATGTAAGGGCTTCTCAAAGAGCATGCATCTGCTGCACACTTGTGTAACTCAAATAAATTCTGGAAGGAAATGTTTTTTGCTAATTCCTTTTTCAATGAACCAAGTGGTTTGCCCACTGAACTGCTCCTTTAGTTTAATGCAAATTTCTGATTAAATTAACTAAAATGATGATTTTTTTCCATGATAAATCTTTATTTTTTTTGACCCCTTCAAATCTAATTTGACTATAGTAAGGTCTAGTCTATAAACTAATCTTGGCTGCAATTCTAGGCTTCTTTCCATTCCATTTATTGTGTCTTCTATGTGCCAGGCACTGTACACAAATGAGGCAACCCCCCTCCTCCCACTCCAGGCAATTGGGAATAGAAAGGCAAAATAAATGAGAAAAGAGCTAAAATTTTATTTCTGTAGATATTTACCATAACATGGACCTATAACATGATTTGTAGCAGGTATGATACAGGAGCAGTCAATGTATTCAATTGTTTAGTCATACTTCACTTGTGTCTGGCTCTTCCTGACCCCATTTGGGGTCTTCTTGGTGAAGATAATGGAGTGGTTTGCCATTTCCTTCTCCAGCTCATTTTACCAATGAAGACCTGAGGCAAACAGGGTCAAGTGACTTGCCCAGAGTTACACAGGTAGGAAGTATCTGGGGATGGATTTGAACTCCAGAAGATGAGCCTTCTTGATTCCAAGCCCAGTGCTCTATCTACTGCCCCATGTAGCTGGCCCCTCTTTATCTCATCTTGGCTAGAAATATAGTCCAATGGCAGCATTGATCAGCAAGGAAATGTTTATCTATTTTTCCATCCTAGGCCAATTCACCCCTCCTTAGGTAGCCTGGTGGCCCCTTCTCTTGGAGAGGGGGGTAGTGGTGGTTGCCATATTGGAGTTAGTGTAGACACTAAATCTTCCTAAAATATAAGGCCATGACTTGTTTGACCATGTCATTCGCTTAATCAAAAAACTCCAGGGTGTCCCTATTACCTCCAAGATCAAATATAAAATTTTTGTCTGACTTTTAAAGTCCTTCATTATCTAAACTCTTCCTATCTTTCCAGTCTTCCTAGACATTACTCTACCTCCACATTCTCAGTGATCAGTGACATTGGCCTCCTTGCTCCTCCTTGAACAAGATGCTTTGTCTCTCCCAAGTCTGCTCATTTTCTCTGGCATGGAATTTCCCATACATGGAATGCTGTTCCTCCTTGTCTCTGCCTCCTGGCTTCCCTGACTTCCTTTAGCTTCCAGATAGAATGCTACCTTCCACAAGAAGCCTTTCTGGATCCCCCTAAATGCTAGGACCTTCCCTCTGTTGATTATCTCCAATTTATCCTGTAGATCTTATCTGTATGTAGTTATTTGCATGTTGTTTCCCCATTAGATGGTGAGCTTATTGAGAATAGAGTATGTTGTGAAATTGTTGTGAAGTTGTGTGCCTTTCTTCTCACTCCCTAGTGCTTAGCACAGTGTTTGGCACATGTTACTATTGATTTGACTCATCTAGTCTCTTCTTCTCTCAACCCTAAATAAAGTGCAAGATGCTTCAGTTTACTGAAGCAGTTAACCTGATAGACCATTCAAGCAGTGTTTAAATTCAATTTAAGAGGTGCTGGAGGTGATACAAATTAAGACATTTATTAAAAGAAAGAGAACAGGTGGAAACCAAATGCCCCAATTGTTCATTCCCAGGAACTCTGAGGTGATAGCCCCAATCATCTCCAAATCTCATCTTCTTGTACTCTGTGGTATGCTAGAAATTCCAGTAGGTACCAGTATAGAGAACCCTTACCTGCATGAGGTGAATCAAAGTTCTCCTCAAAGGAAAGGTTCTGCATACAAAAAGAGAGCTAGATGGAAACATATTTGCTTTGTTCCCATGGCATGATCGAGGACAGTCTTGTGCAAAATAATTTAGGGAAGGGAGATATTGCTGGGAAAAGGAGTCATTGGGAGGTGAAGACCAATGCTATATGTCTGCCACATTAAATATTAAAGACTCAGGCCTTCTAAGCCAAGATATGGGCTCTTAGTTTGCTGTAATACTCTTAAATACTCAAATGGGCTTCTGGTCTCGTGGACTTGAATGTTTCCTCCAGTAATACAGATTGTAGTCCATTCATGCCTGCCCATCCTATGCAATTCATAAACTATGTTCTCCCATATAGGAGACCTTCCCAATATCCATCCTGAAGGCCTTCCTCACTTTCCCTTGACATCATGAAGGTCTGGTAGAATACTCTAGCTGTCCACCTATAATCTCTCACACTCACCCTATGACTAGTCCATCTTCTTTTGCTATTATACATTTCTCTGACGAATCAATCAGTAAAAATTTATTAAGTGCCTATTATATGCCTGTCATTGTGTTAAAGAATACAAAAAAAAAAAGACAAAAACTGTCCCTACTCTCAAGGTGGGGCAACTGGGGTACAGTGGATAGAGCACAGGGCCTGGAGTCAGAAAAGACTAGAGTTCAAATCTAACCTTTGACACTTACTAGCTGTGTGACCCTGGACAAGTCACTTAATTTCTGCATGAATTAAAAAAAAACTAAAGAGGGGAACTGGCAAACCACTCTTTTTTAGAAGCAGCTCAGTGGCATGGTAGATAGAGGGCTGGGCGTGGAGTCAGGAAGATTCATCTTCCTGAGTTCAAATCTGGCCTGAGATGTTTATAGCTATGAGATCTTGGGCAAATTACTTAATCCTGTTTGCCTCAGTTTCCTCCTCTGTAAAATGAACTAGAGGAGAAAAACCAAACTACTTCAGTATCTTTGCCAAGAAAATCCCAAATGGGATCTTGAAGAGTCGGACACAACTGAAAAACAACCAAAAACCCTCAAGGAGCTTACAATGTGATGGGACATCTTTCTCTCCTTTTCTTTGAAGTTTCTCATTGGCTATTAAGTTGCAGCCTACTTGTACCCACATATGCCTTTCTACTGCCGTCTATGTGGTATTCATTTTCAATTTCTAACAATTTAAACTACTTTGTTCCCAAGAGGCATTGCACCCATTCCCTTTCCGCTGACCTGGACCCACACATGGTGGTAACTCAGTTAAGTCTTTAGGAAGACTAATCACTTAAAAGAAGGGTCAGGTTTTTTTTGTGTTCCCACTTTTCTACTCATTATGTTCCCAAGCCAGCTTTCCAGGGTTAAAAAATATATGCATACATACATACACACACATATGAGAGCTTACATTTGTGTGTTATTAGGTTTCTCCAAAGGAAGAAATGGGAATGTCCTTATAAACAATATAAGTTATGGGACAGCTATTTATTTCCTACACACAAAAGAAGTACTTAAAACATCAAAGACTTATTCGTAAGCATGCATTGAAAGTGTGGTGGAAGAAATATTATAACTCTTCCCCCCCATGTAAATTCACTTAATTTTTCTTTAAAAGGCTTTGACATTTCCATGAAATTTGGTTAGTTCCAGAGAATAAAAGCTCAGACTGTTGATACTTCCTCATCTCCTAAATACAACGTAGCAACAAGAAAAACAAGGAACATGCTGATACTTGGCTAGTGGATCATAACAGGTAAGTTCTCTTAGCTGAGTCAATCTGAAGTGTTTTCCATGACTATATTTGTAGAATTTCTGTGTATTGCAATGGCTAAGTAAATTTGTTTTTGTTAACTATTCAATGATCTACCCATGTCTCATTTTGTTCCAATAGCTAAACTGTGATCCTCTAGGTCCTCAAGTGCTGTTCCCTTGACAAGTTTGGATTCTGTCAAAAGGCTGCACTTGAGGAACTAGAGGGCCACATGTGGCCTCAACACCACAGATTCCCCACCCCTGATTCTAACCCAAACTAACAAAGGACTAGGCTGACTTGGGTCCTACTCAGAAGAACTGACTTAGTTTTACAGGGTTGGAACATAATGGGCTTGTTGTAATGGAACATAAGCTGCACAGAGAAAAGTGAGCCCTGATTGGCCTTCAAGCTTCTGACAGTGCTATCATTTGTAACTAAAAATGATATCAGAGTAGCTAGGTGGCACAGTGGATAGAGTGCTGGACTTGGAATCAGGAAGCCTCATCTTCTTGAGCTCAAATCCATCCTCAGACACTAGCTGTGTGACACTGGGCAAGTCACTAAACTCTGCTTGCCTCAGTTTCCTTATCTGTAAAATGAACTGGAGAAGGAAATGGCAAACCAAGAAAAACCTCAAAATGGAAGTCAGGAAGAATTGGACATGACTGAAATGACTGAACAACAACAACTTAAAATGACAATTGCTTATTATGAGGCACTTCTTGTAACACAGCACACTTGAGGGAAGCTAGCACAGGTTCACTCTAGATATGGTCAGAAAGGCAGACACCTTCAGAAGGGTTAATAATCTAACTTTATTCTCGTTCAGTGTTCCAGTGTTCTCACAAGGACTGCTGACAATGGGACCACTAACTCCTACAGCATTCCCTAATCACCCTTCTCACAGAGGTTGGTGAGAAGGAAGTAGAGGGGGCAACTACCCCAATGCCTTGATGGAGTCAATAGAGACAGGCATAACTTATGCACTCCCCTAAATTCCCTCAAGCCTTGATGGGGGCTGGTCAAGGCTGTAACAGCAAGGACACTGACATACACAGGAGGGCCTGCTGTACAGGTTCTTAGATCTTTTCTTCTAAAAGGAAAGCAACTTTTGAGAGGTCAACAATCTACTTTAATCAAGCACATATATCATTCACTTAGTTTAGGAGAAAAAGTCAGCACCCTGAACTTCAGAGAAAATACAGAGAAATAAAGACCAACAGACAGGACTTCCCAGTGTCTGGCCATAAGTAATACATACATCACAGATCAATAGACAGATCCAACTGTCTGACCAGAGAGAGTAGCACCAATGTGTGGTGCTTCTTTTCAAAATGGGAGATGGGGAAGGGACTACCCAGAATCTCATCTGGCAAACAAACACTTCCAATGGGAAAGCCCCAAATAAAACCTCACTTCAGAGTATTTATACACTTTTCAGAACCAGAGTGCATCATGACCTTTGAGAACCAGTGCCTCATTAGAAATTAACAAAAGGTGTGGGCCTTCCTACAAAACAAATCTTCCCTAATCAAACTTCCCTTAATGGGTAGGCCCATTAATGGGTAGGGAAGATCTTTAACTCTCATTAACATTACAAAGGCCAACACAGATTCCCCTATGTGTTCCCCCCCAAGTCTTGATGGGGTCTGGTCAAGGCACACACAGCATTCCAGCTTGTGCATTCAATCCTAAAGATTCCCCCTTTACTCTCTCTCTCAGAGGTCTCCTCTCTTCCCAAGCCTTGATAGTGGCCAGTCAAGGCACACAAAGCATTCCAGCTTGTGCATTCAACCCTAAGGGTTCCCCACTCACCGATCAGGGCCCACCTGCTTTATAGTCCCCTTCCAATCTACAAAAATGATACTTTTTAGGGTAACAGATTGTTATGGCCATGGATCCTGCAAAAACCGAACTCTAAGAACAAAAATTCTCTTTACACTGCATCCCCCCACATACACACACACACACACACACACACACACACTCCTAGGAATTTAGAGAATAATTACCTGTGACCATTCAGCAAGAAAGCAAAGTGAGTATGTTCTGTGTCCTTAAGAAGTGTACCTTGAAGAAATTGTGCTAAATATACTTATTTAGCATATATTAGGAATAGCTAAGTGGCACAATGAATTTGAAGCCTGACAAAGAACTAAGTTCAAATCTGACCTCAGATACTCAGATACTTCTTAGCTGTGTTACAAGTCACTTAACTTCTGTTTGTCTCAGTTTCCTCATCCATCAAATGATAATAATAGCAGCACTTACTTCCCAGAAATGTTGTGAGGATCACATGAAATTATATTTGTGAAGCACTTAACACAGTATCTGCCACATAGTAGGCATTTAATACATGTTAGCTGTTATTATATCACATGACTTGGAGTTTGTTTCTATAAAATGCACATAACATTAAGTTATGGAAGTTTATCTCTGATTTCCCTTGCAAAGGGTCATAGGTAGTAGAAAGGATAAGTGAGGTCCATGGAGATTCCAATAAACCTCATTTTTCACTAAATTTCAACTTCTAACTCTAGCAGCATTGTCTGAATTGTTTGATCTCTTCTTTATTTTATTTTTTATCCCTCTAGTAGATAATAAAAGGCAGGGAAATAATCACCACAATACAGAGGAAGGAGAAATCAGGCTTCTGGTAATCTTCCTCCAAATGGTTTTGAATTGATAGATCTAGAACATGATTGACAATCACAGAATCCTAGGTTAGATAGAATTTCCATAATCCAATGCTTCCTCCAATCATGAATCCCATCTACACCATCCCAGACAAATGATCATCAAGCTTTCACTTGAACATTATTAATGACATAGAAACTCCACTACCTACTTAGTGGTGGTATCTAATTTCACTTTCACAGTGAAATTTCAGTTTCACTAAAAGTGAAATCTAATTTCACTTTCAGACAGATGCAATTATTAGGAAGCTTTTGGGATTAAAAATAATAATGTTCATGTTGATGATGATGATAACTAACATATGGAATGCTCTTACTATGTGCCAGGCAGCATTAGGCTGAATGCTTTACAAATGTGATATCATTTGCTGCTCACAACAATGTAGGGAGGCAGGTGCTATATTATCATTAGCATTTTACAGATGAGGAAACTGAGGCATACAAAGGTTAAGTTACTTGCACAGGATCACACAGCCAGTAAGAATCTGAGGCTGGATTTTAACTCGGGTCTTACCCTTTGCACCCCCTAGCAGGACCCCCAAAGCGGATCAAAGTGATAGAGCTTGAAAGGACCAACCCCTTTATTTTACATGTGAGAAAACTGAGGCCCAGGAATGTTAAGTGCCTTGCCCAAGATAGTAAACATCAGAAGTGGAAGGTTTCTTCATTATATTGAGTCAAAAGTCCTATAACTTCTATCCACTAGAGTTATTTCTTTGTTCTGGCACCCAGCAGAATAAGATTAATCTCTCCTTCACTTGATAGCTTTTCAAATACTACAAAACAGTGTGACTTTCCATTCCCCATCCTCTGAGTCATCTCTTTTCCAAAATAAATCTCCCTAGTTCCTTCAGACTTTCCTAGCTTAGTATAGTTTCTAGTGCCCTCATCATCTCGGTTCCCTTTATCCAGATGTGTTCCAGCTTCTTAATATGTCTTTTAAAATATACTTACATTCATTCATTTGTTCAATATACATTTATTAAGCTCCTTCTATGTCAGTACACTGTGTGCGGTGTGTTGGAGGTGATATAAAAGATCATAGGATGGGAGAATTTTGGAGCTAGATGGAATTTTCTGAGTTAATCTAATTCATTTTACATTTGAGGACATTGAGGCTTATAGGGGTGAAGTGACTTATACAAAAGCACAAAGCTAAGAAAGGCAAAGGCAGAATGTGACCTAGGTCTCTCCTTGCTTGACTCCTACAACCTGATATAACAATGCCCCTTCAATGAGTCCCTGCACCTCTCCCCCAACCCCCATTAATACATAAGCACTGTTTCTAAATCTAAAGATGTTTGATTAATATGAGTTATATTCTTATTTTCTTTCCATTTGTTCATGTTTATACACTTGAATGCATGTATCTATAGATGTAGTTAAAATAACATATGTTGAGACAAAAATACATGTTTAAGGAACTGATAAAAATATTCATCATCATCATCATCATCATGACAGCATTTATATAAGACATGAAAGGAATAAACATTTATACAGTGGCAGGCAAGTGCCTGGCTACAAATATTATCTCATTTGATCCTCACAGCAGCGCTGGAAGGTAGGTACTATGATTATCCCCATTTTACAGCTGAGAAAACTTAGCTAGAAATTAGTTGACTTTCCCAAGGTCGCATAGCTAGTAAGTGTCTAACTCGGTTTTTCCTAACTCCAGGTCCAATGTTCTACCCACTGCACCAACTAGCTGTATTTATATAATACTTCAAGGATTGAAAAGAGTTTTACAAATATTTTATCATCACAGCACCTCTATGAGCTAGGTGCTATTACTGTCCCCATTCTACAGATGAGGAAACTGAGACTTGGGAAGGTTAAGTATCTCTGCCTAGAATTACAGCTATTAAGTGTAAGGAGCTGTATTCTAACTCAGTTCTCCTTAATTTCAGGTGTAACCCTCTAACCCCTGGACCACTTAGGTGCTACTGGATAAATGATCAATTTATTCAATCAATGAACAGTGAGTTTGTAAATCCAAATTCCAACATGATGGAATTTCATAATGTGATTAAGATGGAAAACATAAAGAAATGTGGAACGATCTATATGAAATAGCGTGAAAGAAAACATTGTCTTCCCTCTTCTGATCAAACATATATGTGTGTGTGCGTGTGTGTGTGCGTACATGCATGTGTGTATATATACACATATATACATCCAATGTGTGTACATATATGCATATACATATAATGTGTGTATTTGTATGTATGTGTGTATATACATATATATGCACACATATCTTCAACACATTGCATCCCCTAACTTAAATGCAAGTCCTAGAACGCAAGGATCATCTTTGGTCTTATCTTTGTATCTCAGTGTAATGCCTCCCACCTGGAAGATACTTAATACTTGTTCTAGATTGTTGAAAAACAGAACTAAAAGTTCTGTACCCAGTGACTGTATAAAAGGGAAAACATCTTCATGGAGAGATGAATGAGGTAGGGTGGGGGCATGGATTAAAAAGGACAACAGAGGAAGGGTTTGACAAGTTTCTATGGACATTCTCAAAGCTGAAAATTCTGTAATCAAGAGTAAGTGGTTGTAAGCATGTTTAATTGGTTTTGTTGCCATTTGAGGTTGTTAATAAATCATGAATGAAGACAAAATAAACACGAGCTATTATTGTTCTAAATGGTTGATAGTAACCATTATTTAAATCAATAGTCCGCAATCTGTTCCCCTCACTTTTGCACTGGTAGTTTTAGTTTTGAAAATTCTACACTGTGCTTTGTGTATAACATTTGTTTGGATAAAAGATTGTTGAATGGAGCTAAAAAACTCCCTCCAATCAGAGGGCATTCTGGGGCTTAGATTTCTTCTCAGGCCTAACTGAACGTTCCTGAGGATTGAACAAAAACTCAGTCCCTTGAGCCTGGATATTCTCTCCTCTAGAGGTCCTCCCAACGCCATTGCTGTGGGTTCAAGCCTCAGGGCACAGGGGGGAATCTTACATGATCATAAGCTTAGAGACCTTTGAAATCCTCAAGTCCAGTCTTCTTACTTTAGCAGCAAGAAAGCTGAAACCCAGAAAGCTTAAATGATTTTTTCCAGGATAACAGTGTATGCACCCATCACTCTTCTTCAACCCCTATCATGGTTTATTGGACACTATTCCTTCTCCTTCTTAAAGTGATCTTCTAAAAGGATGTCTGACTATTCCAGTCCCCTAATCAATAAACTCCAGTACCTATTCTCTCCAGAATCAAATATAAACCCTTCTATTTGGTTTCCAAAGTATTTCATTATCTAGCCCCTTTCTACCATTTCAGGCTAACACTTTACTCTTCTACATATACTTTATGATCCAGTGACACTGGTCCCCTTGCCATTCCTGGACTAAGACACTCCATCTCCAGATGCTGGGCATTTTCGCTGGCTGCCCTCCCATGTGTGGAATTTGCTCCTTCCTGTCTCAGTATCCTTTCCACTGATGTCTCAGCTAAATCCACCTCTCCTCCCCAAAGAAGATTTTTCCTATTTCACCTAAACTTTAGTGATTTCCCTTAGAGATTAAACTTGATTAATCCTCTATATATCTTGTTTATACCTAACTGTTTACATGTTGTCTCCCCCATTAGACTGTAAGATCTTTAAGAATAGGAACTAGTTTTTCCTTTCTTCATATATACAGTACTAAGTACAATGCCTGGTACATTCAGTTGCTCGGTCATTTTTCAGTCATGTCCCACTCTTTGTGACCCCATTTGGGGTTTTCTTGGCCAAGAGAGTGGAGTGGTTTGCCCTTTCCTTCTCCAGCTCATTTTACAGATGAGGAAATTGAAGCAAGCAAGGTTAAGTGACTTTCCAGAGTCATACAGCTAGTAAATGTCTGATTTGAACTCAAGAAGATGAATATTCCTGACTCCAGGCCTGCCACCTAGCTACCCTGGCACATAGTAAGTGCTTAATAAATGCTTGCTGACTTGACCTAAAAAATGCCTGATCTGGTGACCAACACTTGAGCACTAGATCTATATGGAGAGAAAATGAGTTGGAGTCCTGGTTTTACCACTTATTTTATTTGTTATCCTGGGCAAGTCATTCCCAAGCCTAAGTTGTTTGTCCTTTGTTCTCTAAGAGGACCAGTGACATCATGAGTGATGTCTTGACTTGCTCATTAATTGGATTTAAGTGAGGCAGAGTTGTGTAAAGTTATCAGCCTCACTCTCTGTTCCTGAGTCATCCAAGTCCAGTGACAGGAGAAAAATCAAGATTACCTCATTAAGAAAGTGAGGGGCTGGACCAGTATCAGTAAATCATTCAATATTTATTAAGTACCTACTATGTGCCAGGCACAACGATAAGAGCTGGGAATTATAATAGGAGACCAAAGACAGTCCCTTCCCTCAAGGTGCTCACTGTCTAATGGGAAAACCTCTAAAGTCCCCAGCACAACATATGACTTTCCAATGACCCAAACTTCCTGAAGAAGGTCCACTTATAGAGGGGAGGAATTTAAAATAATTCTACCTGGACTGTGACCATAGGATCACAGAGATGGAAGGAACCTTAGAGATCATCTAATCCAACCTCTTCATTTGACAAGTGAGGAAACTGAGACCTCCAAGGTCATACAGGTAAGAAATAGAAGAGCTAGCATTCCAATCCAAGTCATCTGACCCCCCAACCCAGCGTTCCTTCCACTGCACAAGGCTGAATCAATCCATTGATCCTGCTCACCCCAGGTCTAATATGCCGTTGGGCCATACTAGGCTATGATGGTGGAAAACTGGGAGCTTTTGTCGTTGTTCAGTCATGTCCAACTCTTCATGACCCCACTTGAGGTTTTCTTGGCAAAGGTACCAGAGTAGTTTATCATTTCCTTCCTCAACTCATTTTACAGATGAGAAAACTGAGGCAAACAGGATTAAGTGACTTTTCCAGGGTCACACAGCTAGTAAGTGTCTGAGGTCAGATTTGAACTCAGGTCACTCTATCCATTGAGTCACTTAGCTGCCCTCTCTACCTAGCTCTCCTAAACAGGGAGCACCATCTTCTAAATCAGAACACCAACACGCATTCCAATTCTTCCATTAACTAATTGTAAAGCCTTGAGCAAGTCAACTTTACTGAGATCACAGAGACCTTAGAGGTCATATCATCCAAGATCCTTATTTTATAGATGAGGAAATTGAAACTCAAGGAAGTCCAGTGAATGACCCAAGGTCACACAAATAGTAGGAAGCAGAGATGGGATTGAATCTAGGCTCTCTGATGCCAAATGGAATGCTTCCCATTCCCCGCCCCCCTGCCCCAATGTATCAACCTGCCTGTCTGGGTCTCATTTTCCCCATATGTAAATTAAGAAAGTTGGACCAGACTATTTCTAGGACTTCAAAATCACAGTAACCCTTAGTCTCTTTTGCATAAGGTAAATTATGATTCCTTGGACACCCTCTCACATCTTCATAAAAGCCTGTATGGAAAGCACTGACTTGAAAGATATGCTTTGATAAAATGTTTACTGGAGAGAGAGATCTGGTCTTGTTTTTAAGAGCACTACCCTCCCAGGTCCATTTACACCAGCTAATTCCTTTTCAAAACATTGTTTTAACATCATGTTGACACAGCCTTTGTGTTCCCTGCTGAGGCCTGGCATGAGCCCTGCTTTTCCTGCCCATACCCAAGGACATGATGCTGTTTCTCCTCTGGCCTCAAATTCTCTGTATACTTCTCCTTTTTCTTCTATTCCTCTGTTTCAATATCATGCCAGTCTTCTTGGAGAGTGAAATTACATTTTCTAAAGGTCTTGAAGTTTTATAGGGTACAGACTATGAATAATCAATATTGAGCACCTTCTGTGTGTTCGGTCCTGTAATGGGCCTTAATATTGCTTCATCTGTAAATAAGGGCGTTGGAATGAGTGATGGCTAAGGTCCCAAATAATTCTGATTTTATTCTTTTACTGCCTATCCTCTCTTGAACTAAAAACCCCTGTTTTTGTCCCCAGCTGTCCTCTGGCTCCTACCTGAGTACCTGGGCTCTCATGTGATCTCTTATTCTTTCAGACCTAGTTATTAGCATCACCTGATGGCGGCGGGATGACACAACAGATAGAGTGCTGGACCTAAAGTCAGGAAAACCTGAATCCAAATCCCCCTTCAGACACTTATTAGCTGTGTGACCGTAGGCAAGTCACTTGACCTGTTTGCTTCAGTTTCCTGAACTGTAAAATGGGGAAATTAATAGCACCTACCTCATAGGGATATTATAAGGATCAAAAGAGATAATATGAGGCCCCATATAAATGCTAGCTATCTATATTATTACTGTTGTTTTTTTATTACTATTATTCTGAAGGAATTAAAGAAATAGTTTATCTAATTGCCCAGACACATTTGTACACAAAATACTTTGACCTAATTATGTCAAAAAGATGCTTATAACTCAATAGGGCAGCAGAAGAAGTGATTTCCCACATGCCTCCATTCTACTAGTCCATCACAAGAACTGAATGGAAAATGGATTTGAAAAGAGAGTTAGATCTAATGTATCTGATGTCCTTTATTTTCTATCCCACCATGCTTTTTCTATGAGCTCTCTCCTAATTTCATTTAGACCTATATTTGTTTTCACAACTATTTAAAGTCAAGGTCACTGAAATTATTGATTATGTTCCTTTTTCTTAAGAATTTTAAGATGTTTTGTTTTTATGTTATAGTCATTTGTGAACATCTGATTAAGTAACTCTAATCATATGGTATGGACTGCCCCTCCCTTGGAAACAGATCAAAGATAATCTAAAACATTTACCAAGGGATAGTTCAAACTGCTATAGACACAATTACAAAACAAAAAAACAATTACTTAAGTAATTGGAGGGACATTCAGTGATCATGGCTGGGACAGACCAATATAATAGAAAAGATGATGCTACTTAAATTAGTTTCTAGGCTTAGTGCTATAACAATCACATTAGCAAGATATACTTTATAGAACTAGACAAAATAATAACAAAATTCATTTGGAGGAATGAAAGGACTAGCATTTCAAGGGAAATAATGAAAAAAGTAGAAATGTGGCAAGAATAGCACTTCTAAACCTCAAATTATACCATAAAGTAGTAATCATCAAAACTATTTGAAACCATCTTTAAAAAAAATAGCAAGTAGATTAGTGGAATAGACTAGGTAAAGAAGAATCAGAAAAAGCTGACCTCAGTAATACAGTGTTGATAAACCTGAAAAAATAAATTACTTGAAGAACTCCCTGTTTGACAATAACTGCTGGGAAAACTGGAAAGCAGTCTGGCAGAAACCAGGGTTAGACCAATACTTTATACCATATGCCACAATAAACTTAAAATGGATTTGTGACCTGAATAGTTGAGGTCATACCATAAAAGGATTAGAAGATAACCAGCTCAGGTACCTTTTAAAGGAAGCTCTGGCTGGTCAAAATTTCATTTTGTTTTGTTTTTTAAAAAACACTAAATCTCCCTCTCTTGCACTACTCTGGAAGTATAAGGGCTACTCATGGGCCTGAATCCCCTCTGATTGAAACAGGAGATTTAACCTGCTCCATTTTTTCCATTGTGGAAATACTTACCTCTCCTTAAACAATCTAAGCCTCGCCATATTAATGATGAACTTAGTGTGGGATATACAATTGTCTTGGGTCTCTGTGGTTTAAGAGATCCACCAGCCTCAAATCCTTTGGTATAAAAGATTACAGGCCTGTGCCATCAGAGCCAGAGGTCAAAAATCCTCAACTAAAAAAGGAATAAAATCATCACAAAGATAAAATAGATAACTTTGAGTCTATGAAATGAACTTTGCATGAATAAAATCAATATAGTTAGGATAAAAAAAGGAAACTGTCAATGGAGGAAAAAAGTTGGGCAAACTATCTCTAATAAGGGTCTGATAGTCAAGATATACAGGGAAAATAAATAGATGAGACCAAGAGCCATTCTCTGATGGATAAGTGATTAAAGAATATGAGTAATGTTTCTCAAAATGAGAATTGCAAATTTAAAACCATATATATGGAGGATTGCTACAAATCACTAACATATGATGTTTTAACTCCCATCTCTATACCTTTGCCCTGGATGTCCCTAATACCTGGACTGTTCTCCCTCCTCACTTCTTTCTCTTAGAATTCTTGGTTTTCTTCAAGATTCTACAGAAAGCTTTTCTGGGCCCCTCCAGTTGCTGGTGCCTGCCCCACTAAGGTTACCTTCTAGCTCGTTGGTACATAGCTGCTTCTTGTTGTTCAGTTGTATCCAATACTTTGTGACTCTGTATGAGGTTTTCTTGGCAAAGAAACTGGAGTGATTTGCCATTTCCTTCTCCAGTGGATTAAAGCAAACAAAATTAAATTACTTGCCCAGGGTCATACAGCTAATGAGTGTCTGAGGTCAGATTTGAGCTCAGGTCTTTCTGATTACAGGCCCAGTGCTCTATCCACTAAGTCAGTCATCTACCTTCTTCTGTATATCTTGTATATATCAATAATAATAAGTAGCATTTGTATAGTACTTTAAGGTTTCCAAAGTATTTACATGTTAACTCATTCTATCATCACAGCAACTCTATGCAGTAGTTGTATCAGCAGCAGTATCTCCATTTTATAGATGAGGAAACTGAGATACAACAAGGTTAAGTGACTTGCCCAGGGTCACACAGCTAGGAAGTGCATGAGGCTGTTATTTGAACTTCTGAGTCTGGGTCCAACACTGGTCCACTGCATTGTCTAGCTACCTATATATGTACCTATAGAAGTGCTTGAGGGACACTGAAAGAATTAGATAACTTTCAGAATATTGGGTAGATGTTCTTTGGAAGATTTACAGGAGGATATGAATAAAAATGACATAAGAAAGTCTGGATGAGAATACACACAACAATGAAAGCATGAATCCACTGAAGCAACTATTATAGCCTTTCAAGATACCATTTTGTTATGTCGTTGTTCAGTTGTTTCAGTGGTGTCCAACTCTTTGTTACTCCATTTGGGGTTTTCTTGGTAAAGACACTGGAGTGGTTTGCCATTTCCTTCTCCAACTCATTTTATAGATGAGGAAACTGAGGTAAACAGAGTTAAGTGACTTGCCCAGAGACACAAAGCTAGTGTCTGAGGCCAGATTTGAATTCATGCTATTATTTTCTTCAGCATTTTTTTGGGTCTCCTTTAGCAAGGTGTTGACCTGCTTCTCATACTTTTCTTTCATCTCTCTCATTTCTCTCCCCAGTTTTTCCTCCACCTCTCTTACTTGATTTTCAAAATCCTTTTTGAGCTCTTCCACAGCCTGAGCCCATGGTATATTTATTTTGGATGTGTGGGATACAGAATCCTTGACTTCTGCGTCTTTCCCTGATGGTAAGCATTGTTCTTCCTCATCCGAAAGGAAGGGAGGAAATATCTGTTCACCAAGAAAGTAGCCTTCTATGGTCTTATTATTTTTCCCTTTTCTGGGCATTTTCCCAGCCAGTGACTTGACTTCTGAGTTTTCTTTCCACACCCACTTTGCCTCCAGATTCTCCCAGCCAGCGCTTGGGGTCTGAGATTCAAATGCTGCTTCCCAGTCTCAGGGCTTTGGGTGGGGGCAGGGCTGCTATTCAGTGTGAGGTTAAATTCAGGTGCTCAGGTGGGGGCAGGGCCACCATATGGGACTCAGTTCCCTCAGGGGGTTTATGCAGAGACCTTCAACAATGGATCTGAGCTCCTTCCTGCTTGGGGAGCCCCTGTCCGCCGCCACCCCTGCCACTGCCTCCCGAGGGGGCCTGAGTTATGGAGACACCCCACTCCCCTCTCAACCAGCCAAAGAGACCCTCTCACCAAACCTTGTCACCTGTGGGTGGAGGGACCTGCGTGGCCACTGGAGATTCTGTCCCTGAAGCCTGCTCGGATCTGCTCCCCTCGGCGCCACGTGGCCAAGGCAGGGCTGGGCTCTGCTCCAGGTCTGGTGTGCAATGGACCTTTCCTGTCAGGTTTTCAGGGCTCTCTGGAACAGAAATCTCCTCCACTCTGTTGTTCTGTGGCTTCTGCTGCTCCAGAGTTTGTTGGGAGTTCTTCTTTACAGATATTTTACGGGCTGTGGGTTCAGAGCTAGCATATGTGTGTCTTTCTACTCCGCCATCTTGGCTCCTCCCCCCAGATTTGAATTCATGAAATTGAGTCTATGCACTCTATCCACTGTGCCATCTAGCAGTGGATTATTTTTCTATAATGTGTTACATTTCTTTGTTTTTTTCTAGTTAATTTATTTATTTAACTTTAGTTTTCAACATTTCACTTCCACAAGATTTTGAGTTCCAAATTTTCTCATCTCTCCCTCTCCCCACCCCAAGACAGTGTGCATTCTGATTACCCCTTTCACCAATCTGCCCTCCCTTCTTTCACACACACCCTCCTCTTATCCTCTTTCCCAGTAGAGTAAGATAGATTTTCATACCAAATTGAGTGTGCATGTTATTCCCTCCTTAAACCAAATCTGATGAGAATAAGATTCACTCTTTCACCCTCACCTCTTCTCACTTACCCTCCATTGTAAAAACTATTTCTTTCCTCTTTTGTGTGAGATAATTTACCCCATTCTATTTCTCCCTTTCCCCTTCTCCCAATATATTCCTCTCTCACCCCTTAATTTTATTTTTTTAGGTTTCACCCCTTCATATTCAACTCAGCCTGTGCCCTCTATCTATATATGTAATCTTTTCAACTACTCCAATACTCTAACCTTGAGAAAACTCTCAAGGGTTACAAATATTATCTTTCCATGTAGGAATGTAAACAGTTCAATTTTAGTGAGTCCCTTATGATTTTTCTTTCCTGTTTACTTTTTCATGCATCTCTTGATTCTTGTATTTGAAAGTCAGATTCAGCTCTGATCTTTTCATCAGGAATGCTTGAAAGTTCTCTATTTCATTGAATGACCATTTTTTCTCCTGAAGTATTATACTCAGTTTTGTTGGGTAAGTGATTCTTGGTTTCTTTTTCTTTTTTAATATATAATTTATTTGTTTTTCAGTTCTTAACATTCACTTCCACAAGAATTTGAATTCAAAATTTTCTCCCCATCTCTTCTCACCCTCCACCCCAGGACAGCATAGACCCCATTCACCCTTTCTTCCAGTCTGTCCTCCCTTCTATTACCCACACTTCTTCCATCCCCCTTCCCCTCTATTTTCCTGTGGGGCAAAATAGATTTCTATACTCCCTTATCTGTATAGCTTAATTTCCAGTTACATGCTAAAACAATTTTTAACATTCATTCTTAAAGTTTTGAGTTCCATATTCTCTCCGATCCTCCCCATCCACCCTCATTGAGAAAATAAGCAATTCAATATAGGTCATACATGTGTAACAATGCAAAGCACTTCCATAATAGTTATGTTGTAAAAGACTAATCACATTTCCCTCTGTCCTATCTTACCCTTCATTTATTGCATTCTCTCCCTTGACCTGTCCTCCCACAATAGTGTTTGCTTCTCATTATCCCTTTCCCCAATTTACTGTCCCTTCTATTATCTTCCCTCTTCTATTCCCTTCCCCCTTGCCTTCCTGCAGGGTAAATAGATTTCCATATCCAATTGAGAGTGTGTTATTCCCTCCTTAAGCCAAATTCCATGAGAGTAAGGCTCGATTATTTCCTGTCATCTCCCCCCTCTTCCCCTCCATTGTAAAAGCTCTTTCTCCCCTCTTTTATGTGAGATTTGCTACACTCTACCTCTCCCTTTCTCTTACTCCTAGTACATTCCATTCAATAGTAAATTTTTAAAGTATTCTCCCTTCATATTCAGCTCACCCTGTGACGTCTGTCTATGCATACATATATATACATATACACATACACACATGTACATGTACATACCTACACATACATAATATACACATACATACATACCCACACACATGTACATTTACATATTCCCTCTAACTACTCTAATACTGAAAAAGGGCTCATGAGTTACAAGTAACATCTTTCCATGCAGCAGTGTAAACAGTTCAACTTCAGTGAGTACCTTTTCATGTTTCTCTTGATTCTTGTATTTGAAAGTCAAATTTTCTATTCAGCTCTGGTCTTTTCAACAAGAATGCTTAGAAGTCCTCTATTTCATTGAAATTCCATTTTTTTCCCCTGAAGTATTATACTCAGTTTTGATGGGTAGGTGATTCTTGGTTTTAATGCTATCCCCTTTGATCTCTGGAATATCATACTCCAAACCCTTTAATCCCTCAGTGTAGAAACTGCTAAATCCTGTATTATTGTATTTCCACAATCCTTGAATTGTTTCTTTCTGACTGCTTGCAATATTTTCTCCTTGACCTGGGAACTCTGGAATTTGGCTACAGTTCTCCTAGGAGTCCTCCTTTGGGGATCTCTTTCAAGAGGTGATCAGTGAATTCTTTCCATTTCTATTTTACCCTCTGCGTCGAAAATATCAGGGCAGTTTTCCTCCATAATTTCTTAGAAGATGATGTCTAGGCTCTTTTTCTGAACATGATTTTCAGGTAGATCAATAATTTTTAAATGATCTCTCCTAGATATATTTTCCAAGACAGTTGTTTTTCCAATGAGATATTTCACATTGTCTTCTAATTTTTCATTCCTTTGGTTTTGTTTTATAATTTCTTGGTTTCTCATTAAGTCATTAGCTTCCATCTGCTCCATTCTAATTTTTAAAGAATTATTTTCTTCAGTGAGCTTTTGAACCTCCTTTTCCATTTGGCTGATTCTGCTTTTTAAAGCATTCTTCTCCTTTTGGACTTCTTTTGCCAATTGGGTTAGTCTATTTTTAAAGGTGTTATTTTCTTGAGCATTTTTTGGGGTCTTCTTCAGCAAGCTGTTGACTTGCTTTTCATGATTTTCTTGCATCTCTCTCATTTCTCTTCCCAATGTTTTCTCCACCTCTCTTACTTGATTTTCAAAATCCTTTCTGAGCTCTTCCATGGCCTAAGACCATTGCATATATTTTTGGAGGTCTTGGATGTAGAAGCCTTGACTTTGATGTCTTCCTCTGATGGTATGTTTTGCTCTTCCTCATCTGAAAGAAAGTAAATGGAAGAAAATACCTTTTCATCAAGAAAATAACCTTCTATAATCTTATTTTTTTCCATTTTGGGGCATTTTCCCAGCCAATTACTTGACTTTTGAGTCCTTTGTCAAGTGGAGGGTATACTCTAAGGACCTGTAAGTTCTCAGTTCCTCCAAGGTGGCACAATCAAGGAAGAGGAGTTTACTCCCCTTCTGGTCTGTGTTCTGCTCCATGAGCAACGACAAACACTCTTTTCTGCCCAGGATCTGCAAGTAGGATTCCCTCTGCACAGCCACCATCAGCTCTACCATGACAGCAATCCTCCTCACCCAAGGATCACCACTCAGAACTGAGACCCAGATCAGCTGCTCAATTCCCCCAGGGTCTTTAGGTTGGGGGATCCAAAAGTGGATGCTGCTATTGCCCTGGGGCCTGGGCTGGGGCTAGACTTCACTCCCTTCTCAACCAAGTGAAAGAGGTTTCTTATTGACCTTTGAAGTTGTCTTTGGCATTTGTAGGTTGAGAAATCTGGGAACTGCAGTTGCTACCCATGATTCTGTGCCCTGAAGACTGTTCCAGTCCTGTCCCTGCTGTGCCACATGGCCAAGGCTGGGTTGCACCCCACTCTGTGCCTAGTGTGATAAGCCTTTCCTGTTGGCCTTCCAGGCTGTCTTGGGCTGGAAATCTCTTTCACTCTGTTGTTTTGTGGCTTCTGCTGCTCTAGAATTTGTTTAGAGTCATTTTTTACAGGTATTTTATGGGCTATGGGGGGAGAGCTAGAACAGGTCAGTCCTACTCTGCCATGTTGGCTCCAGTGATTCTTGGTTTTAATCCTATCTCCTTTGACCTCTGGAATATCATATTCCAAGTCCTCTGATCCCTTAATTTAGAAGCTGTTAGATCATGTGTTATCCTGATTGTGTTTCCACAATACTCAAATTGTTTCTTTCTGCTTGCTTGCAATATTTTCTCCTTAACCTGTGAACTCTAGAATCTGGTTACAATATTCCTAGGAGTTTTCCTTTGGGATCTCTTTCAGGAGGCAATCAGTGGATTCTTTCAATATCTAGTTTTCCCTCTGGTTCTAGAATATCAGGGCATTTTTCCCTGAAAGTTTCTTGAAAGATGATGTCTAGGCTCTTTTTTTGTTCATGGCTTTCAGTTAGTCCAATAATTTTTAAATTGTCTCTCCTGGATCTGTTTTTCAGGTCAGTTGTTTTTCCAATGAGAATTCACATTGCCTGCTATTTTTTCATTCTTTTGATTTTGTTTTATTATTTCTTGATTTTCATAAGCTTCCATCTGCTCCATTCTAATTTTTAAGAAATTATTTTCTTCAGTGAGCTTTTGCACCTGCCTTTCCATTTGATCAATTCTGCTTTTTAAGATATTTTTCTCCTCATTGACTTTTTAGATATCTTTTGCCATTTAGGTTAATTTACTTCTTAAAGTCTTATTTTCTTCAACATTTTTTGGGTCCCTTTTAGGAAGCAGTTTACTTGTTTTTCATAATTTTCTTGTATCACTCTCATTTCTCTTCTCAATTTTTGCTCTACTTTTCTTACTTGATTTTCAAAATCCTTTTTGAGCTTTTCTATGGCCTGAGACCAATTCATATTTTTCTTGGAGGCTTTGGATGTAGAAGCTTTGACTTTATTCTGTTGTATGTTTTGATCTTCCTTGTCACCAAAGAAAGACTCTATAGTCTGATTATTTTCCCCATTTTTCCTCATTTCCCCAGCCAATCACTTGACTTTTGAGCTCTTTGTCAAGGTAGCTCTCTGCTTCCAGTGGGGGTGGAGGTGTATACTGTCAACCACTTTATCCCCCCACAATCTGTAGGTCTAGAGCTCCAGAAAGAGCTGTTGCAGCTCCTACCACTGCTACAGCCTCCTCTTCCCCCTCTGTTGCCCTGGGGCTGGGCCCAGATCATACACCTCTCTCACATAGATCAGACAGGCTTTTTCCACTGACCTTCCAAGTTGTCCTTAGTGTTTTGGGGTCAAGAAGCCTGGAAATCACCACAGCTGCCAGTGATTCAGTCCCGCCACCCCCAGGCCTGCTCAGACCACACTGGACTGTGCTCCACTGCCACCCCAGCACGATAGATGCATACTGTCAACCTTCTAGGTTGTCGTGGGCTGGAAATGTGCTTCATATTGTTATTCTGTGGATTCTGCAGCTCCAGAAATTGTTTACAGTCATTTTTACAGATCTTTGGGGGTTTGGAGAGAGCTCAAGCAAGTCCCTGCCTTTACTTTTTACTTTTTACATCTTGGCTCCACCTATGCATTACATTTCCTAACAGAGATTTCATGCTATCCCTTCACTGGCATGTTTGAGAGGTTAAGACCTAACAAAGGTCAGAAGTTTTCTCTGAGGTCAGCAATTTTTTTTTATTTCATCTTTGAATCCCCATAGTAACTTGTATATACATAGGTTCAAAATACTTGGCTGTTGAATCTAATCAAAGCCCTTTCTACCTCCACTCTTGCTCTAGTTCCATATTCAAAAATTAGTCTAAATAAGCCGTGGCAATACAAGCATATTTGTCCTGTAAATATAAGACATGACTGAAATAACGTGATATTATCATTTATGCTTTGGTGGACTTAAGTCAGCAGTCAGGAAATGTGGGTTCAAGCAGTAATGATTCTGCCACTTACTATTAATCACTTGGTCAAGTGACTTATCATCTCTTCTCTTTTTTCCTCCTATCTGGGAAATGGGAATAGTAAATTCTAACCTTTCTATCTCACAGATTATTTGGGAGCATTATAGGATTATAGCTTTACAACTGGAAGAGACCTTAGAAGCCAACAAGTCTAAATACTTCCTTTTATAGATGAAGAAATTGATGTACAAAGAGGTTAATAACTTCCCAGGGTCATGGATAGCGAGTGCCTTTAGCAGGATTGATACTCTGGACCTTCGGATTCAAGTCTAGTAATGACCTTTACACCACTGGCAGCCACAATGAGATAATAGGAATGTTTTTTGAAAACTCTTTGGATCTTACATCTAGATTCCTCTGGGGTTTTAAACCTGGGGGCCTGAGAACTTTCCATTTATATGTTGATAACTATATTTCAAACTATATTTTCCTTGGTAACCATATGTATTTAATTTTATGCATTTTAAAACATTATTCAGAAAAGAGGTCTGTAGCCTTTGCCAGAATGCTAAAAGGGTCCATGGACAGAAAAGGCTAAGAATATTTGATAGTCAGAGACCTAAGAGGCTGTCTAGACCCACCCCTTACTTTACAGTTGAGAATACTAAGGCCCAAGCTTTCTAAGTGAAGTGTCTTGCCAAGACAGTGCCTGGCACAGAGCAGGTACTTGACATATGTTTGCTGATTGATTGATTGCCCAACGTGGCACTGGTAGTGTCAAAAATAGGACTCAAACCCAGATCCTTTGACTCCATTACCAGTGCACTATTCACTGTATCACCCTGATTCTTCTTGATGGTCACATTTCTTTTATTATTTTTTTCCATTTTTCCATCCAAAAGGTTACCCTCTACAAAATGGATACGGCACTTTTGGACTAACATCAGGGGTCTGATTACTAGGCACCCTGGACCTATCTGAATACTGAATTAAGCCTAGGGTGGTCTCTACCACAGAAGTATATTGTAGTGAAACAAAGTAGGCAAAAACAAAACAAACAAAAAAAAATGAAACAAAACAAATGTGCACTTTGCCTCTTTTCCTGGAGAATTTCAGGACTTAATTAACATGTGTAAAGTGATCTGAAAGACTGGGATGAGAAGAGCCAGAGAATTGCAAAGTGTCATTATTACCACCTGAGGCAAAAGAGCTGGAAAAGGAGAGAGAGAGAAGAGGGAAAGGAAGCAAAGCCTGAAGAGGAACTAGAGCCCCCTTGGCTTCTGCAGCCAGCTCTTTGGCCCATGGCCAAATTGGATTCCTCTCCTGGCTTTGGCTTGAACTGTTTTCTCAAGGCCTACATCCCAACTCTGCTCCCAATTCAGCCCTCTAGATTAAGAATTCTTAACCGTAGGGAGGCAACTAGAGGAGAGAATAGGGATGAGGCACAGGGGCAAAACTTGGGGATTAACCCAATTTTTAGAAGGCAGAGTCAAAGAAGAGCAGAGATCATGGGCCATCATAGAAGGTAGGAGCTGGAAAGGGACCCCAGAGGGCATCAGACCAGATCTTTTTGTTTTACAAAAGCAAACTGAGATCTAAAAAGCGAAGTAACTTGTCCAAGGCCATACAGAATCACAAAATTTGAGAATTAGAAGGAACTCCAGTGGCCCATATACCAAAGGAATCTCCCCTAAAATATCCAAAAGGGACACAGTAGGTAGAGTGCCAGTCCTAGAGTCAGGAGGACCTGAATTCAAAGCTAACCTTAGACACTTACTGGCTGTGTGACCCTGGGCAAGTCACTTAACCCTTATTGCTTCAAAAAATAAAAAGTAGCCAACAAATGTTCATCCACTCTCTGAAGCCACCCAAGGAGCGGGGAACCCACCACCTCTTAAGGCAGCTCATTCTACTTTTGGATGATTCTATTAGGAGATTTTTCCTAATGTTAAGCTTAAAATTGGCCCCTCTGTGAATGTCCACCCCATTGCCCTTGGTTCTGTCCACTGGTGCCAATAGAACACGTCTAAGCCATCCTCCAGGACAGTCTTCCAAATATGTAAAGATATAATATGTGTGCAGGTCAGAATTCAAACCCAGGTCTCCTGGCCTCTCATCAGTCATTACCAAGTCTGGAACCTCAGAAATCTTCAGCAATGGAAGGGAAATACTCCTTATCATCATCCCCTAACTCCTTGAAAATTCCTGGATTTTCTCAACTAGGGGATAAATTTTGCAAAAATACAATATAGTGAATAAGCCATAGAATACGTTTTGTTCATTCATTCTGACAAGCCCAGTTTCGTTGTAATAATTTAGGGCTGTCACCCACAGTAGGCTAATAAATGCCCCGTAACATGAAGGGTGAAAGTAATGGAGTCCAAGACACAAGCTTTAAATCTTCATTAGTAACAGAGTAAAGCTGGTAGGTTCACAGATGATGGTGAGGCTTGAGAAGATGAGCAGTATGAGGATGAAATAGGGCTCTAGTAAATCTGAGAATTCCAGAATTGTAGAAGGGAAAGGGACATCAGAGCCCATCTGGATCAACCCTTCTTTGGAGTCCAGTCCTCTCTGTGACATCTCTTACAAGTGGTCATTCAGCATCTGCTCTAATATAGAGCTCTAATCACAAGAAAGTCCTTACCTCACAGGAAGAGGCTCATCCCATTATAAGTAACTCTTACAATTGTTAGGAATGTTTGCCTTATGTTGAAATTGAAATCTGCCTCCATATAACTACAGACACAGCGTGGTGTAGGAGGAAAGATACTAGAGTTAGAGTCAGGAAATTTGTGGTTATGTCTGATTCTTCATGACCCCTTTTGGGGGTTTTATTAGCAAAGATACTAGAGTGGTTTGCAGTTCCCTTCTCCAGCTCATTTTATATATGAGGAAACTGAGGCAAACAGAGTTAAGTGACTTGCTCAGGGTCACAGTTACTAAGTGTCTGAAGCCAGATTTGAACTCTTGCTTTCCTAACTCCAGGTCTGGCATTCTATTCATTGCTCCACCTAGCTGCCCTTAGAGTCAGGAAACACATGAATTTAAAGCCCACCTCTGATACTTTCTAGTTGTGCGACCACGAAAAGTTGTTGGACCTCTCTAGACCTCAATGTGTTCATCTATAAAATAAAAATAGAAATTTCTAGAGTGCATACCTCATAAGGTTATTGAAAAGATCAAAGAAGATAATGTAAAAAATAAAGCATTTTGCAAATATATATATACATGCATATGTATATAATAATCTACATAGATAGATGGTATAGAAGAAGAGATAGAGAAAGTGATAATGAGAGCAATAGAGATAGAGATAGATATTTTTACTTCTAAGTGGTTATTTCATAAATAATCCTGTTTAGATAGGGAGCTGCCAATGAGGAATGCCCTCTACCTCTGCAGACTGGCACCTGCTCTACTTGCCAAAGTCTTAGGGAGTTGACTGAGATGCTTAAATGTTAAATGACTTGCCCAAGGACACGTTACCAGTACGTGTCAGGGGTATGATTTGAACCCAGGTGTGATTTATGATATATAAATCAAATAGTATATTTATTTATACACATCAAGTGTACACACACACATGCACTCTCAGATGCTGTTTCTACTTTTTGCCAAGCCAAATTTTCAGATGCCCAGGACACATCAGTACTACCTTAACAGCCAAGACCAAGAGGAGATGTTTAAAGTTCTAATCATCTGTTTGTTTGTTTGTTTTCCAGTGGAGTTCCTTCTAACTCCTGATATTCTGAATGGACACATGCCAAATGGTTAGCAAACTCCTATCCCTTCTTAAACTCCTCATCCCAGTGATAGGAACCCTCAACTGACAAAAAAATCCCCCCTAACTTTTTCTGTTTGCTTCCTCATCTCTACATCCTCAAATTTCCCACTCTATTTCTCCCTTCCCCTTCACTGTGTCCTCTGGAATTCCCACTCTGTAATTAAGAAACTTCCTTGTTCCTATTGCTCCTTCTTGTTTCAGGCACTTATTAACACTTGGCTGATGGCCTTCCTTCTTATCCCCTAACTTTGTAGCACTACATGCTTGGCCATCCTTTCTAGGGCTTCATTTTCTTCATACGATGCCCTCCAAGTCGTTGTTCTCAGTGAGGGAATAGAAATACTTCTTGCTCCCCACTGTTACTTCCAGACACTACCACCATCACTCTTGTTCTCTGATGTTCATGAACACCCAAATATATCACCTAATCCAAATCCTGATGCCTGTTTTCCACTGATCCCCCAGATCATTTTCTCTACCTTTTCAATCAGTTGTTTTTGTTCATTTGTTTCAGTTGTGTATGACTCTTTGTCACTCTATTTGGGGTTTCTTGGCAAAGATACTGGAGTGCTTTGTCATTTTCTTCTCCAGTTCATTTTACAAATGAGGAAACTGAAGCAAACAAGGTCAAGTGACTTGCCTAGAGTCACATAACTAGTAAGCATCTGAGGCCAGATTTGAACTCAGATCTTCCTGACTCCAGACTTGATATATATCACTTGAGGTAGTATTCACTGAAAACTAGTGCTTTTCCTATGAGCTAGGAGGTCATAGTTTCCCTCTTATACCCTAACCCCTGTCATCATACAAGGAACTTCAACATAAATGTTGAAGTTGTCTCAAAGGTCCTAACTTCCATGTTCCTCAATCTACTCAACTTCCATGACCTATGTACTATAAACCCTTTGTGTTACCATCACCCACCAAGTGTTCTACTTCCATCATTTCCTTCTTGAATGACATCATTTTCAAGAACTCTGCAATTCTATTATCTAATCACAAGCTTTTATTCCATTTCTCCTCATTCCTTACTACTTATTAGACTGATCTATGTCCTCACTGGGACCCCCAGCCTCTCCATCTCTCAATACATCCTCAGGCCATCACCTCAGCTTTGACTGTACTCTTCTCCCTTCAATCTGCAATCTCCATCCCTTAGTGAAACAATTCAGCACTACACTATCCTCTCTTTAATCTTTCACTCCTTTATCCTATCAATGTTCATGTCTTGCCAACACCTGCATTATTTCCCCCATCTTATTCATGAGCTGATGAGTAGAGTTGGAGGAAAGTCACAATTGAATCCACTACAAATTTGTTACCTAATCTCAACTGGGCACTCACTGCAGCAAAGCAATTATTCTACTCCTCCCTTATGAATTTTGTCCATTTGCCACGGCAGCTACTGAATAATACTTCCACACCCAAATTCTGCTATTCACTGCCTCATTCCCAACTCCACCTCCCCAATATCAAACATTAAAATGTGACTTGAAATTTTCAATGAAAGGAAAATGTTGGGGTCCTATGACATCTGCCACAAACACTTATATCATTGTCAGCCAAAGCTAACCTTAGGACAAAGAGCCACTATTATTCAGTCTTTAGATATTTTCTGTGTCCAAGGTCTCAAACAGTTTATAGCATAGTGTAGCTTACTCAAGTTCACACAGATAATAAATGGCTTAATTAGAATTAGAACACAGGTTCTCTGGACCTTCCATTTTGGTTTAAGAAATGTTCTGACATATGGAAATCTAAAACTAAAGAGCATGTCATTTGACACTTTAAAACTTTTAAAAAGTTTTCTCATTTTACAGAATAATTCATCAGTTGGAGTCCTTTAAATAAATCTCCTAATATTTATAATTTAACAATATAATAACAATTAAAGAGATAAGTTATAGAATTATAAGAGAGACTAGAAGGACTTTAGAAATAAAATAACAGTCAAAAGCCATCAGAAATGAAAATAAAGAACAAACTAAAATGCTCCAGGCATGGGGGAAGCATGTATTATGCATCTACTGTGTGCCAGGTCCTGTGCTTAGCTCTTTATAAATATTATCTCACTTGATCCTCACAACTACCCTGGGACATAGGTGCTATATTATTCCCATTTTACAGTTAAGGAAAAGGAGGCAGACAGAGATTATGTGACTTGCCGGGGGTTACACAGCCATTAATTGTCTGAGGAGGGATTTGAACTGAAGTCTTCCTGACTCCAGACTCCAGTAGTACATGCATTATGCAAGGCAGCTAGATAGTTTATACACAGCTTAACAGGGACATATCAATTTTACATGTAAAGTACACCAAGCTCCTTTGGAGTAAGGAGTATGTCATGTTAACCCTTCTATACATCACAGTACCAAGAAGAGTACCTTATACAAAGTAAATGCTAAAAACAAAATATTTTTCTTAAATTGAGTTGAATTGGAAAAGTTGAGGGCATGTACTCTCTCAGACATTTACTGTCTGTGTGTCCCTGGGTAAGTCACTTCACCCTGTTTGCCTCAGTTTCCTCATCTGTAAAATGAATTGGAAAAGGATATGGCAAACCATTCCATCTTTACCACAAAAACCCCAAATGAGGTCACTTGGTCAGATGTGACTGAACAAACTGATTCCTACAAAAATACCATTGCAGGGAATAATACTTTAAACCAGTGGTCTCTAGATTTTTTGATAGTGCATAGCTATCAGAAAAAAAAACAGCATGTGCATTCTTCCTCAATATGTGTATATTTACTTAGTTTTGGACAGTGTGGTACATAAGGAGTGGTTCTTGTAACAGGGAAGACCTGGGTTCAAGCCCCACCTCTGCCACTGGTTGGTTATGTGACCATAGGCAGGGCATTTAATTTCTCTGATCTCCAGGCAATTCTCTCTAAGACTGTAAGTCATAGAGAAAGTTCTGATTTTCAGTGACAGGAATTTCCTCATCAGAGAGTTTTCCATATCAATAAAAGCACAGGTCTAGTCCTTATCCCTTATAACTTACAGACATTTTCTATTGTACTAGTAATTATGTACATCATAAGACTTACACAGAAACAGAAATTTTAAAAGGTGAAATAAAGATGAAATAATATTAAATCTCAGAGTCAGTAGGGAAGGGGGTAACATAGACTTACATTTTGGGGAAATCATTTTGGCAACAACACAGAGGATGGATTGGAGGGGGCAGAGGCTTAAAGTAGAGAAACCAATTTGGAATATATTGTAATAGTCTAAGTGAGAGGTGAAATGAGGTTGAAGTAGGGTGCTAGATATGTGAGTAGTGGGAAGACAGATAGATGAGAGAAATATTATAGAAGAAGGAAAGATAAGAATTGGCAACTGATTAGATATGTAGGATAAGGGAGAACTAGGCACTGAAAAATGACATTGAGCTTATGAATCTGGATGACTAGAAGGACAGTGACAGGAAAGTTTGAAAGAGGGGTGGGTTTGGGAAAAAAAGATAATGTAATGATATCTATGATGCAAGTCAGAACCCATGAATTCCTGCTCATCCTGAGTGACTCACTCTGCAGTACCAAAATAAAAAGGAAGGAGATGGAACACTTACTCATAGGTCACTGCCCTGAACTTCAGAATTCAATCTCTGAGGGGCACCTGCCCCAGCCACAAGGTAAAATGGGGAGGGGGCAGTGGTAGGATATACCGGAGGCTTGGAAGGGGAGTGTGGCTGCAGAGATTTTCCCAATGGCAACCAAATCAGCTGCTGCTGTCAATGCCTGGTAGGTTATAACTGTCTTATGATTGCCTCAGAAAGAGGGACCTGGAAGCCTCTATATTGGAGGGAGGAGGTGGTTTGCAGGAGTATTCAGGAGAAAAGATAGGTATGTTTGTGTTGCAAATAGGTCTCAGGACTGATACGGGGGCAGTATGGGACAAGACTCATCTTCCCACCTTTTGAATGATTGGTCATGGTCAAGCAACGGGCAGACTTTGTGAGCTGTTTTGTTTTGTTTTTATTTTTGTGTTAGTCACTATTTTTTGAAATTCTACACATAACAAAAAAGAGAGCATTTCCATATACAAGGTAGAACATAAAAAAAGATTGCAAATGTAACTGTGATTCTGTACTATGTACAGCTTGTCTTTTTTTAAAAAGTGTGTAATAAATTCAACTTGCTACTTTCAAAGCTTTGTTTATTTGTGCCTCCTTTTGAATTTCCTTCAGTTTTCTTTTATATGTCTCAATGAACTTTTATTTCTTTTCTCTCTCTTTTATTTGGCAAAACTGTGACTGCCCCTTGATCCCATTTATTCTCTCTCCATCCCCCATTAAAAGGAAACAAAATCAAACCTGTTAACAAATATAATCAAGCAGAACAAACCTATAAATTTGTCAAGTCCAAAAATGAATCTCTAATTTAGCACCTTGAATCCATCATATCTCTTGGTTCCCTCATGTTGCAGTTGGCTATTGCATTGATTAGAGTTCTTAAGTCTTAAAATAATTTTTTACTTTACAATATTGTTATTATATAATTATTCTGGTTGTGCTCACTATAATCTTCTTCTGTGCATATAATTCTTCCCAGATTTCTCTAAAACTATTCCATTCATCATTTCTTATGGTGCAATATTATTCTATTAAATTCATATATCAGACTTTGTTAAACCATTTCCCAACTTATAGGCAGCCCTGTTGTTTCTAGTTTTTTAGTACAACAAAAAGAGCTTTTATAAATATTTGCATCCATGTGTGTCCTTTGTCTTTTTCTTTGTTCTCTTACAGAAATGGGGAACCTGAGGCCTCGAGGCCACATGTGGCCCTCTAGGTCTCCCCTTAATAAAAGGATTTGTTCTGTAAAACTTGAACTCAGTCAAAAGGCTACACCTAAGGACCTAGAAGGCCACCTGCAGGTTCCCCACTCCTGCTATAGGGTATAAGTCTAGTAGTATTATGGTGAGGTCAAAAGGTATGGACAGTTATTTGGCAGGCATAGTACCAAATTACTTTCTATAGTGGCTAGAGCAATTTACAGCTCCACCAGCTCTATATGAGTGTACCTGTTTCCCCAGCTCTTCCAATGACTGCCATTTTCTTTTTTGTCATCTTTGCCAGTCCGATGGGTTCAAGATAGAACCTCAAAGTTGTTTTAATTTGTATCTCTAATTTTTAGTTTTTTTGGAGCAATTTTTACATAGATCTTGAAGGCTTTGATTTTTTTTCTTTCAAGAACTGCCTATTCATATCCTTTGAACATGTGCCTATTGGGGAATGGCTTTTGTTTTTTATATTTAAATCAGTTACCTATATACTGTGAATGTAAAATCTTCATCAGAGAAACTTGCTACAAAAATTTCCCCCCAAAGTAACTATTTCCCTCCTAATGTTAACTTCCTTGATTTTTTTGAGTAAAACCTTTTTAATTCTAAGTAATAAAAATTATCCATCTTATCTTCTGTGATCTCTCGTTTGAGGTCAAACTTTCTCTTCATTGTAGTGAAAGCTATCACCTCCCTTACTCTTGTTTATTATCTGACCTCTTTCATCTAGTTTCTCCAGCCTTTTGGAGCTTATCTTGGCATATGCCATGTGATGCTAGTCTAAAACTAATTTCTGCCAAAATGCTTTCTATAGTTCCCAATAGTGTTTGTTAAATAGTGAATCTTAACCTCAGTAATTAGGGCAACTGTGTATATCAAATACTTTGTTTTCTTTTTGCATAGAAGGCTTAGATCTTCTAGCTGGAACATTTTTCCAGTATCCGTAGGCTTTCTCTTTGTATAGATCTAGGCTGGAAAAATGCACTCGTCTGATTTATGTTCTCCTAAGTACACTTTCTCTGATTTCGATTTTGCTAGAGACTTGGATAAATGGGTTTTCTTTGGTAATTGCTATATATTTTCATCGTGGAACTGGCTTCTCTTTGAATTTAATGATCATTACTCAGGCTAGCATTCTTTTTTTTTCATTCTTACCGGAGTAGTTTTAGGAGAATTAAGCTATTCTCCCCATCACTCCCATCTCAGCTAGAAGTCTATCATTCCCACTTTAGAGACATAGCTTACGCTGTTATTAGTAGCAAAATCATGATACTGTAACAAGAACACTAGATTAGATGTTAGGACACTTGGATTCTTGCACTAACTGTTACACTTACCAGCTATGTGATTTTCACTTAGACTTACAAGCTTTATGATCCTTAGTTACACAATGGGCCTGGTGGGACCACACCTTTTCTCATGGGTTCTACCAAGTACCTGATCGTTGCAGGAATTCAGGCTCTCCTCAGTGTCACAGCAGGTGGCCCTTAGGGCCACATGGGTGGAGTTTCCTATAGGGAAACATTAAGGGGGAAGATGGATGAGGCCAACCCTACTTCAGGTTGCCAAAGGCAAAGACTCTGGGAAGAAGCTGGCATTAGAGGAAATGCCATTTTCCTTCATGTCCCTATCCCCAGTTGTACAAGGGGCTTCAGGGAACTTCCCCTTGTGTGAGATCTGGGACTCCTCTCCATTAAACTGAGTTACATCTCTCCCACTGGAAGAGCTCTTTCACCCTGAATTGCTTATGTTCTCTTATGTATACTTTCTCTGATTTCTGTTCTACTACAGATTTGGGTAAATGGGTTTTCTTTGGTAATTACTTCATGTATTCATTGTAGTATTTGATGAGTATTTGGTGAGAAAGGGGTAAAGCTTTTAACATAGAGTGTAGGGTCCTCCTGCTTTCCCCAGTAATGAACCACATTCACAGGTTAGCTTGAACCTGACAACCTCATCCTCTAGACTAACAATATTTAAGGGAACAGATAGATATAATTCTAGCCCAGGGGTGGGAAACATGTGGCCTTCTAGGTCCTTGGTTGTAGCCTTTTGACTGAGTTCAAGTTTTACAGAACAAGTCCTTTTGTTAAGGAGATTTGTTCTGTAAAGTTGGAATTCAATCAAAGGGTTGCACTTGAAGACCTGGATGGTCACATGTGGCCTTGATGCTGCAGGTTCCCCATCCCTGTTCTAGCCCTTTCTCTGAAAAGAACAGAAGAGTCTCTGGCTACCACCACCTGCTTCCCTTTCTGGAAGGAATGAAAGTTTCCCTCGGAGAAGGGTAGGGGGGATATGAGGATAGAAATGTCTATTCTGACTCCCTTTGAAACATGCAATACCCCCATGATACAGATGGGAGGGGAAAATCTTTGTTATATTAACATGATGCTACAATTCAGAACAAGACTCAAAGAAATAGTATAAACATTCAAGTTCCACTTTGGACTTGGCACTCTCCTGCCACCCCAGTGTTTCTATTGATTAACAACTCTCGGGGGAGGAGCCAAGATGGCAGAGTAGAAAGATACACGTATGCTAGCTCCCAACCCACAGCCCATAAAATACCTGTAAAGAAGAACTCCCAACAAATTCTGGAGCAGCAGAAGCCACAGAACAACGGAGTGGAGGAGATTTCTGTTACAGAGAGACCTGAAAAACTGACACCAAAGGTCCATCATGCACTAGACCCAGAGCAGAGCTCAGCCCTGCCTTGGCCACACGGCACCAAGAGGAGAATTTCCGAGCAGGCTTCAGGGACAGAATCTCCAGCAGCCGTCCGCAGGTCCCTCCACCCACAGGCGCCAAAGGTCAGTGAGAGGGTCTTTTCAGCTTGCCAAGAAGGGGGTGGGGTGTCTCCATAACTCAGGCACCCTCAGGAGGCAGCAGTGGAGGCAGCAGCTGACAGGGGCTCCCAAAGTGGGCAGGAGCCCGGATCCATTCTTGAAGGTCTCCTTATAAACCCTGAGGGAACTGAGCCCTGAGTGGCGGCCCTGCCCCCACCCGAGCACCTGAACTTAATCTCACACTGAATAGCAGCTTTGCCCCCCCCCCCCCCGAAAGCCCTGAGGCTGGGAAGCAGCATTTGAATCTCAGCTCCTAAGTGCTAGCTGGGCAGATCTGGAGGTGAGATGGGTGTGCAGAGGAAACTCAGAAGTCAAGTAACTTGCTGGGAAAATGCCCAGAAAAGGGGGGAAAAAAATACGACCATAGATCATAGACTTCCTTGGGGAACAGATATCTCCTCCCATCCTTTCAGATGAGGAAGAACAATGCTTACCATCAGGGAAAGACATAGAAGTTAAGGTTTCTGTATCCCAAATATCCAAAATAAATATTCAATGGGCTCAGGCCATGGAAGAGCTCAAAAAGGATTTTGAAAATCAAGTTAGAGAGGTGGAGGAAAAACTGGGAAGAGAAATGAGAGAGATGCAAGAAAAGCATGAAAAGCAGGTCCACACCTTGCTAAAGGAGACCCAAAAAATGCTGAAGAAAATAACACCTTGAAAAATAGGCTAACTCAATTGGCAAAAGAGGTTCAAAAAGCCAAAGAGGAGAAGAATGCTTTCAAAAGCAGAATTAGCCAAATGGAAAAGGAGGTTCAAAAGCTCACTGAAGAAAATAGTTCTTTCAAAATTAGAATGGAACAGATGGAGGCTAATGACTTTATGAAAAACACAAAACAAAACCAAAAGAATGAAAAAAATGGAAGATAATGTGAAATATCTCATTGGAAAAACAACTGACCTGGAAAATAGATCCAGGAGAGACAATTTAAAAATTATGGGGCTACCTGAAAGCCATGATCAAAAGAAGAGCCTAGACATCATCTTTCATGAAATTATCAAGGAAAACTGCCCTGAGATTCTAGAACCAGAGGGCAAAATAAATATTGAAAGAATCCACCAATCACCACCTGAAAGAGATCCAAAAAGAGAAACTCCTAGGACCATTGTGGCCAAATTCCAGAGTTCCCTGGTCAAGGAGAAAATATTGCAAGCAGCTAGAAAGAAACAAATCAAGTATTGTGGAAATACAATCAGGATAACACAAGATCTAGCAGCTTCTACATTAAGGGATCGAAGGGTGTGGAATAGGATATTCCAGAAGTCAAAGGAACTAGGACTAAAACCAAGAATCACCTACCCAACAAAACTGAGTATAATACTTCAGGGGAAAAAATGGTCTTTCAATGAAATTGGGGACTTTCAAGCATTCTTGATGAGAAGACCAGAGCTGAAAAGAAAATTTGACTTTCAAACACAAGAATGAAGAGAAGCATGAAAAGGTAAACAGCAAAGAGAAGTCATAAGGGACTTACTAAAGTTGAACTGTTTACATTCCTACATGGAAAGACAATATTTGTAATTCTTGAAACTTTTCAGTATCTGGGTAGTGGGTGGGATCACACACACACACACACATGCAGAGAGAGAGAGAGACAGAGAGACAGAGAGAGACAGAGAGACAGAGAACACAAGGTGAGTTGAATAGGATAGGATCATATCTTAAAAAAATGAAATTAAGCAGTGAGAGAAATATATTGGGAGGAGAAAGGGAGAAATGGAATGGGGCAAGTTATCTCTCATAAAAGAGGCAAGCAAAAGACTTTTTAGTGGAGGGGAAAAGAGGGGAGGTGAGAAAAAAACGAAGCTTACTCTCATCACATTCGACTAAAGGAAGGAATAAAATGCACACTCATTTTGGTATGAAAACCTATCTTACAATACAGGAAAGTGGGGGAGAAGGGGATAAGCAGGGTAGGGCGCATGATGGAAAGGAGGACAATGGGAGGACGGAGCAATCTGAAGTCAACACTCTTGGGGAGGGACAGGATCAAAAGAGAGAATAGAAGAAATGGGGGTCAGGATAGGATGGAGGGAAATATAGTTAGTCTTACACAACATGACTATCATGGAAGTCATTTGCAAAAATACACAGATATGGCCTATATTGAATTGCTTGCCTTCCCAAAGGGAATGGGTGGGGAGGGAGGGATGAAGAGAAGTTGGAACTCAAAGTTTTAGGAACAACTGTTGAGTATTGTTCTCGCAACTAGGAAGTAAGAAATACAGGTAATGGGGTATAGAAAGTTGTCTGGCCCTACAGGACAAAAGAGAAGATGGGGACAAGGGAAGGGAGGGATGATAGAAGAGAGGACAGATTGGTGATAGGGGTGTTTTGGGGTGGGGGAGGGGAGAAATGGAGAGAAAATTTGGAACCCAAAATTTTGTGAAAATGAATGTTAAAAGTTAAATAAATTAATTTTAAAAAAACACAACTCTCTCTGTCTGTCTTCCAAGTGATCATTCAAATGCACAGTCAGTTCACATCAAGAATTATACAAGGTGTTAGGGATATAGAAATGAAAAGAGAAAAAGTTCTTACTTACAAGGAGCTTACATCCTATTGATGGAAACATCATATAGCCAGAAAAGTTAAATTTTCTCTCTCTGTCTCTGTCTGTCTGTCTGTCTGTCTCTCTCTTTTCCTCCCTGTCTCCATATATATGTATATACATGTATGTATGTATATGTATGTAGGTACATATGTATGTGTGTATATATATACACACACCAAAAAGTAGAAAAATATATGATGTTAGTTATGTGAAAGCAATAACAACTGGAGATCAGGAGAAACCACATATGGGAAATGGTATTGAGTTGTTTCTTAAAGAAAACTAGTCATTCAAAAAGGTGAGAAGATAGAAAATTCCAGTCATTGGGACAGCCTATATAAAGGCTCAGAGCTGGGGGATAGAATGTTCCATACTGGAAGCATCAAGCTAGAACATAAAGAGCTTGAAAGGGTATGATGTGAAATCAGTCTAGAAAAATAAACTGAGGGGAAAAAACTACTAAAAAAAAAAGCAGAAAAGAAAAAGAAGTTGAGGGCATTTGGTTGGCGCAGTAGACAGGGCACTGGGCTGGTAACCAGAAAGACTCATCTTTGTGAGTTGAAATCCAACCTCTAGACACTTGCTAGCCATGTGACCCTGAGCAAGTTGCTTAACCCTGTTTGCCTCACTTTCTTCATCTGTAAAATGAACTGGAAAAAGAAATGGCATACTACTCCAGTATCTTTGCACAGAACACCACAAGTGGGTTACGGAGAGTCAGATACAATGGAAACAACTAAACAACATAGAAGGTAGTACTTGTTCTGCATATTGAAAAACAAAAAGGATTCTTAGAAGTGGAGATGTTGAGACAATGCATGCTAGGTTACGGAGGAGAGTGTCCAGTTCAAAAGCAGAGATAAAACATCGAGTAGGAGGAACAGAGAAGACCAATTTGCTATGCATCATGGAGTGAAGGAACAATTATATATGATGACACTAAAAAAAGAAAAGAAAAAGAAGTTGAAACCAGATTATGAAGGGCTTGCAAAACCAAACAGAGGAGCTCACAGTTTATCCTAGGGGCCAAAGGCAGCCACTAAAGCTTCTTGAACAGGTGAATAATATCAAACCTGTCAAACTCATGTTTTGGGAATATCAGTTTGCAGTTGTGTGGAGGATGGATGGGAATAGGGAGAGACTAGAGACTAATTAGGTGGCTATTGCATCAATTCAGGCAACAGGTGACATGAGATTGAACTAGGGTGGTGTGAAAAATGAGAAGGGGAGGGATACAAGAAATTCTGGGAAGGTTAAGTCAACAATTTTTGGAAACTGATTAGATACTAGTTAAGGTCTGTGGATCCCGGTGTATGAGATGCCCTATCAATTTGTCCTCTATATTCTTGTTTAAGTCTATTTAAAACACTTTCAATAGCCTTTTCCTGAGCCACAGTTGGAAAAAATTAATTTATATATGCTACCAAAGACAATTCTTCTTTTCAAAGGAAGTGGAAAAGTAGATATTATCTGAAGGCAGAGGAAATAGGTTCAAATCTCAGCTCTACAGCTGAAAATCCGTGTAACCTTGGACAAATCAGTAAACCACTCTGGGCTTCAGTTTTCTCATCTGTAAAATGAAAAAGTTGTATCAGATGGCTTCCAAGATCCCTTTCTACACTAAATTCAATAGGCATTTATTAAGTATCAGCTATGTGGTAGGCTATTGTTAAGTGTAGGAATATACAAAGATGATCAAGAAAACAATTTCTGCCCCCAAAGGAGCTCATATTCTATGAGGGAAAAGCAATACATACACAGATAAATAAATACAAAGTATAAACAAAATCAGCATAAAATAATTTGGGGATATGTGTGGTAAATGCTAGAAACTATCAGGGGGGGAATCAGGAGGGTTCTTGTAGGATGTATCACTTGAGCTAAACCTTTAAAGCAACTAGAGAGGTTATAGGAGAGGGAGATGAGGAAGGGGACACAGGGATTTTCTTGTACCAAAGGTACAGAGATGGCAGACATATGGAGGACACCAAGTGGTACAATTCAATTGGAATGTTGAAGACATAATTGTCCACTCTGCCATTTACTAGCTAAGTGACCTTGGGCAAATAATTTCCTTCTTTGGACCTCAATTTCTTTTCTTGTCAAATGAGGGAATTGGATTAGAGGAACTCTAAGGTATCTTCCAGCTCTGATATTCTATGATTGTAAGTTTGCGACCTCTGGGATCATCCATTTGACATTTTCCCATATGCCTAACAAATATGGATAGGAATTTTCTAAGTGCCTAAGCCACAAAACAATCATCTATATGAATTGCATCTTTTTTTTTTTTTGTTTCTAGAGACACTAAAGGATTTTGGAAGTGCAAACTTCTTTCCTTAGTGATTCATTTCCAAATTTTTGTGTCTTCTCATCTGAAATATCTTATGGTCTTAGAAATATGGTAAAACAAACCAAAAAATTTTAAAAATCACACATTCCTCAGGCTCCAAAGTCAACCAGGCTGCTCTTCTAGACATTTCATCATTTGTCAGAAGCATTTATTTTTGTTGCCCAAAATCTTATTTAAGATTTTAGGTCCATGGAAATTAGTTGTTCCATGTCTCTTGGAAATCATCTATTTCCTCATTTATGTCATAATAGTATGATAGGTGACTTTAAAAAGAAATGGAAAGACTTGTATGACCTGATGCAGAGAGAAGTGAGTAGTTAGAAGAGCAATTTATGCTGTAACATCAATATTATAAAAACCAGTAATTTTGAAGACTTGTGGAAACTGAAGAATCAAATGAGCAGAGCCAAAACAGTAATCTATATGACTATAAAAAACAACACAGTAAAGACAAACAACTTTGAAAGCTGTTTGGATTCTGATCAACATAATAACCAACTATGATTCCAGACGACCAATAAGAGCTGGGAGATTATAGGTTTAGGGCTCAGAATGAGATTTTATTTTTTAATATGGCCAATGAAGGAACTGGTTTTCCTTGGTTATGTATATTTGTTATAGGGGACTTGTTTTTCTCTTTTTTATTTTTCATTGGGGTAGAGGGTGGGAAGGAAATACAGATTTCTGTTAGTTAAAAACATAAAATTTAATTCAAAAAAAGAAATAGTGAGTTCAGCATCCAATTCCTGGGTTTCTTCCGCCTCTACCACCAGGTACTATCATGGAACAGAATGTACAAGTCTAGTTTCTAGCTTCAATTAGTGTCAAGTGATCCTAGCATCCTATTAAGGTTCTGGCATAACAGCCACATCTAGATTGTGAGGGGAGTACTCCTCAAATATTTTCACCAAAGGAACTGCCCAGTTCAGGTCATCTACCTCCAACCTCATCATAAAAAAGGGTCTTCCCTCCCAGGTCTGTTGAAAAGGTTCGTGGCTGGGTCATAGAATCATAGCTCTCAGGTTAAAAAGTTCCTTAGAGGTCATTTAGTCTAAAAGACATTTTATACATGAAAAAATTGAGATATAGGGAGATTAAGTGCCCAAGGCAAAATCTGAAACCAGGTTACATTGTTTTTTTTATAACTCAGTTCCTACTAACCTAGGTGGTCTATCCCCAATGCTTCTGATAAAATGTACCAATGATAATATTAGCACAGTTTGAGTGACTATGGCCAAAGGAGCTAATTTTGTGAAGAATTCCTACTCTGCCACTAACTGAACAACCATCTGCTTTTGATCAGTCATTCACCTAATTTGTAGGTATACTATGTTGTCACTGTTCAGTCATTTTTAGTCATGTCCAACTCTTCATGACTCTATTTGGGGATTTTCTTGGCAAATATACTGAAGTAGTTTGTCATTTCCTTCTCTAGCTCATTTTACAGCTGAGGAAACTAAAGAAAACAGAGCTAAGTGACTTGCCCAGGATGACATGGATTATAAGTGTCTGAGGCAGATTTGAACTCAGGAAGATGAATTTTCCTATCTCCAGGCTCACCACTTTATCCACTGAGCCACCTAGCTGCCTCTATACATTACCTCTATTGGAAACTCTGCAGGGGTGGGGAATCTGTGGCCATGAGGCCACATGTGACCTTCTAGGTCCTTGGATACAGCCTTTTGACTGGGTCCAAATTTTACAGAACAAATCCTTTTATTAAGGGAATTTCTTCTGTGAAATTTGGATTCAGGGGAGTAGAAAGACGCACATACACATAGCTCTGAACCCACAACCCATAGAATGGCTACAGGGAAGTAACTCACGGCGAATTCCGCACCCAGAGGCCACGGAACATTGGAGCGAGGGAGATTTCTGTTCCAGAGAGACCTGCAAACCTCTCGCCGGGGGGTCCTTCGCGCTGCGGACTGGGCGCCGGGACTGGGAGCTGAGTGCAGCCCTGCCGCGGCCGCGGCACCGAGAGGAAAAGATCCGAGCAGGCTTCACAGACAGGATCTCCAGCGGCCACGCGGGTCCCTCCACCCACAGAGGGATCTGCAAACCTCTCGCAAAAGGTCCGTCACGCTGCAGACACAAAGCCCAGCCCAGACCTGCTGCGGCCACGGCTGCGGCACCGAGAGAAACAGATCCGAGCAGGCTTCAGGGACGGGATCTCCAGCGGCCGCACAAGTCCCTCCACCCACAGGTGACAGGGGTGGGTGAGAGAGTCTCTTTGGCGGGTCGAGAGGGGAGTGGGGTGCCCCCATAATTCAGGCCCCCCCCCCCCCCGGGAGGTAGAAGCTGAGAGGCGGCTGCAGACAGGGGCTCCCCAAGCGGGCGGGAGCCTGAATCTATTGCGGAAGGTCTGCGCATAAACCCCCTGAGGGAACTGAGCCTGAGAGGTGGCCCTGCCCCGATCTCAGCACCAGATCATAATCTCATACTGAATAGCAGCCCTGCCCCCGCCAAAAGCCCTGAGGCTGGAAGCAGCATTTGAATCTCAGACCACAAACACGGGCTGGGAGGATCAGGAGGTGAGGTGGGTGTGAGGAAAATATTCAGAGGTCAAGTCACTGGCTGGGAAAATGCCCAGAAAAGGGAAAAGAAATAAGACTATAGAAGGCTACTTTCTTGGCGAACAGGCATTTCCTCCCTTCCTTTCTGATGAGGAAGAACAATGCTTACCATCAGGCAAAGACACAGAAATCAAGGCTTCTGTGTCCCAGCCCACCCAATGGGCTCAGGCCATGGAAGAGCTCAAAAAGAATTTTGAAAATCAAGTTAGAGAGGTAGAGGAAAAGCTGGGAAGAGAAATGAGAGACATGAAGTCAAAGCATGAACAGCAGATCAGCTCCCTGCTAAGGGAGACCCAAAAAAATGTTGAAGAAATTAACACCTTAAAAACTAGCCTAACTCAATTGGCAAAAGAGGTTCAAAAAGCCAATGAGGAGAAGAATGCTTTCAAAAGCAGAATTAGCCAAATGGAAAAGGAGATTCAAAAGCTCACTGAAGAAAATAGTTCTTTAAAAATTAGAATGGCACAGATGGAGGCTAATGACTTTATGCAAAACCAAGAAATCACAGAACAAAGAGAGAAGAATGGAAAAATGGAAGATAATGTGAAATATCTCATTGGAAAAACAACAGACCTGGAAAATAGATCCAGGAGAGACAATTTAAAAATTATGGGACTACCTGAAAGCCATGATCAAAAGAAGAGCCTAGACATCATCCTTCATGAAATTATCAAGGAAAACTGCCCTGAGATTCTAGAACCAGAGGGCAAAATAAATATTCAAGGAATCCACAGAACACCGCCTGAAAGAGATCCAAAAAGAGAAACTCCTAGGAACATTGTGGCCAAATTCCAGAGTTCCCAGGTCAAGGAGAAAATACTGCAGGCAGCTAGAAAGAAACAATTCAAGTATTGTGGAAATACAATCAGGATAACACAAGATCTAGCAGCCTCTACATTAACGGATCGAAGGGCATGGAACAGTATATTCCAGAAGTCAAAGGAACTAGGACTAAAACCAAGAATCACCTACCCAGCAAAACTGACTATAATACTTCAGGGGGAAAAAATGGTCTTTCAATGAAATAGAGGATTTTCAAGTATTCTTGATGAAAAGACCAGAGCTGAAAAGAAAATTTGACTTTCAAACACAAGAATGAAGAGAACCATGAAAAGGTGAACAGCAAAGTGAAGTCATAAGGGACTTACTAAAGCTGAACTGTTTACATTCCTACATGGAAAGACAATATTTGTAACTCTTGAAACATTTCAGTATCTGGGTACTGGGTGGGATTACACATGCACACACGCTCACATACATAGAGACAGAGTGCACAGAGTGAATTGAATAGGTTGGGATCATATTTTTAAAACATAATGAAATCAAGCAGTGAGAGAGAAATATATTGGGAAGAGAAAGGGAGAAATTGAATGGGGCAAATTATCTCTCATAAAAGAGGCAATCAAAAGACTCATTAGTGGAGGGATAAAGAGGGGAGGTGAGAGAAAAACATGAAGTCTACTCTCATCACATTCCACTAAAGAAAAGAATAAAGTGCACACTCATTTTGGTAGGAAAACCTATCTCACAATACAGGAAAGTGGGGGATAAGGGGACAAGCAGGGTGGGGGGGATGATAGAAGGCAGGGCATGAGGAGGAGAGTGCAATTCGAGGTCGACACTCATGGGGAGGGATAGGATCAAAAGAGAATAGAAGTAATGGGGGACAGGATAGGATGGAGGGAAATATAGTTAGTCCTATACAACACAACTATTATGGAAGTCATTTGCAAAACTACACAGATATGGCCTATATTGAATTGCTTGCCTTCCAAAGGGAAGGGGTGGGGAGGGAGGGAGGAAGAGAAGTTGGAACTCAAAGTGTTAGGATCAACTGTCGAGTAATGTTCTTGCCACTAGGAAATAAGAAAAACAGGTAAAGGGGTATAGAAAGCTATCTGCCCCTACAGGACAAAAGAGAAGATGGAGACAAGGGCAGAGAGGGATGATAGAAGAGAGAGCAGATTGGTCATAGGGGCAATTAGAATGCTTGGTGTTTGGGGGGGGAGGGGATAAAAGGGGAGAAAATTTGTAACCCAAAATTTTGTGAAAATGAATGTTAAAAGTTAAATAAATAAATTTAATAATAAAAAAAAAAAAAAAAAAAAGAAATTTGGATTCAGCCAAAGGGTCACACCTGAGAACCTAGAGGGCCACATGTGGCCTCGAGGCAACAGGTTCCCTGCCAGGCCTAGAGGCCTGAGGGCTACCCAAGTCTTCCCTTACCTCTATCGGAGGTCTTCGGTTGGCCAAACCGGATGCTCGTATGAGAGAAAGGACGTTCCAGAGTTGAACAAGGGTTGAGCTTTATTTCAGGGTCTAGTTACAAGTGCAGGGGAATTCTTCCTTAGGAGGGAGCGAAGAATCTCCCAAGGAGGCAAAGATCTTACAATAAGAGATTGGAAGTAGAAGTATAAGCGGGGAGAGAGGGGGAGGGGAGAGAGGAGAGAGGAAAAGCGGAGCCTTCTGTCCTGTCCGCTCCGCGCCCCTCCCGCCAAAAAGAGCACTTCTCTAAGCTGTAAAGGTGTTGCATTCCTTCCTCTGGCCCCATAATCTCCTGTATTCTCCCTCCAAGGGGCCGTCCCGATTCTCTGCCAAAGAATGCATCTGTTGAAGAAATGATACAAAGATGTGACAGGGTAGGAAGTCAGGTCTACTTGGCACAGGTGCAAGGGAAGTACCTGGCCGCAGCCTTAAGTAATATCTCTTTGGAGAAAAAATGTTGTAATTGCGGAAAACCGGGACACCTTAAGAAAGAGTGTAGGAAAGAAATAAGTACAGGGAGGGGCCAGGACCCTTGTTTTTCATGTGGAAAGCCAGGTCACCTAGCTAGACAATGTAGGAAGTCGGGAAACGGGGTGAGGGGCCCCTCGAGGGCCCCGAAAGTGTACCCTTTGGCAGAGAATCGGGACGGCCCCTTGGAGGGAGAATACAGGAGATTATGGGGCCAGAGGAAGGAATGCAACACCTTTACAGCTTAGAGAAGTGCTCTTTTTGGCGGGAGGGGCGCGGAGAGGACAGGACAGAAGGCTCCGCTTTTCCTCTCTCCTCTCTCCCCTCCCCCTCTCTCCCCGCTTATACTTCTATTTCCAATCTCTTATTGTAAGATCTTTGCCTCCTTGGGAGATTTTTCGCTCCCTCCTAAGGAAGAATTCCCCTGCACTTGTAACTAGACCCTGAAATAAAGCTCAACCCTTGTTCGACTCTGGAACATCCTTTCTCTCATACGAGCATCCGGTTTGGCCAACCGAACACCTCCGATAGAGGTAAGGGAAGACTTGGGTAGCCCTCAGGCCTCTAGGCCTGGCAGTTCCCCATTCCTGCTAGGGTCATAGTAGTTGGGGGAGGGAATAATCTCTTTGCTGTGCTTGTGTTAGTGAGAGAATTTTGAAATAGCTGACCATAAATTCCCTACAACCTTTTACAAAGGCACATTCAAGAGATAAGGAAAAGTTCAGAAGTCATTCATTGACAAGGATGTAGTTGTCACTGGCTTGGTGAGTAATTTATTTCTAGGACCTAGGTCTGTGTCCAAGGCCTCAGGCAACTAACAGTCTAGTCTGGCACATAAGACTTCCTAAGGAAAATATAAAACACATTAGGAACACAGATATACACAGAGAAAGTCATGCTGGAATACCACACCCCCAGATCTGTACTATTCTGTCATAAAGATATCTCACCTAGTTCTGCTATCTGTTCATCCTTCCTCCCTCACAGATCAATTGCTCTGCCTCCCCAATTATGATAATAATAGTATTTAGGATTAGGAATGGAAAAAAAACCCATAGTTTATGGACAACTCAGAATCCTCAAGTGTACACATCATTAATATTTTTTTTCAGAAGAGAGTTGAAAGGTACGAACAAGACAAGTATTGAATAACATTATGAAAAATAAAACTGACCCTATCTTAATAGATAGGAAACTAGTTATAGATAGTCCCTTCAAAATCAGCTGTCTGTGTGCAGACTGCTTAGAGCAAAGGTCAAACTAAATTCTTGCTAAAGAGGAAATGCCAAATTTCTCAAAAGGATAAAGATGAGAAGATGACACTGCATATAATTACATTTACTGCTGCAACTTAACCTGTGTAAAAAAAAAAAATTATTGACTTAAAAAATAGTGTAACTAGGCTTTGCATAAGTCCAGATCACCTAAGATGAAGGTTACTCATGTGTGAGACAGCAGGGACTTGCTTACTACATAGATAGGAAGAGCTTCTTTCCATTGGTTATGTAAATGGAACAGGCTGCATTTTTAAATGTGACTGAAGTTCCCTCTCTCTCTGTCTCTCTCTCTCGTTTTTCTCTTTCTTTCTCTCTTTCTTTGTCCAATGGCTTTCCAAGGTTGAAAGTGTTGCTCAGTCACACCTTAGGCATTATGTACTAAGCTGGGTGAGACCAGAAGGTCCACCTTTCCCTTTAGCCCCTGTGACCCCCAAAACGGGCTTGAGTTCTCTTTTGTTTGTTCCTTGTGGGTCAGCCTCAGACCTGGGAACTCAAGCCATGGCAACCTTGGATCCAGGACTTCAGTCTAGGTGCTGTAGCCAGACCATTTAGGGAGTCCTAAGAAATCAGAGTCTATGGACATAAACCCAAATGGGCCTTGGCCTTGGAAACTGGTCAGCTGGAAGGAGTTACAGAAGGTTCACATAGATTCTTTCTTCATATGCTGTCATGATTCTCTTGAATTTAACTCCTTAATTTCTTCCACATGGAGATGCTGTTGGGGACTATACATGTGTTAGAACTCCATTATTTGTAGATACACATTTTGGACAGGCAGTATGAGTGAACACATATCTGGGTCCAGAATTGAATAGAAAAATGATAGTGAGTGAATGAATGAATGAATGAAAAAGCATTTATTATTTGTCATGAGCTAAGCACCTGGTTTTGCTGAGAATACAAATAGAAAAGTGAAGCAGTTCCTTCTCTCAAGGAGATCACACTCTAATGGAGGAAATAGCACATATTCAGGAATGGGGGTGTGTGAGGTTCAGTTGTAAGTCGGATGGCAAGGCCTGGGAGGCCTTAGCATATGCCAGAAGGGTGAATGGTAATACTCAGGAGGTAGCAGCAAGGCAGTTGATAAGGTTTGGGGATGGGGGGGTCTGTGTCCCTCTGTCTTACTGTAAGGATTATAGTTAGTTGGTAACTCCCTACTCATTGAAGTCATATGACTGGCTCTCAATAAATGTTTGTTGATTGTTTACAAAAGTTAGATCCACTCAAGAAAGTGAAAGTTTTGCCACTACTGGGGGCTAGAGTCTAAAGAATGACAGTCAACCAACCAACATTTATTAAGTACCTACCGTGTGCCAGGCACTGTGCTAAGCTTTGGGGATACAAAGAAAGGCAAAAAAATAGTAACTGCTTTCAAGGAACTCACTGTCTAATGGGGGAGATTGCATACAAACAAGATACACATATATAATATGTATATATGTGTATGTATGTACACATACATAATTTGTAATGTAATATGTTATATACACATTATATATAATATACACATTAATAATGTATACATTATATACATGTAAACATAAAATGTAATATACATACTTATACTATGTAAGCATTACATATATAAAGTATATGTCATATACATATAATGTAATATATACATAATGTTCAATGTAATATATTATATACGCATTATATGTAATGCATACATTAATAACGTATATATTATACACATATGATATATACATTATATATAACGGAACACATATTATACATATCATATACATATAATGTACACATTAATAATGTATATACCATATACATGTAATATAATATATACATACTATGTAATGTAATATATATAATTTTATATAATGTTCACATATATAATATATACACACATAATGTGTAATGTAATATATACATATAACATGCACATTATGTACGTATAATATACACATCATATATACATAAGGCAATATGTCTATACATGCACATGTAATATGAAATGCAATATAATAAATCACATTCACTAACCTTAGAGGGAGGGCACAAAGATTAAGGACTGGGAAAGGCTTCTTGCAGAATGTGAAACCCGAGATGTGGTCATTCCGCTTCTGCATGAATACTTCCAAGGAGGAGGAACTCACTACTTGTCAAATTGCACTTTTGGATAGCTCTTAATTGTTAAGAACTCCTTCCTGATATCAAGTCTAAATTGCTCTCTTTATTCCTGGGTCAGGTCTTTCACACCAAACAGAAGAAATTGAATCTCTCTTTTATATAACATTCCTTCAAAGCCACAAGGACAGGCATCCTGCTCCCTCAGAGTCTTCCCCAGGCCGGATATGTTCAGTTCCTCTGACCTATCCTCATGTATCATGGACACAACAATATGCCCAGGGTCTGAAGACAAACCCAAAGGAGCACCAGGAACATTTTGAATAAGGTCCACTTCATCATTTCAATTTGTAATAAGGGGGAGGAAGTAGTATTCTAATAGCAGCTTACCTTCCAGGCTTGTTGTAAGGCTCAAATGAGATAACTGTAAAGGCTTAGCACAGTGTCTGGCATATAATAGGTTCTATATAAATGTGAGCTATAATAATTATTATGATCATTAATATAATATCAATGACAATAAATTTATACTTTAAATAGTATGAATAATAGGTAGCAATACTTTTATTATTATATTCAATGAGGCAAAATGCCACTTTGTATAAAGACAGAATGGATAGTTGACACTATGATGCTACTTGGATCACACTTGCCCCAAAGTATTTCTCTTCCTGGGGCCTGCCAGTTCTTTGAAATTCCCACATTAGCCATTTCTCTTATGTCCTGATACTGAAGGATGCAAATGTATCATTCACTCATCTCACAATTTTTTATTGAGTCTATCCAATAGCATATTTATTCATAAATATTCATTATGAATAAGCATTAAATAAATGCTACATAATAAGCAGATATGCTATGGCCTTTTAACACCATATCACTAGTTAACTTATCAGTTCTCATAGCTCAACTATTTATTCCCTTCATGCATTCAACATCTTAGACCTATAAACCAATCCCAGGCACTCCACAACTCTAGTACCAAATCATCTGCTCTTTGAATATCACCAAATGAAGCATATCCAAAACAGAATTTATCTTTCTTCCACAAACCCTCCCCTTTCCTAAAATTCTCTGTTTCTGTAGGGGGCACCAACCTCCTTCCAGTCACATAGGGTTTATAACCTTGGAGTCATTCTCAGCTCTTTCTCAAATTCTTACCCCTGACATCCAATTAGCTGACAAGTTTTGTTTGTTTGTTTTGGCCTCTATGTCTCGCTACTGTTCTTTCTTTCCACTCACACCAAAACCAGCCTAGTTCAAACCCTTGTTGTCTTTTAACTGGACAATTACAATGGCTTCCTAATTGGTTTTCCCACCTCTGGTCTCTCCCCTCTCCAATTTATTTTCAACATGGTTAACAAATTGGTATCCCTAAAGCCTGAAATATATACTCCCTTCTCACCTCCATCTCATGTAATACCGAACTTCCTTCATGTACAATCCCCTAGAGAAAGTCTATCTTGATCCCTTCGGTGGCTAGTACTCGTCTCAAAAAAAACTTCTACAAATTTACTATTTAATTTTCTATTGATGTTTTCTCCCAATGGAATATAAGTGCCTTGAAATCAAAGACCATTTTATTTTTGCCTAGTACGGTGCCTATCTTGCTTGATTGATACTTGTTGAATTATGAATTGGGGTTTTTGTTTGTTTGTTTGGTATAAGTCATCTAGTCCAGGCCCTAACTGAGGCCCAGAGGGAAGATGGGACTTGCCTAATTCCCAGCCAATTAATGGCAGAATTCCTATCTTCTAGTCATTCTACCACATCTCAGGTCTGGATAGAATGCCACAGTAAGGGCTAGAGAGATAGATAACTAGAAGGGATAAAGGAAAAAAGATTACAGGCAGAGCTATAAACAATTGACCATTTCTGTCCTCTTGTGATATCCTTAATGTTAAATAGGGCTGACTGGTGAAGGTAGGGTTGGAAGTTGGGTGGGATATGGAAGGGAGAGTTGATATTCCAGCTAGAAGAGCCCCTGTCCCCTGTTATTTACATTTTATATGCTTCACAATTAATTCTGAGGTACCAAGTTCCTTCACACAGTCCTAGAGGACTGTGTGAAGTTATCTTGCATAGACTTAAATGAAGAATATTCAGGGAGAATTCTCCCCTGGGCACAGCCCGAAATCATTTCCTGAAGTTAGGAGTTGAGCAGTGAGAACCAGCATGGTGAAGACAAAAAAGTATTATTTTTACAGTTAGAAACACCTGGGTTCAATATTTATGAAGAAGGAGCATGATACAGTGGAAGGAATGTGGGGTTTTTTTTTATAAGGGAGAATGGGTTTAAACTTGGCATCTTACTCAATTTTGGTATCACCATTCTGCGCTCAAGTTTTCTCATCTAAATTTGAGGATTGGACTAAATGACCTTCAAAAATATCTCTGTACTTATGATTCTATGATCTAAAGTCCTACCTCTCACACATACTAATTATGAGATCCTGGGTAGGTCCCTTAACTACTTAGTGCCCCAAACCAACAGTCTTTGCTACTGAGGTGTCTCTGATCTACATTAGTAGAGGGAGTTTCCACACTGAGATTTTTACCCAAGCCAAATCACAAATCTGGACCTAAAAACACATATGCAGTGCTTTGTACATAATAAGAACTTAATAAATGCTTTATTCATTCATTCAAAAAGCAAAAAGAATTTGGAAAAAAAGAACATTCAATCACTCTCTTCTTTCTTCTCCCCTACCAATTAAACCCATTGCTGATATTGATTGACAGCTCCTCCACCCAGTGACACTGGTAGAATAGGGAAAAGGATGTATCTTCTCCCTCTCTACTTTGATGTGCACCCCTCCCCAGCTATGTCTGGGGGTCCCTTTGATACAGCATAGGAATGTGACTCAGGTGTCACAGTCTTAAATTTTCAAGGAGAATTAAGGCTACCTCTATGAATGCTTTTGTTGGGGGGCGGGGAAGCAGTTGAAGGTGGCAGATGACTTTTGGGACTCACTATCAGTCTCTCAGAATTTCCTTTACTGAGCAGGCGAGGAGGAAGTGGACCTACCACACACAGAATTCATTGATGATTTTCCCATGGGTCCACCCAGTATGAGATGTGCAGCCTGACTTGCCTTTCCTAAAGGCATTCAGAAATGTGATCTCCATAAGTCCTTGTTACACATGCAAGCTTGGGTAGTGAAGCACTGTACTATCCATGTCAGGAGCTGCCTAGTTGGTCATCTTGTGTCAGGAAACCTTGTGGTTTCAGTATTTGTCAAACCTTAGGACAGTGCAGCCACCGTATAGCCAACATCACCTTGGAGAAAAGGTCACCCTTGGAGTTTGCAAAGTAAAGGCCAGTTCTTGGCCTTTGATAAAGGGGAAAAAGGCAAACGCTGACAGGGAAAACCTCTCTCCTCCAGGGGAGATTTCTTGCTTTTTATAACTAGGCTGGGAGCAGATCTGGACATCTTCTCTGTGTAGGTCTCAATCTCAAAGCATCTTTGTCATTAACCAATTTGAGAAAAAAATCTGAAAGGAATATTGGTTTAAAACAACAACAACCAATAACTATAATAGATCTTCATTCTGGCAAAAGACTTCAAAAATGCATAGGCAATGATCATCGTAGTTGTGGAAACTTACTCTGAGTTATAGTATCTGAGATTCACATTTCCACTTTGTAAAGTAGGATCATAGATTTTAGACATTCCTGGAAAGGGTCTTAGAAATCATCCATCTAAATTATTTTTACATATGAAGAAACTGAGGCCCATAGGGGTTAAATGACTTGTCCCAGGTCACGAAGGAGGTACACATGAATGGTAGGATTGTCTTTTTATTGGACATAAGACAGGGGTGTCTTTTTTTTTTAATAGACAACACCCAATTTGTGTAACATTTACAGTTCATAAAGCTTTGTCACTTCTATTTCCTCACAACAACCTAGTGAAGTAGATAGGGCAAGTATTTTCATTCCTTCCTTTTGACAAATGAGGAAGCAGGCTCAGAGCCAAGAGAGTGACATCCAAACAAGGATTATGTAGGCAAACATAAGGGCAACATCAGGCAGCAGCTAGGTGGCTTAAGTATACGGAAGGAGGAGCTGAGTTCCAAACCAGTCTCAGCTACTTACTAGCTGGGTGAGCCTGGACACGTCATTTAACCTCTGTTGGATTTCATTCATTAATGAAAGAAATGGCAAACCACTACAGCATCTTTGCGAAGAAAACTCCAAATAATGTTATGAAGAGCTGGACATAATTGAAGGCCCGCACTAGAATCTGGTTCTTCTGATGTCTAATAGATAATCTTCAATTATATTTATTTAGATGTAGTTATGCAGGAATATCATAATATTTTCCATATATATTTGACTACAAAAGTATAACAATATGATATAGTCTGGCATAACTGCTTCTAGTCACTTTTTACAATTATGATTTTTAGGCTCTCTTTAGAATGTGAAGAAAGGACTTGATATTTACTATACATGTGATCTTGGGCAAGTCACTTAACTTTCTGAAGTATAAGTTTTCTCATTTGTAAAAAAAATAAAGGGGGTGGGGAGCAAATAATATGTCCTGTGAAGTCCCTGCCAGCTCTAGATTTTAAATTCCTATGATCTTTTAAACTAACAACACTGAACTTGACTTAAAGTCCAGTAGAATTATGCAAAGGCTCTGAACCTCTTTCGTGCCATGGACCCTTCTGGCAGTAAGATGAAAAGCCTAGTACAAATGTGATTTGTTGCTATATTTATAATTCAAGGAGATGCTAAATTTCAGTTCGAGATTAGTGAAAATAAAGACATATATCTTTATATGTATATATGTATACATGTGTATGCATATATGTATGTATTCCCTTCTCCCCCAGTCAAGTTCACAGATCCCTTGAAATCAATCAGCAGATAACAGGTTAAGACCTTCTGGTCTTGAGCATCACTATCAGCTGTACTACCACTTGGAAACTGAAAGTTTACCTTTCCTGTGGCCTGCAGTGACTAAACATGTTGATCCAAGGTCATAGGATATAGATTTAGGGTTATCATAGTGTCATAGATCAAGAGCTGTCAGGAAACTTAGATGTCCACCAAGTCCCATCACTGCATTTCCAAGTTGAGGAAATTGCATCACAGAGTTTAAGTGACTTGCCCAAAATCACACAGGTGATAAAGTATATTATCTTATGTTAATTATGGTTCTGCTTTTGAACATTCATTTGGGCTTTCTTCTTTTCTGACCCATCATTTCCTTTTCCATATCTAAAATACATGCCCACCCACTCTATAATTCTCCCTGTGGAAATCTGCAAGGTCTGCCTCAGGTGCTATCTCTTCAATCAAGCTTTGCCTCAGCTGAAAATGATTTTGCTTTCTTTTTTTTTTCTTCAGGGTGTTTTGTCTGGATCTCTCTTTTGCCCTTAACACATTCTATATCATAGCATATTTATTTTTGGTAGATGTCACTTTCCCTAATACACTGAAAGTTCCTTTAAGGGAAACAATAATAATCTGCTAGCTCTGACTGGCTAGCTGATATTTAAATTTTCAGTGTGAGCGTTTACTCGGAAATCTTCCAATGCTACAAATCTGGGCTTGCAAGATTTTTTTTTTTTTTTTTGCTGATTGTGAAGAGGCGCTAATAATGCTGAGTAAACTTAAAAGTGTGTCTTGCATTTCCCTCCCCCCAATCTATTGTTAAACATTTACCAGCACTCCACTGGTAATAGTTTACACTTACATAATGCGCTAAGATTTGCAAAGTATTTTACATACATTATCTCATTATGGGAGTCTTTGAAAAAATATCCCCAGGGCTTTGCACACAGCAGGTGCTTTATAAGAGTCTACTGAATTAAATGAATCCAAATGGAATACAATGTTTGAACTTTTAGGTTAATTTAGAGGTCATTTAGTTCCACCTCTTCATTCCACATTTAAAGAAACTGAGGCAGAAAGAGGGGAAATGATTTTCTCAAGGATGAGTAATTCCAATTTGTTGCACTAGCAAATTTTCACAGGTGTCTTAAATACTAATCAGATCTTATTTCTGAAGCAATCTATGTCAGCACTAATCCCCTTATTTTTATTTCTTCTTGACATTTATATGTGTGAATAGCTTGATGAGATTTTTGAGGTTTTATGAAAGTAAAAAACTTGCATGTTTGAACATGCAGCCTTCTCCACCCTTGCAGCCCAAAGTGATTTCTCCCTCTTCTGACCTCCCACTTTTTAAACTGTAATTATGAGTGCTCCGTCTTATTCCTCCCATATAATTATAAACACCTGTAGAGGAGGGTGATCTTCTTTGTCTATACAGAATGCCTAGCACATAACTTTACACATAAGTACTCAGGAAATGGTGCTTGTTTTTAAAATTATTCATTTAGAGTTAGGATAAGATATCTTCTTGTCCAAGTGCTTCATTTTTACAGTTAAAGAAACTAGATCCCAGGGAAGTGAAATGATTTGTCTCGGATCACACAGATACTAGATTTGAACCCATATTCTCCATAATCCCATGTTATCTTCATGATTTGTTTTCTGTCTCTGACGTCGAAATTCAATCCACCAGTGCAGATTAACAACTTATTTGTAATTTACAGTCTTGGAGAGTTTGCATAGGGCTCTGAGACGTTAAGCAGCTTGCCAATGGTCCCAGGCTGAAGTTAAAACCAAGTTTTTCTGTCTTTCATTCCCTATTGATCCTGGTCATATCTCAGATTCAGAAAAAAGAAGATGCAAAATAGCTGGTGGGGGATGGTGGGAGGAATTAATTGGAGAACTTTAAAACGCTGTTAAAAAGAAGAACCTTGCCAGTCCGGTATGCTCTAAAAAAACCCACATTTTCTTTGCGTCTTCTACGATCTTCTGTACTTCACGCACACGAGCGCACGCTTTGCATCGTGGGGACCACAAACCTTGTTTCTTCCCGTCACTGCCGGGCCCTGGAGGTTCCTGAGAACCTCAGACATTCTCAGTCCAGTTGCATTTCACCCTTTCCCCCCCTTTTTGGAGTCTTTGCCCATGACCCCTCTCCCTGCTGCCCCCCCGCCCCCCAGTTTCGCGAGTAAGAGACCCAGAGGCCCTAGTGGTGGGCACAAGGACGCCTTCCCTCCGCAAACCACACAAAACAAACCCAGGGCTAGCTGGTCAGCGGCGTGTTCACCAGCGGCCACCTCGTCTCGTGGGGCCAGGGTGCCGGGCAGAGGGCGTGATGAGCACTAGGACCCAGCAGGAGTTTGGGTAGTTCTCGGGGTTTCAGCAGTCCCTCTGACACCACCAGAGCCCCGGGAGCATGGAGCCTGGGCTGCGGCCGCGGTCCGCTCGCAGGCAGAGTTCTCGAGATTGAGCCGAACCAGGATGAGAGGATTAAGCGGGAGACTCTAACCCAACTGGAACGTCAGCCTGGGCCGAGGGGAGCCCCAGCAGGGGGGCAGAAGAGAAAAGGTAACGAAAATGGTTTCCATTTCCTGCCTCTTAATCTCCAGCTCGAGGTTGAGCATTGTCATTAGAAGCCTATGAAATGTAGAGGCAGCTGCATTCAAAAAATAATATTGCAAAAATAAAATATCCCACAAACTTTAATTTTTTCTTTTCTTTTTTTAAAAAAGGAGTTTCCCCCCGCCCCTTTAAAAATTTTCCACCTGGTTTTCGCATTGATTTACAGCATGCAGTGAAAATAGGAAAGCCTCAGACATGATCAAGGTAACTTTAAAAAAATAGCGTTATCTTAAAACTTAAGTTCACTGGTTTAAAAAAAAAGTTCCCCTCCCCCAAGCATTTGTCGTCGAGGGTCAGCGTCGTAATTGTTATTTTGTCCATTGCATTTCCGTGGCGTCTGCCAGGAGAGAAGACTCTTGTAAGTGACTCAGTGAATGGGGACAGTTAATGACTCGCCCGACGTGCAGAGGAGCTCCAGATGTTACTTTTATGGCGGTGGAACTCCCACGGGAGATGTGCAGTTCGGCGGAGTGGACCGGGCTGCGCTTCCAGCCGCTTCATTGTTGTGGGAGCGGTGTCAGAGCCGCGGACGTCTAGAGCAGCCTCCCGAGCGCCGCCGGGGCTGGGCAGACCCGGTAGGGTGTCCCCGCCGGAGAGTTGGGGCTGAAGGGGAGAAAAACGGTTCTCGTTCCGAGGCGAAAACCCTTAGGTTATCGGAAGCGCTTCGAAAATGACATTCCAAGAAGGGAAGCGTGATTCTTAGCGGTTTCAATGGTGGGTTTCTTTTCTTTTTTTCTCTCCCATCTTAAGGCAGGTGGTGGGCTGGTTTTTTTTGGAGGGGGGAGCACTGGAAAGTAGTTGGAAGATTATAATAATGTAAAAATTATCTCATCTGAAAGGGCTGGTTTGTTGGAGCCTGCCGCAGACAGTGTGCTTTCAATTGGTGGACGAGGAAAAAGGATCATTTTCCTAAGCTTGGGCAGACATCCTCTTGTATTCCTTTTGTTCCCGTCGTTTTCATGGATCGCCAGCTTTGACTTACTGGGGACCCCAGCCCAGAGGATGCCTATGCGGAAAGTCTGACCCAAAGGGCTGAAGCCCGACTTTTTCTTTAGAAACTGACTGGTCAAGTGTATTAGGACGGACTCTCATGAAACCTGTCAGAGTACACTTAAAAAAACAAAAACAAAACCTTTCTCCAATTTCAGATGACTTTTTTTCCCAGGGCAAATACTGTTACTGCAAGATTGACTTTTGAAATTAGGGGCAAATTGTATTGGTTATTTTTTTTAAATGATTGATTTTTAAAATCTACATTTTTTCCCCCAAGATAAAACAGGCCATTCCAGTGGCAAATGCTATTGCAATAGTCTCCTGCTGCCATCTTCTTATAAATATACTAGCCTAAGTAATTCTCTTTTTCTTCCTTACTGTACGTTGTAAACTGTAGAGGATTTTGACCTATTTTTTTCTATTCTTCCCCCCACCTTAAAAAACACCACCACCTAAGTATGTGTTGACTTCGGCAGATGTGTGTTTAATTCAGTGTCTGACAGTCCTGGTGGTCTGAGCCACCACCATGTTTCATGCACCAAATGTAAGACTGTGGATTAAAAAAAAGTAAAAGCAAACAGTGAAAATTAGAACGGATTTCACTAGTAAACGCTGTGAAGCGCTCTCCTTCCCTTTCTAAGCGGCGAGCTTACAAGACCTGTGGAAATTGACATGGGCACTGTCCCTCGGTTGTTAAAGCAGCGCCGTCCTGTGAGTTGGGTTAAATGCACAAACACTTTTCTGATTGGCCTAAAATTCAGAGACAGGAAGTGGATGGTATCTACTACCCGAAGAGCGGAGACGGGTTGCCATGGAAACTGAGAAGACTAACCATCTCGTCTCCTCCACCCCCCTCCCCCCACCCCCACCACTCTAAAAACAACAGAAAACAAACCCTGCGTGTCATCACAAATGCCTGCAGAACATGTTGGCTTCTGTGAGATTCCCACAGCATCTGTTGAAACCTGAGAACGTGCCTGTCAAATCAAGGTCATTTTCCAACAAAACTCTTAGTCTCCTGTATTTCATAACCGTATCGAACATGCAGAGAGCAAAGACTTAGGAAAACGAATGTGCTGACTTTGCATTTTCTAGTTCTAAAGAGAGGTTTAAAAGGACCGGGTTTGGAGACAGTGTAATTGAGATCTTAGCTCCAAAGACCAGCACTACTCTTAGAAAGGCTTTTCAGGGCAGTCAGGGCTGGGCTTTTTTACCTGTGGGGAGAATATATCTTAATGAAGTTTTTCTATATACCAGAGTGTGTTCAAAGTTGAGCTAAAGCATTTGAAGTAGGAAAAAAATGAGCTGTGGGCATTTAGGAATTTTGCTTGAAAGCAACCTGGGAAGAAAGACTTGCTGGGATTGGAGCTCTCTAAGAGACTTCAGACATAGCAGCTAGGTGTAGAGTCAGAGGAGGGGGGCAAGTTCTAGTTCAGCCAACCTTGGATTGGAAACAGGAACTGATTCAACACTGACTAGATCGTTTGTCTCTGTGTGCATATCTATGTACGTATTTATTGGGTTAGCTTTTGAAAAGTTTCCCCAACCTATTGGGGAAATTGCAGTGTTGCCTCAGATTTCAGAGTAAAAATGACATCCAGGCCACACTGGCCAGAGAGGACCCCTCTTAACTGGACAGCTGTTGGCTTGGTATTTGGCAGAAAGTAAAGGGCTCTTTAAAAAAAAAATGGCTTTGCGTTTCCCAGTTTTAAACTTCTGAATCTGATCAGACCCGATTTCTTCATCCTTTATGGCCCTTGTTAACGATTTAAGTATATGTTTTCTTTGGAAGGCTTTAATTTCTTTATATTCCCTCAGAAGTATTTCCTGTCCAAACAATGTATTATATGGGCTTTTAATGTTCTCTCTTAATCATACATACTCAGTTTGACATCTCTCTAAAATCACCACTTGTCTTCGCTAAAAAATGCCCTTTGTTTTAATCACTTAATTATATCTGCAGTAAAAAGAGCCCCAACATAAATGTTTACTGGGTTTATCTAATATTCTGTAGCTATGTAACATATAGAAGAGCTTTTGTGATTTGGCAAATATTTGGCAATCCTATTAAGTCAGATTTTAACTGATTTGGAATTTAGTGAAGAACTCAGACTTTAATAGCCCAAGTGTTCTCTTCTAGCAAAGGATTTCCTGTTGGGAGACTTCTTATCTGAAAGTGTGTTCATTGGCAGGAAATATGTCAGTTGCTTGTTTTTACAAACTGAAGGAAATGAACTGGATTCATTGGTTTCTAGAGTCTACCTAAATTCTCCCTTGCCCCTAACTCTTTTTTTCTCTATAGTTCTTTCTAAAGTTGTTATTGCAGTAGCGACTTTGGGGAAACAGCTTAGCCACAAAAGGAAAATTAAACCGTATCACCATTTATTCCATTAAGTTTGGGGCTTGTTATTTTTTGACTTGACAGTAAAAAGTAAAATCTAACGTTACCTTCCTTGTTCAGTTTGTTTCCCACGCAGGACCCTTCATCCCCTGCCTTCATGCCTTTGAACGCAAGTGGGCCCCTAGCTAGGAAAGCTCTCCTTTCTGAGCTCTGTCTCTTGGGACACCTGGTTTTCTTTAAGGCTCAGCTCTTGAGTTTCCTCTTACTGAAGGCCCTTTCTGATCCCTTCCCCCCACTTTGATTCCCTTCCCTCTATTACTCTTTTTATTTTGCATATCTTTTGTATTTATTTATATGTATGCCTGTTGTTCCTTTCCTCCCCAAGTAAGCTCCTTGAGGGTTGAAACTTTAATTTTTTTATCTGTATATCCTCTTGGCCTAATACCTGCCTGTTTAGCAGGTGTTTATAAATTCTTGTTGAATTGAGCTTAATTTATTTTTTGGATACAAGTAAACTAATAATAAGATGTTGAGAAAAATACAAATTAGTCTTATTTGTCAATTAACAGCGTGTTTACCCATTAAGGCTTAATTGCATTTTCTTTTTTAGCAAAGAAATCTGTCTCAGTTTGAATAACTAGTTGAGAATGCTGTTGAAATTCAACATTAGATTGGCCTGGTCATTAGATTATTCTAAAGAAGAGAAGGAAGTTACTCCTTTTAGAAATGGTAATCAAAGATAGGAAAGATACATTATGAATGTAGACCAGGTAAGTTTCCAACTTAATTGTTGTCACAAGAATGTTGTTGTCAGAAGAGATGAATGGATGCCTATGGCCTCCACCTTGGCCCTGCTAGCCTAGGCAGTATAGCTCCCCTCACCCCCTTTTTAGTTGGTATTTCCCTTGTATTTGTATGTAAACTCCCCAAGGGTAAGGACTTTCTTACTTACTTGTGTTTGTATCTCTAGCCCACCGCACCAGCCTGGTAAACAGTAAGGGCATAATAAATGCTCTTTATGTATGTCTGTGTAGGTGAGGTATACAGTTTGGGACGCTGTTGTTTGCATGTTGTATCTCTCATACAGCTTTGAGCCCCTAGACAATAGGAAAGTGCCTGCCATGTAATAGGTGCTTAATAAATGCTTATTGATTGATTGATTATTGACTAGAAGTGAATTTTGTCAGAAAAACAGGAAATAATCTTTCTTGGAGGTTGTGATACTTATTTAAGTTAATGTTTTGTTTTGTTCCTTGATAAAAATCAGATTAAGGGGGTGTTCCTGAATGAGGCAGTTATGAACAGCCAGGGAAGATATCTCTTTTACAAAGTAGTACGCTTACCAAAGGAAACTAACAGTATATGCTTGGAACATACCAATGTTTGTTGCTGTTCAGTAGTTTTTCAGTTGTCCCTGAGTCTTCATGACCCCATTTGGGGTTTTCTTAGCAGAGACACCAGAGCAGTTTGCCATTTCTTTCTCCAGCTCATTTTACAGATGAGGAAACTGAGGCAAAGAGAGTTAAATGATTTGCCCGTAGTCACACAACTAGTAAGTGTCTGAGGTAGGATTTGCACTTAGGTCTTCCTGACCCCAGGTTCTGAGTTCTTTGTGCCATCTCACTACCTACAAACCAATGTTTAGATCCTAGCAAAAAGGGACTAACAAGGTAGACTATTTGTACTTGGTGTCTTCTGTTTTTAAACATTTGCTGCCCCTGATATGAACCATGCTTTTTACAAGTAGGTTCATAAATTCTCTTCGAGCTTTCCATTTTAGAAATGAGACTGAAGCCATTGAAATGATTACCTCAAAGGTGCTTATTCGATCTGGGACTAGAATCTGTCTCCTGATTCCCATTTCATTGTTTCGTTTTGTTTTTTATTATAACATTCTTGCTCCTAAAAAGTGGGGAATTTAAAAATTTAAATTAAATTATGTGTATCATTGCTTAAATAAACATTTTTGTTTTTTATTTCATAAAAAATTAGGAGTGACATTTTAAAGTGGACTTTAAATAAGTCCAGCCTCCTTGACTGGAAGTAGCACGATGTACACCAGTGGTATCAAACTCAAATAGAAGAGTGGCCACTAATCTGAAGATAAAGGTCTTGTGGGTCACATGTTTATGTCTTAGAAAACCACATATCAACATTATCTTCATTGCATTGTATTTTTATTTATTTTGTAAAATATTTCCCAATTATATTTTAAATTGTTTCCTCTAGCACTGGTAGGAGTGTTGTGAACTGGGATCTTCATCTGATTGTGTTTCACACCTCTGATGTAGATAGATGCAGCTTGGCACAATGGGCAGAGCACTGGATTTGGAGTGACCCTTACTAGCTCTGTGACCTTGTAAAACAAGTTGTTAATCTCTAGCCTCAGTTATACTCATCTGCAAAACAGGCATAACAATGCTTTTCCCCCTTTTTTGAAAGTTTTTGTTTTATTTTCAAATTTTCTCCCTTCAACTTTCCCTTTCCCCATCCACTGAGAAGGTAAGAAAAATAAAGCTTATTATAAATACGTATTGTCAAACAAAACAAATTCCTGTATTAGCCAACATCCTGAATCTGCAGTCTAGAGTCTATCAAGTCTCTAGAGGAGAAAAGCCTGTCCCTCCATTGGTCCTTTGGAATTGTGATTATTTATCATGTTGATCAGTTTTGGGGTCTTTCAGAGTTGTTTATTTTTACAATATTCTCATTACTGAGTAAATTGTTCTCCTGGTTCTGGGCTTACTTCACTTGGTATCAGTTCATACAAAGTTTCCTGGGTCATTGTAATACATGTATTATCTAGTAGGTTGTCGTGAGGGTCAAATGAAAATTCTTTTAAGTGCAAAGTGCAACCAAAACATGAGCTGTTACTATTACTCGTCAGTTCTTGCATATAGGAATTGGAATTAGATGTCCATTTTCTGCCATCCAGCTTAGCCATGTAACCATAGGCAACTCACTTGACCTCTCTGAGGCTCACTTTCCTCATTTGTAAAATAGGAATAATGCATATTACTGGTTCTAGGTGCCATAATAGTATTCAACAACCAATTCTTAAGAACCTGTTCTATGGAAGGCTCTGTGTTAGGTGCTGAAGATCTGGAGATAACCCAGAATAGTCCCTTGACTTTAGGAGTTTTGGTTTTACTTGGTGGATACATGTGCATAGATAAGCAAACAAAAGTATATAAACCTATAGATTCATATATTTTATTATATATTCTTGATCTTAACTATTAGTATTCTCTCTTGAAATTATTGTAATATATAATGTAATATATTATGTATACTATATTATCTAGAAATAATATGGAGATTATTGAATATATTATTTACAACATATAAGTTATAAATAACAAACATAATGTTATAAGTAACATACATAATCCATGGTATATACATATATTTAAAATATATATATTATATACATATATATACAGTATAATGATTTAAACAGAAAAAGAAGTCACTAACAGCTGGGATCAGGAAAGATTTTTCATCAGAAGTAGAGTCTTAGTTATACTGTGAGAGAAGCTGTGGCGTCTACGAAGCAGGAAGAATGAGGGAGAAATAAACTATGGATAAGGGAGATGGCCTCCTCTATTGCAAGGGGAATAGAGAATGGCGGGTTTTGTGGGGAAGTGTTTTCTAAAATCTAGTGTTGGAGCAATGTAACTCTATGTGTTATGATGATCATCTGGAAGCGTAATCACACCAAAGAGAAATGAAAAAGATTTCTTTTACCTTTGCCCAGAAACCCTCAACTGACCAATGGAACCTGAACATTTTTTCTGATGCAGATTCTTTAATACTAAAATTAGAGAATAATAACAATGGTATCCACCTGTATCCAACACTTTGCAAAGTGATTTCCTCATATTAACCCTTTGTGGTAAGTGGGACAAGCCACACCAATGCAGGAATCAGGAGGACCTGAGTTCAAATCTCACCTCAGACACTTTGACACTTACTAGCTTGTGTGACCTTGGGCAAGAGACATCTTGTACAAAATGAGGCTTTTGGACTAAGTCTCTACAATGTCCTTTCCAGATCTACAAATTCTATCCTTCTTTTTGTGTGTCTGGGACATGTAAGATAGGAAGGGCTTATCTCTTTAGCTATATACAGTTTCATCCCTTCCAGATCCAGTTGCTAGCATCGGCACCACTCAACTTTACTTACTCAAGTGTCATACTGAAAGGGACCAACTGTTCATTGGTTAGTCTGCTTACTTAATCACACAACTGGAAGGCATATCTAATTGGAAACTGAGGCCCAGTAAGGGGAAATGACTTGCCCATGAAGCCATTTAACAAGAAACCTAGAATTGCAATCCAGGATTCCCAAGACAAAAATACACCAAATAGTCTCATAGGTGCTAAGCTCAGTTGTTGCTATGCTACTGAAAGATGGCAAATACTGTCAGCTCCCTCCAAATTTCATCACTCTGGAGCAAATCCCAGTTGCCTTACCCTAGTTAATGGCACTGTGTCTGGTGAGAAAGGGATTAGAGTGGGAATAGCAGGAGTAGATTTTGTATATATGACTAGATTTCTGTATTTTGCATAGAAGAGATAGAAATGCAGTGGCCATTCATGTTGCTGTTGTGTTGCTAATCACTACAGAAACTTTAACTTGGGCCAGTTTCCCCAATGTGTGCTGGTTTACCCTTCCTTGGGCAGCCTGGAAGCCTTTGATGTGGGGCTTGGAGTGGGAGATTGGTTGGTTGGTTGTTGTCCTTCGTCTTTGAAGAGGACCAAAATGACATCACCATTGTAAAGTGAAATTTCAGTGTGTCCGACTGTGGCTGATAAGATCAATACAAGCTCGGAATGCTCTACCACAGGTTGAGCACAGATGGTCCATTTGAATATTTGGGGTGGATATCCCAAATTTGCACATTCTGCATTTACTTTGTGCTATCTCAGTTCTGCTTTGCTCAAAGAGCAGAGCACCTCTCCTTACGTGGGCAAGCCATGCTGAGCGGTCCTGTGCCAGTGTCTCTCATGTTGCACAGTCAAATCCAAAGTTCTTGAGAGAGATCTTGAGAGTGTCCTTGTATCGTTTCTTCTGACCACCACGTGATCGCCTGCCCCATGCAAGTTCTACATAAAATAGTCTTTTTGGCAAGCATATATTTTGCATTTGAACAGTGTGGCCAGCCCATCAGAGTTGCGCTCTCTGAAGCATAGTTTGAATGGTTGACAGTTCAGTTCAAGCAATGACTTCAGTGTCTAATACCTTATCCTGCCAGGTGATCCTCAGAATCTTCCCAAGACAGTTCAAATAAAAGTGATTCAGTTTCCTGGCATGGCGCTAGTAGACTGTCCATGTTTCACAAGCATATAACAATGAGGTCAGCACAGCGGCTCTGTAGACCTTCAATTTGGTAGTCAGTCCAGTACCTCTTCTCTCCCAAACCTTTCTTCAGAGCCTCCCAAACACTGAACTAGCTCTGACAATGCGTGCATCAACCTCATTGTCAATGTGTGCATCTCTGGAAAGTACACTACCAAGGGAAGTGAACTTATCCACAGCATTCAAAACTTCTCCGTTTGTTGTAACCAATGGTTCCTTGTATGGATTGTGAGGTGGTAACTGATGGAGCACCTGTGTTTTTTTTGGTATTAATTATTAGGCCAAAATTAGCACAGGCAGCAGAGAATTGATCCATACTTTGTTGCATGTCAGCTTCAGAGGCTGCATTGAGTGTGCAATCATCTGCAAACAGAAAATCATGTGCCAACATTCCCTCCACTTTGGTCTTGGCTTGTAACCTTTTCAAATTGAAGAACTTACCATCAGTACAGTAGTTGACCTTGATGCCGTGTTCATCCTCATTGAAAGCATTTGTCAACATGGCTGAAAACATCATGCTAAAAAGCATGGGAGCAAGCACACAACCCTGTTTCACTCCATTGGTGACTGGGAAGGCACGAGAGCTTTGTCCATTATCCAGAATCTGGGAAAATATGCCATCATGAAATTGACATACAATATTGATAAACTTCTCCGGGCAACCAAATTTTGACATAATTTTCCATAAGCCCTCACAACTAACAGTGTCAAAGGCCTTCGTCAGATACAAATGTTGTGTACAGACCTCTGTTCTGCTCCTGCTGTTTCTCCTGGAGTTGTTGGGCAGCAAACACCATATAGACTGTTTCTCAGCCCATTCTGAAGCCACACTGGCTTTCAGGTATATGCCTATCTTTCAGGTGAAGGATCTTTGCCTGCGATGACTAAGAGAGAGATCACTCTGTGATTGTCGCAGAACAATCTATTCCCTTTGCCCTTATAGAGATGGACAGTGGAGGCATCCTTAACTCCTGGGGGATAACCTCCTCTTGCCATATAACCTGAAAAGTTTCAGTCAGCATTTGTATGAACAGTGGTCCTCCTACTTTGTAAATCTCAGCTGGAATAGAATCAGCACCAGGTGCTTTGCCGCATGAAAAGGAGCCTAATGGCCCTCAAAACCTCTTCTTCAGTTGGAAGTTCAGTAAGGAGGGATTGACTTCAACCTGAGGTAAATGGTCAATGGTCTTAGCATTGATTGATGATGGTCTGTTGAGAACACTATGGAAGTGTTCAGCCCATCTCTCTAGGATCATGTCCTTATCACTAATCAATGTGGCTTCATCAGCACTGAGTAGTTGTGATGCACCATAGGCTTTTGGTCCATAAATAGCTTTTAAGGAGATCATATAAGCCCTTTGGTTTGCTACTATCAACATAAATCTGAATTTCATCTGCCTTCTTATTGAGCCAGGAATCCTGCATCTCTCTAAGCTTTACTTGTACTTTGCTTTTGATGGAATTAAATGCTGCCTTCTTAGAGGTAGATGAACTATCCTAATGGTAAATCCGTGGAGTTCTCGTTTTTCATTTAGCAGCTTTTGAATTTCCCCATCATTTTCATCAAACCAGTTTTGGTGTCTGTGAGTGTTCTGACTCAGAGGAGCAAATGCAGTGGTGTATACCAAATCTCTGAGAGCTGCCCACTCCTTTTCTGTTCCACTGTTGCCAACTCTGTGTTGGCTCAACTTTCCCTCCAAGTCAGCAGCAAACTGTTCATGCTCAGAGAAGAGCTCTAATTTGTTGACATTAATTCTTCTGGTAGTCATTTTGCCTTGGGGGTGGCACTTTTGATGAAAGCAAATATTTAGCTTGAAAAGGATAAGACTGTGATCAGTCCAGCATTCTGCACCACACATTGTCTTTGTCACTCTCACATCTTGTCTGTCTCTTCTCCTTACAATCACATAGTCTATTAGATGCCAGTGTTTGCTGCGAGGGTGCATCCATGAAGTTTTATTGCATTTAGGTAAATGAAGGACAGTGTTGGTGATGAGAAGATCATGCGATGCACAAGTTTTCAGCAGTAAATGACCATTGCTGTTGCTGTTTCCAACTCCATTCCTCCCTAAGACTCCCTACCGAGTCTGGTAGCCTGAGTCTACCTGTCTGGTGGTACTGGTCCTCCCTGAACACACCCTACACCCCTGGAGTGGGAGCTAATCATAATATGGATGCCCAATTGCCTTTAGCCTTATCTGAATTTAAACAGTTCATCAGCCTCAGTTTTCTCCAGTGACAAGAGAGATACGGGCAAATCTGGGTTTAGTCTCTATGACCCAGTCTCTCCATTATACCTGACCATTTCCAATAAAATGATAGGTCAATTAGACAACAATGAATTTACACCTAGATTTGTGTGCAATCACTCCCCTGTGTATTCAGTAGAAGGATGCTTGCAGAATCCTGGATTTAAGAGAATTTAGAGGTCAGCTAGTCTGACTCCTACTTGAAACATTAATCTTCCTTCTCTAAAGTATCACTGACAGTTAATTCACCCTCTACTTGAATACATTTACTGACCAGGAACTTTGTTATCTCTTAAAGTGGTTCATACTATTTTTGGATTGCTGTAATTACGAGGTTGTTTCCTATTTTGAAGTGAAATTTGCCTCTCTAGCTTTTACTCAATAGTCCTAGGTTTGTGGGTTGTTGTTGTTTTTTTTTTTAATGGCAGTTAGGTGGTGCAGTAGATAGAGCACTGGGTTTGGAATCAGGAAGATTCATCTTCATGAGTTCAAATCCAGCCTCAGATACTTACTAGATGTGTGACCTTAGACAAATCACTTAACCCTCTTTGCCTCAGTTTCCTCATCTGGTAAAATGAGCCAGAGAAGGAAATGGTGAATCGCTGTAGTATCTTTGACAAAAAGAAAAACCTAAATAGGGTCACAAAGAGTTGTACACAACTGAAACGACTCAACAACAAAAGTAATAATTTCACCCAATAGTCTCTTACCCAGAAGCTCTCTAGGGCCAAGAAAATGAAATTTAATCCTTCCACAGAATAATCTTTTAAATATTTAAGTACAGTGAAGCAGCCCATCTTAAGTGTACTCTTCTCCAGAACAGATATCACCATCTGACTGTCATCAAGCTTTCCCTGCCTACTCCAATCCAAATCAGTCTCTCCTTTATCCGAATATCTATTACATTTACTTTATGACTACATAGTTTGTTTTTTGAAGCACTTAAGTTCTGCATTTGTTTCGTTGGTGTACATAAGTCTTAGAACTGGAAGGAAATCTAAAGTTCATCCTTCTGACCCTTCATTCTTCTGAAGAAGCTGAGATACAGAGAGGGAGAATGCTTTAGCATTCTCAGGGAAATAAGGAGCAAATTTGAAATTGGAACCTCCTCTTAATGCCTCCTTGTATTTACCCATTGCACTGGAAGCCTTCCTTTCTTTGAGGTCCTTCTGTTCTATGGGTATGAGTATAGTAATTATTCTGTCCATGTGTTAGCGCTTGACCTTGATACACGATTGATCCACTTTCCTAAGTTCGTGTGGTACCTCTAGTGTTCAAGTTTTTTCACAGTTCACTAACAGGAGTTAAACCATTGCATCTGCCAGGGGTTTTAATATACTAGAACGTAGATCATCTGGGTCTGGTAACTTGAAATAACAGCCCAGAGATAGGCTGTTTTTCCATCTCCTCATTTCCCTTTGAGTTTTGTTTTTCTTTATAGGAAAAAGCAGTACAATAAGAGTTGAGTAGTTCATCCTCATTGTTGTCTGGTATTATCATTTCTCCCACACATTGGAGTAAGTCTTATCCTTTCTTTGATCCTCCTCTTTCCTCTACTGTGGAATGATGATGATGATGATGATAAAAGATTCTCTTTTTTCTCAGTATTCCTTGCCAACTTCAGCTCATTCTGTACTTTAGTGTTTTCGATGATACTCTTAGAGGACTAATTCTTTTGTATTCATCCTCAGTTACATGGCCCTGCTGCTATTTGAATGTTTTTTTTTTAATGTGAATTGTTGATGAGTTCCATGTACTTTAACTTTTTTTTAAAGCAGCTCCTTTTTTTCATCATTATCAGAAAAATTTCTTAGATCTTGAGAATTTCACTCTTGAGTATCTTTTATTCCATTTGGGTCAACTTCCCTTGAAGAATATTAGGTCAATGGACCCTATCTGTTCTCTTTCTAAACTCTTTGAAATCTGCTCTCTCTCAACCTAGAGTGTTATCAGTCTATGCTTGGCTTTTCTTTCCTTTTTTGTTTTTGAAAAGTCCTAGAAAGCCCTTCTGGTACTAACCTAACCTTCAGTCTCCTTATTCATTATTCTCCTTCCCATACCCAACTTCCCTTTCTAAGCTCTGTGCTATAGCCAGCTGGTCTTCCCTCTGTTCCTTACACATAACCTTTCATCTCCAGTTTCCCTGCCTTTGTATTTGCCAGCGCTCCAGCTTTGAACATCGTCCTCCTCATCTTGACTGGTAGAATTCACCTCTTCTTCAAGATGCTCCTTAAGCCCTGCCTCCACATGAATACTTTTCCTGCTCTCCTGTCCCCAGGTGCTTGTTCCCTCTTTCCGTAATTACCTTGTATTTATTTTCTATTTATTTTAAAGATATTGAAGTACACCCTGTCTCCTCTGATAGACTGTAGGCTCTTAGAGACTAAGGATTTTGTTTCATTTTTTGTAACTGTATCCCTAGGACCTGACTCAGTACCTGGTAAGTTATTAGTACCAATAAATGCTTGTTGATAGGTCAATAATGAACTCTGATAAAATAATCACTTGCTCCCAAGGTTCTCTTCATTTTTATTTCAGCATCCAGTTCCTCTTTATTGTTCAGAATTCAGTCTAAAATACCAGCTCTTTGTCATTTCCTTCACTTTTTAAGGGTGATATTGTCATTAAACGAAATCACAATTCTTGGGGTGTGGAGAAGAATATAGAGAGAGTTTTTAACAAACATCGAATGAGTTGAAGTTCCCCATGACCACAACATCTCACTTCTGATAGGAGTTTTAGTTAAGGCATGATAGCTGTCTCTAAATATCCGAAGACCTGTGATTTAAAAAAAATAGAGTCTCATTCTGCTTTCCCCTAGAAGAGAGGACGAGGATCAACTGTTGTTAGAAATTGCAAGAAATTGCAGCTTCATTGCCAATTTGGAGATGTTTCCTGAGCCCTTCATCCAATTTTTCTCTTTTGTCTTGGGTGGTCTGGTGTAAACCTGTTTGATGATATAACTTGTGTTTCTCTCTCCATCGATCCAAATGCTCTTCTTTCTCAGGTTCCTGGATTTCCTTACATGGGTTAATCTACTTAATATGCAATCCTATTCCATGGTTCCCTTTATAGCTATTCTGCTCCTTTCCCTTTCAAAGCTGTACTCCAGGCTTGGGTCTCATCCTACCAAGTCTCAGTGATAATATGGAAAGACTGCTGAGTTTGGAGTTTGAAAGACCTGACTTCCAGACTACCAGGGCTCTGACACTGCCCTGTCATCTCTGAGCTTCAGTCTCCTTATCTGTAAAATGAAGGGATTAGGGCAGCATTACTTCTAAAGTCCCTCTCCCAACTCTCTTTTATACATTGCCATTTTCTTCTTTTCTCTGGGATCTTTCATTCAGCCTGTTGATCACTTCTATTTTTGTGCATGGATTTTTACTAAAGCTGTGGGATTTATTGCTGACTCGATTGGATATTTTCTTTCCTGTGAGTTACTTGTCTTTTCTTCTGTAATTCTTCTCCCCATGTTATACCTCTGCTCCAGTATATCAGACCCCAATTCTCCCATTTTTTTTAGTTTAAAGCTCCCTTGATCAGGGGTTGATCAATACTGAAATGATTCAGTAGAGTACAGGGTTCTTAACCCATTTTTTTTTTGTTATGGTTCCTTTTAGCAGTCATAAACTCCTTTTCAGAATATTTTTAAATGCAAAAAATGAAATATATGGGATTACAGAGGAAATCGATTATGTTGAAACATAGTTATCAAAATACAAAAATTATGAACTCCAGGTTAAAAACCTCTGCTCTAGTGTTATATTTTATACTTTGTATTTGTGTCCTTGGTGCCTGGCACATGCTGTTCAGTCATTTCAGTCATATCCAGCTTTTTGTTTGGAGTTTTCTTGGGAAAGCTACTGGAGTAGTTTGCTGTTTCCTTTTCCAACTCATTTTACAGATGAGGAAAGTGAGGCAAACAGGGGTAAGTGACTTGTCCAGGATCCCACATCTAGTAAGTATCTGAGGCCAGATTTGAACTCAGGAAGATGAATCTTCCTAACTGTAGGTCTGTTGCTCAATCCACTGCCCCAACTACTTCTGGCACATAGTAGATAGTTCATAAATGCTTGTTGATTGTTATCCACCAACTGCTTTTTGGACAAAGATCTCATATTGAGTGTATCGAAATTTAATATTTATAGATAATTTAAAAGCTGTGATTCACCTTTTTCTTTTTCTGCCATGTTGTAGTAGTCCCCGGGTACCACACACAAAGTTTGGGATCATTTTGTACTTTTTATGTCTTTCATGGGTTGCCATAACCAAAGAATTCTTTACTTAGGGATCAACCCACTGGTACTTAGCTTTTCTGTACTTAGGTTGGCCCTCAGAGGCCTGCACTTAGAATCTTTCCAGCTTAGTAGACCCTGTCAAAACTTGGGCTTCACTGGCATAACCTTTAAGAAGCCAGGGGTTACATTTATGCTACAGTGAGTCATTAGAGTAGAACATTTGCCAAAGTCACACAGCATTTTGGTGCCTTCACAAGGACTTGGACATGGAACAGAGATATCTTTGCCCTAAAAACAAGAAGACCATATATGTGAGTAGAGTTTCCTACATTCTCCTCCTCCTTCTTTCTCCCTGACCCTATATATAGTAAGGGTACTAATTCTCATGCTGTGCTTTCCTGCCTTGTGACAAATATTTGAGTCAGAGAGAGAGGTGTCCATGATGGGAAGTATGTGTGTTATTTTTTTTTCATCATAACCTAAAGGCTCATGTCCTCATGTAGTGTTTTGTTCAAAATGTGTTAGATGTGGTCGTTTTATTACTTACTATCACAGGATAGATAATGAACTGGACATATAATAATGCCTTATATAAAACCAGTATTTAAGATAAGTAAGCACACTTTTCACCTTCCTGTATCACCTCGTGGAATCTGTGATTTTACTGGTGAGGGTGTTCTGCCATCTTCTCTTATGCCTTAGTATTTAGAAGTAGATGGACTCATGACTTGTCATGGCCAAAATCATCATTGATGGGCAATCCTCTGGTAATGATCCTTTCCTAACTTAACTACTCTTTGCTAGATCCATACTGAATCAGCATTTCCTAATGAAACTTGTGCTTTGAGTCACTAAAGGAGGAATTGGTGGAGAAATTGCTATGAATTTAGAGTGAGTTTTGGAATAGAATGGGTCTATCTTGGACAACATCTACTGTAAGATGATTTAGTTATTCAAGTTCTCTTTGGATGCTATTAATAGAGCAGTTTTATCAATCACTTTCTTTTTATATGTTATCTTCTCCAAATAGAGGGGGAGTCCTTGAAAGCAAAGACTGTCTAGCTTTTTTGGTTTGCATCCACAGTGCTCAGCATAGTGCTTTACACATAATAACTGCTTAAGAAATATTTATTCATTCAGGTTCCATGGCATTGATTCCAAGTGTAATAGCAGAAATGCTCTGATCTAGGATGAAGGACATTTGTCTTCAAATTATTTGTATGACTTTGGGCAAGCCACTCATCTCTGTATTTGTTACCTTATCTATAAAGATGGGATAATACCTTCCCTGCCTATCTATAGAACTATTATGAGGTCCAGATAAAGTAATATATCTGAAAACATTTTTACAGCATTTCTCTTAGAAAGATTACTTCTGTTAGAAAGTTTCACTAGCTTATCACCAAAAAGCATTTATTAAGCATTTACTATATATGAGGCATATTGCTAAATGCTATGGATACAAAAAATGGTAACAACAGGGGCAAAAGACATCCCATGCTTATACCTTAATGGAAGATATAATATACAAACAACTATGTGCATGCAAAATATACAATATGTCCCAAAAGTCTTAGTGAAGTTTTAAGCTTTAGTGTGCCGAGATTTTTGGACACCTATGTGTGTTTGTCCTTCGTTGCTGAAGAAGACCATGCCGTCAGAGAAATAATGACATGACTTTGTTTTGAGTGAGGGAGGGCTGTGCAGGTCACCAGCTTCACTTCTCCTCCAGAGCCATCTGAATCCAGTGACCAGATATTCATCAGGATGACTGGAGATGACCCACGATGAGGCAGTTGGGGTTAATTGACTTGCCCAAGGTCACCCAGCTAGTGAGTGTCAAGTGTCTGAGGTGAGATTTGAACTCAGGTCGTCCTGACTCCTGCACTTCACCATCTAGCTGCCCCTATACCTATGTACCTACAAGTGTAAATGGGAAATAATCTCAGAGAAAAGGCACTAATAGGGAGAGGAACATTAGGAAAAATCTCTTGCAGAAGGTAGGATTAGAGCACCCAGGTGCATATTCTCAAGATCTTTTTTGACTTGATGATTTCTCTCATCTCACATATCCAGTCAGTTGCCAATAACTTTTATACCCATACATTTCTTTCTGCTCACATGATTGGTACCCTAATTCAGGCCTTCATTATTTCTTACCTGGACAATTGCAATACTCTTTTAATGGAATTCTACTACTTTCTCTCTTTGCCCTTTCTAATCAGTTTTCCATTTAATTACCAAATTGATATTCATAAAGCACAGATCTAACCATGGCTTCCTCTGTTTAAGAAACATCAGTGAAGGAGGGTGGAGTCATGAAGGCAGAATGAGAGTCAGTATTTTTTCCTAGCTTTTTCAACATATCCCATCCACAGCAATCTAGAAAATGCAAGAGACTGAATTCTGATCAGAAAATTAAAAAAAAAAAAAGTGACAGTGAGTCATTTTTCCAGCCCAGGGCAGCTTAGAAAAGACAGATCTGCAGACACTGGGATGGGAACTGACCAGGAGCATAAGTGGTATGGCAAAAGCAATAGGACTGAGACTAGTGTCTAGTCCTCTAGTGATTAGGGACAGACTGGGAACCAAGAAATCTCCAGGGCAGGAAGCAATGGACAAAAAAGAGATCCTAGTAGACTCCTGAACTAGTACTGGTGCAGGAACAGGTGCCTTCTGGAAGTTTTGTCATCAACTACCCAATTCTAGGTCATAGATACTGGGGGAAAAGGAATGGTATTAGTTCTGGAGTGCCCTAGCTGATTAGTGAGTACAAAACAAATTCTGGAGTTTCAGTTAGTCATGGGACTCGCAGCACAGGAACACAGTAGTGACTTAGTTCCAACTGTTAGTCCGTCACATACTTCTTCAGTGGAAAAAAAACCAAGGCAGGAGACCAAGACCAGACAGGAGGTAGCAGTTCAGTCTCTGAACAAGGAGAGCCTCTTAAAGGGCAAACAGTGACTGAGTCTAGCAACAGTCTACTGAAACTCAACTATATACAAACCAACAAGCTCAAAGTTTATGGTTGAGGAACTCACACAGCTCAGACCAGGAAAGCATTAGACATAGCTCTCTCTGGATGATACCACTTTGGAAGCACCAAAAACTTACAGGCCCCCAGACTGAGTTGTGAAAGCAGCAGAAGGATAGAAAAAGAAAGACAAAAGGTCAAACCAGAATCTCATCTCCGTAGGTGAGCAGAGCCCAACACTCACATAAAGTTATAAAGTAGACTGAAAGAATAAGAAGACAAAAAAGGAACCTAACCATAAAATCTGCTATGATGACAAGGAAGCTCAAGACTGAAGCACAGAAGAAGACAATGACTTCAAAATATCCACAAGCAAAGCCTCAAAGAAAAATGCAGATTGGCAAAAAGTTCAAAGAATTCCCAGGAGAGTTAAAGTAAAAGCTAAATAGATTTTTAGAAAGAAAAAAAAAAAAAGAAAGATTTTTAAAAACTAAGGGCTAACTAAGAAAGTCAGGAAAAGAGAATTAATAGCTTAGTCTCAGAGGTACAAAACTTACTGGAGAAAATAACTCATTAAAATTAGAATTAATCAAATGGAGGCTAATGACTTCATGAGATATCAAGAAATAATAAAACAAAGTCAAAAGACTAACAAAATAGAAGAAAATATGAAATCTCTGACAGGCAAAACAATTGATCTGGAAAAAAGTCTAAGAGAGAGAATTTAAGAATCATTGGTCTGGAAGCCATGAACAAAAAAGAGCATAAACATAATATTTCAAGAAATTATAAAAGAAAATTGCCCAAGTATCTTAGAGATTGAAAGAATTCTCTAGTTACCTCCTAAAAGAAACCCCAAAATGAAAACTCCCAGGAATGTTGTAGCCAAAATCAGAGCTCCCAGGTCAAGAAGAAAATATTACAGGCAGCCAAAAAGAAAGAATTCAAGTACTATTGAGCAATAGTCAGGATCACACAAGATTAAGCAGTCACCACTAATCAAGAAAAGGAGGGTTTGGAATATGATATTTTGATAGGCAAAGAAGCTAGTATTAGAACCAAGAATAACCTACCCAGAAAAACTGAGTATAGTTCTGCGAGGGGAGGGGGAAATGAACATTTAGTGAAGTAGGACTGTCAAGCATTCCTGATGAAAAGACTAAGAGCTGAATAGGAAATTTGACATTTAAATACAGGATTTAAGAGAAGCATAAAAAGGTAAAGATGAGTGAGAAATCATAAGGAACTAAACATGCTTAATCTATTTACGTTCTTGTATGGGGTGATGATATGTGTAACCTCTCAGAAGTTTATCATCATTTGGGGGGGGTGTCTTAGAGGGAATTTAATTAGACTAAAAGCCTGGGTATGATTTTATTATATTGAGATGATTTCTAAAGAATGGAGGAGGGAGAAAAAGGAATGCTCTGGGAGGGGAAGAAAGGAAGAGGAAGAAGGGGAAAAATATTTCACATATATGGGGTACATAAGGAAAAATTTATACAATGGAAGGGGCAGTGGAAGTGTATGGGCAGCACTTGAATCTGACTCCCATCTGAACTAATTCTAAGTGGAAGACTATACATACACACAGAGTTAGGTACAGAGATTCATGTTACCCAACAGGGAAATAGGAGGGAAAGGGATTAAGAGTAGGGAGTAGAGAGGAAGAATAGATTAAGGTGTCAGATACAAATCAGACTCTTGAGGAAGGGGCAATGTAAAAAAGAGTAGTATATATTAGAATAGGATAGAGAGAAATACACAGTAATAGTAAATATGAATGTGAATGGGATGAACACCCATAGGAGATCAACATCCAACAGTATGTTGGTTACAAAAAACATGCTTGAAACAGAAAAATACATAGAGAAACAGATGTGCACATAGTTAAAATAAGGAGTTGGAGCAGAATCTATTAGTGTGTGTGTTCATCCTTGGTTGCTGAAGATCATGCCATCAGAGAAATGATGACATGACTTTCACTTGACTTTGTTTTGAGTGAGGGAGGGCTGTGCAGGTCACCTGCCTCACTTTCTTCTCCAGAGCCATCTGAATCCAGTGACCAGATATTCATCAGGATGACTGGAGATGACCCAGGATGAGGCAATTGGGGTTAAGTGACTTGCCCAAGGTCACCCAGCTAGTGAGTGTCAAGTTCTGAGGTGAGATTTGAACTCCTGAACTGATGCTCTATTCACTGCACCACCTATGCTTTAGCTGAAGTAAAAATGTCAGGGGCAGCAATCATGATCTTTCAGGCAAAGCAAAGCAAAAATAGACCTAACTAAAAGAGATAAACAGGGAAACTACACTTTGCTATAGAAAATAAATTAAGGTAAGGCCCATACTGAACATATATTTACCAAAAGGCATAGTATCCAAATTCTTAAAGGATAAGCTAAATGAGTTTTAATAGGAAGTAGACAGTAAAACTATAATAAGGGGGGACATCTATTTATCCTCTCAGACCTAGATAAATCTAACCATAAAATAAACAAGAAGTTAAGGGAGATAAATAAAATTTTAGAAGTTAGATATGATAGAGCTTTTAAGAATACTGGATGGTAATAGAAAGGAGTATATCTATTTCTCAGCTGTTCATGACAGTGTCACAAAAATTGACTATGTATTAGGGCATAAAAGTGTTACAAATAAGTTGAAAAGAAGAAATATTAAATGCATCTTTTCCTGACCATAATTATGCAATAAAATTGAATTTAATAAAGGATCATTGAGGCATAGGTTTAAAATTATGGAAATTAAATAATGCATTCCTAAGGAATGGTGGATTAAAGACCAATCTTGGAAACAATCAAAAATTTTGTTAAAGATAATATACCGAAATTTATGGGTGATAGCAATATTTAGGGGAAAATTTGTATCTCTGAATGCTGTCATTAATAAAAGAGAGAACAAACAGATCAACAAATTGGGCATGTACCATACAAATTAGAAAACCAACAAATTAAAACTCCTAATTAAATGCCAAATAGAAGTTCTAAAAATCAAAGGAGAGATTAATGAAATAGAAAGTAAAACAACTGTTGAACTAATAAAAGCAGAAGCTTTAAAACAAACAACAAAATAGATAATCCATTGATTAATTTGACTTAAAAAAAATAAAATTATCAATGTCAAAAATGAAAACTATAAATTCACAGCCAGTAAAGATGAAATAAAAGAATTTATTAGAAGCTCTTTTGCCCAACTATATGCCACTAAAACTGACAATCAAAATTAAGTGGATCAATATATACAAAAAAATAAATTGCCAAGATTAATAGAACAGGGAACAACATAACTGTCTTAGAAGAAGAAAATAAAGAAGCCATAAATGAACTCCCTAAAGGGGAAAAAAACCAGGACCAAATGGATTTACAAGCAAATTATTTCAGACATTTAAAGAACAATTAATTCCAATATTATATAAATTACATTACTTTGCTACTTTGCATACTTATTCTGTACAAAGAAAGGAATCCTACCAAATTCAGTGACATAAATATAGTCTTGATACCTAAATCAGGGAGAATCTAACCAGAAAAAGAAAACTATAGACCAATTTCCCTAATGTATATTAATGCAAAAAATTTAAATAAAACACTAATAAGGAGATTACAGCAGTATATCACAAAGATTATATCACTATGACCAGACTAGATTTTTGCCAGTAGATCAGGACTGGTTCAATATTAGGAAAACTATAAGCATATAATTGACCATATTAACAACTAAAACCATATAATTATTTCAATAGATGCAGGAAAACTTTTTGACAAAATGCAACACTCATTCCTGTTAAAAACGCTAGAAAACACAGATATAAATGGAACTTTCTGTAAAATAAGTTGTGTATGATAGGTAAAATAAGCTAATAAATAGGCTTATTTTAAAAATAAGTTAGAAGCCTTTCCAGTAAGATTGGGGTGAAGCAAGGATGTCCAGTTTCACTGGATTGGAGAGTATGTGATAGGAAGTAAGGTGTAAGAAGACTGGAAAGGTGGGAGGCGGCAGGTTATGAAGAGCTTTGAAGGTGGAACAGTGTTTTGTATTTTATCCTGGAGGAGAGAGGTAACCATTGGAGTTTACTGAACAGGGAGGTGATGTGATCAGACCTGCACTGTAGGAAAATCACTTAGGAGACTGTTTGGAATGGGGAGACTTGAAGCAGACAGACCCATCAACAGGCCATTGCAGTAATCCAGTCATGAAGTGAGTGTTGGCACTGTCAGAAGGAAGAATGGGGCATATAGAAGAGATTTTGTAGAGGTGATATTGACCAGCCTTGGCAACAGATTGGAACTACGTGATGAGAGATAGTAAGGAACCCAGGGTGACTCCTGGGTTGTGAGCCTGAAGCACTGGGAGGATGGTGTTACCTTCTATAATAATAGGCATGGTAGGAGGTGGGGAGGGTTTAGACTCCCTTGAGGCCATATATGGCACTCTAGGTCCTCAGGTGCAGCCTTTTGACTGAATCCAAGTTTTACAGAACAAATCTTTTTCTTAAGGGGATTTGTTCTGTGAAGTTTGGATTCAAAGGGCTGCACTTGAGGACAGAGGGCCACGTGTGGCCTTGAGGCCACAAATTCCCCACCCCTGGTAGAGAGAAGGATGAGCTTTTTTTGGACAAGTTTAGTTTTGAAGAAGGGCAGTGGGGTGACACAGTGGATAGAATGTCATCCCTGGAGTCAGGAAGACCTGAGTTCAAATGTGGCCTCAGATTCTTTTTTAGCTATTCAACCCTGGGCAAGTCCCCTTACATATTTACCTCATTTTTCATCTGTAAAACGGGGATATATGTGAATAACATCTACCTCCCAGGGTTGTTGTGAGGATTGAATGAGATAATAATTATAAAACACTTAGAACAGTGTCTGGCAAGTAGTTAGCACTATATAAATGTTGTAATTATCATCATTATCGTTATCAATTTTAGTGACTGTCATCTCATATGGCAAATTACCTAATACCCTGGTTGAGGCCTGTGTTATAGAAAAATGCTGAGATATTTGTATCCAAAACATAATTTTAAATCTGCTAACCAAAACATGTCCATTGAGAATAGGAAGTAGTATCCTGAATAGCATCGTCTAAATTCCAGGAAGGGTCAGGATGTAAGCTACAGGATGAGGGAAGGCTGTAATTAAGGGTCAGCTTCAGTTAATTTTGATTAAGTCCCCGTTGTCCTTTCCTTGGCTCAGATATGGTGCTAAAGCACATCACTGAAGACAGATCTCTGGCCTGGATTCAGTATATGGGGGAGGCAGGAGGCAGAAGTAGGACGACGCTGGAGGAGAGGAAGAACAGGGGAGATGATAAACAAAAGAAAGAACCCCAGTGAAGAGAGTGATTTGAAAGTTGTCACTAACCCAGAGGATTTGAGTAGACAGGGTGAAACCTTAGTATGTTTTACTTGTGAGCAATGCTACGTTCCCCACCTCCCTGCCCAAATTCACTGCAAAACTGGGGTCAGGCTGTGATCACACAGTAGTTTAATGGGTCTTAGGTGCTCTCTCCCCCAAAGTTATTACTTTTCTTATTTAGCTTCCTTTCTCTCAATGTGAAATCTGGGGGTGGGAGAGGGGGAGTGTCTCTAGATCCAAGGAAAGGAGACGGGAGGGGAGAGAAGAATCAGTCAATCAATGGGAGAGAGACTGTATGAAAATTAAATGGGCTTAGCTCTTCATAAAGACCTATTTTTAAGCTTTTGTTGTCCAAATTTTGGATGACCAGGATTATAGCCCCCATTTATAATACTGTTCCAAAGGAGCTGATTCTCCCTCCTCCCAACCCCACGAATTGCCTTATATTTTCATGGAACCAATTAATGAGGTTTGTCAGGGTAGGCTTGTAATAGTTCAAGGCAAAGAGAGAAGAGATGTCATGAGGTATTCTATGATTAATTACTAAATGAATGTTACAGACAATAATTGCTGTAGGAGCTATGGAACTTTAGGGCAGGAAAGGGACCTTAGAGATAATCTAGTTCAGTCCTCATTCTCCAAATAAGGAAACTGAGGCAGAGACAAGTGACATAGAAGATCATAGAGTTAGAGTTGAAAGGGACCTTAGGGGTCATTGAGTCCAATCCTTTCATTTGACAGATGGTAAATGTGATACCCACATGTGATACCCACAGAGGTTAAGGCACTGGCTCAAGGTCAAACTATTCTTGAGTGCCCAAGGTGGGATTTGAACTCAGGTCTTCATCAGCTACCTAACTGCCAAGATCACACTAATTAATAAGAGAGAGAGCTGTGCATGATCTCCCCAACCATCCAAAATCTAGCTTAAATGCCATTGACTCCTTATAGCTTCCTTTGAACCCCTGGAAGCAAGTTCTCTGGCATATGACCTCATACTATTTAATATTCTTCCAGTGTACCTGAAATATATATTCTATTCCCCAATCCCTGTAGATTATAAGCTTATTGAGGACATTGTCATATTTGTATTGCCCTTCCCCCTGTGCCTAGTACAGTTTATTGCACATTGGTGAATGAATGAATGAATGAATTAATGAATGAATGAATGAGCCAGTTGAGGACAGAGATAATGACATATTTCTGTGTGTTCTCTACAATTTCTCTTGGTCCAGACCTATGATTTTGTGGATGTAGGAAACTCCCCCTGTCCCCCTCCTTTGCCTGAGCAGATCAGTAGCTTTTCTATAATTTATAGTCTTAAAGAGTTTATTTTGGAACACTGAGAAATTAAACCATTTGTCCAAAGTCACACAGTGTATCAGAGGTGGCACTTGCATCCAGGTCTTTCCTGCTTCCAAGGGCAAATTTCTATCTACTACATCATGGCACCTCTTAGTACCTGGGATGTAATGACTTGCTTTAGTACAGAGTTGTTTGGTTGAGTGACTTCTCTCTTGCCTGGCCTTGAACTACTCTGCTTGTTCCTCCTTCCTCTTGTCTGGTTCTCTGTGCTCAACACCGTTTCCTTTGCAGATGGACGGCCATGGGCAGTGCTCCTATGGAGGAGGGCAAGGGGGCTGGGAAGCTGATTCCTAGCTGTTTTCAGGCCCCTCCTCTCTTCTGCTGCCTGAGTGTAAAGGCAAACTTTTCCTTGGTCCTGCCAGCCATCAACCCACCACCTGTCCCTGGAGCTTTTGCCTCTCTTGGCCAAGTTGTCTGCTTTCCAAGTCTTTGAGGGTGCCAGCTCCCGGTTGCTTGGCGGTTCAGAGTTTCTCTTCCCCCTGGAAGCAGAAGGAGGACTCTCTTAAAATAGCCCGTGGAGTTTGGTGATGTAAATACAGCCACAGAGACCTTTACAGAGTCAGTTGATTGTCGAAAATAAAAATCACTGGGTAGACATAAACCTCCCAATTCGTTCTTATGGCCAGGTTTTGAAATGCAGCACCATCTACTACTGTTGCTAAGTAGTTTCAGGTTAGAGTGCAGCTGATTTCAGTGTCTACTGGGATGGCTTCAAAGGCATCTCTAATTTATGCTGCTTGGTGCTTACTGTGACGATTCTGATGTAGATCTCAGTTGGGTCTTCTTCCTCTCACTCCTCCCCTCTTGGAATTGAAGCTGTGACTGTTGACTGTTCATAAGACCTATGCGTACCTTGGAATTTTCAAACATATTATGTTTGACATATTATGTTAAATGATTTTTTATAAAGTTCTCCCATCTCCTGCCCCCCACCCCACCTTTTTCTGTCCCTCTCTCCTTGACTAAAAAATTGCTTTCAGAATGAACTGGTCTCTTTCTCTCTCATGAGATTTTAAAGAGGCATCATTTGGCTTTTATTTAGTAATTTATTCCTGTGGAAATGATAGATGTCTCTCTGTCCTATGGAGAATTATCCCCCTTTGAGCCTTTCAGCAGTGGCGTTTCGTGTGATTACTCAGTATTATCCTGGTGGGAGAGAGGGGTCCTTAGAAGTCATAGAATCATAGATTTAGAATCCAAAGGGATCTTATTATTCTTGTTGTGCAGTTGTGTCTAACTCATTACGAACCATATTTGTGGTTTTCTTGGCAAAGATACTAGAGTGGTTTGTCATTTTCTTCTCCAGGTCATTCTACAGATTAGAAAACTGAGGCAAACAAGGTTAAGTGATTTGCCCAGGGTCACACAGCTAGGATATGCCTGAAGTTGGATTTAAGACCTTAGAAACCACAGTGGGGAACCTTCATCTTCGAGGCCTCATGTGGCTGTCTAGATCCTCAAGTGTGGCAAAGGGCTGCACTTTAGGACTTAGAGGGTTACATGTGACTTCAAGGATGAAGGTTCCCCACCCATGATCTAATCCATCCCTGGAAGACCAACTTCCTTTTTTTTTTTTTTTTTGTTTAAGGAAGGCAGTGCTACATGTGGTGCCATTACATGGCCCATAAGTCTTTACTGTATTCTTATGATCTCCCAGTTTAAGTGAAAACCCTGAGCTGTTGTTTTCCTTAATACCGCTAATGAATTTTCATTTAAAGCTTTTCAGGGCTTCATGCTCTACAAATCAAGCCCCCTGACGGGGTACAGAGCATTTCTGAGACCCAAAGGGGCTGATTCTTCACAAGGTCCTTGTGACTTAAGTTGGTTTTTGGAAGAGAAAAATCAGAGTTTAGTGAGAAATGAATTCCATGAGTGCTATTTTTTCAAAGCCCCAGGAATAGAGTTCCTCATCCTGGGCTTCATTCCCAGCACTACCTTTTCTATGGCCACTTTCATGTTAGAGAGAAGACAAAAGCATTTCAGGGTGAAGGCCGCCCCCTAATACTACTGTCTCCATCCCACTTGTGCGGAACATTTACTTCCTCTAGAAGCAGAGAAAAATCTTAGTTCTAGAAGGGACCAAAGAGATCATCTCAACGTTTTTGTGTGTGTTAAGAACCTCTATGGAAGCTTGTCCCCCAGAAAGTTAAAAAAAAATTGAAAGAAAGGAAATGCTAAATTTCAATTAGAGGTTAGTAAAATGAAAGATCAAATTCTTTTTTTTTCTCATTCATGTTTACCAATACTCTGAAATCTGTGAATTGTGGGTCTCAGGTTAAGAACCTTTGATCTAATCTACACCCTGCCTCTATTTTAAGGAAGGCAAACTAAGGCCTCTAGAAAAAAAAGTTGTTTTCTCCAAGATCACTCAGGCAGTGTGAGGTAAAGAGCCCCTGATCTTATTCACCCCTTCCTCCCCCCATTTTACAAAAAGGTAGACTGAGAAATAGGAAGGGGAGATTTGTCCTTGACGTTTAACTGTCAGGCAAAGAATCTGTTCTAATTCAACTCCTCTAATTCAATTGCCTTCCTAATTCAATTCAGATTAATTCATTTTACAGAAAGGGAAACTAAGGTCTAGAGCGGGGAAGTCCAAGGATGCAAGGTGTGGTATAAGAGCCACAACTAGAAACTACCTTTTTTGATTTCCTGTTCAGTGTTCTTTCTCCTACACCAAGTGGCTGATTTTGTGTGAACTTTTGCATAGAGGCCCACATCTCACATCCTTAGAGTTGCAGGAATGTTCCTTCTCACTTTAATATGAGAACTCTGACAGCCATCAAGGTTAATGACTTTCTCAAACTACACAAGATGTTCCTCTGATTCCTGTATGGATGGTCAAAATGGAGCTGAAAGTGTATCAGTCAGAGAGGCCACCTGAAATAAAGGACCAAGCTTTGGAGTTGTAGTTAGAAGTTTTTTTGTTCTTATTCAGGTCTTTCAGTTGCCTCTGACTCTTTGTGATTCCATTTGGGGTTTTCTTGGCAAAGATACCAGAGTGATTTGCCATTTTCTTTACTAGCTATTTTAGAAACAGAGGTAAACAGGGTTACGTGACTTGCCCAGGGTCACACCACTAGTGAGTGTCGAAGGCTGAATTTGAACTCAGAAGCTCCTATCTCCAGGCCTGGTGTTTAAGAAGACCAAGATTTATATCCCAAGATTTATTATATATTTATATTTATATTTATATAGACACATACTAGCTGTAGGACCCTGATCAAGTTTCTTAAACTGCTCTTGAATTTGTTTCTTCATCTATAAAATGAGAATAAAAATCTCATCTACTTCACAGTATTATTGTGAGGATTAAATGACGTAATACCTATAAAGAACCAGACAAACCCTAAAGGGCAACAAAAATGTCAGCTATCATCATCCATTTTATCATTGTCATCAATACATAGATTCTTCTGAGGCAGTGGAGGGCATTTTTTTCAGTGGTAAGTGCTTCTTGGTGTTTGTCTTCCTGGGGATTGTAGAAAGGCTCCCTAAGTTCATTGTAATTAATCTTTCCTACTTGTCCTTAAAACCAGGGTAGCTAGCCGGACCAAAGGAGAAGAGCCAGAACTTGTCTGTGACGCTGACAAATGACCATGATATTTTTTCCTTAAAATTGGAGGCAGCTTCATATCTCTGGTCCTGGAGTTCAGTAGACCTGAATTTAAAACCTCCTTCACACACTTACTAGCTGAGTGACACTGGGCCAGTCACTTAACCTCTGTGTGCCTCAGTTTCCTCATCTGTAAAATGCATTCTTTCCCTACTCTCACCCCCTTTTTATATTTGCTTCATTGCTCATGAAGCTTAAAAGAGTCTTATAAAATTCCAAGGGCTATGGGTTGACCATCTTGGACCAAGTGGGGAAGCTAAATGGCTCAGTGGAGTCAGGAAGACCTAAGTTCAAATCTGGTCCTAGACACTTACCAGCTGTGTGACCCTGGGCAAGTCACTCAACCTCTGTTCGCCTTAATCTATTGGAGAAGGAAATAGCAACCCACTAAGTGTCTTTTCCAAGAAAAACCCATGGACAGTATTGGGATGCCATCCATGGTCCATGGGGTCATGAAGAGTCCGACACCACTGAATGGCTGAACGGTAACAACCTCCCAGGGTTGTTCTAAGGATAAAAGGAGATAATATTTGTAAAAACTCTTTGCAGACCTTGAAGTACTAACAGATGCTAGTTATTATTAAACTGTACCTAATTCATTTTTTAAAATACTGAGAAGAAAGGATAGCACTTTTCATCTGTTTGATATCACACAAGAGTTGGAAGGGCCCTCAGAAGTCGTTCCCTGTTGAATGATTATTCAGCCAATGTTTGAGGGAATTCATCATCTCCAGAGGCAGCCCGTTCCACTTTTGTACATTTCTGATTGTTAAGTTTTCCCTTGCTTTAAACTTCAGTACACATCTTGGCATAATGAGTGTTATTTGTTTTCTGTGTGGTAGCTCATGAAGTAGTTAGAAGATGGGGATGTCTTGAACATCTCTGTCCCATCCCTCCCCATTTCTTACCTTCTGCAGGCATCCTTGTTTCCTTCAGCCTGTCTTAGTATGGTAGGACTTTAGACCTCTCATCACTGCCTCTCTACATTACCCCGTTTCTTCCCTACTTCTGTTCTCTGGATCTTTTCCAGTTCATTCATATCTGTTCTAATATGTGATATCCCCATCTGAACACAACATTCTGTATGTGGTCTGACCACAGGCCCAGTCTGCTGTGTCCTTGTTGTGGACACTGGTTGTTTTAGGCCACCCACATTTTGGGGATTAGGGCTAGATTTCTTTTTTAAGGACCATGCCTTAAACCCAAATCATTCCTGCTCTCTTTGATTGGCAGATAGTAGTTCCCAGCTGAAGCTTCACTTGGTCATTGTTGAACTCTGATGACTCAGAGTGAGTGTAAATAGTAATTGTTTTTGTTTTGGCCAGAAACCCTGAGGGTCTTCCCCTCCTGGACTATAGTTTTGCTTTGTTTAGTTTTTGTTTTTTATTTCGACTAGGCAAAAGAGGCCATTCTTTGCCTCATTTTTTTTCCCTAGCCTTAATCATTGAATGGGCATTGCCTCAGTCAAACTGAGACCTGGGAAAGACCTTAGCTTAAGGTCAAGGTCATCCAGAGCCATCTCCAATCAACTTGATATGTGTCTTACCACTGGACTCAGATTGTTCTGGAGGAGAGAGTAAGGCTTGTGACTTTGCATAGCCCTCCCTCACTTGAATCCATTTCACTTGCAAGTTATCTCCTCATGTCATGGTCTTCTTCAAGAAGAAAGAACAAACACCAAGACTGCCCAAAGGGCATAAAGTTAGTTCTGCTCACACCATAACTACAATTAGAAATGGTATTTCCCATCCCCACCCTCCACTTTTATATTTGCATCACTGCTCAATGAAGCTTGAAAGATTGTTGTAAAACCCCATGGGTTTTACATGATCTCAACTATGCTCTGCTTGGACCAAATGGCTACCCTCACTTAAAGATTAGTCTTATGATGTGTCTTCTCTGTTCTTAAATTCTTAGAGTCCACTTGATTCAGTTTGCCCAGGTGTTCATATAGTTTTGACATTTAATGGGTTTTTTAGGAACTGCTTCAGGGTTTTTATTAATCACCCTTGTGGTTGCATAGAGGAATTTCGATGTGGTTATTATGAATTCCGTCTCTCTCCCTGATTCTCCCCTATCCCCAACAATTTCCATATTTGTTCATTCTGACTTTATAATAGACTAAAACGGAGGGTTTCATCGGTCCCCAGCAGGCATTTCCAATTACCTAGATTCAGAGATTAACTCACAGCAAATAGAACAGAGTTTGAGCTGTTTGAAGTTATTGGTAGTAAGACATTTTCTCTTTCCCTTACTGTAAGCAAATTTGAGATGCTTGGTGGCTGGCCCAACAGTCTTCCCTTTGTGAAATGATCAGACTCCTCCCTGAGAACATGAGAGGGGTTGGGGTGAGGGGAGCGATTTGCTTGGTTGGCTGGAGTCACTGCTGAGGCACGGGCCTATTCAGCATGTTGGTCTTAAGGGTTTTCTCCAGGAGGGCTGGTTATCAAGGTAGATGGGGGAACACAAAAAGATGCCTATCTGCATAATCCACTTCCTTAGGACAAAAACAGTATAATCTGTGCCTGGATTTTTTAATTAAAAGTGTTTGAGAGTGACTCATGAAAGGAAATATGAATGTGCCTGATGTCTGTTGATGCTCAAGATTAAACACTCAAGGAGGAGCAGCGAGGGGCTGATGGCTTGGCTTTCTTAAGAACCCCTCCTTGCTCACCCCTAGGTGTGCCTGGAGTCTAATGTGGGGTTCCCACCTGTTCCCTGCTTTCCTCCTGTTGTGAGAAAAGTTATGATCACTTAATGTTTACTGGCAATCATAGCTCCTGCTTTTGACTCTGACAGGAATAGAGAAGCTTCTTGGCACTGAGCAGGTCTCTTTTCGATGATTAGAGTGATTTTCCCTGATTCTACCATCTTCAGAACAGATTTCTGTGGCTACAAATAAAAAAGAAAGCAGCGATATCACTTCACCACTTTACTGGCATCCTGTGCTCTGAAAATATATTGAGTGAAAATACCTGTTATTGCTGTAACTGTCATTTTTTACTTTTCCTTGGGTTGTGACTGTATTGTGGTTGGGGGTGGAGAGGAGGAGTGGATGTTGAGGGTGTGTGTTACATGTGCATGTGTGCATGTGTGCATGCACTGGGTGGTGGGGGTAGAGAGGGATGAGAGTAGCAGAGGGGAGAAGAAGAATCCATTTGGAAAGTTAACAGCTGAAGGATTCAGGTAGAATAGTAGACATCTGATCTCAAAGTCTTAGAGATAAGGGAGAGATCTAATACCCAGCAGGTGAACTACCTTTCTAATTCCACACTAGCTTGCTGTGACACACATTATTCACTTCCACTTGGAGGGTATTTTAATCTTTATTTGCTTAAAGCCTACTTTGTGGAGGTAGCAATATTTCTGACCAAGATGACACAATTTGTTAAAGAAAGGAAAGGAAAAGAGCATTTTTATTAAGGGCCTGTGTGTCATCTGCAGTTGTGATCTCATTTTGATTCTCACAACAACCCTAGAAGGTAGGTGCTAATGTCCCCATTTCACAGTTGAGGAAACTGATCAACTCTCCCACTTAGCTACCTCTAAAATCTAACTTTAAAAAAAAAAATCTTTTAATATATGTAGGATTGGGTAGCTCTGTGGTATAGTGGATAGAGGCAGGCCTGGAGTCAGGAAGATCTGAGTTCAAATATGACCTCAAATACTTACTGTGTGAACCTGGGCAAATCACTTAACTCTGTTTGCCTCAGTTTCCTCATCTGTAAAATGAGCTAGAGAAGGAAATGGCCAAGCATTCCAGTATCTTTGCCATGAAAACCTCAAATGAGGTCACCAGGAGTCATAAATGACTGAACAACAATAACAAAGTTATGTAGGATGGATAAAAGTATATACATATGTACATATATCTCATATATGTGTGTGTGTGTGTGTGTGTGTGTGTGTGTGTGTGTGTGTGTGTGTGTATGAAGAGAGACCCAGAAGGGATATTTAAAGTCATCTAGGTTAACCCTCTCATTTTGTAGATAAAGAAGCTGAGGCCTGGAAAAGCTAAGGGATTTGCCCAAGGGTACAATATATATTTATGTAAAGAGATCATAGAGTAGTAGATTAAAAAGGGATATTTTAAGTTCAGTAACATCTTACAGATGAGAAAACTGAAGTCAGAGAGGTTAATAATGGGCTTCCTGCCCAGTATCACTATATGTATGTATATATGCATATATACATACATGATACATGCATATCCTATATAAAGTACATATATTTTTTCCCTATAGAATCTTATAACTTTCATGAATGAGACATTAGGCAATAAAATGGAATTCTTGAGGGCCTAAGATTTTTTGGAATTTATACCAATATTATATTCTTGTCTAAAAAGGGAAAGAAATTATGTGGGTGTGTATTTAAAAGCTTAGAGATCTTTTCCTCAGCATTCAAAAGCATCCAGTTAAGTCTGGTTAAGCCAAAGTTCCTGAAGTGGAAATTGTGAAGTATTCCATGAGCCTCCAATGCTACAGCTTGTGGCTGTTTTGATATTTATAACATGTTCCCCCTAGGACTCCCACTGCTAACTAAAACGGGTGTCTCTGGAAAATTAACTTAGGGGCCATTAAGGACTGGGGGAAAAAGGATTGAAAATAAGTAGACTACAGTGTCAGACTGAATTTTTTTTTCTATGTAATTATCTTATGCCAAGAGTCAAAGAGTTCTCTGCTCTCCTAGCTTGAGACAATGGGCTTATCCCTAAAACACTTAAGCCCTGGGGTTCCTCTGAATGAAGTTTCATGGCTTGTAGGAGATATGGGAGGATATGTAGAAATGCTTTGCTGAGTCGTAGGAGGGAAGATGTTTCCGATGCACGTGTTCTGCAGAAAAGGGGTAACCCCAATGTCAGAACATGAGTTTCTTAACCTTAAAACTCTAAATAGCCCTTTTTGTGAAAATATATGCAGACTCAAAAGTTCTCCAATTTAGGGATAAGATGAATTACTGTTGGTTGGTGTGGTAATCAGTAAAGTAAGATGTTCAAAGTACTGTTATAACAGATTGGGAGATATTGAAGAGAGGGGTTATAGACTATACTAGGTGACCTAGATGGATAGAAAATGGAGTCTGAAGTCAGAAAAGACCCAAGTTCAAATCCTCTCTCAAACATTTACTGTCTTGATGATCTTAGGCAAGTCACTTAATCTCTTAATGCTTCAGTTTTCTCATCTATAAAATGGAGATAATAATAGTATTGTTGTATAGATTAAATGAAATAATGTTTATAAAAGCACTTTGCAACTCTTGAAGTGCTATATAAATGCCAGCTATTATTACTATTAGGGCAGCTAGGTGATTGAGAGCCCTGGGCTTGGAATCAAGAAGACTCATCTTTCATGTGTTAAAATCTGGCCTCAGATACTTACTAGTTGTATGACATTGGGCAAGTTGCTTAACCCTCTTTGCCTCAGTTTCCTCATCTGCAAAATGAGCTAGAGAAGGTAATGGCAGACCTCTCCAGTATCTTTGCCAAGAAATCTCCCAGTGAGGTCACAAAGAGTCAGACATGACTGAACTGAAAATATTATTATCTTTGTCATGAGTGAGTGAATACAGTAACTTCAAACAGTTTTAAAAAAATCTTCAATTTCTATTTCTTTTAAAAGAAGGAAGGAAAGAGGTATTTATGTAGTTCCTACTATGTACTAGGTACTGCATTAAGTGCTTTTTGCAAATATTTCATCTTCACAACCCTGTGAGATAGGTCCTGTTTTTATTTTCCCTTTACAATTGAGGAAACTGAGGCAAACAGAGTAACTTTCTCAAGATAGCACAGCTACCAAAGGGTGTCTGAGGATGGATTTGAGGTCATCCTGCCTTCAAGGTCAGCACTCTTATCTACCTAGAGGTCTTAGAAAGTTGTGTAGGGGCACTAAGAAGTCAAATAGTGGAATAGTCAAGTAGAGACATGAATGGAACCCAGGGTCTCCTGACTCCAAAGCCAACTCTGTCTTCTTCTCCATCCTGCTTCTTGCTAATGAGGGCCATCTCCAGTCCTCCTGATCTATATATGGCCACTGGACCCAAATGACTCTGGAGGAGAAAATGAGGCTGATGACTTTGCATAGCCCTCCCTCACTTAAAACCAATTCATGGCATCATCTTCCTGATCTCATGGTCCTCTCTGAGAACGAAGGACAAACAATAGCTTGTTGTTTCATAAGCACTTAAGAGAGAAATGAAGATGTTTTGGGGTTCCTAAAAAAAGTGGGAAATGTTTGTAGTTGCCAAAAACTGGAAGTCAAGGGGATGCCCATCAATTGAGGAATGGCTGAATAAATTATGGTATATGAATGTAATGGAGTACTATTGTGCCATAAGAAATGATGAACAAGAAGACTTCAGAGAGGCCTGGAAGGACTTATATGATCTGATGCTGAGTGAAAGGAGCAGAACCAGGAGAACTTTGTGCACAGCAACGACCACAGTGTGCGAGAGTTTTTTCTGGTAGACTTGGAATTTCGTAATAATGCAAGAACTTATTTTTAAAAAAATCCCAATGGTGGTTTTCTAAGGCAAAATGCCTTCCACACTCAGAGAAAGAAATATGGAAGTCATTCGCAGAATGTAGCAGATCATGTTTGTGTGTGTGTTTTTGTGTATCATGTTTTGATTTGTTATATGATTTCTTCCATTTATTTTAGTTCGACTACATAGCATGACTATAGTGAAAATGTACCCAATAGGAAAGTATATGTAGAACCTATACAGAATTGTATGTGGTCGTGGGGAGGGAGGGGGGTAGTGGGGGTAGGTGTGGGGGGGATAAAATCTTAATTTTATGGCAGTGATTGTAAAACATTAAAAAATAATAATAATAAAATTAAAAAAACCTAACCAAATAAAAATTTAATTAGTTTCTTTGAAGAAAAAAAAGTGGGAAATGCTCCTTTTAGTGTGAAGACCCCTTTCTAGGGGTCACAAAATCACAAAATGACAAAATCTTAGAGCCCACCTAAATCAACCACATGCTAAAAAGGGATCCTTTCTGTAATCCCTTGTAAAGTGGTCATCTAGAGTGGTTATGTTAGACACAGCCCATGAGGCTCCCAAGGGCACCTGAGACTGATTAAAATATAATGAGGGAATATTTAACAAAATAAATCAAAATGCAATAAAACATCAAAAATATTCATATGTCATTATGTGTGTTGATAATGTGGCCCGCATATTTCAGTTTGGCAGTACTGATCTAATCTGGGCTTAAAGACTTCCAGTGATGGAGAACTCCTACTTCCTTAGATGGGCCATTGGGAAAAAGGACACCAGGAATTATAGTTATCATCTCTAAACCTGGTGTCATTGTCAAGAGGTCATGAAATTGAAAGACCTGCTCCTGGAAAGTTTTTGGAAGCTAATTGGAAAAGGTCAGCAATTGGAAAAGAGAGAACTAAGAAGAGATTCCCCAGTCTGGCAAAATATAGACTATAATGCTTGAAGACCTGGGTCTTCTATGAGATAGGGAAAACCCTAGAGGCCTTCCCATTTGGTGGAAACTGTACTTAGTGATGGAGATTTGCCTGGTAGAAAGTAACCTGGAGTCTCTGTGGACTTTTGGGACAAGGCTCAGTAAAAGTTGATAGTTTTTCTAAAGGTTCCATTTTGGATTCTGCTTCTTTTCTTTTCAAGATATTTAAACAAAACATCCTTCATTTATTTTGAAAGGTATCTGGGCAGGCTAGGATAATGGGATCAGACAGTGATTCTCTCAGCTTTTGTGTGGGGCAAGAGCTGTGAACCGAAGTAAGAAATTTCCAAAGTGAAATTAGGACCTTTGTGATTAACATGAGGGTTGCTGAAAAATGGGAAATTTCAGCTAACGTTTTGTGAATTAGTAAGGGGAAGTAATTATAAGACCTGGAATTATATTCATTCACACAAACCTCAGGCTGTCCAGTCAAAAATTTGGCTAATGTTTTCTGAGAAGATTTCTTGTGACTCCTCTAGAAAATTGAACTTCCTCTGCTTTTGATAATAAAGATCAGAAACTTGCTGTAGTACTAGGTAGCTTGATTCTCTTCTGCCATACTCTTCCTCTGCAAAAAGTTACAGAGAATGTGCTTTGTTATTGAATTCATGAAGGTCCTTGATGCCTTATAGCCCCACATTTAGAATATAAGAATATAAGCCCTTTGAGGGCAGAGACGTTCATTTTTTAATTTTTTAATCCCCAGATCCGAATACACACTTTTGGGATATGGAGAAACTTGGTGGTCTGTGTACTCAGAAGCAGTTAAAAACCAAGAAAAAAAAGCTAGGTGGCACAGAGCCTGGAGTCACTGAGTTCAAATCTGGCCTCAGACACTTAATAGCTGTGTGATCCTGAACAAGTCACTCAACCCTATTTTGCCTTGGTTTCCTCATCTGTAAAATGAGCTGGAGAAGGAAACAGCAAACCACTCCAGTATTTTTGCCAAGAAAACCCCAAAAGGGGTCAGGTAGAGTCAGACATGACTGAAACAGGACTAAACAATGACAACAAAAATGTTTCCTAAGTTTCTGAAATTTTTTTCCTCATTTTCCGGGACACAGAGAAGCCTAAATGCATTTATTATTCCTGGAACATTTTGGTCAGAAGGGAGAAAAAGATGTGCATGTACTTTTGGGTGGGCATTTTTTCCCGGACCTGTGATTTCATTCATGGAGGACCATGAATGACGATGCATGGACTTTGTAGCTTTTTAACCTTAGAAAGTGGCCAGGGACACTAGGAGGTTCAGCAATTTGCCCAGGATCCATATAGTCACTGTGTATTGGAGGTGAAACTTGAACGTTATTCTTCTTTCTCAGAGGCTAGCTCTCTTTGCAGTACCCCAGGTTTCCTTTCCCTTGAGGTTACATATACATGTACACTCATGCATACGTATAACACACACACATATATATGGATATATATGTGTATATTTAATGCATATATTTACCATATATCATCACATATATTTAATATATTTAACATGCTATACGTATATTTAATATATATTAACATAATTTAAATATATGTACATATATTTACTTATTTACATATATACTATATATACACACACATATATAGTGTGTATCTAATATACTATATATTTCCCATTTGAACAAATCAGTAAACATACTTTAAATTAAATATTTGCCAAGTATAAGTTCTCTTCTTGTTAAATTATTGATGACAAACTTTACAGTACTCTATTGGATTTTAGGATATTTCATTTTTGAGTGACCTGCCATTTATTAGACTTTATTTGCCCCTGAAATCCATTTCTAATTCATACTGTATCTACTTTGAGATTGCTCACCAGAAATCTATTCCCAAGTTTCTCTTTATTTTAGTGAAATATCTCTAGCTCAGCACCTTTCCCAAGGTGGCTGATATAATCATTACCCTATCTCTTATCATTCTTCATTTCCTTTGCTGTCTCTGTCAAACTGAATGGATAGCATATTGGGTGACATTCAGAAGTACTGGGTAAATCTCCCCCGACCCCAATCACCTTTTTTTACACCCTGGAAAGAGGGTATTTCCATAAACTCCATGGTTTCTCCTGGTCACAGTTAGAGTTTAGAGTGATCCTACTGGTTATTCTGACTGCCTCCATGTGCTAGGCTGACAGTGCCTGTTCCCAAATAGTAATAATTGTAAATGTCTTTGCATTTAAAGCCACAATCCAGTTACCCAGAGCAATAGACTTATTTGCATGGTATAGATGGCCTGCCAGACCCAGTGTGCCTTTGTCACCTCCCTGCCTTCTGAGATGCCTCCCTCCTATTAGAAACTTGATTTTTGGTTTTTCCTGGGGCCAGCTGGCAAGAAGACTCCAGCTTGTCATCACAGAAATAAAATTTGTCACCTCTGTGTTCCTAACCCCTGTTCTCTCATGTTTAACCAGCACTCTGAATTGATATAAACATGTCAGGTTTCTATTTATATTTCCTAATTAATTCTAAAAAAAGAACGGATGATGGACCTAATGATAGAAAAGGGGGAGGGCCCGGTAGAGCCAAAAGACACATTTTATCTTTGCTTTAAAAAAAGCATTTAATTGAATGAAGCTTGAAAGTGTGTTAACCAATTTCAAAAATACCTTAGAGTGTTGGTAGCTTTCATTCTTAGAACTTCCTTAAAAATGACCTGGATTTTTAGGCATGTCTGCTCTTAACAAATATGATGATATCAGCAGACAGCTTGACCCTTCATTTCTCCACATGCGTTGGGAATCAAGTAGTTCAATACACTATTTTGGTGAGAAGCAGTGTACTCTAGTAGAGAGAGCCCTGGGTTTAGAGTTAGGGGTCCTGGATTTGAATTTTGACTTTGTTATTTAATAATGTGTGTATCCTGATCAATCATTATCTTTTTCTGGTCTTCACTTCCCTCATCTGTCAAATAACGAGTTAAGCCAGTTAGGTATCTCAAAGGATAGGGTGTGGGGCTGAAAGTTAAAAAGAACTGATTTTTAATCCTGCCTCATACTCTTTACTGGCTGTATGACCTTGGGCTATGTGACCCACTTAACCTCACTAAGCATTAATTTCTTCATCTGTAAAATGGGAATAGTAATAGCCCCAACTTCAAATTGTATAATAAAGTAAATGTAAATTTATAACATAATATAATATATATAATATGGTAATATTATAAAAAAGTAAATGTATAATAAATGTAAATCTGTAAAATGGGGCTATTAATAGCACTTACTTTAAATGGTTGTTGTGAGGATCAATGTATATAAAAAGTATTTTGCGAACTTTATTGAACACTTTATAGACACTGGCTATTATTATTAGGTGATTCTTTTCTGGGTCTGAATTGTATAATTTTGCATGTTTTTTCAGATAAATAAAATTTCCCTTTTCAGCACCAAAACAATTTTTATATGAACTATTTTGGGTGGAAATCTTTCTAAAATAGATTACATAGAAACTGTCCAACTATTCCAAAAGCAGTTTGAAATTATGCAAGAAAATAGCTAGCATTTTGATGCTTTAAAGTTGCAAAGTGTTTAAGAAATATTACTTCATTTAATCTTCACAACGACCATTTCAGTCTTGTCTGACTCTTTGTTGACTCCATTTAGAGTTTTCTTGGCAAAGATACTGGAGTGGTTTGCCATTTTCTTCTCCAGCTCATTTTACAGGTGGGGAAACTAAGGCAAAGGTTAAGAGACTTGCCCAGGTTCACACAGCTAGGAAGTGTCTGAGGTCAAAATTTGAGCACAAGAAAATGAGTCTTTCTAACTGCAGGTCTGGTTCTCTGTCCACTGTACCACCTACTTGCTCTGAAGCTGTTACTTTTTATCCGTTTTGTATGCCATGTATATGGCTGTCCTGCATGTTGCTTACTTACTTTCTGTTGTCTTTTGTTCTCAAAGAAGACTAAAATGTACGGGGTGTCCACCTGTGGCTGACCAGACCAGCATATTGTCTGACTCAAAATGAAGAAAACAGAACCGGAAAATCAGTATGCTGATAATATAAATGAAAACAACATTAAAATACATCAGTCATCTGAAAAAATGAAATGATTAATCTTAGAGGATCAAAGAGAGGTGGTGGGCTTGGGAGAAGGAGGCAGAATGTTGACTAAACTGTTATATACAGTGTGTTTGACTATGCCTTTTTGGTTAGTAAGCATTTCTACTGTGTACTAGTAGCTAGGTGGTACAGGAGACAGAAGATAGGGCTTACTGTTAGAAAGATCTGAATTAAAACCTGGCCCCAGATACTTATTAACTATGTGACCCTGTGCAAGTTACTAACCCTGTTTGCCTCAGTTTCTTCATCTGTAAAATGAGCTGGAAAAGGAAATGGCAAACCACTTCAGTATCTTTGCCAAGAAAACCCTAAATGGGGTTACCAAGTCAGACATAATTGAAATAATTAAACAACAATGACTATGTACTAGGCATTGTGCTAATAAGTGGTACGGATACAAAAAAAGGCAGAACACATTTCCTGCCCTTAAATTTTCAGTGTGAGCATTTACAGCTCTGAAGTTGGCAAACTAAAAATCAAGGGTTTGACTTACTGTTTTGATGATTGTCTAAACACTTAAGAAAGTGATGGAAAAATATCAATTAATGCAGATTAAATTTAAAAGTGTGCCATGCGCATATTCCCCAGAACATCTCTGGTTATATAAGCAAGGATTCTGTGGGGAATTAGATGGAGGGGAAATTGAGAAATGAATACAGACAAAAATCGACAAAATGATACGAAAAACCAAAGAATTAGATGTTTCCCTGCTCCCTTAAGCAGACTAAAATATCCTCTATACTGAACATAATTTAACATTTTCTTGATGACTTAGTTTCATCACAATGAACATCCATTGATTATTGTATGTTGGTCAAAAAACAGCAGTTGAAGTGCAACCATTCAACAAGACAAGTTATTTCCTCTCCCTTTGCCTCAGTTCCCTCATCTGTAAAAACAGGGTACTAAAATTTGTATTGTCTGCCTCACAAGATGGTTGTATAGAAAACACTTTGTAAACTTTAAAGCACTTTAGCAACATGGTATTTTACTGAAATAGTACATTTATAACATATAGCATATACATTACATATAATTATATATTATATAATATATAGCATATACTTTATATTATCATGTGTTATTTATAATAGTGTTGGTAACTTTCATTCTTAGAATTTCCTTATATAATATAACATATATGTATAATTTATTATTTATTTTGTTATGTATGATTATATATTATATATAAAACATAATAGTATATTTCACAATAGAAATTCACTATTTGTTATCAGATATATAGCAACCATATATGTCCCAAGTGTTGAAGGATGCTAGTTTGCTGTATGGTCTCCATAAACTGTGGAAATAGCCCAGAAGTCTCACAAATAGTGACTGAGAGAATAGAGCTCAGTGAACAACAGACCACAAATTCATTGTGAAGGATTGAAAGTTTCAACAGACCAAGAATCACAGGCTAAAAGACATATTGTGAAGAACTCATAAAAATGTGCACACATCCATATTTTGCACATCTGGAACTAGATACGAGTCTATGTGCTGATGTAGGTGAGGCACTGTCATCAACTAGGCAAGCCAAGTCATCATAGTGCATAAATCATGGGGGAGGGTAGCAGGGGGCGAAGGATTTTGTTTTGGAAACTCAGGTCACCATAATAAATTTTCAGAGTCAAAAGAGACTTCAGGGTCCACGCCATGTCCAGCCTATTGTAGAACCTTTCTAGTTATGTTCTAGGAAGAGGAAGCCCACTCCCTCACGCCCAATCTACGTTTGCCTTCTTTGCAGCTATATGGGATCATTGATGTTGAACTGGATGGGACTTCAGAGGATATCTCGTCCAGCTCCTTCTTTTTCACACATGAGGAAACTGAAGCCAAAGAGGGGTTATGTATGTGACTTAACCAAAGTGACATTAGTAGTAGTGTCAAGAACTGCTTGAAGATTTGAGATTCAAACCCAAGTCCTTTGACTTTTGAGGCATTGTTCTTGACATTGTACCATGTTGCCCCCCTAGAGATATTTGGTAAATAGCATAGTCTAACTGATGAGAGGAGTAGCTATGTTTATGAGTAAAATTCCTTACTGGCTCTTGGTTGTATTCTTTTATCCTGGAGGTCATCAGATTTGTTGTTCTTCTTTAAGTCATTTCAGTTGTGTGATCCCATTTGGGGTTTTTTTGGCAGAAATACTGAAATGGTGTGCCATTTCCTTTTTCAATTCGTTTTACAGATGAAGAAACTTTACAGAAGACAGACAGGTTAAGTGACTTGCCTAGGGCCACATAGCTAGTAAGTGTCTGAGGCTAGATTTGAACTCAGGAAGATGAGTCTTCCTGATTCCAAGTCCAGAGCTCTATCTACTGGGCCACCTCACTGCTTGATCACCAGGTAAGTCAGTTGTAACTGTGGTTTGAAATCGTCTTGGAAACTACTTGCTATGATTTTAAGAGACAAGAGGGTGAATTTGGATCCAATTTCCATTTCTTTCCCACAAGCCTTTTAGATGGCATGACTGCCTTGATCAGACTTGCGTAATATTTGGGGAGGGGAGTGCCTTTCAAAGTATAGACATGACCCAAGGTTTTTGGACAGAATGTAGGTGCTTAAACTAAGGATCTCTGAGGTGGATTAGATGTGTTAACTGTGTGTCTGGGTCCTAGTCTAGACCTCTGTGGGAGTCATAAATTTAAACCTATTTGTTGCATAATGCTCAATCTGAAAGTGCAGCTGCAGAAATGAGGAAGTGGGCCCTATTGGTTGCCAGGAATCAAAAAGCAGACAACAGCTGGGACTGCAGAACAGACGGGAAATCTTAGTGGAAAGACATAAGCTAGTTAGTTGACTGTTCTCCTAGGATTTGGGTGGTTCTCATCCCTCTATGCTCCTTTCTCCCCAGACTGAGTCTTCTCCCCCTCATTCCTCTTTGCTTCAGATATCTACTGTAGGGAAACTAGGTCACCATAACTGGGAGCATGAGAAGATACCAAGAAGGATGAAATAAAGAAATGACAACCTTTAGAGGACAATGTGCAATTCTTTCCTCGCTGTTTGCCCAAGAGTAGCCCACATCCATCTATGAGACCTTCTCATCTATGAGATCTTTTTTGTAGATACAGTTGTGGATTTCCTACCTATTTCATACACTTGACCATGACTCTTGGGAAAGTTCTAGTGAAGCCAATGGTAAGTTCAAGCTGTCACATCCACTTCTGGTCTCTGCATAGCTAGAAATATGACCCCAGATCTTTGTTGCTCCATTGCTATAGTTATGAAGCAAGGATGCCACCACTCCAGAAGTAACTGGGTAGCCCAGAACACCTTATGTATCCTGGTCACTCTTCAGCTGAAGTGATTATTTGTTGACTTCTGCCTCCAAGAGAGACACCCTAGGGCAAGGGTTTCTAACCAGGGGTCTATGAACTTAAAATTCTATAACCAATTGGTAATAAACCAACTTTTTAATCAATATAATTGGTTTCCTTTGTATTCCCACATAGTTCATTTTATATTTAAAAATATTACTTTGTGAAGTAGCCCATAGGTATCACCAGATTGCCAGAGATTTGGTTGGTACAAGATTCATGATATAAAAGGTTTTAAGATCTCTTAAGAACTTCTGGCCAAGGGAAACTGTTTGGATATGTTCTATCATGGAACTCTGCACTTAGAACATCTGGTGACCAGGCCCTCTATTCCCTATGTGTGAATCTTTGTTTCTTTTGGGACCATACTAGGCAGTGATTTAAGAGAAATAAGTCTTGTATTTTATGTTGGCAAGGGGCCATATTTTCCTTTTAGGTCCATATTTGTCATTACACATGTCTACATGGGATCAGAAATATCTGGATGTGGGTCTTGAGCTAAGAAAGGGAAGGGGAGAAAGAATTGGCCACTGATGAAAATAGTTATGTTTGAGATGTTTGATGCATGTTTGAGAGTCTTTTTTAAAAAAGTCCCACCTGTGTCTAGTAGTTGGAGGGGGGAGATATCCAAGAAAGGCACAATATTACTGGCTGTTGTTTTAGTATGGATTAGATTTATCTAGAGCACTGGGCTTGGAGTCAGAAGGCCTGAGTTCAGTTATGGCCTCAGACACTTATTTGATGTGAAACCCTGGGCAAGTTACTTAACTCATCTGCCTCAGTTTCCTCAACTGTAAAATGGAGATAATAATATCACTTACCTTCACAAAGTTATTGTGGGGATCAATGAGATAATATTTGTAAAAGCTCTTAGCAGAGTTGATAGCACATAGTAGGTGCTCAACACATACTTCCTCCTCCTTCCTGGAGTCAGTATGTATTAAGTGCCTCCTCTATGCTAACCACTGCTAGGCTGGGGATACAAGTACAAATGAGCATGTTCCTGTGTATTACTAGATATCTTTTTATGTGTATCTCCTGTGGCAGATACCTTGTTTGGTTCATTTTTGAAACCTCAGTATCTAGCCCATAATAAATGCTCAATAAATATTTACTAGTCATAATGAACACTTGACAAACTTGGGGAGTTTGAGTTTAGAGAAGTAATGGTAATTTGAGATGAAATGGAGTAAAAAAAAGGGATTTTTGGCTTTTGTTTGCTTTTTTGACTGTTAGGGTTTGGGATTTGCATTTGGTTGTTTTGAGACTAGCTAGATATGTGATTGCCTTTTAGAGTCATATGAGACTGATGAGGGATAAGGTAGAATAGAAAAATGGAAACTGATCTCAACTCGACACTTAGAAAATGATTCCTTTCTTCCTTTCCTTTTTTCCTTCCTTCCTTTGATACTCATGTATTATGATTTGGTAGTGTTCTTGTTGCAGAGGACTGCTCTGTTTCTTTTTACTTTCCTTGTCAAGTATACCAGATTACCATCACTGGGCCTTCTTTCCAGGTGATGGAGGATTGGGAGTAACTCATTTTCTACAGTTCAGAGAGGCAAGCCCTCTGCTTGGATATATCCATGGCTTTCATCATCCCTTAATGTCTGCCATTTTGGTGAGCCCTGTGTATGGTTCTGGAGCAATACAAGCTACAACCCCAGCCTGAGGCAGACTCCTGTGAACACGCCCCACACACTGCAGTGGTGACCCAAGGACGAGAAGACCCAGGACCAAGCACTGCAGGTACCATAACTTGCACACTTGCACTTATCACTCTCAAGTGGTCTCTTCTCAGCCTTTACTACCCCACTGCCCTTTCATCACTTGCTTTCTCACCATGAGGTATGGGTCTGTTCAATCCAGGATACAGCAGCACCCTATAAGTCATTTCTGACCCACTTACATAGGTACTGGGGCAGTCTGCTGTTATTAGATCCAGGTGTTTCCCATATCCCCAGTGTGGTGCAGTGTGGAAGGAGACTGCCCTGTGCCTGCAAGGTAATGCCTCTGCTTTCTTCTATTACAAACCCCATGTTTATTGTTTGATACAGACATCTCTAGTCTTTCTCTCCCCCCACTTAGGAGGAAAAACAAATGTGGGGAGAACAAAACAATATTCTCCCCATCCCGTTGTATCTTAGGAATATAGGTGCTCTGAGGGCAAGGACTTTCTGAATATTGCCTGAATATATGCTGAACGTAAACATGAATGAAGGATTCCAAGGAGAAAGAATTTAGATAATAACAACCCGGTAACAGTCTGTAGTTTTAGGATTCTAGTGATGGATACCAATGATACTGCTACCTCTTATTAACTTAGAAGAGCATTTCTATGACACAGCCTGTGTCCTGAACTGGTAATTTTTGAAAAAGCAAAATAATGAGGGCAGTGTCTTGTGATTTTAAAAGCTAAGCAGTCCGTGCATTTAAAAAAAATTAGCTATTTCTTCCCTGTAGGAAAGTAAAGAAATCTGCGATAAAATAATAATTAAATGCTGACAGTGCTAAATTTCCACCCAGTGTGAGCTGGCAGCAGTTTCATACCAAAACATTAGATCACTTGAAGAAAAAAAAAAAGTCTGATTAAATCCCTCTGTAGGCTTTTCTGATTAGCCCTTCTGAAAAAGAACAGGACACAGTAATGAGGGGGTGCATCTGACAGTCGCAATTTGCCTTTGGATAAAAGGTAAAAGTAAAGTGTGAATGTATGTGGAGGTTTTGAAGGAATTACTTGTTGGTCTTTGCTGGTGGGATTTGTTTTTTACTAATCATCAGTTTCTAGCATACTTGAAGAACTCTACCAGCAAGGAATCTGTGAAATCACAATTACATTGTGTTACCAGGGTACAAAATAAAAAATTAACAGTTTAAATGCCTAATGCTTCTCAATTCTCCTCCAGTCACCCTCCCTCCTTCTCTCCCACACCAGACAGCTATTCTTGTACTTCCAGGTTTGATGACCTTGGCACATGTTGGACCAAAGAGTATCTCCATCTATTTACTCCCTGCCCAAGGAATTTAAACCAGACTTGAGGGATTACTGAGGGAAGATAGAATGATACAGTAGACCCAAGGATGATTCAACCAGTAATCCATAGTGTTTCCACACACTTTCACCAAACCACCTGCTGACCACCATGTTTTCCTAATCTTTTTTAAAGTTGTCTCTCTTCTTAACCGTTTCCATCTTCTGCCTTATGAGACAATGACTTCTCCATTGAGATGGAGACTTGTAGAATATTTACACCAGAAGTCACCTTTGAAGTGATATTTTGCAGAGGGGAAAGTTGAGGTGTAGAGATGGGAGGTAATTTATCCAGGGAAACACAGTCAGCAGCAGAACCAGCTCAAGAATCCTAATCCCAGTCCATTGCAGAATCCCACACTGTACTAATGTTGCTTCTATAGGGGAGAAACAAAAATGGTGACAGACATGAGTTTCTGGCTCAGTAGCTCAGACATAAGGTGACAAAGACCCATGGGAAGAGTCAGCTCCATTCTCAGTGCTTATTTTTCTTCCAGTGTTTCAAATGTAGTAATCTTTTCACTTCATTATTAGTGATAGTATAGGTTTCATTTTTTTTTTTTTTGGCAAGAATTTGGGCAAAGCCAATGACTCAACATAAGGAATGAGCTTGGAAAGGGCCAAGTCGAGAGGTAGTGCTGGGAAGGATCCGAGTTTACACAATTATTTACAAAGTATCTCAAAGTTATTTTGTAGTTAATGCAAAAACTGTAGCCTGGCTACTGTATACTCAGGCCCTCTATGAATAGCTTTACAAAGAGATTCTGCTGGTTTAGAGACTTGCCTCTGTATTGGTGATCACCTTTATCCCTACTTTTCTCCTGGGTTTGGTCGGTCGTTCCTTCTGTGTCCTCATCTACTGGCTGATGCTTCTAAAGTCAGATTTCTGTGTGAGTCAACACCTGCTGGTGGTTAGCGCAGCTGCTAGGCTTGACAATGAAACCCTTCCTCTGCAAAGAGAGAATGGTTTAAGTTGTGATTCAAAAGAGGGAGTAAGTCCCTTCTCTTCACTGGGTACTTAACATTAACTTTCTGATATTATTACTTATGTTTATATGAACTTAATGACTAGATTGCCTCTTTCATGGAATTCTTGTCCTTTGTATCTTTTTCTTACCTGGTAATATAAATATAAAAGCAATAATAATAAGCATTTGTATAGTACTTTAAGATTTGCAAAGCAATTTTAAAATATTATCTCGTTTTGATCCTCACAACAGTCATTAAAGGTGGATGCTATTATTATCCCCATTTTATAGATGAGGAAACTAAAGCAGAGGTTACCTGACTTGCTCAAGGTCACACGGTTAAGGAAATGTCTAAAGTTGCATTTGAACTCAAGTCTTCTGACTGGTGCTCCATCCACTGTGCCACCTAGCTGCCTAGGTTAAACAACTTGTCTATTATTATGCGTTTAGAGTCAAAGGAATAATTTGAATCCAGATCCTTCAGATTGTACCTCTAGAACTTTATCCATTAAGCCATGTTACCTGCTTTCCTTGCACATATTATGGGCTTGACAAAATGTTTATTAGTTGTATGGTTGGTTTATAATGAGTATAGTATTTCAGTAGTCTTCCAGGATAAATTAGGAGTATCTAGATGCCCTTGACAAATTCAAGTAATCTTGCTCAGAATAAGAAGATCCTTGGGCACAGAAGGAACTGGTAGATGTGAATACTGAACCCTCACTGTAGCAATATTTAAGAGATCATGGAGAAAGGGTAAAGGGTCATAGGGTTGATAAAGAACGAATGTCTTCATTGTCCAAAAAAAAAAAAAAGAGAAGGGAAAAGAGTCTGCCCACTAAAGACTAGTAAGTTTGACTTGGAATTTTGTGAAAATTGTAGAATGAATCATTAAAAATGTGTCAGTGAATGTCTGGGGTGGGAGATGGGAAGTGATTAATTACACTGAGCCAAGAGGCCTTCCAGAACAGGCCACACCACACCAACCTTATTTCTTTTTTTCAGCTTGGTGCTAGTAGATGAAAGGAATGCTGTAGGTGAGTGGTGTACTTTATTCAAGTAGAATGTAATGGTGTAATCTACTCCAGTAGATGGGACTTTGTTGTTGTTCAGTCCTATCTGACTCTTTGTGATGCCATTTTTGACAGAGATATTGGATTGGTTTGCCATTTCCTTCTCCAGTTCATTTGACAGATGAGGAAACTGAGACAAGTAAGTGACCTGCCCAGGGTCACACTGTCAGTAAGTGTTGCAGGCCAGATTTGAACTCAGGAAGGTGTACTTTATCCAACCAAGTGGCCCAGAAAGGGATTTAGAAAACCACAAATTAACATTATCTGTATTGTATTGTACTTTTATTTATTTCGTAAATTGCATTTCATTCTGGTTCTAGTCACTTGTTCAACACCTTTCCTATATATTTCTAGATTTTAGCAAAACATTAGAAACCATTTCATACTCTTCTTGTGGAAAAGATGAAAAATATGGGTTAGAAGATAATACAGTTAGCTGGATTCAGACCTGGATGAATGGACAGAATTAAACAAAAAGTTAATGATTCGTTGTCAACCTGACAAGTGTTCAGCTGAGTACCCCAGGGATCTTTACCCACAGGGACGAGCCCTGCGTTGCTGAACATAAAGTCATAGCTGGAGTTTGGGGAGGGACATTCATCAGAGACCATATGGTCCAGCCCCTTCATTCTACAGATGGAGGAATTGAGTCTGAGGTAGGTGAAGTGATTTATCCCATTTGTCACCTAAGGTAAGCATGCAAGGCAGAATTTGAACTTACATCCTCTGTAAGAGTAAACTGACTGGAATTAAAATACAACAACAAAATTTAACCTGAACTCTTCTAGTTAAAAAGCAAACAAACCAACCCAGCTTCACAAGGACAAGATGGGAAAAGTTTGCTTAGCTTTTCTGTAAAAGATCTGGGGATTTTCGTGTGTTGTATAATATAAGCTCAGCATGAAAGAGCAGGGCTTTTTAAAAACAGGATCCTGAATTGCATTAAAAAACATTTCTTCCAGGAGTTAAGGAGGTGATAGTTTCTTCCCCGGTTGGTCTATATCTGAAGTATTGTGTTTGATGCTGGGTCCCACAATGTAAGAAGAACACTGCTTGCCAGGAGACAGTCTAGAGTGGGGTGGGGTGGGGGTGGAGCAAGGGATAATTGAGGGTCTTCATGTTCTGTCATATGAACATGGATAAAACTGGAAATGTTTGGCCTGGAAAGAGAAGCCTTAGAGTGAGATAGCTGAAGTAGTATTTGAAGTATTCTGTACTGGAAGGACTGTCGTGTGGAAATGGGATTAATTTGTGAGTTAATTAATTAAATAATAAGTGACACTCTGCTTCTTAATAATCCTGATGGCTTTGGACTTCAGTTCAAAGGAACTGGAAAAGCCAAATACTCTGATCATGGAGCTTTTGCCCTTAAAAGATATCTAGATTAGCTTTCTCTGCATTTCTTTGATTCAAAGGTTAATGTAGATATATTTTAAAACGGATCACCTGTTAGTACAATAGAACACAAGATTTGTCATTTCAAACACATGGAAATCCTTTATCTTAACTGTTTAGCTATGAGTATGTTATAGTGATGTAGCTGTGGGAAGTAACACATGTCATGGAAAGAGCCCTCATCTTGGAATAAGAAGAGGCAGATTTTTTTACAAAGGAGAAAACTTGATTTTCAGAGAGATGACTTGGCCATCAGTCATATGGCTAAGTTAGTAAGTGTCTGAGCCAGGACTAAAAGTCAAGGCTTCCAACTCCATGTCCAATATTCTCTTCCAAAACAATGTCCAATACAATGCTTTCTTTCTCTGGCATAAGGGACCTTGGTCAGTACTAATAGGTAAATAACATAAAATGTACAGAGAAAAATCTAAGAAATGACATCTCAGTGTCAGTAGTATATTTATGAGCTAAAAATGAACTCCGTAATCTGCTTAAGTATGCCCCAGTGATATGTAAATCATGTGCAATATGATGTATATACTCTTGTGACATTTTTCTGGCACATGCTTGGATGTACTTTTTTGCCTAGAGATTGGCCCCAGGATATCAGTCTAAAGCAGATAGGTTATCACTGTGGCAAACGAGTCTATATTCTTTCTCAGTTTTTGTTCAGGGATGAAGTTAGAATCCATCAGGAACTAGTATTGCTGCCTTTTCTCTAATATCATCCTTTTCCCCCTCCTGCATGGGTGTGTTCACCTCCTCTTACCTAGCATGAAATCATATATACAGTTAGGTACTTGATAAATGTTTTCCTGTAATGTGTCTTCAGGATATACCTTTTTAATGCATCCTCAACGTGTGTCATTCTCAATGGAATTCTCTGTCATTGCACAAGAAAAGTGTATTTTTCATTTAGTTTCTCATCTGTAAAATGAGCTGGAGAAGGAAATGGCAAACCACTCTAGTATCTTTGCCAAGAAAAGCTCAAAAAGTAGTCACAAAGAATATGATACAACTGAAATGACTGTAACAACAACATTTCATGTACTACAATAACATGCCCAACGAACCTCATGTGTATATTTCTCATTGGACAAATCCTGATGTTTGCAAGTAGTTGGGGAGTGGGAATGAGTTGAAGTTTTAGGGTTGTTGGACTTCTCTCTTAAAGGGTCATTTTAAAATGGTGGAAGGTTCTACATAACTCATTTGGAGCTGAACTGCTGTGTTACTGTTGAGTTAGTCCACACCTAGGAATTCCTACTCACTGGTCAATGGGACTAAATCTTTGGCTGAGTCATGAATTAAAATATCAGTAGTTTGATATAAGGGTTATCCTTGAGGTTTAGGGGGAGACAGTAGCAGAATCAGAATGAAGAAATCTTTGGAAACATGGTTCTTTAAGCTGACAACTGTACCTTTTTATGACACACACAGACACAATGCACTTAGCTGTTGATTCAAAATGAACAAATGGATAGAAAATAGAAATTGGTCGTTGAAGAGGAAGTAGGAATTTCTTTCCCAACCTTTTCTGTACTTGTATAAGCAATTGTGGAACAGCAGAAAGATAATTTCAGCTCTTACAATTTTCTAGCCATGTGACCTTGGGTTAATCATTTACCCTCTCCAGAATGTTTCTTCATTTTTATTTGTTTATTTAGGTAGTTAGATGATACAGTGGATAGAGTGCAGGGTCATGAGTCATTAAGATCTGAGTTCAGATTTGGTTTCAGAGACTTACTGGTTGTGTGACCTTGGGCAAGTCATTTAATGTCTGTTTTGCTTCAGTTTTTCCAACTGTAAAATGGGGATAATATTACATCTACTTCTTATGGTTATTGTGAGAATTAAATGAGATAATGTTTATGAAGTGCTTAACATAGTATCTGTCACATAGTAGGTTCTATATAAATGCTAGCCAATATTACTGTTAATGATGTCTATTATTGTTATATTTTGGTATGGATTCACAAATTGTGCTTTTTTGCTGTAAGGGATTTTTACTGTTGTTTTGCTGAGAGATCACAAAATCTGAGATTTGGAAGGAACTCAGTTCAACCTATACACTTTAACATTCCCAACTCAGTTTCCTCAGTTCAAAGATGAGGGGAGTAGAAGTAGGTAATTTCTAAAATTTCTCATAATTCTAAAATAATGAACCTAGAGATAGTCTCCCCCGGAAGACCTTCAGTGATGGAGATCTCACTACCTCAGAAGTTGGTCCAACCTTTTTAGGGGCAGCCCTAATGCTTTATTTCTTACGTTTGAATCAAAATCTGGCTTTATGTCTTCTATCCTGTGCTCCTGGATTTACCTTTTGGGGCCAATTACATCAGTATTTTAATTGAGGAAAATAAATGGCCTTCTAAATTTCACATGCTCACTGTACTATTTCTTTAATTCTTTGGCACATTGTCTTGCTTGACTCAAACATAAAAAAGGGTTGAAGGTTTTTTTTTGTTTTTTTAAAGAAAAGTTAGAATAGAGAATTTTCTTCTTTGTCTATGGGCTGGGAATCTAGCTTTGGATGGATCTCACAAGGATGAAAGGGGAGAACTAACTTGAGTTGACTTCTTACAGCTGCAAAAATGATGTTATTTTCCCAGTTCTAATGAACCAAGTGGCTGTGTCTGTATTTCTTCCTTGATGTGTCAATCTTTATTTCTGGGATCTGAGTAGTAAACCTTGAAAAAGTTGTGAGCATCAAAACCTAACCCAGTTATTCACTGCTCCTAACTCTGCCCAAATTAACAAAGGCGTTAGCCTTATAGGTCTCTTGGTGCCTTCTGCTAGTGGAATTAATCTCTAGGGTCATTAGTCTCAGGTTGGTAACTGTTCGGGTTGCCTTGGGACCTAACTGGTGTATTGAGCCTTTGTAGAAGGCACTACCCTCCTGCTGTACTTGAAACTAAAAGTTTTGCTTTCCAGGGTTGGCTGCTTGCAGAATTTTGTTCAACCTTTTACTGCTTCTTTCTCTTTCATATTCAATTAAATTCAACAGGCATTTGAAAGCACCTGAAAGTCAGGCATTGTAAGTGCAGAGATAAAAAAATGACACAGTCCTTACCCTCAGGGAATTTACAACCTAACATTAACATAATAAAATTAGCACATAGTTACATATAGCACTGTACTTTCTTAGAATGTGATCTTCTTGAGGACAGGACCATGTTTTTACTTTTCTTTGTATCCCTAGTGCTTAGCACAGGGCCTCCTAGGTCTTACTAAGTTCTTAATAAATGTTTATTGATTTATTAGTAGCAAGCTAATTAATGTTGGTATTTTTTTCCTTCCTTAATTTCTGTGGCTCTCAGTTTCCTTGTCTGTTAAGTGACTTTCCCATGGTCACCCACCTACTAAGTAGAGCCAGGATTCTAGTGAAGTTTTTCTACGTTGAATTCTTCTATTGTTTCCGTTCTACAAAGGTGCCTCTATCTTACAAAGATTGTAAGATTTAGTGCTGGAAAGGATCTTAGATGACTTTCTCATTACCCGTACCATAAACTACTACCAGGAAGAACTAATACTCTGGCTCCCCACTTTCCTAATCAGTGACTACTTTCCAAATTGTTGTTTGTCCTTCATTTTTGAAGAGGACCTATCATCATGGGGTGATGTCTTAAGTGAGGCAGAGTTGCACAAAGTTGTCAGTCTCACTCTCTCTTCCTGAATCATTGAAGTCCAGTGGCAAGGCAAAAATCAGGATGACTGGTTGATGGCTGGGATGTAGTGGATGATCTTAGTATTTTCAGTGTCTGAACAAGCTCTAAATGTGCCAAAGTTGCATTTGTGGTTGTTGGAACAAATTATTCTCATCTGCCTACTCTGCCCAGGGGGAAGTCTTCAAACGCTTGCTTCATGTGCTTGGGGTAGACATCCCCCTAACTTACCAATGGACTTGAGGCCTGTCACTTAACCTCAACCTCCAAAGCCACCTTTCCTTCCTTCCCTCCCTCTTCCCACCTCCAGTTCTGGAGCCATGAACCAAGATCAAAATCAGTCCTGCCACTGTTCCTGGATAGGGCATGTTAGGCTCTCCTATAGCTCTATTTGCCATCCTTGTAATCTTCTGGAACAAAGGGCCTTTCATGGCCACCATTCCCTTTTGCATTTTGCTTCTCCCATTAGAATGCAAGTTCTTTCAAATCAGGGACTCCTGTCTTTGCTTCAACATTTGTATCCTCATTACTTAGCACAGTTCTTGGAGCATAGTAAGTACTTAATAAATGCTTTTTCATTTACTCCTCTAGTACAACTAGGCAGCTAGGTGAAGTCAGGAAGACCTGAGTTCAAATGTGGCCTCAGACATGTCCTAGATGTATGTCCCTGTACAAGTCCCTTAACCTCTGCCTGCCCCAGTTTCCTAATCAGCAAAATTGGGATAATATTAGCATCTACTTCCCAGGTAGGTGAGGATTAAATATCATATTATTTGAGTATTTTGCAAACCTTGAAGCACTAAATACTTGCTCTTAAATTATATTATAACTCACTTTATAGATGAGAAAACTGATTGCCCAGATAGATAAAATGACTTGCCCTATGTAGGTAGTAAGTGGCAGAGCTGACTTTTTAACTCATTGCACTTCCCAATCCATTGTATCTTCCTATCATGCCAACATTCCTAAATGAAAATTAATTTCATTAATTATTTGTCTTTGGAGGCAAATTGCTATTACTTAATTAGTCCACTTGAAGTGCGTATAAAAATTTACTTTCAGAATTGTTCTCTCTGACTTTTGAAAAATAGAACCATAACATTCTAAAGGTAGAAAGAATTTTAGAGAGTATTTAGATGTCTCCATTGTAAGCATAGAAAAGTTAAATATAGATGACTTAACTTTGTATTTAATGAGAGGCAGCATGGCAAATTGCATGGAGTGCTGTACTTGGAGACAGAAAGACATGGATTCACATTCTGCCTCAGTAACTTATAACTCTAAGTCTGGACACTTATCCTTTCTTTGCCTTACTTTCTTTATCTGTAAAATGAGGAGGCTGGTCATGATGGTCCCCAAGGTTCCTTCTGGTTCTGAATCTGGGATACTGTGATCATGTGGCCATGTTTTCTCTTCTTTCCCTTTCTCATTAAAGTGGAAAGCATTACTCAGGTTGACTTTACTCATTCCAACATCTTCAGAACCATTCTAAAATGGCGATGGGCACATCTCTTGGGTTAACTTATTACACCACAAACTCCTAGAGTGCTAGGAATATCCAACTTAATCTTTCTTTCTCTCCTAGTTCCCAGAAGTATTCCTTTATGTATAGTAGTTGCTTAACTAATTATTTGTTAGCTTGTATCAACTTTTGGAGAGATAGATGATTCCATTAGTGAGCAAATAAAATGCGTTTAGAATCTAACCCTATAGAGCTGTTTGAAAAGACTGCTTCATGTATACGTGTCATGATTATAAATTTGAAGACTCCATACCATGCAGAAAAGACAAGGTCCTCACAAAGCCATTATATTATACATATGTCCAGAGTAAAGATTAAATTTGGTCTTTAAGACAGAAAAATTAACACATTCATTCTTGAAAAGCTGTGTTTAGACTGCTGTTGTCAAGTCTAATCATTTGGTTGTTTGAAAGGAAGCCCTCTTAGTTTGTTAATTCATTAAAACTAGTCAGTAAAGAGATACCTGAATTTCACAAATATATTTGAATTGCACACTTGCTTTTGTTTGCTGGGACGACTGCCAATTTGCTCAGAGTGACAGTTCTCAATAAGGCGTGGGTTCTTTCTTAAGCTAATAAATGATTATCCTTTCATACACCAAGTACAAACAAACATGGATTTAAGGAGCTCTCCAGGAAGTGACCCAAGTTCTCTTCTGACATAAGAAGCGCTAGAGAAACCCACAGGAAGTTCTCAATTGAAGGAGAAAGATGCATCTCAGGCTCACAGATTTCCCCCATTGTCTCTTCAGAATGAAGAGTGAATGAAGTCTGTAACTACATACTTTTTTTTTTTTGGAGTGCCATTAAAGTATTATAAAGAAGACAGGCTAGTGCAATCAGGTTTGCTTAAGTGATTGTCATTTTCAGAATGGCCACTTTTGGCCTTGAGGTTGTCATCATATCTCTCAAACTCTTGGTAGGTAATGGAGACTTCAAACTTAAACCTCTGCTCTAGCCTACAAACCAGAGAATGTCATTGTATCCCACTTCAAAGCCTGATGGGATTTTAAAGATCCCTGAACCCTGGAAAGATCTGCTTTCTTTTAAAGCGTAGCCAGGCACATTCATAGGCAAGTTCCGCTATTAGGCAGAGAGACCTTTGAAATGATGAAGATCTAGCCTTGAGTTTCCAATATTGTGTGATGTGGCTTTGTGTTTTGCTAGTCTATAAAGCATTCTCTCTCCCCTACAATGATTGCTTTGTATCCTGATGATAAATGTCCGACAGGCATATATTAAAAACTTTACCTTTCCTGTCAGAACACGAGTAAGAAAAGCAGGTATGTTACATGGTGATTTCACTCCCTGGATGCCTTTAGATGAAGCGCTCACCCAAGGACTCTTGGTTGCCTTAGCTTGTGAGGATTATAGCCGACATGGAGAGGGCTGGTGTTTCAGCTTCCTTGCTATCTCTGATCAGTGATTGTCTGAAGCCTGTTGGTGACAAGTTACTCAGGTGTAGCCTGGAGTCTGCTGCTTGTCAAGGACACTCTTGCTCTTTTTTTTTTTTCCTTTACCCTTGGGCTACACCAAATGTTCTGGGTTTCTCTTTGCTGTCTCCAGCAGATAGATTGGTGGAGCAAACACCCTTAACGTGCAAAAGGATGGATGGAAGATTTTCATTTAATTATCTGGGAATGAGGGAATTCTTGCCGGTGCTGGTAATGGCTCATTACTTTATACAGAGCGTCCTCCAACTGGATGAGGTCATTGGAAGTTCTGATTTTTGAAATGGAGGCACAGATCTAGAAGGGACTGTGGAGATATTGAGTCTAACCTCACATTACAGAAGAGCAAAAGTCTGAAATAACATGGTGTAAAGCATAGAGTTCTGGGCTCAAATCCTGTCTTGTATTAGATAGGTGACCTTGGCTAGTCCTTTAATCTGTCTTGGCTTCATTTTCCTTATCTGTAAAATGAAAGAGTTGGTCTCAATGACCTCAAAGGTCCTTTTGGACTTTATATCTTTGATCACATGAGTCCCAGGAAGAAGTGACTGGCATAAGGCCAGAAAGATAGCAGTAAATTCTGAACCATAATCCAAATCTCCTGACTCAGTCCTGCATTCATACTATGGACCTTCCTTTCCATTACTGATAACTTTAAAATAATTTTATTTTAAATGAACAAATTTTTCTTCCTCCCATTTTCCCTGGTAGTACAGTAGATAGAATGCTAAGTCTGAAGGCAGGAAGACCTGAGTTCAAATCTAGCATCAAATACTTCCCAGCTGTGTGATCCCAGGCAAGTCACTTAAACTTTATTTGCCTCAGTTTCCTCAGTTGTAAAATAGGGATAATAATAGCCTCTACCTCCCAGGGTTGGTGTGAAAATCAAATGAGATAATATTTATAAAAAGGGCTTAACATAGTACCTGCCACATAGTAGGCTCTATGCAAATGTTCATTCCATTTTCCCTTCCCCAGTTTAAGAAAGAAATACAGACAGATGTAACTCTTGTTAAAATATTCATTTGTTGGTTAAGTCAAAAAAATGCCTGCCTGTTTTTGCATCTTGTGCTCATCAGCTCTTTATCAGGACATGAGTGGCATGCTGCCTCACCAGTCTTCTAGAATCATGGTTTATCACAATATTTAAGTCTTTCAGAACTGTTTGTCTTTATAATGTTATAGCTCTATAACTTGTGCTTCTGGTTCTGCTCACTTTGTTTTGCATCAGTTCTTAGAGGTCTTCCTAATTTCCTCCAAATGTCTCCATTTTGTAATTTCCTATAACACAATAGTATTCTATTATATTTGTATACCATAATATGTATAGCATTTACCCAAAGGTGGGTACCCCCTTAGTTGCCCTTTTTTATTACTACTGCAAAAAGGACTTCTATAAATATTTTTATACATATGGGTTCTTTTCCTCCTAATTTGATCTTTTGGGGTTAGTGGTGTTTTCCATTTTTTTTTTTTGAGGATAAAGTCTCAGACTCAAAAAGAGATGGTGAAAACTTGATTGTTTTATTTAATAAAGACTACCCCAAAGTGAATTTTATTATCTTCCCCTCAAACCTACCCTTCTCCAGAATTACCTCTTGTATCTGGACACCTCTTAGTTTGTGACCTAAGTGTGATCCTTGAAATACGTAGTCGTCAAATGCTGTGAATTCTTTCTCCTTAATAAAAAATTCTTTCTCTCATAAGGTGCAGAGTAGGTACCAGTGTTCTCACCACAAACTCATTCTACCACTGAAACAAACAAGCATCTCTTATGTTGGTCCCCTTCTCTTAATTCACGTAGCTGACACCCTGATTCAGGTCATCTTCTCTATGTTCATTTTTCTCTGTCTGAAATCCATCCTAACTATACAAGTCTATCCATCATAAACTTCAGGGGCTCAGTATCATCTCCAAGATCAAATATAAAATCCTCATTGGCATTCAAAGCCCTTCCCAACTTTTCTAGTCTTAGACCTTATGTCCTAATGCATACTAAGATCCAGTGACACTGACTTCTTTGCTGTTCATTGAGCAAGATACTGTGGGCATTTTTACCCCGGGACCTCCATGCCTATAATGTTCCTCCTCTTCCTTCCTTTAAATCCCAGTTTAAAAATCTATCCTCCTGCAGAAATCTTTTCCTGATCCCACTACATTCTAGTGTCTTACTTCTGTTGATTATTTCCAATTTATCCTGTATCAATTTGTACATAATTGTTTGCCTGCTCTCCACTGCCCCCCCATTAGATTGTAAGCTCCTTGAGAAAAGGGACGTTATTCACTTTCCTATTTCTGTGTATGCCCAGTGCTTTGCACGGTGCCCAGCACACAAGTAGGTCCTTAATAAATGTTTATTGATATTACCACTTAAAAATCTACTGTGATTTCCTTTGGCCTGGAAGAGAAGATGCAAACTCCTTAGACTAGTATTTCAAGTCATCCATGGTCTGGTTTCAACATATCTTTTCAGTTTTATTTGACGTGATACTCTTTACTTAGTCTACATTCTAGCCAAATTGGACTACTGACTGTTCAGTGAACTTGGCCTCGTGTTTTGCTTCATGTATTTGCCGCTGTTCCTGAAATGTGCTCCTTCTACATCTCCACCTTTCAGAAACCTTGCTGTACTTAGGTTCTACCATATCCTTTGTGAAACCTCCTCTGGGACTGCTGGCATCAGGGTTCTTTTTCCACTCAAATTAGCTTGTATTTAATTATGTGGGTATCAATTCTGTTTCCTCTCAGTAGACTAAAAGTTCTTTGAAAGAGGTAATGTTTTATATTTGTATTTGTGTTCCCCATACTAATCACAAGTACTTTACATCTAATTGGTTGGTTGTGGTCCTTGGTTCTTACAGAGGACCGAAATAGCATCACTGTTTTGGAGTCGAGGTATAGCATGTCCAACTACGGCTGATTGGGTCAATATGAACTTGGAAGGCTCAACCACAGGTGGGAAACAAATAGTCCATATGAACATTTGGAGTAGAGATAGCTCTAAATTTGCACATTTACATGTAGTAGGTGCTTAATGAATGCTTACTGGAATAAATATATTCAGTTTCATCCCCATTGTGCCTGGAGTGTAAAATGGGGATGACAATATAGCACTTACCTCCCAAGGTTACTGTGAGGATCAAATGGAATAATATTTTATAAACTACATAATTTATATGATAATTCATATTTAATAACAAACAAAAGTTTTATTATTCACTTGTGTCTGACTTTTTGTGACCCCATTTGGGCTTTTCTTGGCAAAGATGGTGGAATAGTTTTCCATTCTTTCTCCAGCTCGTTTTACAGAGGAGGAAACTGAAGCAAACAGGGTTAAGTGACTTGCCTAGGGTCAAAAAGCTTAGTAAATACCGAGGCCAGGTCTGAACTCATACCTTCCTAATTCCAGGCCTGGCACTCTTATCAAATGTGCCACCCAGCTTCCTTAGATACAGGTTTACAAAGCCCTTTGCTCACAAGGATTCTATGAGGTAGGTCTTAATAGGTATTTTTTGTGCCTGTTCTGTAGAGGAAACTTCTGTGTCAGGAGTCATCCATGGTTACACTGCTGTTAAGCATCAGATCATGGATTTGCATCCAAGTCCAGAGTTCTTTCTACTCTATATGTCTAATACTTAATGATGGCTTTGATGAAAATGAGGTCTGTGATATTTATGTCTGCCTCCATTTCCTTTTCTTTCCTGGTCCTTAAAGGTGACTTAATGAAGTCTCATATCATAGAGCCCTTCTGAACAGGCAGGTAGGCATGGACTTTGCGTTCTCCTTGTGAGTGCCCCATGAACTAGATGGCAATGAAATGAAAGTTGGGAGGAAATAAAGATGCAGGCACTTTCCAGTCTGAAGCTTCCATCCACTGATACCAAAGTGATACTCTGAGGCAGCACCAGGAGACCACTAAATGCAAGTGTATTTGTTATACTCTGGCTTCCATAGAGATCAAACTGCAGAGTCTGCCTTACCTGCTTGTACCTCTGTGGAAGGTTTTAAACTTGGAAGTCTAAGTCTGCCTGGTTTGGACTTGCCAAATGGGAGGAGAGCGTCCAGAAATCAGAGAAGGGAATTCCATGGATATTTGGATTCTCAAATGGATTCTTTGAAATTTCTCCCATCATGTTAAAATTTGAAGAGATTGTTTTATTGTTTTTCTCCTCAGTGGTGGGTTTTTTGGAATTGTTTTTATTAAACCTTTGAAGGAAAGTTGTCTGGACATACACAAAACCTTAAGTAGTATCCCACTGTCTGGAATTAAACTTTAACTTTTCTATCTAGAAGGTTTTTAGAGAAATCTAGGTTTCAGTGTTGGTATATGAAGGAGACAGCGTGGTATAATGGAAAGTACACTGACTCTTCATTCAGAGGCTCTGCATTACAATCTTATCTCTCTGACATAATCTGTGTGTCTTTGTGCAAGTCACATATCATCTCTGTGCCTCACTTTCCTCATCTACATGATGAGAGGTTTGGTTTACATGACTTCTGAGGTCCCTTCCAGCTCTTTGATCCTATGAGATTGGAGAGCCTTAGTGGGAAGTGATCTTAGAATGACCACCATTGCTAAACTGGGATTCATTTTTTTTGCAAGGGAATAGCAGTGGAGAAAGACTGAGTTGGTGAGAGGACAAGAAATCACCTCAAACAAGCACAGTTTGAAGGAACTGAAGGTGATTAATCTGGATAAGAAAAGGGAATGTAATGTAATGTACATCCAGTTTTCTCATTTTTGTGGTAATGGAGGAGAGTAGAATTTTGGCTAGTTCAACTCTTGAAAAATTTGAAAATAATTTCTGTTTAGCTTGAGAATGTGCTTTTGTACTTGAACATCTGAATATGGGTGTGTCTGATGTTCCCAGTATTCCTTGCAAATAAGATAATGATCTTACCCTCTTGCTCAAGTCCCTTTTATATCTTATCTGTGCCAGGAATCATTATATGACCTTCTCATCAGACCAACAAGCTTTGGCTTTTTATAAACCTGCCCAGGAAAGAGGAGAGGTGGTTTAAATGTTGGGATTTCAAAGGCCTCTCTGTTGCAAAGTCACTGGAGGGAATTAAGAGGTCAGAAAAGCTGTAATTAAACAAATTGGATGCCAAATTGTCAGCAGCAAACCTGCAGTGCCAGAGAAACGAACCAGTCAAGGGCTTGCATAGAGTGGGTCAGTCAGTTTGAAAGAAAAATTTTGCAGGCATTTGGATAATTTAGTAGGTTGGTCATCCTGAGGTGACTTCAGGTTTTCCTTCTGTCTGCTTGCTGAAGAGTTATATTGCTATATCCTGTGTGAATTTGAAAAAAATGTATTTACTTACTAAATAAACTTTATAAAGAGAGGGGCATATGTAGATGGGATCATTAGAAGAGACTGAGGATTGACCATTCATTACCATTTTTTTCCTCTCTCTTCTGCCTTCTATAATTTTTCTTATCGTTTGGCAGGCTGGAAAATGAGAAGAAAATATGATTTGGTGCAAAAACACTGGTCTTGAAATCAAAAGAACTGGATTCAGATGTTGTCTCTGCCCGTTCCTAGCTGTATGACCTTTGGCAAATCCCTTCCCCTCTCTAAGCATCACTTTCTTTATAAAATGGGAAAAAATGAGCCTTTGCACAACTTAACCTGGGATAATAATGATAGCTAACATTCTGCAAAGCACTTACTATGTGTCAGGCATTGTGCTAAGCACTTTACGATTATTATCTCGTTTGATCCTCATGATAACCCTGCAGTGTAGGTGCTTTTATTATCTCCATTTTACAGATGAGGAAACTAAGCAAACAGGCTAAGTGACCTGCCCATGGTCACACAGCGAAGAAGTGTCTGAGGCCAGATTTGAACTCAGGAAAATGAATCTTCCTGTTTCTAGGCCCAGAGTTCTGTTCACTCCACTAGCGAGGTGCGCCAGAGGGTTAGTTATCGTGAGGGAGTTATTTTGAAAATCCTAAATCACTTTATACTCATGAATTATTATCAGAGCAACATCTTACTGTTAAATTTTGTTATTCCATATTATCTATGAAATTTGGCTTTTCTTTTTTTCCTTAGGATCATATTAAATGTCATTTAAAAAAAATCTCTGCCAACCAATTGACTAAAAGACATAGAGAGGGTCAAAGGATTTAGAATTGGAGATCTTAAAGTTCACCAATCTTCTCATTTTACAGATGCGGAAATTGAGACCCAGAGAGATAAAGTGACTTGTTCACAGTCATGCAAGAATGAAATGCAAAGAATGAAAACAAGACTTGAACACAGGTCCCCTGACTTTAAATACCATGCTCTTCCCACTAGCTGGACTTCCTTTTGCTTTGTGGTAGACATGCTCCTTATGGCCCCTTTGAACATTAAAAACTTACCTACTTCTTGTGTCTTAAGGGCATATGGCTTGTTAGGGAACAATCATGATGTATAAATTTCCATCAAACTGCATTTTATCATCATCCTGGTTACAGAGTACTCTGTTTTTAGCTACTGCTATGCATTTTAATGTGTTGTAAGAAACATGGAAACGCTTCTCAAGTCATAATGAATCCATAATGGATATGTGGAACTGACCGAGTCCTGGAAGCAAGTATGAGGGTGCTGGAGTACTGAAGTGGTTTGTATAAAATCATCTACATTAGACAATGGGCAGGATTTGGCATCATCCACTCCTTCTAGTAGATGTAGGGGCAAAATTGTCCATTCAAATTGGCTTTGTAGACAGTCTGCCCTCAATCGCTTTCATGGAAATTCTGCACCAGATCATAATAATGGGTCATGGATTATACTGTCAGAGGAGGAAGAGCATTCTGTGGGATTTGTGGAAGCAGGTTTTGCTTCTGGATAGGCCATAGCCTATCCAGGCAGGAAGGAAATGAATTTGAACAATTATGCAAAAATGATGCGATGACTTTTTTAAACAAAGGAAAGGAAGAGTGAAGAAAGGGACTAAAAATTAAGCCTGAATGTATTTTATGATAATTTTATTGTCCTTGGGAATAAGACTACCTCTGAGCCCAACTCAGTAGAGTGAAGACAGAGATGAGATTTGAACCACCCTGAATCCTTTTGGGAGTTTGATCAGGTCAGCGAAGACAGGGTGGTGTCCATAGATGAACCAAATAAATACCAAATGAAGTATCACCCATGATAGTGGTTGAAAACAGGAGGTATCCTTTACCTTCTTCCCCAGTCCTAGGCCTACTGTGACAATCATAGAATCATTGAATGTCAAAGCTAGAAGGGACCCAATTAGTTGGTCCAGTCCTTTCAGTTTACAAAGAAGGATACAGAGACACAGGTAGCTAGTGGCAGAGTCTGTACTTTAGAAATGACAGAATGGAGGCAGAAACTATATCATCATTCTTTATCTCCTCCCTTCTTGCCACTCCTTCCTGTTCCCCGCCCCCCCAACTGCTTAGTTGAGGGCCAGACATGTCATTAGTGCTTATTTGTCCATGTGCCGCATTTGGTGCCTCTTGTTCACCCCAAATGTTGGGATTAAAATAGAGCCAGGCATAAAGATGATGGCGATAACAGGAAAACTACTAATAATACAGTTAATAACGATGTTTCTTTAAGGTTTACAAAGCACTTTTTTCAAACATCCTATAAGGTATTTAGTTCAAGTATTTATTAATTAGGGGATCATATATTCTTAAATCAACAACTTAATTCTTTATCAACTTAATATTGTATATCAGTATAACTCATTGAACTTGCTTTGTAGCTATTTATATTTAATTTCAGTATGTAAAGTATCACAGCTTTTCAGCCATTCCTTGTGAAGTCTCTCTCCATGAGGATGCTTTGTTTCATTTGTTCTTGTTTTCTCTTATCATCATAGTTGGAATGTTCTTTTTCCTTATAGTTTTGTTCATTGCAATTGCATTATTTTATCAAAAGTTTTTCCAGATTTCTTCAATTTCTCTTACTGATCAGCCTTCACTTCATTATAGTATTCCAATACTCAATGTAGCATAGCTTCTTTAATGATAATAATAATTTTGTTGTTGTTTAGTCAATTAGCCATGTCCCAACTCTTGGTGACCCCATTTGGGGTTGTCTTGGCAAAGATACTGGGGTGGTTTGCCCTTTCCTGCTCCAACTGATTTTATAGATGAAGAGAGTGAGGCAAACAGGATTAAGTGACTTGTCCAGGGTCATATAATTAGTGATTGAGCTGGATAGGGCCTCTTGACTCCAGGGCCCTATCTACTGTGTCCCCTAATAATAATGTGCCAGGCACAACGATTAACTCTTTATAATTATTATCTCATTTGATCTTCATAACAACCTGGGAGAGGGGTAAGTGCTATTATTACCCCTATTTTACAGATGAGGAAACTGAGGAAAACAAAGGCTAAGTACTTGCCCAAGTCATACTGCTAGTAAGTGTCTGAGGTCAGATTTTAACTCCGGTCTTCCTGACTTCAGTTCCTGAGCTCAGAGTGAATACACTGTGCCACCAAGCTAGTCTGCTGTTGTTGGGCCTTTGAGTCACCTACCTTTTTTTCAGTCATATATATATACATATATATAAAACAACCTTTGAACTGATAGTTGTTATTTTTTGTAATCCTTTTATGGTGTATCTGCAACAATGCAATTCTTGGATCAAAAGTTTGATTATTTTTGTGGTAGTTCAAGCATTATTATCACACTGTTAGGAAAGAAATAAAGGGAGATTTAATGGAAAGCCCAGAGTTCCACAGGTAGGAAAAAGTATGTATCAGTGCTTTCATTTGAATCTGGTTGTGTTGAGTTCAAGTCTACCCCTACCACAATAATATTGTGACTCTCTGACCTCTGAAACCCATGGAGAGCCTGGGTTCAAAATGGTGGGAACACCAAAGACAGCGATAGCCACAAGGGAACAGAAGAAACTTTTACTGGATGAGATCAGTTATCATTTCCAATAGGAGAGGGAAGTTTTGCCTATGTGAAAAGTTTCCCAACATTACTGGCCCCATCCATCTGAATCAAGCCCACTTCATCTTTTTTGTGTCTCATGGAACCCCTTTGTCAGTCTGGTGAAGCCTATAGATCCCTTCTCAGAGTAATACTTGTAAATGCTTCAAAAAAATAGAATCACAATGGAAAACAATTATATTAAAATATAATTTTCAAAATATATAGATTAAAAAAAGATCAAGCTAAAACTTGACTCCCAGTGAAGAATCACTGAATTCTGGAGATTTCAAGGAACCCAACTAGGATAGGCCTTTTTATTTAGACTCCCCCCAACCCCCACAAGGGAGTCGAATAGCTCTCTAGCCAGTTACATATAAAGATGTTCACCTAACCAGTGTCAGAATGTTACCTGACTGTGTAAGGGTTGTAGATGATTCGTCTAGGATTAGTCAGAGAGTGGTCACTGCTATGGCTAGAACTAGGGAAGAATCCTTCTTCAACCCTGTCCTTCCATATAATGTCTTCTTGAAAATTCCCTGCCTATTACAAACACCACACTTAGTGTATTGTCCTTGTTAAAGTTCTGTCTTTGCACAAGATTTGATCTTTAAAAGAATAAAAAATTTTAAAAGCAAACAAAACCTCCATGGTCCTCAGAATCAGTTCAGTGGATGAGCTGGATCGTCAGTGCTCTAGAGAGGGCCTTGAGGTAGGCAAGTGGGGGGAAGGGAGAACTTCCTAAAAAGTTTCTGAACTGTAAGGCAAAATGGATAATCCATCCATGAGTATTAATTGGGCCTTCCTAATGATTCTCATAATATAATCCTCAGCTGCCCTTGATGCTGTCTTTCCTCCTCTCTCTTGAATTTGGAAAGAAGGGAAAATGGTAGATTTGGATTCTGTTTAAATCTATCAAAATCAAGTTTAGTTCTAAGTGATAGAAGACTTTACTGTGTGTAGTTCCTGCTGCCTGGAGACATCATCCAAACTCCAAAAGCTTGCTTGTTGCTTAGCAACATTTGCTGAAGGAAGATAGATTTTTGTGCCATTGGCTCCCTTTTTTTTGGCTGAGGTGATATCTATTAAAATCACTGTTCCAATACATGGAATCAGAGCAGTAGCTTTAGCTTAGCTTCTGAGAATGGTTGGGTTTTGTTCTTGGTAGCTCAGCCCTGTGCTAGGATTGGTGGAGAATTTTTTTTTTTTTTGGCTTCTGGTCTCTGCTACTAATTTCATTGACTTCTTTATAAAGACTTACAGCCCATTCATTGTTACTCAACTTTGCCAGAGCTAAAGAGTTTCCTCCTTGTTCCAACATCACCTTTAACCTGAAAGCTCATTGGTTAATTTTCTACCAAACATGCCTCTTAGACTATTACCTAGGAAATCAGAATTGTAGGAGTCTATGAAATGGAAAGAACTGTAGCCATTTAAATTAGAGGTTCTTAACATGGGTTTCCAAGGACCTAACTTCTAAGGGGTCTTGAGATAGAATTGATGGGGTCCATGAATTTGGATAGGAATCCCTCCCCTTTACCTCTTTATTTTCATTAACTTCTAACTGAAACTGAACATTTCCTTCAGTTGTGAATTTTAAAAACAAACCAAAAAACCCTTGTATTATGAGAAGCACAGGGCTTCACCACACTGCTGAAGGGATCCAACACATTCTCTCTGTCTCTCTGTCTCTGTCTCTGTCTCTGTCACACACACACACACACACACACACACACACACACACACACACACTAAGAACCCCTATCTAAAGTAACCTATAAGCATTGAATTTGAATGTGAAATACAGCAAACAACAGTATTTGCATCAGTTAACATTTATTTAACGAATGCAAAAATAAAGCAGTTTCCTGGCAACAACCCTGAGAGACAGAGATACTACAAGTTAACATTCCCATTATATAGATGGAGAAACTGAGGTCCATAAAAGTGAAAGCCTACCTGGAGTCATGTGGCTTTGACTGTAAGCAGCATAGCCTGGCCTTGAGCTCACATCTTTTGTGTGTGAGTCCAAGCAGCTCTATCATCATCCTTTCCATCCATCCTTCAAGTAAAAACAAGAATGATTTTTCTACTTTATTTATTTATTTTTTTAGTTAAGTGATTCAGCTGCAGGATTGATCGCTTCCATCACATAGAGAGCAGTATACACTCTGCTGCTGGGGCCTTTGTTTTACTCGTACTGTTTATGTAATGACTGTGTTAGGGAAAGAGGCGATTGTTTTCCAAGCCCAACGTCAAGTGGCTGGTGTTATCTTGAAGATCTCGGTGCATTAACCCCTCGGTAGTAAAAGAAATGAAAATCCCCAAGAATGCCATCTAATTAAACTACACTTGCATCTCAAATTAGAATCCTGTTAACAGATCTCAGAGAATCCCTCAGGAGGAGAGAGGAGTGGTGGACTTTTTTTATGAATAAACATTGGCACCTCATCCTTCTCATTCACTCTGTAAAATTCAGACACCAGTAAGCACCGGGGTGTGTGTGTGTGTGTGTGTGTGTGTGTGTGTGTGTGTGTGTGTGTGTGTGTGTGTGTGTGTGTGTGTGTGTGTGTGTGTGTGTGTGTGTGTGTGTGTGTGTGTGTGTGTGTGTGTGTGTGTGTGTGTGTGTGTGTGTGTGTGTGTGTGTGTGTGTGTGTGTGTGTGTGTGTGTGTGTGTGTGTGTGTCTGTGTGTCTGTGTGTCTGTGTGTGTCTGTGTGTCTGTGTCTGTGTCTGTGTCTGTGTGAATTGGCACAAATATGAACTTGATAAAACCATGGGCTGTTGCATCATGGGACAAATGTGTCCTGCTTCTTTGTCTGACCAGTGTACAGTGTTGTCCTGGTGATAGGGCAGCCCCTCATCTCTATTTGGCAAAGCTTTTAAAGGTTGTTTACAGCTAGAGGAAACTGTAAGGTCATCCAATCTGACCCCTTGTTTTATAGATGACAAAAAAAAGAGGCCAAAGAGGTTAGGTGGCATATCCAAGGTCACTTAATCAATTAGCAGCACAGCTGAGACTAAAATTTCAGTGTTTCATTTTTTCCCTTTGGGGCAGCTAGGTGGCATAGTAGATAGAGTGCTGGACCTGGAATCTGGAAGAGTTATCTTCCTGAGTTCAAATCCAGCCTCAGATACTATCTAGCTATGTGAACCTAGGCAAGTCACTTTACCCTGTTTGCCTCAGTTTCCTCATCTGTCAAGTAAGATGGAGAAAAAAATGGCAAACCACTAGTATCTCTGCCAAAAAAATCCAAACAAAGTCATAAAAGTATCAGATAAGACTGAACAAAACCAATATTTTTCCCTTTAAAGATTTTTTTAATTGATGCCTTTCTTTTTTTAGTATCAGGATATACCCCTAGCACCACTACTGCTTCCATTAGCACTCCTTTTGTAATTAGGAAAAACTATTAGACAAAACGAACTTGAGCCATAGGTTGTATCAAGAGATACAACCAGCAGGAATAAGGAGGTGATATTTCTGTATTCTGTTCTGCTCAGATCATGCCTGGAGTGTTATGTTCTGAGGGCCATGGAAGGAGGAAGGTCATAAGGAGATCATGCATAGATCAACAGGATTGTTGAAAGACCTTGAATTCCTCTCATCTAAAGATGAATCAAAGGAACTGGGGATATTTAGACTGGAGAAAAGAAGATTCCATGGGTCCATGAACCCTGCTTTCAAACAACAACTCTAGGCTTGTTGTCAAGAGAAATTTGGCAACATGTAGTATATGAGTTGCCTTAGAAGGTAGTGAGTCCCCCCTTCGCTGGACAGGCAGAGGCTGGATAACTACTTGCCAGGTTTGTTATAATGTGGATTCCTTCTCAGCTATGAAATCGTGCCATGCTTCCTCATCTGCTTCATTTCTCTTGATTGTAACAATAATTAATTGCACTCATGCCAGAATTTATCCAATGTTTCCTCACCCTACGGACACCCACGTTGTTTCTCATTTTTTTTTTTTGCTATCAGATGTTCTTTTTACTTAATATCTAGTATTACTTTCAAAAATGAAATAACTTCCTCTCCCCCATCCCCTAAAAAAAAATAAAGCTGAGTAGTGGGAAAAAAACACAACTTGCTATTAATTCTTTGCTAGGAAATAAAATGAATATGAATTTTGGGTGAGAAGGATTGGGATTTAGATTTGATAGGGTGATAACTATTGACTACATTCTGTGTTTTTGTAATTAACTTTATAGGAGCAGATGCATTTCTTTTTCCTCTATCCTCACCTCTTTTGGAAAACTCATTTTAGTAATAAACAAGTTCTATGAAGGCCTCAGGTACACATTCTCAATTAAACATCAAATTCCATTTCAGTAGTTATTACAATGGTCTGTGACAGAATATTTCTAAGCCCCAGTCCATGACTCACTTATTTCAAGTAATATTTCATGCTACCAAATTCCGATACAGCAAAGCAATTTGGACAGTCTCTTCGAGTTTGTTGGAATAAGATTTGACCTGGAGGTCATAGCTTCTATGTATTTTATTAAGTTTTCTCTCAAACTGGTTACTTTGGGACCCCAGACAACTTTAAGTGAAAGTTTATTTCTCATGTGCCCTAAGAGATTCCAATGTGAAGAATTCCTTGAGTTCTGGAATCATCAGAGCTTTATCAAGGCCAAGGTGAAGGGACATTTTCTCTGCCAGGAAAATAAAAATATATTTGCCTCATTTCAATTTAGCCAACATTATGTTCCTTCTCTCCAGTATGAAGCCTGCTTCCCAAAGCTTTCTCAGTGTACTCAGAGAAATATCCACTGGTCTGCAGCCACTAGTACCTTTTTCTGCCATTACCTTGTGGATTTGAAGGAAAAGCCTGAAAGTGTTTATCCTGATGTTTTCTAGCTTGTGATTTCCAGATGTATTCAGACAACTAGATATCAAAGCAGATCAAAATTTTAAAAACTAAACTAAAAGAATGATCTACACATTTAATGCAGCTATATAACAGTGGGTATGTGCATTTCACAGACATACACACAAGTATACACAGAGTGTCCCAAAAGTCTCAGTGCAAGTGATTTAAGCTTGCTACATATATACTTTTTATTATGTAATTGTACTAAATATGTAATGATTCTTCTCATTATACTTTTAAAAAAAATCTATTAAAGCTCAAAACTGTGCGAAAACCTTTGTAGCTGTACTTAATATATGTGCAGATGCTACAGCAAAGCAATCAGAAAATTTAGGGCAGAAGTGGGGAACCTGTGGTGGCCCTTTGACTGAGGTCCTTGTGTGGCCTTGAGGCTACAGGTTCTCTACCCTTAATTTAGGGGTTCTTAACCTGAGGGTATATGTGAACTTGGATGAGAAAAAATTATATCTTTTCATTTATTTCTAACTAAAGTTTGGCATTTCCTTCAGTTATGAATGTAGACACCAAATATTATTCTGATTGGAGTTCTTTAGGCCTCCCCAAACTACCAGAAGGGATGTAAGAAAAGTTAATAACCCATGATTTAGAAGTAGTTATTGATAACTTGTTGCTACTTGTTTCTTTAAATATATATCTATATACATATATTATGATGATGATTATAAGTAGTCTTGAAAGTTTATAATGCACTTTCTTCCCATCAACCCTGCGAGGGGAGTAATGCCAGTATGATTACCTTTAATTTTACAGATGAGAATACTGAGTCTAATGATTGGTTGGATTTGGCCATCCTCCCAAGTATTTCGTATCTTTTTTTTATTAAATTTCATAGTCATACTTTATAAATATGGAGAGGGCAGGGTGGAATAGTGGTAGAATGCTGAATTTGGAATCAGGTGCTAGTTGATTGATTTAATGCATTGGATTGAGAGCTGAACTTGAAGTCAGGAAATCAGGAAGATCTGAATTCAAATCCAGCCCCTTATTAGGAGGTCAAAATACTGTATTTTGACTTTGGGGAAAAACACATAACTTTTGAGTACTCTAAACAACTCTCTCAAACTAAGGTGCAAAGACTCTGCTGACCTACTTTGGTAAAAGGATTTTCCTAATGTAGGGGAGCAACGAAATCACAGGTTCATTCCCTATCCCTGCTGTCCAGGTCCTTTGAATATAATATCCAATTGTTTTTTACTGTATAAAGTTAGTTTTAGAAATCAATTTTTAACAAAGTTATCTGGATATGAAATTTCAGAGGAAAGTAGAAATAGAACCAGGCAAAAATAGCCTCAACTTCTGCTTTTGTACTTTCATGTTAGATACATTTCCTTAAAAATCAAACTTGTGATGATTTTCCCAGAAACTCTCTTTGGGACTGGAGGAGAAGGGTGTTTCTTATACCTCATTTTTGCTTTTTAAAGTGCAATTTGTGAATGGTTTCTAGGAGATAAAATAAGAGTGAATTGGTTTATTTCATCCCTTGAAAAGTGTGTGTGTGTGTGTGTGTGTGTGTGTGTGTGTTTAGAGGGAGGTGAGAGGAAGAAATAGATTGTCTTGGGGCCTTGACATTAGAACTTTCTAAAAGTGGAATGAACTGCTTGTGATCCTGGATAAGTCACTTAACCTTGTCTATAAAATGAGAAGGCTGGAGAAGGAAATGGCAAACCACTACAGTATTATTTGGCAAAAAAAAAAACCCAAATGGGATCATTAAGAAACAACTTAACAAGAAATGAACTCCCAGTCACTGGGAAGTCTTCAAGCAAAGGCTGGATAATAAGGACTGTTGTAGAGGGTGATTGATGTAGGTAGCTACTGGACTAGATGAATCATGTCTTTTCGATTCTTTGAACCTATCATGGCATCGTACTTCAATCCTGTGCCTCTCCAAGGAACTACTTTTTGTTCGTATTAAATGTGGTCTCCATTTATTTAGGTTGACTTTAGTCAAGTGAGTAGAACTTTTTTCTGAATAAGACACTCCTTGACTGTTCCAGAGGATTATGAGGCATTGTAATGACTTTTAGATCTGTTTTCTTCTTAGCTCCTGCCTCACACCAAGAGGTGGCCTTTCTCCTTTGCCAAGGCAAACCCTTCTCTGAGCACAAGGGATTCTGTTTCATCATCCCCACCCTCTTCCTTACCTTCATTCACTCCCTGTTCCTTCCCTATTGTCTGCAAACAGACATATCCATATCCTTAAAAAAACCCTCACCTGATCTGTCCATCCTGGCCAGTTTTTTTCCTCCTTTTCATGACTAAACTCCTTGAGAAGACAATTGGTTCCTCCACTTGTCTTTATATTGATCTCTCTTTAACTCTGCTCCTTTTGGCTTCTGACCTTATCATCTAATGAAAACTTTTCTCCAAAGTTGCCAGTGACCTTTTTTTTTTTTAAAAAAAAAATTAATTTATATACTTTTAGTTTTCAACATTCACTTCCATAAGTTTTAAATTTTCTTTGCCTCCCTCCCCTACCCCCTTCCCAAGATGGTGTGCAGTCTGATATAGGTTCTACATATACATTCCTATTAAACATATTTTCACATTAGTCATGTTGTATAGAAGAATTAGAATGAATGAGAGGAGCCATTTTTCCTGGTGATTTCATCAGGTCCCATGGATTCAATTGTATCTCTAAATGATTCTTAGATCTGTTTGTCCAGCCCTTACCTCTCTCTTTACCTCCATTCTTGCACCTCCAAACTGTGTATTAGACATTTGGAACTGGGTGTCTTATAGATGTCTTAAATTCATCATGTCCAAAATTGAGCCAATTATCTTCCCTACCCCTTCCATTCCTACTCTAAATCCTCCCCTCTTCCTAATTTTGCTTTTGATGATGAGAGCACTACCGTCCTCCTGGTTACTTGAACTCAAAACACTAGGTGTCAATCACTGTCATCTCTGCTCCATTATCCAAGCAGTTGCCAAGTCCTGTTCATTCAACCTTTTTTTTTTTTTTAAACATTTCTTGTATATCTCTCCCCTCTTTCTCTCCTCTGATACTGCTGCCACCATCCTGGTGTAGACCTTCATCACCTCATGCCTGTGTTATTGTAATAGCCTGCTGGTGGGTCTGCCTGCCATGAGTCCCTCCCCACTCCACTCTAGCAGCTGTTAAAGTGATCTTCCTAAAGCACAGGTCTGACCATGGCTTCCCCTTCATTCAATCAACTCTGATAGCTCCCTGTTACCTCTAAGATCAAATATAAAACCCTTTGGCTTTTAAAGTCCCTCACAACCTGTTCTCTTCTTATCTTTCAGACTTCTTACATGTTATACCCTTCCACACTCTGAGATCCATCCAGTGATTCTGGCCTCCCTGCTGTTTCTTGCATAAGACTTTCCATCTTATCATTGTGACATTTTTAGTTTAAGGAACAAGCTGATAAATGTTTTCTGATAATTCATATTTAATAATAATAACTAGCATTGACATAGCTCTTTAAGGTTTCCAGAGTGCTCTACATACATTATTTCATTTGTTCCCTCACAACATCCCTAGGAGAGAAGTGCAGTTATTATTTCCATTTTACAAATGACCAAAAGGCTGAGAGAAGTTGAATAAATTGCCCAGGATCACACAAGTATCTGAGGCAGTATTCAAACCCAGGTCTTTCTTATTGAATGTTTTGGGTTGCGTCTACATTTTTGTAGCACTTGGAAGTGTGTGAAGAATTTTCCTCCTAAGAACCTTGTGGGGTAGGCAGTGCCAGTATTTTTACTACCACTTTACAGATGAGTAACTGAGGCTAATGATCTGTTGGATTTGACCCTCTGCCCAAATATTTCACACATTTTAATAACTCTTATTATTCTTCTTTATAAATATAAGGAGGGCACAGTATAAAATGATAAAATGATAGACTTTGAGTTAAGTACTGACTGAGTGCCCTGGCCCAAGACAAGTCACATAATCTTTTTGAGCCTGTTTTCTTACCTGTAAAATGGGGATAATAATACCTGCAATAACTTATAGGGGTCTCGTGAGGTTTAAATAAGATAATGTAAGTAAAGAGATGTGCAGATCTTAAAATGCTATATAAATGTCAGTTGTCATTACAGCATTAAGAGAAACTGATGAAGACTGCTGTGCCTTCCCCAGGATTCTGCAGTGATTAGGCCCTAGGGCCTTGAGTAGGAGAGTCACAAGTCCTGCCTTCTGGCTAGAGTTCTGCCGCAAACAGATACAGTTTTTATCTGCCAGCTCTAACTCCCTGTTATTTGAATACTGACTCAAGAGCTGTATGTTAAAGCCAATTCTATCTTATTGGACTAGGTTCCCTGGTATGTGTTCTGGAAAAAGTGATGTGCATGCTCAAAACTTATTTTTGGGAGATTGCCTAAGAATACTGATGTGGTTCAAATCTTTCTTCTCCTGGGAAAAAGCTTCTGGAGATGGCTTCTGATTAGGCAAGATAATTGTGAACCCTGCACTACTTTAGGGGTTGAGCTATTGGGAATCTCTCTCTGCCATATCTCTCCTTTCCCCAAGATAAGAAATCAACTTCTTTCTTTGACTTGTTTTTGCTGCCTCTCTTTCTCTATCTCTATCTTTACTGCTTTCTCTACCTCTTTCTCCTTTTTCTCTTTCTATTTCTCTGTTTCTATTTTTTCTCATCCCTTTTTCTTGTTTTTATCTTTCTTTGTTCTTCCAGTGGCTACCACAGTGCTTGGCACATGGCAAGCGCGCGCGCTCTCTCTCTCTCTCTCTCTCTGTTTGCTTCCCCTTCCCCCCACTTTTTATATATATTTGTGTGTAGATGTATATACATGTGTACACACATGTATAGATGTGTATATGTACATGCATGTATATGCATATGTCTATATGTATGTATACATAGATATGTATATGGGCACATGTATATTTGAGCGTGTATATAGATGCTTTTTTTCCTTATTTTTTCCTTTTCTTTTCTGCTTTTCTCTCTTTTGCCCCTCCCTTCCTCCTTCCCTTTCTCTCTTTCTCCTTCCCTTCCTCCTTCCTTCTTCCTTTCTCTCCTATAGTAGGGTAAAGCACTAAGAATGACACTATTGAAAAGGTCATCAATTTTTTTAATGTAATATTGTAGTGAAAAATATTAAACTAAAAATTTTTAAGTACATGAATATAGTATTTAAAAATATGGTGGAGGTTTTATTTTGTTCATGTCAGGAATCTAAGAAACTTTGCAGTGTTTTCCATTTATATTTTTGAAGTGCTATTAAGTTTACCCAAGTTTGATCAATTATATAATGTAATAAACAACATGGTGGAGGTAGGGGTGGAGAACAAACGATCTGAATTACATCCTGAGGATAAGAGAACTTTTTTTGGTATTAAAAGTAGAAAAGCATTGTCTGAAATGTTGATTTTTCCTAATAGTATTATTGAATAAGCTTAGTATAATTAGAGAGCTTTCAAGCAGAAGTTGCATGAGACAAGTTGCAGATTAGATTCCTGCTCAGGCATGGGTGACCATTTCTGTGAGTCTATATTTCTGTGATTCTCTCGAAACTGGTATAGGAACATTCTAGTGTGGAAACTTGGCAGATCATCAGTGGACATGGCTGTATTGATAGATGTTTAAGGACTGGCTCTGGGAGAAAGATGTATACAGGACCCACTTTAAAATTTAACTTGTATTAATATTTTTCCATTTATGTCTTAAATATCAACAGAATAATATAATAATAATAATAATATATAATAATAGTAATCAACAGAACAGTAATTAAGCCATGGTTTGTAGAGTTTGCTGATTTCCAAAATGCAAAATGGTCACTGACAATTTAACAGGTGGGGAAGCCCATGGGACATTGATCCAGCATACCACTGGATCTGTAACTTCTAGTCCAGGGGTGGGGAACCTGTGACCTCAAGACCACATGTGGCCCTGTAGGTCCTCAAGTGTAGTCCAAAGTTCACAGAAGGCCACAGGTTCCCCACCCCTGTGTAGTCTAATAATAATAATGATAGCTACTAATAGCTAACTAATAATACACTTACTATTTGCCAGGCACCGTGCTAAGCACTTTACAATTATCATTTCATTTGATCCTCACAATAACCCTAACAAGTAGGTGCTATTATTATCCCCATTTTACAGGTGAGGAAACTGAGGCAAATAAGGATCAAGTGACTTACCAAGGCTAACATAGCTAATAAGTGTCTAGGACTGGATTTGAACTCAGGTGTTCCTGGATCCAGGCCCAGTGGTCTGTCTTCTGGGCCACCAGCTGCGCGGAATCTAGGCCACTGAGAGGTTAAGTGACTTGTTCACAGGTCCTCAGGTAGAAGGATCAATGGTAGAACTTGATTCCAGGACTTCTCATTTCTAGGACCAGCCCTCCAGCCACCAGACCATATTTGTTCCATAACTTTTAGTGACCTTATCAAAGACCTTTTAGATGGATGGTCCTGTGCTAGAAGGTGGATATGGAAGAGGATGGGTGGTAGATATTAGGTTAATCTGTTATTATGTACTCATTTTATATCCAATATTTCTGTTAAAGATAGAATTTTTTGAAAACCAAAAATCAAAGCATAACCTTATTTTACTTTTTATATTAAAAGTATGATCATTAAAAAAATCGCTCTTTCTAGTATGTGTTGGGTCTAAGTTAATTCTCATCCATGTATACTTGCAAGGGACCCTAGAGGTCATTTAGTATCTCAAGGTACTATATAAAAAGCTGTCTCATTTTATACATGGGAATACTGAGTCTTGGAGAGAGATGGAGCATTTTATTGAAGGCTGCATAAGTAGTATACAGCAGAACAGTCATCTAAACCCAGGTCCTCCTAAAGAGTCCAAATTGTTTTCAGAAATAGGGTTGCCCCTCACTCATTTCTACTTCATTTTTAATTATTCAGATTTACCATTCAGCAGCCAATTTCTCAGGGGAGGAGACTAATTTTTACTATACATCTCATCAAAACATAGTTTGCACAGAGACCTTGGGACCACATTGACTTTGACATTTTAAAATGCTAGCAAGGTGCCAAATTAAATTTTTTTCTGTAATTAATCCATTTTGAACTTGCTTTTCAACTGTGGTCCATTGGTTTTGCTCCAGTTACTAAGTCAGAGAATAAAGTCTGCTTCTATCATGCAGCAGATCTGGGCTGCAGTAGGTTAAATTTTCCTTCTAGTGCTAATGTAAAATCAATCTACAGCTTCTAATCCATCTCTTTTGGCATTTCCTTTGAAGATTCTTATTAAGAAAAAGCATTATGAAGAATAAGCAAAAGCAAAGCTGAAGAGAAATGAAATCAGTTAAAGAGGGTGGGGGACCCACTAGTATGTTGTAAAGAGCATTGGACCTAGAGTTAGAGGACCCAAGTTCCAGTGCAGGCTCTAACATATATTCCCTCCATGACTCTAGACAAGTCTCTTTTACCCACTGAATCTCCAAGGTTTCTTCATTTATAAAATCAGATGTTGGGAGCTCATACAGTAGAAAGAACACTGGATTTGGAGTCAGTGTTCTGGGTTCAAATTCTGCCTCTGTCATGTCCTACCTGTGTGACCTTGAGCAAGTTACTCTCTTTTCCCTCTGGGCATCTGTTTCCTCATCTGTAAAATGTATGGTTTAGCCTGGAAAGACTTACATGAACTGATACAAAGCAAAGTGAGCAGAACCGGGAGAACATTGTATACAATAACATCAACATTGTATGGTGAACAGCTGTGAATGGCTTGTCTTGTCTCAGCAATACAACGATCTAAGACAGTCCCAAAATATGATGAAAAATGCTATCAGCCTCTAGAGAAAGAACTGTTATTGTCTGAATGCCAACTGAAGCATTCTTTCTTCCTTTCTTTCTTCCTTTTTTCCTTCTTTCCTTATTTTCTCCTTCCTTTCTCTTTCTTTCTCTTCTTGCATAAAATGACTAATATGGAAATATTTTACACAGTTGCACATGTGTAACCTATATTAGACTGCTTTCTGTCTCAGGGATGGGGGAGGGAAGGGAAGGGGGGATAGAATTCAGAACTTAAAACTTAAGAAAATAAAACCAACAAATGTTAAAAACTGTTTTTACATGCAATTGAGGGAAAATTAAATATTATTTTTTAAAAATACGGCTTGGGCTAGATGGCTTCTAAGGTCCTGTCTAGTTCTAAATCCATAATCCTATGATTTCTGATGACCTTTCTAGTTTTAACAGAATGGAATTCTGGGGCAGATATGAGGAAAAAAAGTTGCCCAAATGCTGAATGAGCAAGCTAGAGCAATGTCGGGAAGTAGATATGGCACTAATGGGAATGCACACACATGTTCCATTTGTTGTAAAGACATCGTGGAAAATAGTATATGTGCTTTACCCATAGTCAGTTGCAATCCAAGGACAAGTTCACAGTGCCTCATTGGTAAAGTAGTTTATACACTACATTCTCTATACTAGGTCACTAGAAAAAAAAAAAGATGGCTTTATCTGTAGAACCATGAATAAGTGTCTTTAAAGAGTGCTGCTTGACAATTCAGGGGTACAAGAAGAATAATTCAGACCAAGTACTATTCTGTGCCTTGACCTGTGTTCTTTCTACAGAAAAGAGCCTGGAAAAATGCTCGGGTTGCACATTTTGTGGCATGAGAGGGAGGTTTTGATCAGCCTACGGATGCTCATGAAAAATAAATACTGACTTGTTCTTATATGGACTGATCCTTCAAGATCTCTCAGAGTAGGTTTCCAGCTGAAATTTCACCTCAATTAAAAGAAAACAGCTAGATCTTGTTTAAGACATTCAACATGCCTTGCCAGAGTAAAATGAATGTGAAATCATAAAAGGGAAATGTTCTGTTGAGATAAAACAGCTGTCCTTTTCATTTGCGGCTCAAATAATTCATCTTCTTTTTTGTAGCTTCTTTAAATGGGAAAAGGTACTAAGGAGAGGGGTAAGGAGTGTTTATTGAATCTTGGGGTTGGGGGGGGGGGTAGGGAAGTTACATTTGCCCCTCCCTGCACCATCCCAAATGAAACCTGACAGGTTTGGGAGCTTGGGACAGAATCCCTGAAAATTCTGACTTTTGGCATGAATGGAAGAGAGGATGAAAGATAATTCATAAAATTGGTATGTCCTTAACCCTGGTAACTTTTCATGCTCCAAATCCAATTTTCAGAGCTGAGTACTGTTGGGGAATCATTCCACGGAGGATAGACTAATTCCTCCCTCCTTATAGGGTTTCTGCAGTTAGACAAACTTGCTCCAGGGCCAGATGCTCTTTCTAAAAGGGTCACTGTCCCACCCTGGCTACTCCACAGACATCCTTTTCTCAAGGGAGCAGGACCTCTTTTGGCAGATCTGCAAGGGCTCACTGGCTTGACTTTTTTAATCAAAGTAGTGTTTTGGTACCTGTAAGGAAAAAAAGAGGAAAGTTATGGTATATATATTATATATGTGTGTGTGTGTGTATGTGTGTGTGTGTGTACACATATATATGTAGCATACTGTGTGCATTATGTATGCATTATGTTGTATAGACTAATATGTGTATATATTGTTGTTTCAGGCATACTTGACTCTTCATGACCACATTTGGGTTTTCTTGGCATAGATATTGGAGTGATAGGCTATTTCTTCTCCAGCTCATTTTACAGATGAGGAAACTGAGGCACAAAGGGTCAAATGACTTGCCCAGGGTCATATAGCTAGTAGATGACTTAGACCAGATTTGAACTAAGGTCCTCCAGGACTCCAGGCTGGCTACTTTATCTGCTGTGCCACCTACCTCTCCCCATATATAATTTAAAAAAAAGAAAGTGGAATCCTGAGGTGAGTAGGTCAGATAGGTTTACAAATATGACAATTATATTCTAATTGAATCTTTAGTAGAATAATCATGTGTGTTCCAGTTGCTTGATAGGGAAATAAAAAATAAGATAGTGATTAGCTTAAGGGAGGTTTATCAAGGAAACCTTTGCGTAGGTAAGTTTTGAATAGTTTGTATTCGTCACAAAAATAGGGTCCTATGTCTAGGATTCTGGGTCAGAACTGCTTATGTAATGTAACTTCAAAGAAAGATTTTTATTACTGACTTTAGTGATATGTAAAGTAGGGGGAGGATGTGATTCTTCCTTTGTCCTCCTTGCCAAGATGTAGGGAACAATACTGAGATAGATGATGCTTGTGAAGATACTCAAATGTTGTCTCCATCATGAAGCCTTCCCTGATTTTCCCTGTCAATTAATGACCTTTCCTATCTTTGAGTTTATCTAGGCATTTAGACCTTAAAATCTTTTAAATTAAACTTAATTAAAACCTTTTTAATGCAGGATGGGTGGTGGAGTGAGTGAACAGAGTAGTGCTTAGGACCTGGGATCAAGAAGTAAATTGTTGATGTTCAGTCGTTTTTCAGCCATGTCTGAACCTTCATGACTCCCTTTGGGGTTTTCTTAGCAGAGATACTTCAGTGGTTTGCCATTTCTTCTCCAGGTCATTTTACAGATGAGGAAACTGAGGCAAAGAGGGTTAAGTGACTTGCCCAGGGTCACATGGCTAATAAATGTCTAAGACAGAATTTGAACTCTGAAAGTTGAGTTTTCTGGCCTCCAGGCCTCCCACTCTATCCATTGTGTCACCCAGCTGCCCCAGAAGCAAGAAGACCTGAATTCAAATTTGATCTCTGACATTTATTAGCTGTGTAACCCTGGGCAAGTCACCTGTCCATTCTTAACTGCAGTTTATTAAACTGTAAAATGGGTATTATAACAGTACTCACCATCCAGGGTTGTTGTGAGGATAAGATGAGATAATTTGTGTAAAGCTCTTTGCACATCTTAGAGCACTATATAAATGCTAGCTAATATCATTATTGCTATCCTTGTTGTTAATGTACTTTTTTGGTGACTCACCCTCTAATTCAAAAATGAATGTGGAAGAACTCTTTCTGCCAATAGACAACATCACCCGCTGTGCAACGTAGGCTTACAGAATTGCCTGGGTCTCTCCAAAGTGGAGTGATTTGTCTAAGATCACACAGCCTTTATATGTCAGTGACTGGACCGGGTCCTGGGGTGTCTTGGTTCCAAGATACTATCTATTCATGACCCCATGTGTCCTTTTCAAGGCAGATTAGAATGTTTGGTTCCTAAAAATGTACCATAGTTGAAAAACTTGCTTTACAAAGACCCTTTCCCTAAATTAGACGGGTAGGAATATAGCAAAAAAGGAATCTTTTTGGCCTTTGATTCATCTGGCCTCTTGCCATGTGGTGTGACCAGTTTTTTTTTTTTAATGTTCTCAATTGCCACTTTAATAAGTACTAATTTTTTAATATATTCTTCATTGATTATTTGAACTTCAGAAAAAATTGATGGTAAAAAGATCTTTCCTTAGCCATATTTTCTATTTTGTTTGGACCTGGGAAGGGGACCCCTTTCTCTCTCCAGAATATATACATACACACAGAGCACACTTCCTCTTATATTTTGTTAAAGGCTAAACATAACAAGTTGACTTCTCTATTATATGTTTTCATTCTTGTGTCAGTCCTCCATAGGAAGAACACAGAATCATGGGATGTTGGAGCTGGAAGAGATCTTAGGGGTTATTTAGTTCAGCCTACTATTTAAAAAGTGAAGAAACTGAAACACAGAGAGGAGGAAATGATTTGTGTTAGATCACACAGCATGGTGGTGGTCTCTTGACCTGTGGTCTAGATTTCTTTCCATACTCTGCAGTGCCTTCTTTCACTTTGGATCAGCAACCTCCCAGGATGAGTTTTTATAATCCTTTTATCGACTATAGAGTTGTAATCTCATAGAATCCTAGGATTTATAACTGGAAGAGATGTTGGATATCGTTTAGTCCAATGCCTTCCTTTTACTGATAAGGAAACTGAGTCTTAAAGAAGGAAAATGACTTTCCTAAAGTCACAAAGGGGGGCAGGTTAGGTGGTGCTGTGGAAATGGATTATCCACAGATAGATATGGTTAGAGTACTGGGCCTGGGATCAGGAAGATCAGATTTCAAATGTGGCCTCAGACACTAGTTTTCTGACCCTGGGCAAGTCATTTAACCCTGTTTGCCTCAGTTTCCTCATATGTAAAATGAGAGGGCAAGAGAAGGAAATGGCAAACTGCTCCAGTATCTTTGCCAAGAAAACTCTAAATGAGGTTAAGACGAGTCAGACACAACTGAAAAGACTCCAGAACAAAAACAAAAACGGTCACAGAGGTAGTAAGTATATCTGGGTCCTCCTTGACTCCACTACTCTCCTGACAGTGGCAGAATTGTTCTAAATAATTACCTGTGTGTCCCAGTCTCACCAAAGATATCTGTTTAGATGCTGATTAAAAAAAAATGGGGCGAAATCCTGCTTGCTGACATCCCTGTACATTGGAGTCTGCAGTTATACTGTTTACACAACTAGCAGACTTGTTTTATTCCCCAGAGATGAGCTGAGGGTGGGGGCTGCACTGTGTTAGATCTGATCACTTATAACATTTTCTTTTTTCTTTTTGCACATTACTTGAGGTTTGGAAAGTTTAAGAATAGATGTAGTTTTATATGCATTAATTTAAACATAGGGTTTGAAGAGAGAAGTGGGTTTTAAAAACATAGTTGTGACATGTTTATTGTAAACATGGTAAAAAATGGAGCCTAAAATTATGCTGCTGAAATATATACTACCTTGTCAACAAGTAAGCATTTATATTTGGGTATTTCACTATGGCGTTTTCTTTATATATTAAAAATTAAAAAAACAAAAACAGACTGGTGATCCTGCCTAGAATATTTCACCATCTTCTGACTAGGGACAGAGTTGGACTTCCTCCTGTATTATACATTTATTTCTTTTCCAAATATAAGTCCTTTGTAGGTGACTTTGGGTTTTTACTTTTGTAGTTTTGGGTTTTTACTTGCCCCCGGCTCTTGCTTCCTACTGGAAATCATAATCGTCTTACTTTTGGCATTGCAAATTTCCTGATTCTAACCTTCTGAAGTCACAAGTTTGGGATTATATGAAGGGATGTGAAGGTCTCCAGACAAAGTGAACTTCTAAATCCAGATTTAGTCCTCCTTAGCATGAAAGTATTCTTTGAAACAAGCTTGGGATGTTCTGATCATATTTGAATTTCAACAAATAAGTTCAGTTAGATAATATCGAAAATATATTTAAGAATTGCAATTTTTATTTTTGAAATTCAAAAAAAAATGTCTTCTTAGGCCCAATTTTTTTTTTAAAAAAAGAAACTAAGTGCATTTGGCCCATTTAATCATCAATCATCCAGAAACATCCTTCTTGCTGTTTTTTAAATCAGTATTTTCTGTTTTCTACCCCTGTGCAGGTTATGTTCAGTTCCTGGAACACATTGAGTCCTCTCCTTTACTTCTCAGAATCCTCCTGTTGTGAATCACTTTTCAATTGTGTCTTATTCTTCCTGACTCCATTTAGAGTTTTCTTGTCAAAGATGCTGGAGTGATTTATCATTTTTTTCTGCAGCTCATTTGACAGATGAGGAAACTGAAGCAAACAAGCCCAAGTGACTTGCCCAGGGTCACATGTCTAGTAAGTATCTGGGGCCAAATTTGAAATGAGGAAGATCTAGGCCTGGTGCTTTATCCACTGCGCCACCTAGCTTCTTTCAAGACTCAATAAACTCTGGAGCACAGTCCTTGATCATAGTAGGCACTTAATAAGTGTTTACTGAATTGAATCAGTAAGTTCCAGAATTATCCAGAATTAAAAGAAATATAATGCATCCCTACACTGGAAAGCATGAATAATCAGATTTTTCTTGCATGTTTTGCCCTCTCCCTTTATAACAAATGGCAGAGTAACTACTTAGTGCAAGAGGTTTATTTTTAAAAACACGATGAAACAGAACAATCTGTTCTGATCTAGGGAAAGTCGTGAATATTTACTAAATATTTAGTATAGTGATGTTAAATGGCCACAATCTTTAAGTGTGCACTGAACATTTCATTAAGGTATGCACTTAGGGAATTTTATTTTATTTTATTTTTTAAAGCAAACTGATTACTCAGTCAAAAACATTATTTTTATTCCTCACACTTAAACTTAATTTAAAAATTTTAAGAATCATTAAAGAAGCATTTGTCAAGTGCTTACTATTGCAGATATTGTGCTAAACACTGAAATACATATAAAAAGTAAAAGTAACCCCTTGCTCTTGAGGAACTTGCATTCTAATGCAAGAGACATCATAAAGGGTTAAAGCTTAAAATTTCACTAAGAATTTTGGAATATTCTGAGTTGATAAATAGGTACAGACTCTTTACTTGTGTGACCCTGGGCAAGTCACTTAGCCCTGTTTGCCTCAGTTTCCTCATCTGTAAAATGGCCTGGAGAAAAAATGGCAAATCACTCCAGTATTTTTGCCAAGAAAACCCCAAATGGGGTCACAATAAGTTCAACACAACTGAACAACACCTTCTATCACCTTTTCCTTCAAAAATGGTCAAAGCTAGCATATGATCAATCCTGATATGCAAAGTATCAACATGTCTTTAAAATGGATCCACATGCTGTGGAAAAGCCCATATTTTGGATGATTTTTCTCTGCTAGTTCCCCACATGGAACAAAATGAAGATCCATCAATGTTAGCAGTAAAGCCTGATGATTTTTCAACACATCTGCTGAGTTCCAGGGAATTTCAATTACTTTGGTGCCTGCCCACAAAAAAAAAAGGGCAGAGGAGTTAGCTGTGCCCACACAGAAGGACCTGGCTTAACTTGAGATATGTAGAAAGAATTATCTTGAATTGAGAAATGTTTGCTGGAAAAGATGTCAAGTTAAAATTCTGTGCTGTGTTGATGTTGCTTTGTGACCTTATTTTTGCATAAATATCATTTACTTAAATGTTTACATAAATATTATGGAGGAAAAAGCCAAGTGGGTGAAGAATAGTCAGTTATGGCTTATCGTGGCAGTTATTATGGCAGAGTGGATAGAGACAGCTTGTCTCAGATCCAGAGATACCTGAGTTCAAATACAGCCTCTGACATATATTGGTTTTATGACCCTGGATAAGTCCCTTGACCTCTCAATGATCCAGGCTGGCCCACTGTCTAAAACTATAAATTGAAGAGAGGGCGCTGACCTGTATTAGTATGTGGAGTTTCCTATCTCAGTGAAAATACCAAATTCAGCCCCCTGTCCCCATCTCCTGTGCTCTCCATTAGTCAAACAGCAAACATTTATTAAGTAACTATTCCATGCCAGGTCCCTCTATGCTAGGCACTGAGATTACAAATATGAAGAATAAAATAATTCTTATTCTCCAGGAACTTACATTTAATTATATGGATTAAGTAATAATTAGTAACTTGTGACCCTCGGCAAGTCATTTAACCCTGTTTGCCTCAGTTTCCTCATCTGCAAAATGAGCTGGAAAAGGAAATGACCAACTGCTCCAACATTTTTGCCAATAAAATAATTCATTCATCCATATCTCTGCACTGGACAGATACTCCAAATGGACAGTGAGTTGGGCCTTGTAATTAAACAGGAAGGATTGTTTTGGGGAAATGGTAGGAGTCTTTTACTGACTCCTAACTTTTCTCTGAAATATAAGACACTTTAAAAATCTCTATATGCCTATCAAATTGTCCATTTGCCTTCTAAGGTGTGTGTAACTAGTACATAATTATGTTTTTACATCTTGCCTCTCCCATTAAATTGAGAGTTCCTTGAGGGCAGAACCAGTTCTTTTTCTTTTTTTTATATCTCCAATGCTTAGTACAGTGCCTGGCACATAGTAGGTACTTAATAAATGCTTATCTATCAGTTGATTGAACTTGAACCCATTATTCTTCACAGTATTGGACAGGGGACTAATGAAAGGATGAAAGTTGGATTAGTTGATTTGGAGTTGTTGGTGAGACACCAAGGTGAAGACATTTACTGGTAGTGGACTGGTCCCAGGCTACATGGAAGATTCTCAGTAAAGACAGTTGAATGAACAGTGGAATGTCTTCCCTCCTCATTTCTGATGATTGGAACCCTTAGAGCAATTCAAGGCTCAGCTCAGGTGCCATGTCGTTGAAGAGATTTTTCCCAGTTTTCCCATTTGTTTGTGCCCTGCTCACAAGTCATTTTGCATTTATTTGTATATATTATTCGTTTTCTTAGCCATGAACATACTGTAATTTCTGCCATTTGTATGTGTTTGAAGGCTTGAAAAGTATTTGCAAATATTATTTTATTTTTGCAACAATCTTGGGAAGTAAGTGCTATTATTATCATCCACATTTTGCAGATTGGGAAATTGAGGCAGAAAGCTGGGGTCACCCAGCTAGGAAGTGTCTGAGGCCTGTTCAGAACTCGAGTCTTCCTGACTTCACGTCAGCTCTCTATTCCATTGCATCACTGCAGTCCTCAACAGAATGTTAAGTTCCTTAAGGTCAGGGATTCTCCCTACACTTCTGTATGTATTTGCATTGCCTGGCCCACCATCTGACATACAGTGGACCCTTCCTAGAATGATTGTTGGTTGGTTGAATACGTCTGTCAGATGCTTTCCTTGGTTCATACATGTCCACAAGTACATCTTGGCTGCTATGGTTCTATATGCAGTAGAGTAGCAAGTTGCTACTCTGGGTATTTCTGTTTTAATAACTGGAGTCTCTTTGTACATTACCCCTCAATACTATTTAACCAAAATTGAAAATGCCCTGTTGAAATGGCAGCAGAGTGTGTTATGTTTAGACTCAAGGAATGTCCCTATTAGAAGGACCTCAGATATTAATCTAGTAAACCTGTCCTTTCAAAGAGGAAGAAACTGAGGTGCAGAGAAGGAAAGAGACTCTCAGTCTGGTAAGAGTTCAACATTTTGTTGTTATTGTTAAGTCATTTCAGTCATGTCCAACTCTCTGTGACCCTATTTAGGGTTTTCTTGGAAAAGATGCTGGAGTGGTTTGCCATTTCCTTCTCCAGCTTATTTTACAGATGAGGAAACTGAGGCAAACAGGGTGATGTGACTTGCCCAGGATCACACAGCTAAATGTCTGAGGCCATATTTGAATTCAGGAAGATGAAGTCTTCCTTTCTCCGGGCCTGGAGCTCTATCTACTGTGCCACCCAGCTGTCAACCATTTTACTTGCATTATAAAATGAAAGAGTAAACAGTGAACACAAAGAAAGCAAACTTACCCCCAGTCCACTTGAGAGAGGTATAGGTTCCCTAAAGTGCCGATAGCCAGTCCATATAGTATCTGCACAGGATGGTCCTCACAAAGAACACCAGCCCCCATAGTCCTTTTGGCTGCATGTGGGTGAAAATGTACTCTTTTTCTTTTGCAATTTGAAGCATTTAATTGCTCATTTTAAAAAATCCCCTTGGCATTTTGAAAATGCTAGAGCCTTTTTTGAGTTGATTTGCTTTGACTTAGATGATGAGCACACCTGCTCCAGAGTCCCAGTGGCAATTGGGTTATAACAATTATGGTCCTTTAAACATACTTAAGGTACAAAAAGTGGTTGGAACAGACCATACAATAGCCAGGGACCCTCAACATTTATTATTTGGAAATCCCAAAGCTGAATATTTTCCCCCTTTTAATTATGTGTGTTATTTTAACAATTTTGAACGTTTGAGTGCATTCTGACTTATTTGGCATTTCATTAAATAGCTCTACCTGTAATTAAAGCATTTGGGCAGTAAAAATACCCATTTTGTGTAATGGTCACGTGGGCCACAGTTCGACTCACAAGATGTCGCCTCTATAGGGGACCTCAGGGTTATCTAATTTAGTCTGCCTTTTGTGGATGACGAAACTGAGACCCAGTGAAGGAAAGAGACTTGTTCAAAGACAGTGCCTAACATTTAATAAAGTAGTTAATAAAGGTTTATCGACTGACTGACATGACCAGTTAGTGGCCGAGCTTGGACTTGAATCCAGTCCTCTTCTCTGCAGGCCAAGGCTCTGTCAGCATGGTGCTTAGCATACATAGTAACCTCTGGGCTTGCTTGACTGACTGTGATTGGTATAACATGCAATGAAACAGAAACTTTGAAAAAAAATTTTTTTCATTGCCTTTGGACACACAAATAGAATACCAGACTTGGAGTCAAGAAGATTCAACTTTCTGAGTTCAAATCTGGCCTCAAATACTTCCTAGCTGGGTGACCCTGGGCAGATCACTTAACCCTACTTGCCTCGGTTTCCTCTTCTGTCAAGAGAGCTGGAGAAATGAAATGGCAAACCATTCCAGTATCTCTGCCAAGAAAACCCCAAATGGGGTCATGAAGATTCGGACATGGCTGAAAAACGACTGAACTGAGAGCTAGTTGTCTTGAAATTGGCCTCTTAAATTAAAAATGGAATTTTTGCTGGCTCAGATGTTACCTTCATCCTTACATTGTCAAAAATGACAAATAGAAGAAGATGAATTTAGGCTCTTGGATTCTCTCTCTGTTTCTTAACAAGGTTGATACAGATAGATACATGTGGAGTGCAGTAGGGAAAGGAGGATGCACAGATGGAGTGGAGACTATAAAATTCCTTGAAAGCACAGGCTGAATGTGTGATGAACTAAAATTAAACCTATATGTGAGAGGCAGTGGGATGTAGTGGGAAAAGACAAGCATTGAGCAAGGAACCAGGAAGCCTGGGTTCCAGACTGGGCTCTGCCACTAATTGGCTGTGAGATTCCAGATAAGTAAGCCACTCTCTCTGAGAGCTCAGTTCCCTCATCTGTCAAATAAAGGAGTATGGACAAGATGATCTTGGAGGTCTCTCGCATTCTATGAAATGAATCATTTCTTGGTAGTTTTCGTGAATATTAATGAGGTACTGCTGTTGTTTCAGAAATAGATTTGAATAAAGCTACATCGTGTCTGCTACAGATTAACCAGAATGACCAAACTTAGGAGTACAACTGATGACATGCATCTTCTATAAATAAAGAGTGAGGGTGCTCAGGATAGAGTGCTCAGCTTGGAGTCAGAAAGACCACTCTGGATTTTCCTATGTTCAGATCTGGCTTCAGACACTTATTAGCTGTGTGACCCTGGGCAAGTTACATAACCCTGTTTGCCTCAGTTTCCTCATCTATAAAAAGAAATGTTAAACCACTTCAGTATCTTTGTCAAGAAAACCCCCCATAGGGTCACTTAATGCTATTTACCTCAGTTTCCTCATCTGTAAAATAAGCTGGAAAAGGAAATAGCAATCCACTCCAGTTTCTCTGCCAAGAAACCCCCAATGGGGTCACAAAGAGTCCAAAAACAACTGAAAAACGACTGAACTGAGATCAGGACTGTTACATACATTGCAGCTTGATGGTTCAGTAGATAGAGCTCCAGATCAGACATCAGGAAATCTCAAATATAAATTTGTTTTTAGACCCTTACCATCTGTGTGATCTGGGGCAGCTTAACCACTGACTTGATTTCCTGAACTGTAAGATGACAGTCAGAAGAATTCCTTCCTCATAGGGTTATTGGGAGTATCTAATGAGATATAGTATTTTCAAAGCCCTGAGCTGACTGCAGGTACTTCATACATCCTGTTAGACATAGTATCAGTGGTTTTTCTGCTTCATTGTTTTCCTTTGTAACAAGTAACAACCAAGGGTTATACACTGCTGAACCCTGGCAAGACCATGTAGGGGTGTTCTCAAGGGGAAAGAATGGGAACATCCAGAAATCACTCTGATACAGAAAAGTGGAGTCATCAGGGAGGAGGTGAGACCATGAGCTTTTGATCACAGTCAAGTTTAACCAATCCTAGGGCCAAGGGTAAGTCAGTTTACAGTAGTCAAAAGACCTTTTGGGCTTGATGGTAGAAATGGCCAACGCTGTTGTAAAGCTTCTCTTTGTCCTGTGTGGTATATCAGTGGCAGGGGCTGAAGAGCTGTTTTGACCAGTCTTTTGACCAGTCTTATGCACAGTCTTATGGTGACCTCTTTCTAATTCTCTCCGCCCAGCCCCTGTAATGCCAGTGGGATACCCACAGCAGCTGCTATGGATATGCATGTGTATTTCCAGGGTAAATTTAGAAAATATAAACTCGCTTCCTCAAAAGATGAAACTAAGACATTTATTCAAACATCAGAAAGCCAAATCCATCATAGTAACAAGGACATCTATATACATTATCAATTCACGGAGCATAGGCAAAATCACTCCCTTTTTCACTAAGGCTAGCTGCTCTGCCTGTACATCTCCCTTTCCCTCCCTGCCTCTCCCTCTCCCTCTCTCCCTCTCTTTCTCCTTCCATTCCTCCCTCTCTCTCTCTCTCTCTCTCTCTCTCTCTCTCTCTCTCCCCTGCCTCTTTTCTCCTGAAGAAAAAAAAGGAAAAAGTGTCAGAATCTTTCTTCTCTCCTCAACACTCTGGAATAATCATCAACTTTATGGCACTTAATCTCTGTTTGCCTCAGTTCCCTCACTTGTAAAATGAGGATAATAATAGTACCTACCTCACAGGATTGTTGTAAGGATCTCTTCCTTTGTGTTCATGTGTGTATACGTGTGTGTGTGTGTGTGTGTGTATATTTGTGAATGGAAAGTAAGAGGAGATTTCAGGATGAAAAAATTTGAAAGCTGTTTTTATTTTACTCTGTTTTGGACATGTACCTTCTGGCTTCCAGACATTATATTTTATTACATTTTAAAATATATTAAAATATATTTATATCTTGGTTTTGGTCTGAACCTATGATTTCATCAGTGTATGCGTCAGAGGGTGAGTTTGAATGGTTTTTGCTGTTTACAATGCTAATTCCTCTTCAAACATGCCTCTCCTAAATATAGTTAATTTGATCTGAACAAACTTGTGAGGTGAGGAGAGCAGAGAATATGATTCCCATTTTATGGATGAAGAAACAGAGGCCTGGTGATGTAAGGTGCTTTGCTCAAAGTCATACAGTTGATTAACATCAGAGCCACAATTTGACCCTTAGATTGGTCATCTTTCCTCTTTGCCTTGTATTAACTTTGAAACTGGACACTGTCAAAGCTGCATTGGGGATGCATATTTTAGGAAAACGGTCTTTTGGAAGAGATCTGTCAACAGGCATTATTGAATGCTTACTATGTGTAAAGTGCTGGGAATAAATACAAAGAAAGGCAGAGATAGCCCCTTCCCTCAAGGATCTTACATTCTAATGGGAGAGATAATGCACAAAAAAACACTTATGGACAAGGTCCATATAGAGTTGACTGAAGTTGATCTCAGGGGGTGAGGCAGTAGCAGCTGGGGACCAATGAAAGGCCTTTTGTCAAAGGTGGGATTTGTGATTTGAAGGAAGGAAAGGAAACTTACAGGCAGAGAGAAGTGATGGGTAGAATGTTCCAGGTGTGGGAAACAACCAGTGTAAACACACGGAAATAAGAGATGGACTGTTGTATGTAGGAAACTACCCATTAAATTGAATGAGTTCTCTAAGCTGCATTGCATCCTGTCCTCCCCTGACTCCTCACTTCCATTTTACTCCAGTTAGAGAGGCAGTGCCGTAGAGTGGAATGAACTCTGGCCTAGAAGTCAGAGAACTTGGGTTTGAGTTCTATCTGGACCATTTATTAGCTGAGTGATTTGGGGCAAGTCACTTAATCTCTGACCCTCAGTTTCCTCATCTGTAACAGGAGGGGGTGACCTCCATAGTCTCATTTAGCTCTAAGTCTAAGGATCCTGGTACTCTGGAGAGAGGTAGAAGTGGATCACTTTATAAAATACTGTGGCTGTCAGTTCTCTTTAAGGCAGAGGGGCTTAATTAATTGAAAAATTTAAAGATAAAAATACCCCTGGGAATTTGGACTGACCGCCCTCAGCCTTAAGCTCCGTAGAAGCTGAGATAGTTTAAGGATCTGTCCAGAGGTCGAGTTAGATGCTTTTTTTTTTTTTTTGAGGTAATCAAGGTTAAGTGACTTGCCCAGGTTCACACAGCTATTTATTAAGCATCTGAAGCTAGATTTGAACTTAGGTCCTCCTGATACCAGGGCCAGTACTCTATCATCTGAACCACCTAATTGCCCCTGTCTGAATCAATTCCTGAGTAGCCTTGGGGATGTGGACTAAATTGGAATCTGTTCCCAAAGGAATCTAAGGCCTGTGAATCATAAAAACATAGAAATGTAGACCAGTAGAGCCAGAAGGCATCTTAGAAATTATCTGTCCCAACTTTCTCATTTTATGTTGAGGAAACTGAGGCCCAGAAAGGGTAAATGATCTGGCCATAAAGCTGGCATTTATATAATGCTCTAAAGTTTACTGTGTTTTACATACATTATTTCACTTGAGCCTCTTGACATCAGTAACAACAATGATAATTAATAATAATAGCTAGCAACTGTCGAGTTTTAAGATTTGCAAAATGCCATATATATTATATATGATTATATATAATATACATATTTATACACACACACACATATCTCATTTGTACCCCACACCAACCATGAGAGGTAGGTTCAATTATTATCTTCATTTTACAGGTGAGGAAACTGAGGCAGATAGCAATAAAGGGACTTGCCCAGGGTCACACAGCCAGTAAGTGTCTGGGGCAGGATTTGAACTCAGGTCTTTTACAAGTCCAATTCTCTCTCCACTGTGCCGTCTGACTGCCCAACGTTATGAGGTCAGAACTCCAGGGGATCAGTACTATAGGTATCATACTACAGAGCATTGCTAAATCCCTTGTATAGACCAAGAAACAAAGTTGTTGAGAGGATACTAATTATCATAGCAACAGCTAGCATTTATTTAGCATTTACTGTGTGCCAGGCATTGTGCTAAGTGTTTTGTAATTATTATCTCATTGAATCTTCACTACAATCCTGGGAGGCAAGTGCTATTATTATCCCCATTTTCCAGATGAGAGTCTTAAACAAACACGGGTTAAGTGACCTGTCCAGGGTTACAGTTGGTAAGTATCTAAGGCTGGATTGGAACTCTCAGACCTAGCACTCCATCCACTGCGCCACCTAGTGGCCTGTCCTTGGTCCTGCATGTAATGTCAAAAGTGGCATAGGGATTCAGGTATTCCTGAGTTTAATCAGCTGGAGCATTCTGTCCCTTTGTACCATACTACCTGTCTCTGGGTTTGTGATTCTTAATCCACTCCGATCTCCTCTTACACTACACCATGAATCCTCAGGCTTGCCTTTCCATCAGTCTGGTCTCCTGAGATCCTCTGAACAGGGATAAGTGGAAGCTAAGGTGACCTCCTTTGGGTATGCTTCAGGGAAGAATGAACCCTGCAGGCCTGCCATAGCCTGCATCAGTATCACTAGGGAGCAACAAGAAATGGTGATGCCTTTGGGAATGAGCTGAGCTTGGTGAGTCACCTGACAGTAAGACTAGTCATCCTTAGTCCCTGGGCTATAATAATAACTCTCATTCAGGTAGTCATTTAAGGTTTACAAAATGCATTTCTCACGACAACTCAATATGGCAGGTAGAGGAGGGATTGTGGTCTTTATCTTAGAGATCATTGTGAAGCTAAGAGAAACTGAGGACTTGCCTCTGACAGTTATTGTGAAGAAGGTGGGGACACAGGTTGGTACAGTTTAAAGAACACTGATACCAAGTCTAGGGCCCTGAGTTCAAATCTTGTCTCTGATGCTTACCATCTGTTTGCTTGAAGGGACTTTACAAACCATGGACCTTTGGCCAAGTCACTTCAACTCCCTTGGTCTTGGTTTCCATACCTGTAAAATGTTGGGGTTGATCTAGAGGGTCTTCTAGAGTTAGGATCCTATGACTAGTCATTCAGGATGCCTTTATTAAGCACTTATCTTTCAGGTACTGATACAGGCTACTAATGCCAGACTAGAACCTAGGCCTTTTGACTCCAAGGCTAGTGCTTTCTGTTGTGCCATGTTTCTTTCCATTTTAAAAGTGACATTCCTGACCCAACAACCACTAAGTATTTATTAAGTGCCTACTGTGTGCTGAGGAACTGAGTTAGGTACTAAGACAAAAGCAAAACTGTCCCTGACCTCAATAAGCTTACATTTTTAGTAATATGTACACATACACATATGCAAAAGAGATCCATGGGAGGGAGATACCAGTAGCCTTATGGAGCCAGAAAAAGCTTAACGGAGGGGGGCTGTGGGGAAATGCTAGAGCTGAGCCTTTGAAGAAAACCAGGGATTTCTAAGAAGGAGATAAACCCTGTGAGGGTCCCCTTCCCCCATGTCAGGTAAGTAGAGAGCTGAATGTTCCATGCCTTCCGCCCTCTCACCTGGTTTCCCTTGTAACTTTTCACAATGTGCATGTTCAGGATGGACAGCCATAGAACAGAATGAAATGTGCTGTCTATAGTGAAAGTAGAAGCAGCATTCTCTATAGCACTAGTCTTTTCAGGGTGTAGGGCAGACCAGCAGAGAACTTCTAGCTGGATTCTACCAAAAGAAAAATGTAGCAGTCCTGATCTAGGAGTTAGGAAATCTGGGCCCAGACTGAGGTTTTGCCACTAACTCTCTCTGGGACCTCAGACCACCAGTCTCTTTCTCAATCTGGGTCTGAATTTTCTTATGTAAGTAATGAAGGAAAAGTCTTGTTTAGCAGCCAGAAGGTTCCATGCTAAAGAAACCCACAGATGTTTTGTGTACTTGTACATTGCATATTAGATGATCTCTAAGATTCATTAAAAAATTATTAAGGGTCTCCCTTTCCAACTAGAGACAATTAGGTGACATAGTAGACAGAGGACTAGATCTAGAGACAGGAAAACTTGAGTTTAAATCCTGCCTCAGACATTTACTAACTTTGTGACCCTTGATAAATCACTTAACCTCTGTCTGCCTCAGTTTCCTCCTCTGTAAAGTGGGGATGTCTCCCAGGGTTGTTGAAAAGATAAAATGAGGCAATATTTGTAAAGCACTTTGCAAACCTTTTAGTGCCACATTGTTGTGGGTTAGTCATTTCACCTGTGTCTGACTCTTCGTGACCACGTTTGGGATTTTCTTGATGGTGATACTGCATTGTGGATACTGCCATTGCCCTCTCGAAGGGCCATGTAGCTAGCAGTATTGTTAACTCTATGGTCCTAAGTCTCATACCATCATAAAGCCCACCTCCAAACTCTTTTTTTTTTTTTCAAACAAGAATTCCCCCTATTTTTGCTTTTAAGCATGTCCCCAAGGCATCCACATTTGTATGCAGGAGTAGGAGAGAGCTATCCTCTGGGAGGTCTGACTGCCAGGTCTGATCTACTTCATGAGCCTAGGGCTCTGAAGGAGGATGGAGCCTGTCAAGTTGAACTGGTGAGTGAATAAGACCTACAGAGGGGGAATTTCTTTCTTTGTGAGAACACATACTCGAGTTTCCAGAGGGAGATGTGTTCCACCATACAAAATAACTGATGCTTTTGAAGTATGGAAGAAATTATTTTGTCATTTTAAAAATAAGGGTCATTATCCACAGAGTTAAGCCATGAACCCTTTGGGCCATGCTGATAATAGCCAAATTACTGATTAGCCTTCACAAATGAACTCTTTTTAATGAGAGATTATAATTAATTGCTTGTGTACAGTTGTAGAAAAAGCACCTGTTTAGAAGTTAGAAGGCATGAGTTTGAATTCCATTTCTCACATGTGACCCTAGGCAAATTACTATCATTTACTCATCTGTAAAATGGAGGTTAGGATACTTGCCTTACCTACTGCAAAGGGTTTATGTGGTTATAGATTTAAAACTGAGAGGGCTCATGGAAGATTTAGTCCAACACTCCTTGTTTTATAGATGAGGAAAGTGAGGCATAATGGTGGCTAAGTGACTTGCCCAAAGCTCCACAATGTAGTTCATGTCAGGGATGGGATTCAAATCCAGGACCTGACTCCAGAGCAAGGTGATTTGTGAGACAAGTGTTTTGTAAGTCTTTAAGCAATATAGAAATGTGAGTTAGTATCATTAATTAATCAATTAATTAATTAAAAAGAGTAGGGCGTCCTAAAAGTTTTCTTCTCTTTGGATATAGAGTGTGCCGCTTGGTAGAAGAACATAAATATAAACTAGTGGTGTAACAGAGTAATGTGGAGGAAAGAATGCTGGCCTTAGAATTCATAGAGCAGGCAGACAAAGTTCCTAGTACTAGACTTACCAGTTATTTGAACCTCAGTTTTCTCATCTATAAAATGGGATTACATGAGATAATTCTAAGATCTCTTCCAGATCTAACATTATTTTTAAAGTCCTTTTCAGCTCTGAATTCCTGTGTTCTGATACTAAGCTCAAAATAGCTCTGAAATTGTGCTTTTGCCATCATCATGGCATGAAACATGATGGGATTCTGTAGAATATGAAAGGATATCAAAGTGAACCTGCAATCTAAGTTATAAAAATTATAGGATTGTCCTTATAGCTTGCTGGAAAATGGAGTTTTTCTTTTGTGATGGTACTCACAGCTAGAATTTGGGTGGGTGGGAGGAAGGTGATGATTTATGCCCATGAACCATAGTGGTGGCGAAACAGAGCTAAGCCAGCCTTGTCTGTTTTCTAGCTCATACCTGCAACCTCTGTCTCACTAATACAGTAGGCCAACCATTTATTAAGCACCTACTCTGTGCAAAGTTCTGGACTAGGCAAGAGAGATTCAGAGGCCAAAGTGAAATAAGTCCTTGACTTCAAGACACACCTGCCACATATAAAGAAGTTTTCCCATGCTTGATGGAATGAATGGATGAGAACAGTTTGTTTAGTGGCCCTGAAAACAGCTGAAGCAGGTGCTGTGGAGCGCTTAGAGCTTGGTCAGACATGGAAGACACCAAAGTCATCAACCGCCTCCCTGGTTGTTGTTGGTCATCTTGACTTTTGTCCTGGCCCTGGACTTCCATGACTCTAGAAGAGAGAGTGGGGCTGACAACTTTGTGCAATTCTGCCTCACTTAAATCCAATGCACATACAAGTCAAAGTTTCACCCAATGATATCGTTGGTCTTTGAAAATGAAGGATGTACAATAATGACATACAATGAACAGAGGCAGTACTGCCTGTGTATAGGAATGAGATCTCTTCCACTTTTTAGGTAGTTTGGGGACAATGACTATATCATTTTACTTGTCAAAGTATGGAGGAGACATTTCTAATTCACAAACATGAGTATTAAGATTTAATTAATTAATAAAATTTTTAGAGGTGTCATTAAATGCTTCATTCCTAGCCAAGTCACTCCACACTGCTATGTGTAGTTCTACCAAATCAATTCAGTAGGTCATATAAGAGAAAGGACATTGGATTTGGATTCAGAAGACTGGCAAATCACTTAATTTTACTTGGTCTGTTTCTTCATCTGTAAAATGAAGCAGGGGAGGGATTAATTAAATGCCTCCTGTGCATAGGACCCTGCCCTTGTTATTTAGATATAAAGCTGAAAAAAAATGGTACAGTTTTACCCTCAAGAACTTTGTAATATTAGAAGGAAAGACCATAGAAACATGATAGCTCTAGACCTGAAAGTCAGAGGCTAGCCAGTCCGACTCCATTTTGCCAATGAGCAAACTGAGGACCAGGGAGGTTAAATCACTTGCTCATGCTTACATAGCTTGTGAGTGTTGTAAGTAGGATTTGAACTCACATCCTCTGACTAGCACTCTTGTTCTTTCCACTGAACTACATTGTATATATTAGCTTGGACAAATAGTTACACTGTAAGGTAGAATGTGATAGGGACAAAGACAATGTTCTCTAAGAAGATTTTTGGAGGAAGAGAAGACTTTCAGAATTGGATTGAGATAAGCTTGGTAAGAGAGAGAGAAAGAAAGAATGTGTGTGTGTGTGTGTGTGTGTGTGTGTGTGTGTGTGTGTGTAGAAATAGAGAATAATGGGGGATTAGAGACATATATATGAAATCCTTTCAGTTTTTATTTAATGGCCCTTGAATTTGATAGCAATGTCTAGTGATGATATCCACAGGATACTATGAGTGAAGAAGGAAGCTGGATACTGATTATTCATTGTTCATTTCTCATTCATGTTTTCCATCATTTTTCTGTTAGTGAAATGACCAACTTAAAGTATAAGTATCTCTCTGTCTCTCTCTTTCTCTCTCTCTTTCTCCCTCCCTCCCTCCCATTACTCCTCTCTCTTATTTTGTCTAAGAACATATAATTGCATATATATTGTATTTGCAACATATTTGCATATATTTTTAGATACATATGTCTAAGAACACATATTTGTTCAAAGTTAAATGCCTTTCCCAGCAAGGTATTTCTGAGAGTTGTTTCTTGTTTTTAACTCTCATCTATGGTATTATTAAATGTTAACTGCTAGATGCAGTCAGGTTCTCAAATTTCTTAAGTGTTTTGTGGCTACTCAGGCTTTTTTGCTAAAAGCAGCCTTTATTTTAAAAAAATGGTCGATAATTCTTGGTTTTTTCACATTACCTTAATTTCCAAACATATCCCTCCTCCCTTCCCTACCCTTGCAATCTTTGTAGCATCCCTGGCAAAAAAAAAAAAAAAGTCTATAAGAGAAGGAAAAAGCAGGTCAGCAAAACTAAACCAACAAATGATGAGCAGTGTTCCATGCCCATAGTCATCCATCTCTGGAAAGAAGGGAAGGCCAGGCATTTTTCTTCTCTTTTTTGGGATTAAGTTTGGTCAGTATAATTAAAAAGCGCTCAATTTTGTTGTTGCTCTTTTCTGTTGTCATCTATATATGATGTTTTCCTGGTTTTGCTTACTTCACTTTTGTTTGAAGAATGGGTCTTGCTTATCTCACCCTGGCTTGAAGTGCATGGACCACTCATGGGCCCAGTCTCACAATTGATTAGCATAGAAACTTTGACCTGTTCGTTTTCCAGCCTGGGCTGGCTCATCCCTCCTTAGGTGGCTTGGTCCCTCTCTCCTAAGCTATAAGCTTCCATTCCTCCCTTCCCAGAGGCACCATATTGGTGCCAGACTTAGTAAGGAGACCTCATTGACTTTAGCTTTATGGCATTTCAGAACTCTGGAGCTCAGGAGACCCACTAGTCCCAGCCTCCCCAGTAGCAGAGATTTTCAAGCATGTATGTGCTGCCAACACATTTGACCTTACTTCACTTTGCATCAGTTCATATGAGTCTGTGCTTCTCTGCATCCCTTATATTTATTGTTTCTTATTAATATTGCATTACATCCTTATACTACAGTTTGTTGATCCATTTCCAGGTCAATGGACATCTACTTTGTTTTCTCTTATTTGCTGCTATGAAAGTGATCAACCTTTGTTTTTATGGTTATCTTCATTGTGAGGACAGCCTCAATGCCATTCTCCTGTCACAGTGGGATCCAGGGTCCCTCAAGGCAGCACAGGGCTTTTTTTGGTTCAGGTATTAATTTCATCATCTCTATCACTTTAGGAGTAGATAGCCTGGGCAAGTAGTGTATAGATCCTGCGTAAGTCAGTTAACCTTTGCCTCAATTTCCTCATCTGTAAAATGAGCTGGAGAAAGAAATGACAAATCACTCCAATATCTTTGCCAAAAAAACCTAAAAATGGAATCATGAAGAACTGGACACAACTGAACAATAACAAAATACATAGTCTGATTTCCATACCTACATGGCTGACTACTAGTCCTTTGTTGTGACTACACTGTTGTGTGGTACGGGTGCTGATTTTAACTACTTGTATAATTTTCAGTGGAAATTCACACTGGTGTAAAGCCTAGATATAGATTTTTAAAAGCTCCTATGGACGGATTGGGGCAGCTTGGTGGTGTGGTGGATAGATAGATTGCTGGTCCAGGAGTCAGGAGGACCTAATCTGGTCTCAGACACTTACTAGTTGTGTGACCCTGGACAAATCACTTAACCTTATTTGCCTCAGCTTCCTCATCTGTAAAATGAGCTGGAGAAATAAATGGTAAACCACTGCAGTATCTTTGCCAAGAAAATATCAAAAGAGGTCCCAAAGAGTAGGACATGACTGAAAATGACAAACAAAAACCTGAGCAAATCATCTCTCTGGTGGCTTTTTATGCTGTGGATATAAAGATTCCACTTCAGGAATTTAACATGGAGATCACCATATGGAGTCACAGACTCACTCTTTTCATACTTTTTTCTTAGCCTAGTACTATTCAGCCTTGTATTACTACTAGTTTTTCTCTTGGCAAGTCATGTCATTTCTCTCAGCCTCAGTCTCCTTATCTGTAAAATACAGGGATTGAATTTGATGGCTTGGAAAATTTCTTCCTTCTCTAAATCTGTAATGTTATGAAAGCAGCATTTATGTTCCAGGAGCTTAACCAGAAGAGTCCTCTGATTAACTTAGCTTCTAGCTCCATGAGTGTTTGCTTGGGGTGGTCATTGCATGGGTTTCATTTATTGTAGAAGTCCTGACTGATTCTTACTCTTAAAGGAAAGGAGTTTTGTGGGAGGAGCCATTCTGTTTCTGGCTCATAAAACAGTAGATTATTTTCAGAGAGCTATGAAGTTACAGTCATACAACTGGGAATCAGTCTGAAGGGGCCTGCCAATTTAACAAGCCCTAAGTGCAGAGAATTACTTCAGTTCTTTGTGGGCTATCAGGAGTCCTTCATGGCTTTTCTGCATTGTTTATTAGCTCCTGTGAGTCTTTTGTAATTTTCTGTGGGATGGAATGCAAGTGTATTTATTTACGTAGTATATGCATAGATGGCTACCATGAGTGCTTGTATGGGATCTGGAATCCTTTACCCCATGTCTGGGGAGACCTAGACAAGAAGTTATATTTGGAGTATTTGGAGATGTTTCCCAGAGCAAACTCAAGGTGGGATTGTAAAGGAGAGGAGAAAGGAAGTGAGAAGATGAGAGGGGGGAATGAGAAGAAAATGAGAGAATTTTTGATACAGTTCTCAAAACTGGCTTCTTAAGCTCAGGATTTGTACAAGGCTTTGGGTTTTTATATGTGTGCAGTATGTATGTATATACATGTATGTATATATGTTTATATGTATGTTTGTGATTATACATGCATGTGTATGCATATGTACATATGTTGCTGTTTAATAGTTTTCAGTTGTGTTTGACCCTTTGTGACCCCTTTTGGGATTTTCTTGGCAAAGATACTGGAGTGGTTTGCTGTTTCTTTTTCTAGCTCATTTTACAGATGAGGAAACTGAGGTAAACAAGGTTAAGTGACTTGCCCAGGGTCACACAACTATTAAATGGCTGAGGTCAGATTTGAACTTGGGTCTTCCTGACTCCATGCCTGGCACTCCATCCAATGTTCCACTCAGGTGTGTGTGTGTGTGTGTGTGTGTGTGTGTGTGTGTGTGTGTGTGTGTGTGTGTGTGTGTGTGTGTGTATGTGTATGTGTATGTGTATGGAGTGAGGGGAGACAGAGAGAGAGAGAGGTATTAGATATACCTGAATAGATAAACAGCTTTAACTTATGGTTGATGACTGAGCTAGCCCTCTGAATTGGTTAATGGGAATCTAAGGCTTAGTAACTCTGGATTATACTGTCAGGTCATACTTTTCTGAAGGAGTTTTCCCAGGTGAACAATGGTTATGATTATGTGTAGTCAATACTGAAGGCTTTTCCTTGTGTGGAGGGATGTTTTATGCCCAGGCAAACTGGCTTTGTTTGTGGGCCTGGACGGGGTGCTTGGAGCTGGTCTTAGGTGCTTACATGAACTCTCCTTACTGTTAAGTGGTGGCTGTTTTCTGTTATTACTAATAGAGGCTCTAACACACTTGGTTCACAGCAACCCCCTAGAGTAGCTAGTAGGTATATTTTTATAACAAAACCTATGTTTTTATTTAGGCACTGCTTTTTCACTTTACCTGGGTGACCTTGGCCAAGTCCTCTAGCTACTTTGTTTACCTTTCCTCATCTTTAAATGAGAGGGTAGAATAAGACACCCTCTGAGATTCTTTCCAGCTTTGCATCTGTGACCTCCATTTTACAGATAGAATCCTGGGGCTAACAAAGATGAAAATGATGTGCCCACGTTTACAAATGGCAGAGTCTGAATTTCATCATATGTCTTTTGATGTCTGAATGAGTGCACTTTCTCTGTGATCTGGAACCTAGAGCTCAGATCTAAAGTCTATCCTATGTACATCTAATTCTGTGAAATTACTTAAAGATAGAGGCAGGAAAAAAATGTTATCACTTCCATGTTGTGCTGTCAAATGTCACCACCCCTTTGTTGGGGCCTTCATCCTCTCTTGCCTGGACTTTTATCATAGCCTCTGAACTAGCTTCTCCCTATCTGTAGTCTCTCCCTTTTCCAAATCATCCTTTCCAAAGCTGCTTAGTAAACTCCTTACTCCGGCATTTTAGGCTACAATCTGGCTTCAGCCTACTATTCTGACATCATTTGCTACTTCAGGGGCCACTGGGCCATGTTGTGAATGGAGTGCTGACCTTGGAGTCAAGAGGACCCGAGTTCAGATGTGGCCTCAGACACTAGCTCTGGACTGGTCATTTGATCTCTCTGAACCTTAGTGCTTCCTCTGTACAGTGAGGGCACCTCTAGCTCTTATTCCTGTAACCTGACTCTTTCATGCTCTGTACGAGCCTACTGGTTTTTCTCAGAACTCAGTCTACTGCCTCTTGCCCTTCTACATGTAGGCAGGCCATTGTTCCCATGCTTGGAAAGTATTCCATTTTCAACTTCCTTGGTTAAAATCTTTCTCTTCCTTCAAAGTTCAAGTTCAGTTGTTACTTCCTTTATGAAATTTTCTTCAATCTCATCTTGAAAGTGTTCTCTTCAAATTTTCCTAGAACATTTTTGTCTGGGCCACTAACTTGGGTTCAGAAAAATCCAAGTTTAAATCCTGCTTCAGACACTTTCTAGGTGGGTGACTGGGCAAATCATTTGCCCTATCTCAGCCTCAGTTACCTTGTAGGTAAAGTGAGGATAATCATTGTACTTACTTTACAGGCTTGTTGTGAGGATAAAAGAAGACAGGGTAAATGATACTGTTTATGTCTGTGACCTTCTCCATTTTACAGTAAATAAAGTAGTTTGCAAACCTTAAAACGCTATACAAATTCTAGCTATTCTATCTTTTTTATATTTCTTTATGTGTAGGTTGTATTGCTCCATTGGACTGTAAACCCACTGAGGGCAGGAAATGTGGTGTTTTTATATGTGTATGTATGTACGTGCATTGGTTTGAATATAGTTCATGCTTAATAAATGTTGGTTGAATTATGGAGACGGGAGATTGCCAATTAACTTCTCTTTTGAGCATCACTGTCAACTTCCCTAAAATTCTCAGATGCCCAAAAGTTCAAAATATCTAAACTACAGTTCAAAAAAAAAACATCTTGACTTTCTTCTGTGCATTGTTACGATGAGCCTGCATTTCTGAGCTGTGACTTGAAGGCTAAACTTTCCAAAACCCACAGATGGCAGTCCTCAGTGAGTTTATGGAGGGATGGGGACATGGTCTCCCCTCACCTCACATGAATGCCCTGGCAATATTCACAGGGTGGTTGTTAGGACCAGATCAGCTAAGGTATGTGAAAGCACTTTTTAAATTGGAGAGCCTTATATGAACTGAGCCTTGTATGAGGCAATCAGAACCAGGAGAACAATTTACACAATGACCACAGTAATGTAAGAGAAAGACAGGAAGAGATCACAGATCTGTTCCATGCGGTGACTAATTGACTCTATGGGACTCATGATGAAAAACTCTCCTCTCAGTACCAGGCAAGGCAGGAGCCTGTAGGTGAGGAATGGGGCATGTGTTGTCAGGTGTGATCAATGTCTCTGTTACTTTATTTTGCTTAATTCTGCTTTTATTTTTATTACAAGTGAGGGTTCTATTAGGTATAAAATAATTGGGAAGTAACAGTAATTTTTTTTTAAAAAGCATCAAAATTTTCTTTTCTTTTAGCTTTTAGTTTCAGGTATAAATATATACCCGGGAATTTGAAAGAAATAGATTAATGAATTGGAAATTGTAGCAGATGTGTTGGAAAAGGGAGAGAGGTTTTGAAATTTTTCCGTGATATTATTGTACGTACTGTATTTCACAGCATAATTGTTGCAGATTTTCTGACAATTTTTTTTCTGCAAAAAAGTGGGATGTGACCATTATGTGAAGCTTTTTTAAAAGTTGTGCTGGTATTATTTAAAAATCGTTTATTACTAAACTATCTTTGGTATAAGATTACAATGCACAGAATGCTCATGAATATACATTAAAATGGAATGCTGACAATGTGCATGATCTGAGAATTCTAGGCTGGTGGCTTGCAGTGTTGGAGAGATAAAAGCGTACCCATATGCCACTGGTGAATGCATTGCTGCTCTGTTTACCTTTTAAGTGGCCTCATGAATAGAACTGTAACAGGTGATGGTTATGTGATGAAAGATTATAAAGCAATTTTTGGACTGGCGAAAACAAACAAAACCCCCAAAAAACAAATGAACAAAATAAACCAGGGTGTGATAATTATGCAGCGGCAATGATTATACAATGAAATACAGTAGGTATTTCTGTGTGCGTGTGTGGTGTGTGTGTATGAGCATATATTCAAACACTCATGTACATATAAGTACACAAATTATTCATGTTTGTTCCTTAGACCAGAACAGTACAGGGACTCAACACTGGCCCTGGAATCAGGGGATCTGGATTCAAATCTCATCTCTGATACTACCTTTGTGAACTTGGCCAAGCCAACCACTTATGTCCTTGGTTTCCTAATCTGTAAAATAAGGAAGTTGCACTAGAGTGCCTCTGAGTTCTCTCTCAGTTCTATAGCTCTGAGCCTATATTCAAGTATGGGCACATGATGGGAGCATGACCCAGAACAGCATGAAGGCAGCGCCACTGAGCACATGACCAGAAATCCTTCCAGTTGCTGAGTTGCCAAGGGATGCCTTTACATCTCTGCTTCGATACTTTTCAGGAGATGCAAGCAAATGTTGGAGCCAGAGAAGAGACTCCTTGCTGTATTATTTGGCTCCAGGCAGTTCCTTGCTTGCTGTGTAGATAAATGAAAAAGAACAGGGAAAAAATGTAATGGGCTTTGTGCTTCCCGGTGGTAAGAAAATGCTCTCTTTAGGAAATAAAAATAACTCATATTTATATAGTGCTTTAAGGTTTGCAAAGCACATTGTTCACAATAACCTTGTGAGGTAGGTCATACAAATATCATTATTCCCAGGGTTTTTAAATTTTTATTTTATTTTATTTTTTTGAGCTAGCAGGAGAATTGAACCAGTGATTAAACAATGTAAGGAACTCCTGGCACGGAAACTCCCTTCACTAACACATATTGGAAACTCCTCTATAATTTAGTCTTAGAAAATTGCCTGGGACACCTGAGATATTCAGTGCTTTGTCCACAGTTATATAGTCATGATGTGTAAAAAGCAGGACTTAAACCCAGTCTATTTTCTGGATCTCAAGGCACGTTCTTTTCTTGCTTCTTTACCTTTTGTTTCAACTTGAGAAAACTCAGGGTCTCAGAGTTTGTGACTTGACTGTGATTACAGATCCATTCATGTTTTCAGAAAAGATTGAACCCAAAGTGTCTGACACAAGCCTAGTATTTTATGCCTGGTGCCCTACTATCTCTTTTGTATGAACGAGCCCAGGAGTCTTCCAGCAATGCTCATTGTAAATGGTATTCTAAGCCTTTCTCCCGTTTCTAACCATATTTTGAGATCTCAATATCAATAGGTTGCATTTGTAATGTTTTCAAAGATCTTTTCATACATTTTGTTTTTTGATTCTTATAATAACCCTGTGATATAAAAGAGGATTATAATAATAACGTCAATTTTATGGATAGACAATGACCACAGTAATATCATGAAGCCCAGAGACATCATGAGTTACTTTTGTTGTTCAGTCATTTCAGTTATGTCCAATCATTGTGATCCCATGTCTGGTTTTCTTGGCAAAGATTGTGGAGTGGTTTGCATTTCTTTCTCCGTAGTTGAGGAAATTGAGGCAAACAGGGTGACCAGGGTCACACAGTTATGAAGTGTCTGAGACCAGATTTGAATTGAGGAAGATGAGTCTTCCTGATTCTAGGTCTGGCGTGCTATCCACTGAGCCACCCAGCTGCCATGACTTCCATGGTATTGCCCTTAGTGAGTAGTGGAGCAGGCAACAGATTTCTAGTCTTTTCTAAGCCACATGGACTCCTAAATAGATTACATAATAGGTAGATTCTTCAAGTCACTGTTGAAAAAAGTAGGGAAACGCCTAATGTCCTTAGTTACTCTTCAGATATTCAGATGCACTTACTATTAGCATATGGTTAGAATTTTGTTTTTCTCCTAGATATGAATCTCAGTGAATTTCAAATTCACATCTGGTTTAAAGGATGAAAACAACTTATATTAACCAAACATAAGAATGGAAGCTAAAGTTTATAGTCCCACCATTGCTAATGACCAGCTCTTATCAGGCCTTACGTAGCATTTTTTAAAAATAATTCTCCAATATACTCATCATAGAAGGCTATATATATAGTTATATGCTTGGGTCTAATCTCCTTATTAGACTGTAAGCTCCATGTATAAGTTCTCTGTCTTGTCTAAGTGTAGGATCTCCCCTGGTACCCAAGTACTATGCTGTGTGTACAGGAGGTCCTTAATAAGTGGTAGTTGAATGAATGAAGGGACAAATGAACGTATTTGCTATGTCTTTGTTGTATTTGAGCCTGTTTACCATTCACTTTTCCTACTCTTTTTCCTGGGTTTGCCCTTCATGATTATCTCCTTCTTGTCTTGGTCTCCTTTTCCAGGTCATCATCCATGTCCTACCCAGTATGCGTGAGTGTACTTCAGGGCTCTGTCTGAAGACACCATCTCCCTCCATTCTTTGTCAGTGATTTCACCTTCTCTGGATTAGGCTATCATCTCGATCCCAGAAGATCCCAGATCTTCATAGTATTTGTCTTGAATTCTGGTTCTGCACCACTTTCGGATATCTCCAAATGGATGTTCCATAGACATCTCAAACTCATTATGTCTAAAAAAGAACTTAAATTCTTTCCTCCTCGAACCCTCTCCTCTAACTTTCCTCTTTCTGTTGAGTGTACTACTGTTCTTCTAGTTACCCAGGTTTGCAACCCAAGTCAACCCAAGTCTCCCTCACTTCCTATATCCAATGAGTTGCTTCTTTCTTCATTGTATCGCTTATATGGCCAACCCCTCTAGTTTAGGCCTAAATCATCTAGCACCTCGACTGTGACAGAAGTGTCCTAACTGATTTCTCTGATAACTGTCAAGGTGATATTCCAAAAGCACAAGTTTCACCACATCATTCTTTGATCAAGAAATTTCATTTGGCTCCCTATTTGTCTGCAGAATAAAAACATGAATTCTTCTGGCTTTTAAAGCCTTTTCACTATTTGGTTTCAACCTACTTTTTCAAGTTTAACACATGTAACTCTCCTTCATAAGTTCAATGTTGTGTTCAAACTGGTCTTCTTCCTGTTCCTCATTCATGACATTCTGTGTCCCTTCTTTGTCTAAGATGTCCATGGAATGCATTCCTCTCCTCACCACTATTTTGCAGAATCCCTAGCTTTCTTTAAAGCTCAGCTCTTGATCCTTCAAATGGGCATTTCTCCAAATCCTGCCCACAATTATTTATCTATTTTGTGTATACTTTGTATTTCATTTTCTGTGTATTTATTGGTTCCCCCCAAAAAGGATCTTTGAGGGCATTGGTTTTTTGGATTTTGTCTTTTTATCTCTGAAATATGACATGCATTTTGATACATAGCATTCACTTAATAAGTACTTGTGAAATAAATCAGTGATGATGGACTGGGAGATAGTTTCTTTGTGTTTTGGTAAGCCACTGGTGTCTTCAAAGGTTCTTATTTTTAAAGATTAATTTATATCTTTGGAAAAATTGCAACTAGTATGTCTCTGGGTAATTTTCACAAAATCTTTTGAATCCAGGTCAGATATAGCATACATCAGAAGTGTTAGACATATAGCCCACAACACTCTGGAGTGTGACCCAAACCAAATTAAAATGTAGTTACTATTGGATTTTAACGTGTTAATTATTAATAAAAAATACATAAACATGCATGGTTTTCCAAGTCATTACGTGATCTGCAAGAATCCTTGTATACAGTTCCATGACCCTCATTTCTATTTGATTTTGACAACACTGGCAATATGCCCATTTCCCAGGAGGAATAACTGACTTGGATATATGATCTGGCCTAGCTCCCCATTGCAGTATTGATCCATTCTTGTTTAGCTCATTGCTGATTGAGGAGATCGCTATCAGACCAGATCGGCTGTTCTATGTGATTCATTTGTCTATTCAAAACCTTTCCATTCTTAATTATTCTGCTTTTCCTTTGCATTTTGACTGGTTTCTTTAGGTTTATTAAGTGCACTTTAGTGGTCTCATCTTAGGATAGGTAGCCTTTGGGCGTTGTAAAAATTAAAGAGTGTTTTAGCAGGTGAGTGTTGGTAAATATCACAGGGAAATATAGACTGAACCTGCTTTTTACATCTTTTTCCAAATTTTCTTTTTCATTATGAACTTGAAATATATTTACAAATATAAACATTTCTGTATGCAAAGAGGAAAAAAATAGAAGATGGTCTTTGAAACCAATAAATATCTATTACATATAGATTGTTTCTTTTTAAAAAGTGGCTATTAATTAAATTTAATGCTACAGTTTTTGTATGTGTCCCATGTGCCCCTTTGTGAATTTCTCATCTTTTCTATGTATTTTAAAATTTTCATTAACCCATGTTTCTTTCTTTTCACTTTTTTCACATTGCTTTTATTCCCCCAGTCACTCCCCCCTTTCCTCCCAAAAGAAGAGAACCAGTACCATAGAGCAAAACACATTCACATATTGTCTATGTATAAAAATGTGTGTCTCATTCTGTGTCTACAAGCCTTCTCTTTTCTGATTGCATTGATCATAGTTCTTAAGTCTTTCAGAGTTGTTTTATTTTATATTGTTGTAGTCATTGTTTAAATTTTTCTTCTGGTCTTGCCTACTTCATTCTGAATCAGTTCACGTAAACCTTTCCAGGTTTCTCTGAATAACCCATCCCTTCCATCATATCTGATGGTTCATTCCATCAAGTTTATGCACCATATATTGTTTAGTCATTCCTTCATTTGCTGAATGCTCACTTTTTTTGGTACTTCATTGCAACAAAAGAGGTGTTATAAATATTTCTGTATGTATGAGTCCTTTCCCTCTATCTTTGATCTCCTTAATATATATATATATATACATATATATGTGTGTGTATATACACACACATACCTAGTAGTAGTCTCAGTGCATTTTCTCTGATTTGTGGTAAGTGTAGTATGGGATAGAGTATCAATTTAGAGGTGGAAGGGACCTTAGAGACCTCTGAATCTAGCCCCCTCATTTTACACATGAGAAAACTGAGGCATAAGGAATTTGTCACTTACCCGGGGTCACACAACTAGTAAGCTTCTGAAGATGAAATTTGAACTCAGATCTTTCTGACTACAAGTCCAGTGATCTATCACTTCAACACACTGCCTCATGGTATAGTGGAAGTGGTAATGGTTGGGAATCAGGAAATCAAGGTTCTATTCTTAGCCTTAACAATATCTTGTGATTTGGGGCACATTTTCTCACTTCCTTAGGCACTGGCTTTTTCGTTGGTCAAGTTTAGCAAGTCAGCAAAATAGTCAACAGCAGCAGCAGCAGCAGCAGGTGTCATGTCAGTGCAAAGTGCTAGGACTAAAGAAATGATACCATATATATCTTGCCCTCACAAAGCTTATATTCTAATGGGGAGGGGCAACTTACATAGAAATAACTACAGTACTGCATAAGGGATGATAAGATAAAAGGAAGTGGAGTAAATGGAGGTGGAAAAAATGTGGTTTAGTGGAAAGAACTTTGGACATGGATTCAGAAGACCTGGGTTTGAGCCCCAGTTCTTGTACTTCCTTAGCATTGTGACCTGGGACAAACCACTTCACCTTTTAAGTCCTCAGTTTCTCTACCTGTAAAATGAGAGAGCTTGACAAGATGATTCTCAAGGTCTGCAATTCTATGACGCTCTTTGGGCATTGTCCCCTAAATCTTGCTTAGGGAACAAGACAGCTTACCACCCATCCATGGGTGGGGAGAAGGATTGTCCTGTTTGTACTTGGTATTATACATGTACAAAGTCTGGTTGACTGTTCACAGAATCATGGAACCCTAGAGTTTGAATAGGTTATTTTTTCAGAGATTATTTTTTCCCAATCTTTGCCTGAGCCTGAGTCTCTTCTCCAGTATTCTTGACAGGTGGCCATCCAATCTCCACTTGAAGACATCCATTGATGAAGAACTCTGTTTGTTGTAAGTAGTAGGTACTTAATAAGTTTTTGTGTGGAATTGAATCTTAAATTTTCAGCTCAGTGTGGCATTTCTATGGATTTTCAATCAGGAAGGTTTAATTATCTCCTAAGTGTAAGCAATTATACTTAATATGCATAACCCTTAAAACATCAATAGGTTAGGTATGCAGAGGAAAGAATTGTTTGCTGAATGCTAGCTCCCTGTTTGAGCTTATGATGAAAAGAACATGCAGAGACTGAGTGATGCAATGTCTAAACAAGACAGATAACCTGTGAGAATATCTGAGTGCCTTCAAGATAGCATGACAGTATGGGGGTTCTTTAGGCAGATGTGTCTTTCTGGTCGTCTGCAGGTCCCCCATACCTCAAGGGCACACTCACAGAACTGATGAGCTACTTGGTCTCAGCTGGAATATACAATCTCTGAGGTTCTTTCCAGCTGGAAAATTCTGTGATTTAAAAAAAAAAAAATTTAGCAGCTCCACCCAGAGCTATAAATAACAGTTCTGATGCCTGGGGCGAGCACTATAAGATGTACCCAGGGAAAATCCTCAAGTGAATGTGTCCTCAAATCCACTTTTTAAAGACAGACAGATTTGACTGGGTTGGGAAAAAAGAGAGACCTCAAACCTAGGCTACAAGGGTATACAAGGCAATATTGGCAGGATACTTGAAGACCTGTAGAGGTAGAATGAGTTCATGGGAATTGGGATGTGGCAGGGGGGGAGGGGAAAGGGGGTAGAGTGCCGTCTTTTGCTTGATAACTTCCTCTTTTGAAGCTCTTGACAACTAGATGCTTGTAATAACAAGCACCCTGACACATCCAGGATGGCCTGCTAGCACAGGTTCTTAGATCTGCTTTTCTGAAAGGAAAACAGCTTTTGAGGGGTCAACAGTCTTCTTTAATCACATAAACCAACAGAGAAAATACAAGCAGAGAAATAAAGACCAACAGACAGGGCTTCTAACTATCTGATCATAAGCAATACACACATCACAGATCAACATCAGATCCAACTATCTGACCATTACATACATACATAGTTACCAGAGAGAGAAGCTCCAACATCTGGGTTTTCAAAGCAAGGGGGCTCCTTAACAGTTCCCCAGAGTCTCATCTGGCACATGAACCTTCTTCCAAAGAGTAAGCCCCAAAGCAAAACCTCAGAGTATATATACACTTTTCAGAGCCAGAGGACATCATGACCCTCATGACCCAGTCCCTCATTAGAAATTAACAAAAGGTGTGGACCTTCCCACAAACAAGCCTCCCCTAATCAAGCTTCCCTTTTTTTTTTTAAATTTATTTAAATTTTCAACATTCATTTCCATAAAATTTTGGGTTCCAAATTTTCTCCCCATTTCTCCCCTCCCCCCACCCCTAAACGCCAAGCATTCTAATTACCCCTATCACCAATCTGCCCTCCCTTCTAACATCCCTCCCTTCTCTTATCCCCATCTTCTCTTTTGTCCTGTAGGGCAAGATAACTTTCTATACCCCATTACCTGTGTTTCTTATTTCCTAGTTGCAAGAACAATACTCAACAGTTGTTCCTAAAGCTTTGAGTTTCACCTTCTCTTCCTCCCTCCCTCTCCACCCATTCCCTTTGGGAAGGCAAGCAATTCAATACAGGCCATATCTGTGTAGTTTTGCAAATGACTTCCATAATAGTCATGTTGTGTAAGACTAACTATATTTTTGTCCGTCCTATCCTGCCCCCCCATTTCTTCTGCTCTCTCTTTTGACCCTGTCCCTCCCCAAGAGTGTTGACTTCTAATTGCTCCCTCTTCCCATTGCCCTTCTTTCCATCATCCCCCCCCACTTATCCCCTTCTCCCCTGCTCCTGTATTGTAAGATAGGTTTTCATATCAAAATGAGTGTGCATTTTATTCCTTCTTTTAGTCGAATGTGATGAGTAAGCTTCATGTTTTTTCTCTCACCTCCCCACCTTTTCCTCCACTGAAAAGTTATTTACTTGACTCTTTTATGAGAAATAATTTGCCCCATTCCATTTCTCCCTTTCTCCTCCCAATATATTTCTCTCTCACCCCTTAATTTCATTTTTTTAAAGATATGATCCCATCCTATTCAGTTCACCCTGTGCTCTCTGTCTCTCTGTGTGTGTGTGTGTATGTATGTGTGTGTGTGTAATCCCACCAACTACCCAGATACTGAAAAAAGTTTTCAAGAGTGACAAATATTTTATTTCCATGTAGGAATGTAAACAGTTCAACTTTAGTAAGTCCCTTATGACTTCTCTTTGCTGTTTACCTTTTCATACTTCTCTTGATTCTTGTGTTTGAAAGTCAAATTTTCTTTTCAGCTCTGGTCTTTTCATCAAGAATGCTTGAAAGTACTTGATTTCATTGAAAGACTAATTTTTCCCCTGAAGTATTATACTCAGTTTTGCTGGGTAGGTGATTCTTGGTTTTAGTCCTAGTTCCTTTGACTTCTGGAATATCATATTCCACACCCTTTGATCCCTTAATGTAGAAGCTGCTAGATCTTGTGTTATCCTGATTGTATTTCCACAATACTTGAATTGTTTCTTTCTAGCTGCTTGCAATATTTTCTCCTTGACCAGGGAACTCTGGAATTTGGCCACAGTGTTCCTAGGAGTTTCTCTTTTTGGATCTCTTTCAGGAAGTGATTGGTGGATTCTTTCAATATTTATTTTGCCCTCTGGTTCTAGAATCTCAGAGCAGTTTTCCTTGATAATTTCATGAAAGCTGATGTCTAGGCTCTTTTTTTGATCATGGCTTTCAGGTAGTCCCATAATTTTTAAATTGTCTCTCCTGGATCTATTTTCCAGGTCAGTTGTTTTTCCAGTGAGATATTTCACATTATCTTCCATTTTTTCATTCTTTTGGTTTTGTTTTGTGATTTCTTGATTTCTCATAAAGTCATTAGCCTCCATCTGTTCTATTCTAATTTTGAAAGAACTATTTTCTTCAGTAAGCTTTTGAACCTCCTTTTCCATTTGGCTAATTCTGCTTTTGAAAGCATTCCTCCTCATTGGCTTCTTGACCCTCTTTTGCCAATTGAGTTAGCCTATTTTTCAAGGTGTTATTTTCTTCAGCATTTTTTTGGGTCTCCTTTAGCAAGGTGTTGACCTGCTTTTCATGTTTTTCTTTCATCTCTCTCATTTCTCTTCCCAGTTTTTCCTCCACTTCTCTTACTTGATTTTCAAAATTCTTTTTTGAGCTCTTCCATGGCCTGAGCCCATTGAATATTTATTTTGAATGTTTGGGATACAGAAGCCTTGACTTTTATGTCTTTCCCTGATAGTAAGCGTTGTTCTTCCTCATCCGAAAGGACTGGAGAAGATATCTGTTCACCAAAAAAGTAACCTTCATAGTCTTATTTTTTTTTTCCCTTTTTTGGGCATTTTCCCAACAAGTTACTTGACTTTTGGGTCCTTTGTCAGGAGTAGGGTATACTCTGGGAATCTGTAAGATCTCGGTTCCTCCAAGGTGGCACAATCAAGTGTGTATACTAGTCTGGAAGGAGGGAGAGATTTTTGTGCCCAGAATCTTAGCAGTTACGTCTCTACAGCCACCTGGCCTCCATTTCCACCAAGCAGACACTGCTGGGGCTGGGATTCAGTCAAGCTGTGGGGGCAGGGCTACCATTCAGTGCAAGACAAAGACCCGCTGACTCAGGGCCTCCACGCAGGGCTGAGGTAACACTCAGCTCTTCAGTGCCCCCAGGGGTTTTTACACTCCAACAATGAAGCAGTCCTTATGGGCTGCTATGCAACCTCTGTGGCCGCTGCCTGCTGCTGGAGCAATGGGAAGGACCTTCTCCCTTCCTGGCCAGCTGAAAATACCCCATCACTGAACTTTGGCACCTATGGGTTGAGGGTTCTGAGTAATAGCTGCTGCAACTGGAGATTCCGCCCCCAAGGTGTCCTCCTCCCAGAGTCGCACCATGCAGCCAAGGCTGGGCTGGGCTATGCTCACATCTGGTGCAACTGACCTTTCCCATGGGCCTTTCAGGTCACCCTGGCCTGGAAATCTCCTCCACTCTGTTGTTCTCATCTTCTGCTGCTCCAAAATTTGTTGAGAGTCCCTCTCTACAGGTGTTTTATGGGCTGTGTGGGGGCAGCCTCCATATGTGTGTCTTTCTACTCTGCCATCTTGGTTCCACCTGAGGCCTATTAATGGGAGGAGATCTTTAACTCTCATTACAGTGCTAAACTTATTTGTTTCTAACTGCTGAAGTAAAAATGTTAGTTTCCCTGCTCATTTTAGTATTCCTGGGACAAAGTCCCTATTACATCAGCCTAGTTATAGCTCTGGCTTTGCCTCTGTTGCCTAGTTTGATGGCATATTTTTTAGGTGACCCCCGGAGATAATTTTAGAACCCTAGCATTATACTGTTACAATATTAAAAAATCCTTTAAACATGTAGTAATAAATGAAAGGCACAGACTAGATGACCTGCAAGGTGCCTTCCAGCTCTAAAAGATGATGATATCTCTTACAGTTGATTTCACACACTTTTTCTGTTTTTAGCTTATATTTATATACCCCTTCACTGAATAATTACAATATTTCTACTTCATTTGACTGATTTTACAAGCCAGAGGAGCAGATAGTGCAAATATTATTACCCATGTTTTGCAGATGAGGAAACTGAGGCACAGTCAGGTAAAGTGATTTACCTAAGGTTGTATAGTTACTGTCAAGTCAGCAAGCCTTTATTAAGCATCTGCTGTATGCCAGACACTGTAATAAGCTCTGAGGATACAAAGAAGGGTGAGGAAAAAAGGACAATAAATAGTCCATGTTTTTAAGGAGATCATAACTTAATGAGGGAAGATAAAATCAAAAGAAAGATGGAAAGAGGGGAGGAAAGAGTAAGTAGGAGACAAGCCTGTTGGAGAGGAGGAATCAGAAGAACAGATTTTAATTCCTGATTCCATCAAATATCAGTAGCATGACTGAGATTAAACCATTTGACCTAAGTAAATGTTTCCCCATCTGTGAGATGGAAAAATAAATATTTCTTGTGCTTTCTGTTTCACTGAGTTGTGAGGGGTGGGCTATATACATTTATGAATTGCTGATATTACATCTTAGCTATTTCAACTTGACAAAGTTTTCTCATGGGCAGAATCTCCCTTATAAAAATAAAGGGCTTAGGATTTATGAAGGAGGAAGAACAAAACATTTATTAAGCACTTCCTTCGTGCAAAGCACTGTGCTGTTAGGGATAAAAAAAAAAAGTACAAAAGTTTCTGCTCATAAGGAGCTCACCTTCTAGTGGGAGAGACCACACATGGAAGGTTTCAGCTGCAAGTTAGATGAAAAAGTCCCATGCTCACTGGGGTACAGTCACAAAGGAGATGATAGTGCCTCTTCTTGAATGTCATTTCTGCTGTTAAAATCGTAAGTTTCTGATACTGATCCATTCGTGCCAAGAAGTGCCAAGAAGTTATTCAGTGTATTCCTGAAGACTGCAAAAAATTTAGCACCTATTGAATATCTAGAGACATGATCAAGTAGTCACAATTAGATAACTGAAGTTTGCTACTCTTTATAAGCTAACCGACAACAAATTCCTATACCTCATATCTACATCTCAAAATATCAGCCTGTCAATTGGGGAATGGCTGAAGAAGTTGTGGTAAGTGATCATGATGGAATACTACTGTGCTATAAGAAATGATGAGGTAAGTGATCTTAGAAAACATGGATAGACGCACAAAATATTGAAGAGTGAAATGAGCAGAACCAGGAGACCTTTGCATACAGTAACAGCAGTATTGTTTTTTAAGAACAAGTTTGAGTGACTGTCGTTTTGACTATTATAAGTACCCAAACTGACTACAAAGGATCCATGAAGGAAGACTTCATCTGCATCCAGAGAAAGAACTGATAAATAGAAGAATGTAGAGAATGATTTTACACACATATACATACATATATACACATATATACATATTTGTATCTAATATAGTCTTCTAGAGCAGGAGTGAGGGGAAATGAAAAAAAGGAAAAAAGTTACATGATAATTTTATTATATATTTTTAAAAAATATAAAGTTATCAATAATAGCTTTACAGTTTCATATGTAATACTTTTTTAAAAAAGTTCTGTGTTATGGAAATGCTTATTTTATTTCATAAATGAAATTTTTAAAAAATCACCTGGATATAACATTAACCCACAAAAACTTAAGATCAGCATTCTAAGTAGATTTTCCCATCCTGAATCCTCATAACCCCTAAACTACATGGAGAAAAACTTAAAAAATATAGAGACCTAGCAAAAGAAATCAAAACCATACGCAGACAGGAGGAAGAGTATTTTCCCTGTTGTCCAGGCTGCTCCTGGAGTTGTCTTAAAGAGACTTCGGTTATCCATTGAGTCTATAAAAGGTGAGATTGCACCCCAGTATTTTCATTTGGTTACATAGATCAATAGTTTTATCCATTCAAGCAATAGTCTGATGAATGTTAAACATAAAAGAATTAAGAAAGTCCAATTTATTTAAGAGCACGAATATCTGACAAGAACAAAATAAAAATAACTGACATCATGTAGCACCTTAAAAAGCTTGGCAAACTGCTGCTTTACGAACATTATCTCCCTAGGTATGACAGATATTATCCCCATTTTGCAGATGAGGAAGCAGGCTCAGGGAGAAGGGAACTTGCTTTAGGTCACATGACCAACAAGGGACTGATTTGAGAGCTAGAGAGAACACAGTATCTTGCCTCCCAGACTTGTACTCTTAAAGGCAGGTGAATTATCCTCCCTTGAAGAATCATTTTAAAGCCGACTTCCCATCTTCATGATGCTAATCTGAGAACAAAGGCGATGTGGTCTGAAATAGCAAAAGAGAAATGAATTTCTTCCTAAACTGCGTCTGTGCAGTAGAGCACGTAGAGTATGACAGACACTTCCCCTGACGGTTCCCTTTCCCTAGCAGCTGGCAGGGGCCTGGGGCTTAGACCCATAACTCTTTGCACCTGCAGAACAGGATTCAAAACTGGTAGCAGAGGAGTTGCTCTGGCAGGGGAGGGGGAAAATATTCTTAGAATGCCTGGGGTAATTCTTGAATTTTATATTAATGCTTACTCTTTAGCGGGGTTAAGCATGAAGCTCTAGGATCAAGGTTTAAAAGGTGCTCCTTAGAGACCATGCTGAAAGCCTTCAGCACCACAGGTGGAGGAAAGCGCCTCAGGCTGGGAAGCAGAGGTCCTGAGTTTGAATGAAGTTTCGGTTACCTGCATGCCATGTAATTTGCTATATGTATTTGTCACTTAACCCTGAGACTACAGTAAATATAAATGAGGGGGGATGGACTATATAAGCTATATAAGAAGGTCCCTTCTAGCTTGTTAGAGCTAAGATTGAGTTACCCTATAGCATCCATATGGTTGTGAGTGCACCCACCACCAACCAATAGATGGTCTGAGCAACCAATGTTTTTTTTTTCTCTCAGTCCATTATAGTCTTGCTAGCATACCCTCCAGCTGGCCCAGCTTTTCTGTGACTCAGCTTCGATTTTGGCCTTGGTAGAAAGATGGAAAGACAGTGCTGGTCTTTTGTTTCTTTGTTGACACTGGGGAAAACAACCTCACTTTAAGGACCCACAGCAACAATACTTTGGTTATGTCTTGATTTCACAGAGGCTTATCCAGTTGTTGGCCTTGTTTGACAACCCTAGATCTTAGAGCATTATTTTCTTTATCTGATGGTGGCTTTTTGATTAGGGATTTTCAGAAAGGTTTTCATTTCATGGATGACTTAATTGGCACCAAAGCCTATGTGCAGGGCACTATAATAGACGCTGGTGTTACAAAGATGGAAAAAAAAAACCCCCATCATTTTCCCTACCCTCAAGGAGCTTATAGTCTAGTGGTAGATAAGAGACATTTCACAGATAATTGTATAAAGCAAGTTAGACAATGTTAAATACATTGGAGAGGTCAAAGAGAGAAAGATAAGACTTTCACAAAAAGAGAAGTCACTTCCAGCTGTGAGTTTACAATGGTTTCTTGGAGGAAGCAACTGAGTTAAATTTTGAACTCTTTACCCAGCTTCCATGCACTTAAAAGTAAATAACATCCATAACCCAACACTAAAACCACTTGAATGAGTGGAAGGGCTGGCTCTATTTTGTATGAGAATCCAGGAAAGTGGCTTCTAGTGAGTTGAATCGGTAAATTAAATTTATTCCAGTAACAATAATACAGTGACACCTGCCCTTCACTATTCCCTAATGATCCAATATACCACAGAGGAGCTAGGACAGAAGAAAAAAGGTTCTTTCAATAGCCAGAAAAAGATAAATCAATTACTTATTAACCTCCTAAACGGCCCCTTTACCTACTTCGTTGACTCTGTTGCCAAAATAATACTCCCAATATATAACTTTGATTTTAAAAAACATTTTTTTGGTGCTTTTTTATGCATCACTGTCACTTCAAATATCCTTTCCCTCCAATAGAAATCCTCCTTCTATCAGAGAATTATAGGCAAACAAACAAGCAGCAATACCATATCTAAGAAAGTATGCCTCATCCCAAATCTTTAGGGGCCTGACCAACCCCTTTATATGGTGAGGAAGGAGAGGGTCATTTTATCATCACTTCTCTGAAATTGACTTAACTGTTGCATTGGTCTGAATGTTGATACATTTACCTGTTGTTTTCTTTTATATTATTGTGACCCTTGTGTATGTGGTTCCTTACTTTGGCTTATTATAGCAATTTAAAAAACCTCTGAATTTCCCATGTCTTTTTTTTATGGCGCAATAATATTCTGTTACATCCATATAGTACAATTTGTTCTGCCTTTCACCAGTCTATGGGTTCCCACTTTGTTGCCAAGTTTTTGCTGTCAAAAAAATAGCTGCTCTCAAAATGTTTTGGTGTTTATGAGATCTTTCTGCCTTTGATTCCATTGGGACATATGCCTTGTAATGGTATTTCTGCATTAGAGGATATGAACAATTTAGTCACTTTTCTAGTATATTTCCAAATTGTTGCCCAAAACAGTTGGCCCACTTCACAGTTGCACCAACAGTGTATTTTTGCCTCTCCCTCCACATTCTTCCATTGTTTAAAAAAAAATTCTTTTGCCTGTTTGTAAAGTAAGTGGCAAAACCTTAGAACTGTTTTAATCTCCATTTTTCTTATTAATTGCTTGGAGCATTTTCTAAAAAATGTGGTTTGTAGTTTGCTCTTCTTTTGAAAATTATTCCTTTCCTTTAGCCATTTATCTGTTGGGAAATAGCTTTTGATTTTAAATATTTGTATCAATTCCTTATATATTTTGGCTATCAGACTTTTGTCAAAGATATTTAATGTTATATTTTTCCCTATTTATCAATTTCTCTTCTTATTCTAGTTAAATTGATTTTGTTCATGTAAAAGCTTTTAAGTTTTATATAATAAAAATGATCTATTCTGTCTCTTGATTTTTGCTCCATCACTTGTTTGGTTGTGACTTTTTTTTCCAAAACCATAGCTATGAAAGTTAACTCCTTCCATTTTCTAACAAAATTTTTTAAAAAGTGTTTTGATCTGTACATGTCCTCATTTACCATTTTCATGATAATTCTTCTGCCCAATAACCTTTGTTGGTTCTCCCATTGTCTATAAGGAAGAAAATCCAAACCCCACTGTCACAATAAAAAGTGTCAAATTTAGTTGCTTTTTCTGCAGTACCACAGACTTCACAAAGTTTCTGCTCTGAAATTAATGTACCTACTTATATATAATCCTCTCAGGATCCTTGCTCCAAGACTAGTCACTTGTACTTTATACATAATTTTAACTATGATGTAACACTGATAAAGTCATAGATCCTTGAAATACTGGAATATCTAACAAATATAGAATCCCATAATATATTAGAAAAGGGAAGAAAGAAATGCTAAATTCAGGCAAATCTGTAGCAATAAGAAGTGACCATCAGGAAAGATAAACTATACTATAAATATATATATATATATCTCATTATGTGTCTATGCAGATTATATATATATGTGTATATATATATATATATATATATATATATATCTGAAGGTAAGTATAAAGATAAAGAAGTATAAAAATTTTAAAAAAGCTATAGCAGTCTATTTACATTTAGTGTAGTGACAAGTAGTCTCCAGGGCCATCACTATTTTGCAATATAGTTGCATGCTTGATAGGAAAGGTTGATAGCATAGTTGATGCTTGATCAGGAAAAGGCTCACGAAGGGTGTAAAGTATGTATTACATTTCAAAACTATTTCTATGCCAAAATGATTAAAAATAAAAGAAAAAGTTTCGGTATTTCAGGGAGTGAGCTTCAGATATCTGAAAAATTCACTTCAGGAAGGGAATACTTTATTTCTTTAAAAAATTTTTTTAACATTCATTTTTAAATTTTGAGTTCCAGTTTCTTTCCCTCTCTCCCCTATCCATTGAGAAGGTAAGCAGTATAATACCCATTACATATGTGATCATGTAAAACATGTTTCTATATTAGCCATGTTTAAAAACAAAACAAGAAAAATAAAGGAAGTGCAAAAAAATATGTTTCGTCATCAATTTTCTCTCTGTAGGTAGATAACATTTTCATGGATCGTTATATTGTTCAGAGAATCTAAGTCTTTCATAGTTGATCATTGTTATAACATTGTTACAGCGTACTTTATTCTCCTGGTTCTGCACATTTCAGTTCGCATCAGTTCATGTAAATATTTCCAAGTTTTTCTAACCCCACACCTCTTGTCATTTCTTATAGAACAATAGTGCAATACCTTGTTTTTTTATATTGAGTAAATGAGACAAATTTTTTTTTAAAAGATCTTATACTTCTTTAGAGACTGAAGATTATGAAATTATTACTACCACAGGAAACCCCCTCACCTGGAGGCAATTTCCTCATCTTAAAAGCTTTTGACTTCCTTTAAGTCTCAACTAAAATCCCACCTTTCGTGGTCCTGCTTAGTGTTAATGTAGTCTCTCTGAGATTATCTCCATTTTATTCTTTGTGTATCTTTTTTTTTTTTTTTTTGCCTATAGTTGTTGGCATTTAGTCTTTTCCATTAGCACCTTGAGGTCAGGGAGTGTTTTTGCCTTTCTTTGTAAACCCAGTACTTAACATATGGCCTGGTACCATAGTAAGGGCTTAATAAATGATTGTTTATTTGACTTTCTTTTAGACTGGTTGATAGTGTAATTTCCTAGTTATTCTGGGAGGACCCAAACGCTTGATTTAGGTGGCTGACAGCACAGTGCTTTTTTAAAAGAGTGTGATACCACTCATCTCCATTGAGATGCAATTTTTAGCTTTGCTAACCCTGGTTGATGAAGGCTATAATAGAAACAGTCTGTTTAGGGAAATACTTCAGTGCTTTGATAGAACTGTGAGCTTATCACTGGAATGACTAACCTCAAACATCCTGATTTCTGTCCTTCCATGCCTTTGTATAAAGTCTTCCTGAGAGCTACTTAAAAAATAAATCCCATTATGTCCGTCCTTCTCCAGATGAGCCTTCCTAACTTTAGGCTGGTCCTCAGGAGATAGACATACCATCTGTTTGCCTGTCTTGTATATGGAATTTCCAGTTCTGTCAGGACTGGACCAACCAGAGTTTCTGCTCTGCTAATATAGCCTCCAAAAACCTTTTTGAAGTAATGAAGCATCAGAATGGGACTTCAGTGGAGGTTTAGGGAAGAAACATTTTCTGGCATTTCGCCCCCATGCCCTCTCCATGTAGCCTTCTAGGTTTGGGGTCACAGAAGAGAGAATCTACCTGACTTTCATCTGAATACTTTATTGAGCCTGTAGGCTAAGTATTGAACTATGACTAAATGCTATAAGGGATTGAACCTTGTTGAAAATACATGGATTGAGTCCTACTTGTTCTCTGGATACAGAGCCTTGATAGTCCTTTAGTCTTATCCCTTGCCCCTGACCCATGAAAGCAGCAGGCTGCCATGTTTCCCTTTGTCTGGTGGCACTGAAGGGTTGATATCTTCTTCTTTCTGTAGTTACAGGACATTGCTAAATTTGGAGTTTCCTTATGTTTTGTGTGGACAAAAACATGTCCGTGCTGTCTTCCCCAGTAGCATGTAAGTTCCTTCTAATAAGTAAGGGTTATCTAATTCTTTGTACTTGTGTCCCCATGTTCTAACACAGTGCCTGGTACATAATAGGTACTTAATAAGTGCTTGATAGACTGAGTCAGTAAGATCTAGTTTAAAATCTTGCCTCTGACATGTATTATTTGCATGACCTGAGGCAAGTCATTTAACTTCTCCCAGATTATTTCCTCATCTGAAAAATGGAGATAATCATGCTATGAGTACCTACTTCACTGAATTGTCAGTTAGCAGTCCTTTATTAAATGTTTGCTATGGGGCAGGTACTGTACTAAGTACTCATCAAAGACAAAAATAACTTCTAGGCTTCACAGTGTATTGAGGGAGGCAACCTGAAAACAGCTCAGTCAAAACAAGACAAATTGGGGGTAATCTTAGAGGCAAAGTAAGAAGGATTGGGAAAGGCTTCTTGAAAGAGCTGAGACTTGAAGGAAATCTTGGAAGTGAGAAGATGAGGAAGGTGAGTGTTCCAAGCATGGGAGAAAGTCAGTGAAAACACTCCTGAAAATGTTATCTGGGAGGAACAGCAAGGCTCAATTGACAAAAATTATGAAAATCACTTGTTAACTTTACAACTTTACAAGGCTATATAAATGTGCTACTTGCTAGCATCCTCAGTTATCATCATCATCATCATCACCGCCCCCCCCCCCCCAATCTTCTTTTCCCACCATCTACCACCTTGTCCTCCATGACCACTCTGACCTCTTTCTATCTCCTCACAAAGGCCATAGAGGGTTTCTTTGCCTCTCTACCTAACATTTAGTTTGGAGAGCAAATATAGTTCTTCTAGCATGGATGTGTTAATTTTCAGGAATCTACATTTGTAAAACATAAAGTTGATTGTTTAGCCAGGAGAATGTGTTGAATTTAAGCTGTACTTCTTAAATGTAAACATTTTCACCCATATTGAATATTATTAACTAGCCCAAGGGGGTAAGAAGTAATTAAGCATTTGAACAGGTTGCTTTAGTCAATGACGATAAATAACCTCAAATATTTAACGTGACTTTTTTGAGTCTAAAATGCACAGCTATTTTGGCAGACAATAGCTAATGAGCTGGGTTGTTTGTCTTTTGTTTTGATTGTGTACATTTAGTTTACAGTTTTTAATGAAAGAGTTTACTGTCTGTCACCAGAGCTAACTAAATGAAAGCTATTTGCATAAACCAGGGCAGCAATCTGAACTCAGAGCAAAGAGGAGAATTTCATAATTTGGGGAAAATTATATTATTCTGTGATTGGCCCTAGACTTCCACCTCATTACTCAGTTTTTCATTATGTCTGATTCTTGGTCAGGAGTCTAGACAAAGGCAAGGCATGGGATGGTAGGTGGACCAAGCCCCGACTGAACACTTCTGCCTGATTAAAATGACGATTCCATCATGCAAGATTTCTTGGAAGGGAGGAACACAACTCTTTCTGAGATCCACTTCAGAAAGTTTGCAGGGCCTGTCGGTCTGCCTTTCACAGAACAGAACAGATTAAAAAGACTGTCTGGAGACACATCTCTCCTCTGAAGACAGTTCCTCGATAAAGGTTTTGTTAAGTCAGTAGACAATGGTTACCTCTTTGACCTTCCCGAAGCCATTAGAGAAGGAAAGTTGGGCTTCCCATTTTCCCGTGGGAATTGGGGAGAAATCTCGGTATAGCTGTGCCATCTTGCGCAGACACCCAGCAGGATTGCTTGGTGCCACAAGTTTCCGCCATCAGAATTTTTTCAGGTGTGTCATATGTATTTAGTACATCATTTGATAATGTGGGAAAAGGAAATATTAAAGCAGCAAGGGACTAAAGGAGAATGAAGATGAATGTTAGCGTTCCCCTGGGGTTCATGGGTGAAGGAATTAACACAGCTTGGCACTCTACCCTAGCTGTGTTTGTTTCCATGGCAACAGCTACGTACATGTTTCAGACTATCTACAGTGACACACTTGCAGAAATAGTAGCTTGCAGGTTTCTGATATCGCATCAGTGGACAGGCAGCACGCACTATATTAAGTAAGTGTAAAAGAATTTAAAATACAGCCCTGGATTCAGATGTATGCGAGTTCGGCTGAGCAATGTACCAAGTGTTGCTGCATCCCTCCTCCCAGCTGTAGAATCATCTGGGCAAAGTTGGAAGTTGCAGAATACCGTGCAAAACAATTGCCCTTGCTTGGGAAAATAGCATCAAATGTAGCCAATGTGTGTGAGTTGCAAAGGTAAGGAAATGATCTTTCCAGATGAGATCTTTGAAGAATTTTGTGGCTGGGGTTTGCAGTGGGAGCGGAGGGGAGGGAGGAGGTGGCGGCGCGCCATGGGGAGAGTTGGCTGGTACTGGTGGGGTGGGGGGAGTCAGGTCTGGTAGGCTTGGTATGAAATAGCTGAGCCTTACAGCAAATCTAATTTGCGGCTGAATCTTTTAACTGCCGCAGAGTTTAGAGGAACTAATGGCATTTAAAAAAATAAAAGGAATTGTTCTCAATCTTAAAAAAAAAGATAAAGGCAAAACCCCAAACACCAGGATGAGGTGGGGAGCTGGGAGGTTTGTTTTGCGGTGTAATTAATGGCAAATTGAGATTCCATTGTCTTTTCTGAGCGCTTATGTAAATCTCTCTCCCTTCTGTCTGCGAGATGACCCTGGTTTGTCTTTGACATTAGTACTTTTTTTGTGGCATCTGTTTATATTGTTGTGCCATAGCACAGACTGATCTTCCCTTAGTGTTGTTTAGAGGGCACCCGAGTAGATAAGACTTTGCAAGTGTATGACTTTGCAGTCCAATCGCGCAATAATTTGGAGAAAGAAATGTACAAAAGAGTATTTATTTAAGAGCTTGCCAGCCCTCCGCATTTGAATGGCAGCCTAGGTATTAGGTTAATGGGTTTCAACTTCTGCATTGTGATTGTGAGGGCTTTCAAGGCAGTAGTAGTTCAATTTATATTGAGTTTCTGTGTCACAATATTTCTGTTTATGTCCATTATCCCATTTAAGAAATGCATTTACCTTATAGTTTTATTATTCATGTATCAGCTGAGGTAAATAGGATGGTAATTTAAGCTAATCTATTCATCTGAGGAGGATTATCTGCTCAGAAGTGGACTTCTGTGAAAAGTGGCATGCCACACGTACCTCTTTCCATGTCTAGGAGACATTTATGTCTGGGAGACTTTTATGAAAAGGTGCTATTTCCCAGCACCTACAACCCAGCATGTTCCTCTGTCTGGCAGTGGTTGGGTTAGAAAGGGAAGAATTCAGTTTCTCCCCTTGTAAAATGAAGGGAATGGATGAGATAAATCTCTGTGATCCTTTGCCTCTCTGCATGGTGTGAGATACTATGATTGGTGATCAGGCTCAGGGGTGATTTGAATGTCCCCTGGGTTCGAAGGCTTTGAAGGGTTGATCCAGTTGAAGGGTCATTTGACCAACTGAATCATGGGTTTCCTAGCTTTGCCAGTGGGGGTGTAGCTCACCTTGTCTAAATAAGGTGAGCCAAAATTAGACTCTCCTGGAGCCTCCCACTTACGCTGATCTGCAGTCTGGGCAATACTGGTAGAAATGGCAAAGCTTATGTCTTTCTCAAAGGGGAAAATGGAAGAACAATTCAAGTTCTAAAGCAAGCTTCTTTCTTCTTGAATACAACACCTTCCCCCTACCCCATATCCTTACCTGCCCCCTACCCCAATCCCCCACCCCCACCAACCCTGCACTAGCTCTCAGGAAAGGGAGGGCATCCTTCAAAAAAAGACATCCTTCAAAGAACTTGGTCTTGGTCCCCCGTGCCCTCTCTTTGCCTGTTGTGTAGTTTACACATCCCTTTGAGCTACTTGGCCCTGTAACAGCTGCTCCACAGCAATACATGCTTTGCCCTGGAGGCAGTTTATTGGTGGGTAGAAAGCACTACATATGTACTGCACATCATTGGTTAGTTGGAGTTTGCATAATGTTGGTTCTTGCATCTGAAGCGCCATGGGCGGGCAAAGCCATTAACCTTGAGTTCTGAAATAGGAAATCAGCCATGGTGAAATTAACCATTTTGAGTGACAAATTCTACTCCTGTCAGAGTAAGATGGATAGTTTAAATGACTTTAGACTTGTGTATATAATTTAATATTTTCATGATCTAGAGTTGTAGAAACCTTAGAGTGTGTGAAAATACACACACATGTATGTAATATATATGCATACATGTGAAGATGTGTCTTTCATTGGTCTGTCTTCATACAGACAAGGGGTCTGTCTTACATTCAATGAAAGAGTTAAATATGTAGTTTTTCCCCTTATTTTTTAAGTCTGAACAAAGTTAAAACTCTATGTACATATATTGATGTGAGTGCATATATGTATATATATTTCCTTTATTATAAATTTTGTATATGTACATAGGTAAATATATTCCTTGCCTTATTTTTAAACTCTTATATTGCACGAAAGAGTTAAATTTCTTTGTGAGTCTGTACGGTCTTTGCCTTATTTTTAAACTCATTGCACAAAAGAGTTAAATTCTTCTGTATGTGCATATGTGTATGTGTGATACACACACATATATAGTCTTTGATTATTATTTTATTTTTTAGCTCTTTAATAGCATAGAAACCCTACTCATGGATTCCAAAAGTCAATTCAGATACCTGATGTGATTTGGTTGCCTAATATCTAAGGTATTTGTAAAAAAAAAAAAAACAAGAAACAAAAACAAAAAACCTACAGTTCCCTTGAATGATTAGATATATATTCAGAAAAAAAATAAGCTTGAGGGGTTTCTGAACAGCAGCAGCATGGGACAAAATAAGAGCTAACTGCTATTTGACTGATCCTTTTACTAAATCTGAAATTGTAACAAAGCAACCTTCTTAGAACCTCTTAAAATCTAGTGAGAATAGTACCAACAGTAGAAGAATTGACATTTAGCTACCCCTGTTGTGTGTAACTTACATTTATGTAATGTTCTCATCTGATCTTCCAAATAACCCGGGGAGACAAGGTAGTATAAGCATTATTATCCCTATTTTACAGATCAAGAGACTGAGGCTCAAAAAGGGGTTAAGCAACTAGCCCAAAGGTACCACTATCCTCTCATAGGATTTTCTTAGCAATCTTGGTAGGCAGGGTAGAACAACCATTATTATCTCCATGTTATAGGTCAGGAGACTAAATGACTAGCCCAGTGTTATCTAGCTTCAGATTTTTTGACTCCTAAATCCATCAGTCCTTCTCTCTTTTCTGTACACCATCCAGCCAAAGTCCAATCAATAGTCCAGTCAAACATTTATGCCCTTTGTCTTAGCATCAAAACAAATGCTCTTGGATGCTGAGATGCTTAAGATTGCAAATACAATGTTAGGTGTGCCTATGAATTCAGTTAATCATTTGGATATTTCCAGATTTCCCATCATTTGGCAACATGTCCATCATAAGCTTTTGAAACTGCAAGGTACCTGAGAGATCATCTAGTTGAAATATCTTTCCCAACATCTCTTACTTTCTCATCATTTTATAGGTGAGGTAGTTTGTATAGTATAGGAGAAAGATTTGGAATTAGGAGGACCTTGGTTTAGATTCTGACTTTGCCACTTAATACCCATCTGACCTTGGGCAAGTCACTTTAACTCTCTTACCCTCGGTTTCTTCATATGAAAAACAAAGAAGTTAGATTAGAATTGTAAAGTCCTTTCTGAGACTGACACAGTGACCTTAAGAACCTTTTCCAAGGTTATGTAATTTGAATGTGACTGCCAGAACTCAAAACCAGTTCTCCTTTTGAATGACTGATGGAATTGTTTATATACCTCCTAGTCATGCTAGAGTTGTATAACTGCCCCCTGCCCTCAAGAGTGTTTTTCCACTGGTCCTTCCACTATAGTCTGTCTATATTCTATTTATTACATCTTTGAGAGACTTATATGTTATTCATTTATCCAGATTGACTGGGAAGTGAATGCTTTGTGTAAATCATTCACCGTCAAATAATCCAGTGAGACTCATGCTTATTGCTGGTATCAGTGGCACATAATTAAAACCCAAAGTGGACCTACCCTGGGGAGCACCAGGAGCAGTACTGACAATTTATTAACAACCCTATCACCAAAAACACTGAAGCTGCTCACCATTGTCAAGTACCAACTCTTAATGACAGTGGGGGGAGGGGAGTGGGGGGGAGAGCACACATTCTTTGCTGAGGAGTGCCAGGGTAAGCTGTGAATTAGCTGCCTGCATCAAGATGTCAATAAGATCTCTTCGGTTTCAGAAACTCTAGACCCCCAGCCTTGCAGCACAAAACAAGGAGAATGTGACACTCAGCTTGACCTGATTTATATTCTGAGTAAAATTCTGCCCTTGCTTCTACTCAGTAAACTTTTATGAAATGCCTACTATGTGCCAGGGCTCTGTGCTCAACTCTGGGGATATAGAGAAAGGCAAAAGATAGCCCCTCCCGTGGAGGAGGTCACAATCTAAAAGTCAGGACCTTTTTTTGTAACTTGAGAGAACCTGGATCTAAATCTCTATTTGGCCACTTAGTACCTCTGTGACCTTGATAAAGTGCAAGGTCACCTAACTCATTCAGTAGTATCCTCACCCACAAAATGGTGGGGGCAGTTGGACTTTTTTTGTTGTTATTTAGTTGTGTCCGATTCTTCATGACCCCATGGATCATAGCATTCCAGGCCCTTCTATCCTCCACTATCTCCCAAAGTCTGTCCAATTCATGTTCATTGTTGCTGTGACACTATCTATCCATCTTCTGCTCTCTGCTTTTGCTTTCTTCTCATTATGTGGCTGAAATATTAAAGTTTTGACTTCAGTATGTGAGCTTCTAGTAAATAAGCCTAAATTAATTTCTCTGAGTATTGACTGATTTGATCCTTGTCCAAGGGCCTCTCACCAGTCTTCTCTAGCATCAGAAGATCTGCTATAAGGTGACTTCCTACTATAAATCTATTATCTTAAGCTGAAATGAATAGTGAAATATAATAATATTAACTGACATTTATTTATATAGCATTTTGTGGTTTGAAGGTGATTTTGCAACTATCTCATTTGATCCTAATCACAGCTTTTTATGGTTTGTAATGCAAGTGGAATTATCCCCATTTTAAAGATGAGGAACTTGAGGGGAAGTAGCTTGCATAAGGTCACTAAGCTAGATAAAGAGGCAGGGTTGCAAATATTATCTTCCCCATTTTACAGATGAGGAAACTGAAGTTTAGACACATGAAATAGTCTAAGGTCACACAGCTCCTAAGTGGTGGAGTAAAAACTGGAACAGAACTGGCTGTGTCCTTTTCATGATCTGATGCTGCCTCTCAATAATTTAACTTTTTTCCAAGTCTCTCTTGATTTTAAGTTCTAGATTTTTCCCACTATGTTTCATTTTTGTTTTTGTTTGCAGCCATATCTGATGCTTCATGACCTCATTTGGGATTTTCTTGGCAGGGATACTGGAGTGGTTTGCCATTTCTCCAGCTCATTGTGCAGATGAGAAACTGAGGCAAACAGGATGAAATGACTTGCCCAGGGTCACATAGCTAGGAAATGTCTGAGGCCAGATTTGAACTCATGAAAATGAGTCTTATTCACTTCAGGCCTGGAAGTCTATCCACATTGCCACCTAGTACCCCTTTAGCACTATACCACATTGCTAAAAGGTGTGTGTGTGTGTGTGTGTGTGTGTGTGTGTGTGTGTGTGTGTTATAAAACTGGAGATAGCCACAAGGTAGTGTAAAGGTAGTGACTCCAAACCCCTGGGTTTGCAGACTACCTGGAGTTGGTTGAATGCAGACCCTCTTATGTACTACCAATGTAACCGTGAGCAGATTTTCTTGGCCTCATTTTCCTCATCTGTAAAATGATGAGCTTGGATTAGCCATTTGTAATGCTCTACATTCTGTGTTCCTTAGGCTCTGAGCTTGTCAAAGGGATTTTTTGTTATTGGTATTTGTTTCTTAAAGACAAACACATGTATTTCTCTGTAAATTCATGTATTCTCTTACCCAGGATTAGGTTATTAGGGAAATAAAACGCAATTTAGGTTTTAGAGTTGGAAGGCTGATTAATTTATCTGCCAGGTACATATGGAAATAAATTAGTAAATGGTCCACTTGGGACTGAAAGACTGCTGAGATGATGAATTGATCCCCTCTTATGTATCTGTTTCGCTAGAGACTGAGTTGTGTTCACTCCTGTTTGCTGAGAGGTAGCTGGGTATACTCTATAGTATTTTAAAGCTTACAGAGCACGTTGTAACTACTATTTTACTTGATCCTCTTTTTTTTTTGAAGTAGTCAAGGTTAAGTGACTTGCCCAGGGTCACATAGCTAGTAAGTGTCTGAGCTGCATTTTCATTTGATCCTCTTCCTCTGGGAGGAAGGTAAAATTATTAACCCCATGTAACAGATGAAAAAACTGAGGCTTAAATGGTTAAATGCCTTCAGAGGTTAAGTGACTTGCCCAGGGTCACACAAAAAGTGTGTGAGGCAGAATTTGAAGTTTGGTCTTCTTGATTCCAGGTCCAGTGATCTAGGCACTGTACCACTTAAGCTTTCATGTAGAATTCAGATGTATACCTCAGACTATACAAATATTCTTAAAAGGCTCATAGATAGGTAGCAAGTTGCAGAGCCAAAATTTGTACCTAGGTCCTCTGACTCAAAATTCAGCATTCTTCCCATGGCACCATCTTGAGAACATTGCAAGAAGACATCGTAGGACAAACACAGGGCTTTGACAGAAGATTAAGGTTCAGATGTCATCTCTGCCACTTAGCCTTCTGTGTGATTTATGGCAAGTCACTCTTAGTGTTTCAGGAAATTCTCAAAAGCTATAAATTATGCTGACAATACAGATTCCAAACAGTGGAGGGAATTTCCACACTGAAAGTGTCCAATGCTGATGAAATCTTCAGTCTGGACAAAAAGAGAAAAGTGTATTTAAAAGCTTTAAAAGTGCTTTCCTTACACTACCACCTGGTAATGTAAAGGAAATAAATATTATCATGATCCTTTTGAGGATGAGGAAAATAGGTTCAGAGTGGTTGACTTACAAAGGGCTAACCAGTTCATAAGGAACAGAGTTAATCATTTAAATTCAGGTCTCCTGATTCCAAGTTCAGCTCTCTTTTTACAGCAGGGTGTGCTTTCTTTTGATAATTTAACTTTTTTAAATGATCATTCAGGGTCATTACTACAAATATCAATGATACAGTTGGGTCTGTTGAGAGGTGAATTACTCATTTGTCCCAACTTGGAACAACCCTAGACCGCTGTGATTTTCTAGATCTTCTGTCTGCTTCATACTTACTTTCTATCTCTTCTTTTAGCAAACTTAGCAATTTCTTGTTGTTATGGTACCTGCATCTAAGAGTCCCCTCTCTTTTTAAATTTCCTGAATCTAACCTGGTTTGAGCTGAGAAATCAGATATCTGGGCTTGATAGAACTATGTGCAAAAGAAAAGTCAGAAGTCTCCAAGTAGGAGCCTTGATGTTTCTTCACTGGACTGTGTGGTACCTTTTTCTGCTGCTCAAAAGCTTTTTAAAAATCACTTCCCACATTGTGGCTATGTTCTAAGACGGCTGAGATTGTCAGAATAAATGGTTGTTGAATGAATGAATGAAAGGATAAGTGGCTTCCTTTCTATGTTAAACACATAATTATGTGTAGTGCTACACAAAAAGTGCAAGACATGTTATTATTGATTTAATACATAAGGAAAATGAAACAAGGAAGGACTGAATCATTGTAAATTGGGATTAAAGATGTGAAACCTTTGAACCCCAAACTGTTTTCAAATGCAGATGATCTATTAGTTATAAATTCCTAACTTGAGTGGAATGTACATAGAGAATGTATAAAGAAGGAATGTGGCAGGTTCTGTATTCTTATTCTGTATTTCTGGAAGTCATTGAATATTTGAAGCATCCACACCGACACTTAGGAAAATGATCCTCCTTCCTTTTCATTAAAGGCTCTGTGTCCATTGTCCTTCTTTGAAGGCCAGAAACCTTCCACTGAAAATTGTAATGCAAACTGATACACCAGCTTTTGTTTTGCAAAATTCCTTGAGATCACTGTGGTCTAGTAACTTGTAGTTCCATTTACTGAAGTGATTTACTGAAGTTGTCCTTGAACATAGAGCCATCTTCTTTTCAAGGAGGTGGAGCAGATTCGTTTTCTTTTTATACTTCTTCAGTATTTCAAAAAAAATCTATGTTTTCGTGTGTGTGTGTGTGTGTGTGTGTGTGAGAGAGAGAGAGAGAGAGAGAGAGAGAGAGAGAGAGAGTAATTTCTAAGATCTGAGCTCTTTATTGCCATAGTATGTGGTTCCATCAGATTCTGTGCCCCATCCCCATATCTTATCACTTGGGGATCAGATGTTCAGTGAGGAACCTTTCAGTAGTTAACTAGTCTGGTCTTCAGAGGACCTCTAACCTGCTTTAGGCCAGTGCTTTTGCAGTGGAGGGCCCCTTCCTCTAGTTAATGATTGGTTTTGTGGTCAGTTTGCCAGGTTACATCCCCCTTAATCCCCCAGTGCTAATCCACTTGGTTGAGCTTTCCAGAATTTTATGAGTTGGATTGGCAGACAAGGGGGTTTTCTGTGGGAAGTATAATGAATTCCATCACTAAAGATGGTACGGGACAATCCTTTGAAAGCTATAGGCTTTCAGGGAAGATTGATCTCTGGGGACCCCTAAGGAAGACAAGATAAGTACCAGCAGACAAAGGGGAACAGATGGAAGGGGAATGACTCGGAGCTGAAATACCCCCAAAGTGGGAGATTTCCATAAGGGTTGGGGGAAGGAGGAAACAGGTTAATGGACTAGTGTGATTCCATGTTTGCAGATTATCTAACCTGAAGGAGCATGGGCCCTGAATGAGGGCTCTAGTGTGCTTGTGGGCAGAGTTTAATGGTATAGGTCACTATGAGGATCAAGCTAGCTAAGCCAGTTTCAGGGTACATGATGTTCAAATTACTGTGTGTCTCTAGGGGCCTTGACTACAGGAAGAAGCAGAGGCTAAACTTAGGAAATTGGGGGGTGGGGGTGGGGAAGTTGTCCTAGTGACTTGTCATTCACTACTGTGTGTATGTGTGTATATGTGTGTGTGTGTATGTATATTTTTTTCCACAGCAGTGAAGTATAGTTCTCACCACTCTCAAAGAAGTGTCAATGAAATTTTTAGTCAATAAAAGGCAAAGAGGACAAATAATGAGATATGCTTTGTTTTAGCCACTGATGTGCGCTTATCTTAAGGACAAAGTCCTGAAATCATTAACAATAATAATAGCATTTGTATAGTGCTTTCAAGATTTACAGAGCACTTTATACATGTTATTTCATCAGATGCTTATAATCCTGAGGGGTAGGTGCTATTATATACTCTCCTTTCCTTCCCTCTTTTACAGAGGAGAAAGCCGAAGCTGAGAGAAGTTGACTTGCCCAGGGTTAGTAAGTCAGTAAACATGTATTAAGCACCTTCTATGTGTCCTGAGTTATAAACTGTTCCTGCAGGTCTGTAGCTTTCTCAGAATTGGATACAGTCCCCTGCTTTCCAGGAGCTCACATTGAATGTGGGAGATAACATGCCAAAAGTATGTACCAACAAGCTGTATGTAGAATAAATCATCTGAGATATGATAAATTATCTGAGCTAGAATTAGAATTCTGATTTTCTCAGTGTTACCACTATCCCACTATCACCTAGCTGCTTCTTGGAACAACTGGGAGTTATTATAGTCTGCATGCTATGAACAGTGAAATTTGTTAGAAGAGGTGAGTCAGACTGGAGCACAGCTGACCTGTTAGTTGTATACTTTTTGAGCTTCTGGCAGCCCCCTGGCCTTCCTTCTCGACCTGGAATAATAACATATGTTTGTAGGGATAGTTCCAAAGTGCTTTTCTGTCTTTCCTTGCTAAAACTAAGCAATAATCCTCTGAAGGTGGTGGGATGAGTATCATTCTCCCCGTTTAATAAATTTTTAAAGAGCTTAAAGGGAGATGAAGGGACTATCCCAAGGTCACAAAGCTAGTAAGTGAGACTTGAAACTGGAGCCTGTGTTATCTACCACCAAGGCCATAGTGTCTTTCTGTTATTCTAAATCTTTTGTGACTTCTTCATCTTTCAGCATTCACAGTCTCACATCTTCTCTGAAGCCTTGCCTGATCACTTCAGGAACCTCTTTCTCTCTTTTGAATTCATTTTATATCTGTAGCATTCCTTGGACTAGGGTGGGGAACCTACAGCCTAAAGGCCCGACGTGGCCTTCTAGGTCCTTGAGTACAGCCTTTTGACTGAGTCCAAGTTTTACAGAACAAATCCTTTTATTAAGGGGATTTGCTCCATGAAGTTTGGATTCAGGCAGAGGGCCACACTTGAGGACCTAGAGGGTCACATGTGGCCTTGAAGCAGCGGGTACCCCACTCCTGTCTCAGACATTCAACCATAGCCTCTAGGGTTTAGTTAAATTTCCATGGGCTGTTATTGTTCAGTCATGTCTGACTCTAAGTGACCACATTTGGGGTTTTTTTGGTAAAGATACTGGAGTGGTTTGCATTTCCTTCTCTAGCTCATTTTACTAGATGAGGAAACTGAGGCAAAGAGAGTTAAATGACTTGCCCAGGGTCACACAGCTAATGAGTATCTGAGACCAGATTTGAACTCAGGAAAAGTCTTCCTGTCTCTAGGCCCAGGACTCAGTCCACTGCACCACCTAATTGCTTTCCCATGGCAGTAGAGTACAGCGAATAGACAGCTAGCCTCATAGTCTGGGAGATCTGGGTTGTCATTGTTACACTAAGAATGTCTGTCCCCTCAGGCACCTCTCTAGAATGGAAAATTGCAGAGCAGGTGCATATCTGCATTGGTTAGAGAGATTCCTCCCTGGGTGTTCCCTATACCAGTGATGTCAAAACTCAAATAGAAACAGATCCCTGAAACTACAAATTGACATTATCTATGTTGTATTATAGTTTGTTTTGTCAGCTATTTCCCAATAACATTTTAATTTATTTTATTAAAAGATTACCAAAAAAGCTGAAAATGTTCCTGTCCTTGAAGTCCTTATATTAGTAAACTAGGGAAAAGACTGACTTTGAGGAATGGTGGCCTGGTAGGGGTACCTTGAAAGGAGAGTGGGACTCTAAGGGTTGACGTACACCATGCAGGAACAAAAACCCACTTGATTTGGTTATGGTTTTTCAACTCTATTCAATAAACATCAGTAAATGGCTTTTATATGCTAAGTATTTTTAATCTCCAAAACTGGAGAGGTAGAGGGAGAGAAGGGTAAGTGCCCTGAAAGGAAAAAGTTAGAGACAGAAAGTTGTAGATCAACTAACCAGAAAAGGAGGGAGAGGAGTGAAAACATGGTGAGAGGTTTTCTGATAAAGAGGTAAATCAAGTTCCTTTCCTTTTCTGAGACTCAGTTTATTCAAATGTAAAATGAGGCCTTTGACCTAGATGACCCTTCTGGCTATACCCCTGTGATCCTGAGGCATTTAAGGTCTTTCATCTTCACTTTCTGGGACAAAATTGTGGTTGTGAGGAAAGCCCTGTAGAAAAATCATGAGCTTGCCACTTCTCTGCTGCCATGATTCTTGGATGCCAAATTGGAAACATGTGAGTACAAATAACTACTCGAAAGATAGGCCTAATAAAAATCAAGTTTACTTGCAAATGTTGTTCAGCACACAGTTGGTTTGGCAAAAATGATAATGTCAGCCAGAACAGCCAGGGAACCCAGTGGATGGCGCTGTCATTTCCCCATGTCCCTGGCTCCTTCTAATCAGTGTTCTAAACAGAATGCATGGAGCGTCAAACGGAATCTCAGCAGATGAATGAATAGAATGCGCTACAGTAATCTATTCTGTGACTTGCTTCAAGGAACCCCCTTGAAAATTATCCGTGTCTTTTTTTAATGTACAAAGAAAACTAAAGAAATTACATTATGAATGAGAAATGAGATGAAAATTTCTAATCCTGTCTCATAAACAGTATAGAGCTAACTTTAAAATATTCTGCTTTAAGCAAGCATTTAATTTGTGCTCTGGGAACTAAATAATGTTGCTAAGATAAAACATTCTAATAATGATTTATGTAAATTTATTTGTACAAAGTAATGGTGTCGTTGCCTATAGCAGATTGCCTAGAATATGAGATGACACTTATGAGCTCACTTTGTCTCTCTTTCCCTTCTTCCTCTTTTATGAGTACAATGGAGGAAATGAAAGATTTGGGGAAGAAAAAAGTCCACATTCAAAATGGAGTCCGAGGCCATGTTCTGTGAGGTTAAAGATGTATGCAGTATGTATATTTAAGAAAATGACTCCCACAAAAAAACAAAAATCAAAAAAACCATTAAAATGCTCATTGTTTAAACTGATTTCTAAGAGAAAGTATATCCTTGTCTCACATGGCAAGAGGCACATCTTTTGTATATTCTGGATGGTGTTTATAGATCAGTGATCACCAGAACATAGATCTAGAAGTGGGAGGGACTTCAGAGCCTTCTACTTCAACTGTTCATTTTACCAGTGAGAAAACAGAAACCTAAGGAGAGGCCTGACTAAAATACCATATGGAATAGAATCATAGAATGCCATAGCTCAAAGGAATTTTATAACATAGATTGTTAGAGCTATGGAAGACCTTAAGACAAAGAATGTTAGATCTGAGAAGGAGCTTTAAAATATAGACTGTTAAAATTAGGTAGGAGTTGAAAACATGGACTGATAGGAACTTTATGACACTGAAGGTTTAGAGGTGAGAGGGAGCCCAGAGCATGGAATATTAGAGCTGGGAAGAAGCTCTCAGAGCACAGGATGCAAGACCCAGGAGGGACCCCAGAGCATAAGATGTTAGAGTTAGGAGGGACTTCAGAGAGTAAGATGTTAGAGTTAGGAGGGACTCCAGAACATAGATGTTAGATCTGGGAGGTGGCCCCCAGAGTGCAGGATGTTAGAGCTAAGAGGGACTCCAGAGCACAGGATGTTAGAGCTCAGAGCATAGAATGTTAGCCCCTTCTCAACTATAACACATTATATATATCCAATTTATAAATCTCTATCTATCTATCTATCTATCTATCTATCTATCTATCTATCTATCTAATCTATCTATCCGATTTCCAGAGGAAGAAATTGAGTCCTAGGGAAAAGTGACTTATCCAAAGTCATGTGGTCAGTTGGTGGCAGAATGCCATCCTTCCAGTGTTTCTCCTGTTGCCTATAAGTGTAATGGATAAAAATATGACAGTCCACATATCCTTAGCAAAGTAACTTCACTTAAAATCAGAGCATCACAGAGGGTTAAAGCTGGAATAGACTTTAGTGATTAAGTCTAAAACAGAGAGGCCTGAGATTTGGTCAGTTTTAAACTATTTTGCAGTTGCTGTAGCTGTGTAGTGGGGAGTGAGTTTGTGACCTCACTGGGGAAAATGGTTTTGAAATGTGGTCAGCGTCTGTGGTGTGTCCAGGGCCTGTGGGTTGTAGCCAGAACTTCTGAGAGAAGGGAAAGGATAAACGGGACCTTTTAAAGTGGATGCAAGGTAACACTGACTTGGGAGGAAAGACATGCTTTCCCAAGTTTTCAGCTGTACCAGCTGAAGGACAGGTGAAACAAAGCCAGCCTGCGGAGCTGCTGGCTGTCACTGAGGTTGTGCTTAGAACCTCCAGCAGGAAATCTTCAGATGTAATCTTACAAGAAGGTCCATTGAATGTCCCTGGGAGATAAGATTGTAAACCTGATTAAAACTGACTCTTCATTTAGATGTGAATTCACGCAGCAGGCTTCTAGATAATTTATTTTCACATGTTCATCGTGTATGGCAAGATGTATGTGAACATTCATTCAGCAAATAAAGTGTGTCCACTTTATGCATTTTCTCTACTCTCATGAAGCAAAGGGACGGTTGTAAACCATATTTTATGCCCCCACCCACCCACTCACCCACACCTCCCTGGGTCTCCCAGTTGGTAACATTTCAAGAAGGATCCCAGCCATGCTTCACCTCACTCAGACCTTAATTCACTTTCCAGATTTCTCTTTTTCTACAGCTCCCTTTTCTACCACCCCTACTGCCTTCTGGGTCTCTTCACTGTTGTTTTCTTCTGTTAGACTGAAAACTCCTGGAGGATTCTCCCTGTCCTCTGTCTTTTCTCTCCCTTCCTTAACCTTCTCTGTTGTTCCTCTCTCCTCTCCCTTCTCTCTTCTTTCTTCTCCTTTTTCTGTATTTTCTCTTTCTTTTTCTTCCCTTTCTCTTTCCTCTCTCCTCTCATTCTTCCCTCTCCTGTCTCCTTTTTTCTTTCTCCTTTCTCTTTCCTCTGTCTCCTTTCTTTGCTTTTTCATTTCTTTTCTACTTTCTCATCTTTCCTCCTCACTTCTCTTATCTATCTTGAACCTTCCACCACTACCACCACCACTGTTATCAGAAAAAATTTACCAAATACTTATTTACACACAACACCATGGGAAACACTGAGTTGTAATAGACACAACCCCTGTCTGCTAGGAGTTTAGGTCAAAATATGTCCCATCATTATTTGCTACTGAAAATCCCAGTGTAGAAAACTGGAAAAGCAGTTCATTTTTTAGACTTGTGATGCTGGTGCTTAAATGTAGACTTGTACCATGCCAAATGAATAGCTACCCTGTACTCATTCTTTCCCCCTTCTTCTGCATGGGAAAGAAAAGTAACTATTCTTCAAAAACCTTAATATAGGTCATTTGGGATGAGTCTTTGCAGGGAGAAAACACAAAACCATTCTTCTGTTAATATGCCATTAGAAGCATATGTAGAGGAATCTCACTTGAAGAGGGATTTGAAATGAATCCTCTGTAATAAAGACAGGTGTTGAATGTACTTTTTAAAGTAATTTCATATTGTTATTTTACAAGCCAAAATGTTTAATAAAAATCTCTTCCCCACCCCTGCACCCTCAATCCCTTCTTCACTGGTAACCCTAGTTCAGGATATACTTTTCATTGTTAAAATTATTAGCAGGTGTTAAAGCTATCTTTGGATTTAATTGAAGCATTCTCATTGATTTATACTCTGAAGAGTTGAAAGAGCATTGAAAAGGGGAGAACTTTGGAGAGAAAGTAGACAGCAGTAAAGCATTTTTGTTGAAAAAAAATACTGTGGATTTGTCTTTTTTGTAGGAATCCCTTGAATTTGTTCTGTACAAACAGGAAAGGATATCTTGCATTAGAGAGGCATAGGACTTTGAAGTGGAAGGTACCAGAGAGGACATCTAGACCAACTCTTTTCATTTTACAGTAAAAAGAACAATTCTCATCTATAGAAGCAGCTTGCTGTAGTAATTGATAGAGAATTGGTCTCAAAATTGGGAAGACTTGAGTTCAAATTCTGTCTCTGATGCATCCTGTCTTTTTTACCCTGGACAAGTCACTTAACTTTTTAATGTTCATAGCAATTCTCATAGACTGTGAGTTGCAGAGATGTTGTTGAACTACTTTGGTAGAGGGAGTTTGCTCATTCAGGGGTTACCTGTATCATTGAAATAAGAAGTCCATTTTCTGTCCCACATTTACAATGCACTTTTTTGCTTTACATAGTGCTGCCCTTACAACTACCTTGTAAAGCTAATTATCTCTCTTTTACAGGTGAAAAAACTGAGGCCCAGAAGGAGGTAATTTGCCTCAGGTCCCAGAGCCAGGAAATAGCAGAAGGGGTCCCCAACTCCAAATCCAGGACTCAAACCAAGGAATATCATGCTTCATGTTACAAACTAACTCCTTCCTTTGGAAGCTGTTATGTTTCACTCAATTATATGTTAATTTTGAATTGTCTATACAATTGTCCCATCCACAGAGCAAAGGGGTTACTGGTGCCACTCCCCAGTGATCTGGAAAATCCATGTAAAATTTTGTCCCTCTTTTCCTACCAGAGAAGTCTGAATTTTTTTTCTTTTATGGGGGGTTTATAGTACCTTATTGTAAAATTTGGGTTAAATATTTGATTATAAACTCTGTGTCATCTGCTGGCCTTTGTGTATTGTCTGCCACTTCCACAAAACTCCCCCAGATTTCCATTTAATTTCTTATGCTAACTCATGATATATCAGAATCACGATGAGGAAAGTTGTAATGTGGAAGAGATAACTGTATTATAATTATTTCATTTTTATGTTGGGTGTGTATGAACTGAAAAATAGAATTGAGAATTTGGATTCGGTCTCATGACAGTGTTCTGCAAGCTTAGGGCCTGATCAGTGGTGGGATTTACAGCCCCCAGCATAAGTTTCATGGCTCTAATAGGACATAATTTTGCTCAGAGGAGCAAGAGAACCTTCGAGCAGAGTCATCTAGAGCTGGGAGCTTCAGGAAGGGCAAAGCATTTTAGAGTTGATGCATCTTCATGGAATACACATTCCAGACTGGCCAGGGGGACAGGGTTTTCATTAGTAATGAAGAGGGAGAAGAGCCTGTGTAAAAGACTTACAGTCTCTCACCCCTAAACCTTAGTCAGAGCTTGTGACTCTGCTTGGTATTTAACACTTGCTTTTGAGATAAATACATCTGGCAGCCCCCCTTCTTTGTCACAACTGTTGTATCTGCTGAGGGGGACTGAGCTGTCTTTTATTTTGACTGAATACTAAAAGATACTGATGACCAGACAGTGATGCGTATTTTCCAGGTGAAAAAAAGAAAGCCAGGAAATTGGTTTTCGGCAGCCACCAGGAGGACTGAATTACTTGCCAATTAGAGCCTAATAGACTCTCCTTGTGATTAGTTTGATGTGGTAAACATGCACCCTGACTCTTCAATCACAATCTTTTGTGGGGCAGCAAAGAGACAGGAAACGCTAAGTTCCATTGGCGGCCCAAATGATTTTTCAAGTACCCTGGTAAGAGCCTCCAAATGTAAATGAAGAGATGGTTGGGTAACCAGTCTTGTGCTCATCAATGTCTGTATTGATGGTGCAGGGCACTGGCAGATGCTTGAGGGATTTTTAAAAAAATTTTTATTAATTTTTGGTGGGAAATGAAGGGATAGACTGCTCTTGGAGGTCCATAATCTCGTCAATGGAATTCTTCTGCCAACTCAAATAACAGTACACTCTTTGGGAGGTGGGGTACATGAGTTGTTGTGGTACCCCTCTGGTACTGAGTTCCTTGGCTCTTACCTTAACTTTCTTGGATGATGGACATGCATTTGTCCATCAGAGCCTGCCAGGAATTTCAACTCTTCTGGCTACAGCTCTTGCCCTTTTCAGGTCTCAGTTTCGTCTTCCTTCAAGTGGGTTGGAACAGGGGAAAACTGAGGATTCTTCCAGCTCTTTGATTTCCTGTGGCTCTAATCTGATTATTCTAATGACCAAAGGACCTGGCCCATGAAAAACCAGAGTCACTTCCTTTGCTGAAGGATTGGATAGATAGATATGTAGAGCATTTATTGAACACTTATGTGCCATGTGAATAGCAAAACTAGGGAACACAAGACAGTTTCTACTCTCAAGAAGCTTATATCCTAATATGGGAAAATAAATAGCTAATGGAAAGAGGAGTTTACATTCTAATATGGGAAGACAGAATATAGGGGGAAAGCGGGGAGGGGGGTGGAGAAGGGGGTAGGCAGGCACCTGATATGGGGATGTGGAGCAAAAGTGAGAATGAGGTGGGAGTGAAGTGAGCAGCATTGTGGCTGGGACTTCTCAAGATATGGTGACCCAAGGCAGGAATTCACCATTCAGCAAGCCAGCTTTAGGTTAGGGTGGAGTCATGGTTACAGGGACCAGGCAGCTACTGGTGAAGTAGAAGACCAGAGAGTGAGTTCAAGTGAAGTAGTAAGGAAGGATTCTGTGAAGGTCTGGTGATCATTTTTATTTAATTATTTACATATTAATAGTAGTCCCATTTAAATTTTGTTTTTGTTTTTTGTTTTAATTTGGTATAACATAATAATATAACATAACGTCATAGTATAACATAGTATGACATAATAGTATAACATAACATAACAGTATAACATAATAATGTAACATAGTACAACATTAGTACTGTTGATGAATATATATGTATGTGAATATATAAATGGGTTTTGCTTTCTTCAATTCATGGTGTGGAAGTTTCCTCCATCAATATTTATGACTAGTAGATTTACTTCAATTTAACAACATTTATTAAGTGCCTACTAGTGGTCAGGTGCTATGTTAGGTCTGAGCTGGTAAAATAAAGACAGAAATAAAAATATTTCCTGCCCTCAGGGAGGGAACTTTGATTCTACTGACACATAACATCTATATAGTAAATAAAATAAGTAAAGGCAATATATACACAAATTAGTAGGCAGCTAGGTGGTGAAGTGGATTGAGAACTTGAGTCTGAAATTGGGAAGACCCGAGTTCAAATGTGCCTTCAAATACTTACTAGCACTGGGACCCTGGGCAGGTCATGTAACTGCTGTTTGCTTCAGTTTTCTCACCTGTAAAATGGGGATAATAATACCATTTACCTCTTGGAGTTGTGAGCACCAATTGAGATATTTATAAAAAGTGTCTTAGCACAGTGTCTGGAACATAGTAGGCACTGTATAAATGTGAATTCTTCTTATTATTATTAATGATGATAAAATGAGGGAAGTACTAAAAATTGAGTAAGTTCCAAGAAAGGCCTCTGGTAAGAGGTGGTCTTTGAGTTGAGCATAGCTATATTCTAACCCCTCACTACTGGGGCCCCTCTCCGCCTCTGATTGGAGAGGGTAGAAAGTGGACACTTGGAGAGCTCCTCCTAGATCCTCCATTTCATTCCCAGGGCAGCCACCTCTGAGCTGCCTCAGCTCCTCTGGACTTTTATCATGCTCTTCCCTCTTCCCCCTTAAAGTTTATTTTTTTGTATTGTCTTCTCTCCTTAGATTAATTACCTGGCACTTAGCAGGATATTTAATAAATATTAATCAACCTAATGATTAGGGGCTAAACCTGATTCCCTGAGAGGTTAAATAAAGACCCGCCCAAGGGATCACACAACCTCAGCTATAGGATTTTATATTTTATTTTATTCTATGTCTATATCCTGGGTGTCCCAAAAGTCTTAGTGCAGTTTAAAGGGTTTTTCTAAAAAACAGCTTAAAGGCATGTTAAGTGTGAGTATACACATACGCACACATATGTATACATATACACATGTGTTTCCTCATACCAGCACATATATACATATATTCATGTTTATGGAAACCAGTGTACATGCATAGACATGTGTATGCATGTATACAGCTGTGTATATGTGTATGCATGTATGTACACAGAAATAGGTTGGAGATTCCCCCACCTTGTCTCCCCCCTCCATTGTTGTCTCTCCCATTAGAACGTACGTTCCTTATTAATAGGAATTGTTTCATTTTTGTCTTGTATCCCTAGTACCCCAGCACCTACTAAGTGCTAAAGAAATAGGTGTTGATTTATTTAGAGTCAGGTCTCCCCAATTCCATACCCAGAACTCTACCAGTGATTCCATCTTGCCTCTTAAGTGTGTATGTATGTACACATAAGGTGACAAGTTGTGTATGTGTACATTTTTGTGTATGTGGATATGCATATATCTATAGCTATATCTGTTTAATTTAGCAAGTAGATATTAAGTACTTGCTGTGCTGTGTGCAGGACCCTAAAGCCTCTTGATTTTGTTAAGACATAGCCAAAAGTCTTACCTTCTGAATGAATGTCCTTGCATAATTAACCCCCCCTTCCCAGTTCCTTAAGATATACAAACACTGTGGTTGCCATGATAACTAGCTTTACCCTTAAACCTTCATGTTCATTTCCCTTCCTCTACCAGAGCCACAAACAAATTATTCCCTTGTCTCAGGAATTATGCCAATGAGGCATAGTGCTGTATTAAGTTGTTGCAGTGGACACTTGGCCTGTTAATCTGTATGTCTCTGTGTCTCGTAGTTCTGTCCCAGTTATTCTTATCCTTTCATTTTTAATCACTTATTATAATCATTATCATCATCATGTAAAAGGAATTTATGTGCAGAACCTTTCATGATTCTGAGCATTTGCTCTTTCATTCCTAACAATCATGTGAGTTTTTGTAGAATCCTTTGACCTCAAGAAGTAGTGAATACTGTGGAAGGGCCTAGAGACTGGCATTTGGGTCCATCCCTTGAGACCCAGAGTTAAGAACTTCAGTTGTCCAAGGACTGACTACAGAATTGGTTGAATGTACTGTTTATCCAACTGCCTCTCGGATGATGTTTATGAGAAGAGGACTTCACTAACCATCAAGAAACCTAGTTTCTAACCTTTGCCACTGATCCTCTGGGTGATAACGATCAAGTTACTTCCCCTTTCTGGGCATCTGTTTCCTCCTCTGTAAAATGAGAGCATTGGAACTAGACCTATAAGGTCTCTTCCACCTTTAATGTTCTTGATTATCTCTGGCTCCAATCTGATTATTCTAATGACCTAAGGAACTGCACCATGGAACTGTTATTACAGTCTTTTATGTTGCCAGAATTGTCAGGACTCCATTGATTGAGACAGTGATGACAACTGTAACAGTCAATTTGGTCAGAGAATGATTGAAACAATGGCCTCATGGAGACACAGCCTGTGTCTATTGATCCTAGTTTGCAGATGCGGACATTTCGTAAATACTTTGATGATGATGGTGAAGAAGATGATATCATCAGCCCCAAATTCCGAGTCCTCAGGTCTCATCAGTCTACTACAATTGTAGAAAACATAGATGTGTTTGTCCTTAGTAGATACAGCTTGCCAGGGGTCTGGCTTGGAGATTTTAAAATGTGTCACAGATAACAGAATTTATCTAAAATTCATTTAGGGAACAAAAAAATTACTGATGCCTTTAAAAAATATATTACTATCATTTCCCACTGATATCACCTCTTCCCCCATAAAAGAATGCTTCCTTAGAACAATGAGGTACAGTGAAGCAAAACAAAACTGGCTGCTGTGATACTTTATTCCTGCTCTTATTATCTCCTACCCTGACGCCTGAAAAGAGACTTATGTGTCCCAGGCAGTGTTCTGAGGTCAAGTTTGAGCTCTGCTTCATTCATTCTTCGCATCATGTGAAGGGATGTTCTGAAACTTATATTGGAAGAGGTGAGAGAATGACCTGCACTCTGAGTTACACGTCAAACTTTGGATTTAAAATGGAAAGTCAGGCAAAAGCAATCATTTCTATTTGGCAGGTTCTTTATGACCCTAGCATACTTTTATGAGAACTAATGTAGTTTATTGGTCAAGAGTCTCATCCATTGTAGGGAAACATTCCAGTGCACAGAGTAAATCTTTATTGTCAGAAATTATAGTGTTTCCTGAAATGATTGCTTTTTCCTCAACTCATGGTGCATTAAGGGCAACTTTTAAATGCCTGGCATTAGCACTTGAGAATCTGTTTGCTAGTGCTTGGTGAATTGATGTGAGGTAAATTAACTTCCTGGAGTAGCTGTGGGGACTATTGGTTGGTTGGAGTTTTAGAATTTACATGGTATATGGCACTTTGGTCTCCAGTCTATAAAAATGGTGTGTGAAGACATAAATAAACAATGGAGCCATAAATAAACAATAGATTGAATTGAATAATTGAAAATAAATCCCAAATCTTGGAGCAGTGGGCATGGTTGTTAAACTCTGCATAGTTCTTGAGGATTCTGGAAGAAACTCCAGCAACCTAATTCACTTGGAAACAAATAAATGTTTCCCCAGTTTCCTGCTAGATAGATCATGAAGTCATGGATTTAAAGTTAGAAGAGAACCTTTTGAGGTCATCGGTCTAAATAACCTCCTTTTACAAAGATGGAAACTGAGACATAAGAGAAAAAATGACTTTGCCAAGGTCATGAAGGTAATATGTGGCAAATCCCGAATCTCAGTCCTCTTCTGTCTATACAGGGCTTTATGAGAGGAGGCAACTAAAATACTAGAACTGGATTCTAGTGTTGATTTTGTTGCTCAGGCTAGATAAAATATGTGACCTTGGACACATCACCTCTCTGGGTTTCTGTTTGCTAGTCTCTAAAATTAAAGCCTTGATGTTTCCCAAAATTACTGATTCAGTGCACCATTTAATAATATAAACCAACATTTAGAACAGTTCCCAGGACATAATAGGTGCTTAATAAACATTTATTGAATTGCATTCAGGAAAGAGAATAGAGACAATAATCCCAGGTGATGTGTTCCCAAAAGACTACTGTATCCCAACTATCACTTTCCAAAGGGCAAAGTTAAGTTGGACTGATGGAAGTAAGAGGAGAGAGACTAGAGCATAACAATTTGTTTAAATCTCTCATAGATCACAGGTATAAAGCTGGAAAGGACCAGGTCATCCTGTCTAGCCTTCTTATTTTACAGATGAAGAAGTTGAGGCTCAGAAAGGTTAGGAGATTTGCCCAAGATCACAAAGGTAGGAAGTCGCAGAATTCAAATCTAAACCTAAGTTCTCAGAGTCCAGATCCAGTGACTTTGTACTGTAGGAGATCTGCCTTACCTTAGAGTGTTGTTATTTTTTTGTTTTTTTGGTGCATTTGATTTATCTCTTCTGTTAGTCTAAGCTCCTTGAGGGCTGGGACCATAGTGCTGAGAGCCTTGACTTGCTGGGTCCTTTATAAATGTTTGCCAGGTGAGTGAATGAGATATACAGAGGGCTTAATACATTCTTAATCTATGGGTAAAGACACAAGGGTGTAATAATTGTTGACTGGTTGTGAAAACCAGTCCCTTATGTCAAGGAGTGTATGATCTAGTTGGGGGTGGAATGGGGGATGGGAGGTGGGAATAAGATTAAAGTTGCCCAGTGGTGAGCAAGATGGTAAATCCTCCCCTCCAGAATCTTCTACTGTCTACATGCTCCTCCTGTAGCTATGATTCCCTTTCCTATAGCAATGATTTTTACCACCAAGAGGGTAAAGTTCCATTTAATAAGAACAACAATTAATAATATAGCTAGCATGTAAATAGTTATCTACTATGTACCAGGCACGGTGCTAAGTGTGTCTAACAAGTATTACCTCATTTGATCCTCATAATAACCCTGGGAAGTAAGTGCTATTATTATTCCCATTTTGCATTTCAGGAAATTGAGGTAAATAGAAGTTAAGTACACATAGCCAGTAAGTGTGTGAGATTGTATTTTACCTCTGGTCTTCCTGATTTCAGGCCTGCTGTTCTATCCGTTGTGACACCTAACCACCATTTGCAAAAAGCAAGAAAAGGTAGAGTTGGATGATATGAATTTCTGCAGACTACTAAACAATGTCAGTTCAAGGAGCACTAAATACAAGAGTGCTCAAGGTGTATCTGAAGGTTTCCTACTCCAAAAAAATCTCTCCTTCACTCTGCCAGTTGGAGATTAATTTCAACTAACTAGCTTTTCTTGGATGACACACATATTTATTACATGGGAAGGTGTTCTATTAATCATTCACCCCTTATTGAAGATTGCTATAATTTTATTTTCTTAAATGAAGGGAGACAATAGAGAAGCAGGGAGGAGGAATCAATCAGCAAGAATTTATTATATCCTGCTTTGTGCCAAGCACTGTGTTAGGTGTCAGAGATGCAAAGATAAAAGAGAAAATAGTCCAAACTTAAGAGGGGAGATAGCATGCAGATAAGTTGTTCAGTCATTTTTTTAATTATGTCTGACTTTTTGTGATCTCGTTTTGAGGTCTTCTTGGTGAAGATACTGGAGTAATTTGCCCTTTCCTTCTCCAACTCATTTTACAGATGAGGAAACAGGGTTAAGTGACTTGCCTGGGGTCACACAGGTAGTAAGGGTTTGGTTTGAGGCCAGATTTGAACTCAGGAAGATGTCTTCCAGATTCCAGGCCTGGCACCCTATCCACCAGGATAACTGCCCATGCAAATGTGTAGATAAATAAAAATACATATAAAACAGGTATAAGGTAACTTTTGGAGGGTAGCAGGGAGGAAGACATTAGCTGAGAGGACCAGGATAAGTTTCATGAATAAATATGGTGGTATGTGAGATGTGTCTCAGTGGAAACCAGGAATCCCAAGAGGCAGTGAGGAGGGAATGCATTCCAGGCATGGGAGACAGCCTTGAGTGCCACAGGAGATAGAGTGTTGTATGTGAGGAGTAGAAAGAAGCAGTTAGATTGTACTTTGTGTATGGAAGGGAGTTATAAATAATAAGGTTAAAAATGTAAGATGGGACCAGTTTGTGAAGAACTTTAAATGTCATTCAGAGGAGTTTACAGTTGATCATAGGTAGGCTAAGGAGTCACTGGAGTTTTTAAATAGAGAGATGACCTAGCTAGGACTACATTTTTGGAAAATCATTTTGATGGCTGGGTCAGTCAGTCAATAAGTATTTATTAAGCCCTTATTACTATGTGCCAGGCATTGTGCTAAATGCCCAGAATATAGATACAAACAAGAAGAAAGATAGTCTTTGCCCACATATCCCAATTGGGGAGGACAACACATAAAAAGAAAATGAAAATATGGAAGGAGGAGGAAGTTTCCACAGTAGAGATGGTGGTGAAGTCTAAAGAGTCAAAAATGGCACTAGGGGAAGAGTGAATAGTTAGGCTAGGTCTTTCCTCAAAATGGAGGTTCTAGGAGGAACTCTTCAATGGAAAGAGGTGGCTTTGGTGATGGTGGGATTTTCCAGGTAAGAAGGCAGCAGGGTCATGGTGGAGAAGTCCAGAGAAGTCTATGTAGAAGATGGATTGGAGTAGGGAGGGATTTCAGACAGGGAGACCAATTAGGAGATAATGGCAGTGGTCTAGGGGAGATGTAGTGAGGACTGGATCCAAAATGGTGGCCATGTGAATGGAGAGAAGGGTTCCAGTGTAAGAGATGACGTAGAGGTAAGAGCAACAAAGACAAAAGAGAAAGTCAGTGTGATTTAGTGGAAAGAGGACTGGCTTAGAACCAGAAGAGCTGGTTCCCCCACTTAACCACTGATGAATTTGGCTAAACTTTTAATCTAACTCAGCTGTTGGTGAGCAGTTTTCTTCAAAAAGACTGAGGCCCAGAGAGGTGAAATCATTTGCCTACAGTCACACAAATAGGTTCTGGAGCCTAGTTTCAAACCCAGATCTTTTAGCATCAAAGCCGCTGCTTTATACCATTTGAGAAGTTTGAATTGATGACTTCTGAGTTCTCTTTCAGTTCTGGATATCCAAGTTGATGAGACATCCTGCTTGAGAAACTAGTTCAGAATGAAATCTTTCTTTTATAATATCTACTTTATATATTTCCCCTTTCCTTCCCCCAAACAAAAGCAAAAAACAAACAAAAAAATAGCCAAACCCTTATTCCTTCTCCAATCTTTATTATAGGTACTTTGGGATTTCCATAGTAAGGGGATCCTCATGAAACTAGTTTCACGTATCTTCAGTATCCCCTGCATAAGACTAAGCACTAAAAAAATGTTTTCTTCAAGCACATTTATGTATGTTAGAGTGACCTGAGAAAGCTTCCTGGAGGAAGGGGAAGCTAGGCCTTATTCTTGCTCTGCCTGAGTTTTTTTCTATGACTCATTTGGGCTCATGATGGCTGAGGCTTTTGAGTTTGGTGCATAATTTATAAATGTAAATAAAACTAATAGGATGGAATTGTGGGAGGAGCAGAAAAATCTAATGACTAATCCCCAGATAGCAAAAACACCCTCTGCAATAAATAACTAGAGGACTGTAGTAAGTGTTTAAAATTTGTTGCAAAAATATGATCCACAGGAATGATCTGTGCAATCTACATGTGAATAGTGCAAGATTCAGTATCTAAGTTAAAAATCCATATGGACCCAGCAATTGTAGTGATGACAACAGTAAAATCCTGTTGGGTGGAATGTAATTTGTCTCATCATGTTAAATATTAAACTCTTGGCTTAAAGCCTGGAAGGGACCTCAAAAGCCATCTAGTCCTACCCTTTCATGCTACAGATAAAGAAACTGAGGCCCTGGGAGATTAAGAGACTTGCCTAAAGTCACACAAGTAGTCAGAGGTGGAATCTGAACCTAGGTCCAGTGATTCCAGAGAGAAATTAAAATGGAGGACATAATCTGTCTCATTTGCCAAAATTTCAAGAAGTACCAAGGAAATTGGAGGAGATCCTGTCCCTTTGCCATTATCCAGACCAGGAAATGTTAGAAAAGCTGCTGTTGGACACATCTGAAGGCCCAAGAGACGGGACAACGTCCTTCATTGTGGGCATCTCCTCCATGAAATAGCCTGAGAATGTCAGCTGTCTGGAGTAGCCCAACCTGTCAGGGGAAGATTTCTTAATGGAAACTGGCTTGGCAAGGACATATGGAAAAGAAGTTTGATATGCAGGCCAAGTGTACGTGATGCTAAGATTGCCTTTCATCAAGCATCAGGGCATCTTTGACTGTCAGGTACCTAAGGGAAGTAAGTGTTTTTTAACCACTGGCCAGCTGAGCACTCAGCAGCCACAGAAGACCACTCAGCTTCTGACCTATTCAGGCACAGGCTTCATGCCACATTGCTAGTTGTTTTCAAATTGAGGATTAGATGACCACTTATGAGGGATGTTCTAGGTCAGTGTTGTCAAGCTCAACTAGAAAGAAAAGGGATCACTAAACCATAGTAAGGATCCATGCAAGCCACATATTGACTTAGAAAACCACATATTAATATTATTTATGGTTTTTTGTATTTTTATTTATTTTCTTATCTATTCCAGTTACATTTTAATCTGGTTGGGCCTCACTCTGGAGTATATTGGCCCTGATGTTTGACACCTCTGCTCTCAGGAAATCACAGGCACTCGATTTGGGGTCAGGGACACCTAGCTTCATATTGCACCTCAGAAACCTAATAACTGTGTGACCCTGAACAGGTTACTTAATCTCTGTCTCAATTTGCTCATTTGTGAAATGGGGATAATAAAAGTAACTACCTCTCAAGTGAGTTGCCAAGATAAAATGAGATGCAAACCCTATATAAATGTATAAACATGATATTAGTCAGTTAAGATTTATTAAGCACCTACTATATAAAAGACACTATGCTAAGCACTGGGGATACAAAAAGAGGTAGACAGCCCTTGCCCTCAAGGAGCTCACAGTCTAATGGGGGAGTCAACATGTAAACAAATGATAAGCAGAAAATAATCAACAGAGGAAAGGCACTAGAGTTAAGAGAAGCTGGGAAGTGTTTCCTGTAAAAGATGGGATTTTAGTTGGGACTTAAAGGAAACCAGGGAAGTCAGTATACAAAGAGTTCTAGAGATAGGAGAAAGCCAGAGAAAATGCGAGTTGTGGAACAGTAATTGGTAGAACAGCCAGGAGGACCAGTGTCAGATATAGCACTAAATAAATATAAACCTGATACAAATAAATTATATAACCCTGTATAAAAGACCTACATAAAAACTAGCCAACTGGCTATCCCAGTTTTATCTATTGGTCCTGGCTGCATTACAGATCAGGGGAGGAAGAACTCAAAACTAGACTAGTTATTTTTCTCTATGGGACAGCTAGGTGGTGCAGTGGATAGAGTGCCAGGCCCGGAGTTAGGAAGACTCGTCTTCCTGAATTCAAATCCAACCTCAGACATTTAGTAGCTGTGAGGCGGGGCAAGTCACTTAACCCTGTTTGTCTCAGTTTCTTCATCTGTAAAATGCTTTGGAGAGAGAACTGCCAGACCAATAATCTAGTATCTTTGCCAAGAAAACTCCAAATGGGGTCACAGAGATTAGAACATGACTCAATGACAATTAATTTTTCCCCCTGTATCATGATGTTTGCTTATTGGTCAAAAGGAAGTCTGCATACCTCGCTGTGACCTTGTTCCCCATTTCTTTTCTTTGGACTATAGAGCTGACACACACACATGCACCCGCGCATGCACGCACATTGTTGTTGTTGTGTTTGTCCTTGGTTCTCAAAGAGGACCATGAAGTCAAGATGATGAAATGACTTGCAGTTGACTTTGATTTGAGGGAGGGAGCTGTGCAAGGTCACCAACCTCACTTTCTTCTCCTGAGACATCTGTGCAACTAGAAAATGGTGGTTTGGTAACAGATTATAGAATAGTCTGCTTTCCTCCCTAAAACCTATCTCAGTTAAATGTAAATTGAAGCCCTGAACTGTTTTGGCTTTTTTCTTTGAATGCCCTGAATTTAACTTAGGACTTGGTATACCATAGGTGCTTAATAACTGCTTGTTGAGTGAATGTTGAATATACGTGACTTAAGAGAGACAGTAGATCCAGACAAGACTATTGATAATGTATCTCAGGTAGGGAGTTGAGAGTTTGTTGTGAAGAGGACAGAGAGAGGGGGGGAAAACGAAATCTTCCTATCCTTACATCTGTCTACTCTGACAAAAGCTAATGCTTCATTGCTGAGTGTGCCATATGCAAATATCATTGACATTTATTAAACATGGAGAAACTCTTGTGCCTGCTGCTATTTAGATATTTCCTCCAAGTCCCCTTATTAGGGAGAGCAAGCCCTGTTGACTGTAGTAACATACTCTGATTAAAAAGGAACCGATCACCAGAAGAATCCAACTTCAAACCGGGGGCTTTTCCGTTCCTCTCATTTTCATGGCAGCATTTACAGAATCAGGATTTGGTCGTGACCTTTTTAAGGTTGTTGCTTCATAAGAACAATCCTGTTATACACAGCTGATGACCCTCATACTAGAAGAACTGAAAAGCAGTCACTGGTAATGTTGCTGCTTTCTCAGCCTAAGATGGAAGAGAAAGGAGGCCATTATTTTTTTCTCATTGAAACATACCCTGGATTTCTAGAAGAAGTGGAAATGAATTGATTCTGGATAAGTATCAAATTTATATACCTTCACATCTCGAGGGGGTATGTGGGGGGAGAGGGCTTCAAAAAGAGCTGTGGCGGGACATTGGCACATTATCTCTGTGCTTTCGTGCAGCTGTCCAGGAGGGTTTGCACCATCCCTCTCTCTCCCCTGTTATATTTTTTGACAGTTTTGAGCCAGATGTCAGCTCCTACAGATGTGCTGCTCACTCACTTTTCATCAGAAATCCCTCTTAGCTGTTGGGCCCCATGCACCAAGTTCCTTATACTCATTGACTGAAGGAAGAATCACCAGCTAGAGGAGCGGCTACTTCATTAGTCAAGATTTCTGGGTTTCATGATTCATAGGGGAGGGACTGCTTTTCCTGAGTCTGTGTAACTCTTGGGAAGTAGAGAGAGGGAGAATTTATAGTATTTTTGTAATATCAAAATGTTACATCGTTCACTCCTATGTAAAAGTCTGAACTCATAGGTTGCCTCTCAGCCTGTAAAGATTGATAGACAGCCAAGTCAGTGAGAGACATAATTGAGAAGTTCTATTTTTTCTGGTGCCAAAATAGCCCTGTGCTACCTGGGACATGATTTGGATAGGGAGTTAGTTTCTACTCTGTCAGTGTGTATGAGAGGATTTGGACTTATAGGAACAAAAACACAGTCTCTCCTTTTCAAATTGAGGGCCCCCAGGATGACAGCCAGCATTGGAGGGAGCGGTACAGTGGACCAAAAAATGGTTTTGGAATGAGGAGACCTAGTTTAGAACCCTGGCTCCTACAATTCGGCTGGGTAATCACAGTGAAGTCATTTAAATACTCTGAGCCTCAGTTTCCCCATATGTCAAATGGGAGCTTAAAAAAAAATACATGAAGTAAGTAGAGAGTGTGCATTGTGAATCTTGTAAAGCAATTCATCCATAAGAGTACCAAGGATTGGACCTGGAGGTTTAAAGTGGCTACCTGTGTGATATTTGAACAAATCTCCTTGTCTCTTTGGCCCTCAGTTTCCCGTGAAATGATAACTGAGATCTCTTTTCACCTCTGATATCTGGATTCAGAAATGAAAAGTCAATTGAGGAGATGGCAGCAGCATATAATTTCAGATTGGGTAAAGAAACACAAACTCACATTGTTTTCCCTACTTCTTAATCGTCACTGCATACCATAAAATATGACCTTTTATCTTTTCCCTCTCAGTTAAAGAAAGTTTTTATAACATTGATTAACCCCAACAAGCAGTCTCATAATGAAGATAACTATTCCTGAGGTCTAGAGTGTGTTATTTTTAGTATTTGCATTATTACTTCCTATCTCTTCCCTCTCTAGTACATCCTCCACACAATTGCCGTGCTGATTCATATTCTTAAATCACAGATCTGACTACCATGTCTGTCGACTGCTCAAAGAAACTTCAGTGCCCTTCCCCATTGACTTCATGAAAAAATAGGATTTGAAGCTAGAAAGGCCCTTACAGGTCATCTCGTTCAAGTCCCTCATTTTACAGATGAGAAAACTGAGGCCCAGAGAAGAAATCCAAACTCCTGTATTTGTGACTGAAAGCTAGATGGTTCCAATCTAGTTTTACCAGATTGATTTCATGTAATTTCCCACATACTCTTGAACCAAACGTCCTTGATCTTTACTGTATATGAAATTCCATCTTTTTCTTCCCTGCCTGTCTGTTTCCCATCTCTTACCCCTCTTAGCCCTATCTCTTGAAAGTCCCCTTAGCTCCTTTCCAATGTCAGTTTAAGGGCCATCTCTTTGTAAGAGATCTTTGTTGATTCTCCAGTTGTTAGTACCCACAACCTTACTGAAAGCACTGTTTATTTTGCATTTACTTACCTTGCTATGTGACCTCCTCTTCTGCATTCCCCACCTCCACCCCTATCGCCTAGTGGACCATAAGGTCCATGAGGGCAGGCTTTTTTTTTTTAAGTTGTTATGTCTACCCTCCCCCTTCCCCCAACAACTTGTGGTGCCTGACACATAGTAGGGACTTAATAACTTCTTGTTGAACTACACTGGGTTTTGAAAAGAGATTTTTTGTTTTTTCCTACTTTTTGTGGCTGCTAAACTACAACCCAATGAGGGAGCAGATCAACGATTTGTGACTCAGGGAATCTTTCAAAGCCTGGCCATTAGTTAAGCCTGTTTCCTAGATGAGACAGGACCACATAAAGGAAAGGGGACTGGAAATTCCTTGCCGCTCCCGCCTTCTGTTTGGAGAGCTTGCAAACAAATTTGTTTCCTTTTGTCCTTTTCCACTCAGCAAATATCGACTTTGCCCCCCTTGGCCCTGAATGGAACTGAAATGAGTTTGGCTAATCTTTGTTTAAAGGCTTTATCACCGATCAGTCAAAACAACTTGGGGGTGGGGGGAAGTGGTGGACTGAGACCAACCCAGAATCATGGCCAGTCCTGGCTGGTCCCTGCAGCTGGCCACCCCTGAGCCAGAGGAGAGACTCTCTGCAACCCGTGTCTAAGTGCCAGCCTGCACTGATCAGGCAGCTAAGTAACTTTTTTTATTAGTATTTATTTTAAGGTACGTCTAGGCTACACTTGAAAACCAAGTCATCATGAGCGATAATAACAGAGCTGACTGTTAACACCGTACCACCCTGCTGGGGCCAGAGGAACAGGGTAATTTTCCTGAGAGTTGCATTAGAACGCATTTGGTAAAATGGTGTAATCGAGGCAGTTGGCATCCACAGCTAATTCTGCCTGCTTGCTTTCCCATGGAAATGATACTGAGTAATCCTGTCGGGTGATTTTGCTGTTTGTTCCTCAGCATCCAGCTTCTGGGCACATGTTAAGACAGGAAAAGAAGACTGGCTTTCTAAAAGGCACTACCTTTGTATACATCTCTCATACCTGTGATAAAGAAGCAAACCTGCCAATCTCAGAGAGCCCCTGTCAATGTAAAGGGAAATCAGATGGGGAGGGAGGTGAAGAAAGTAAATGATGGATTAAAGAATTCAAGGGGAAGAGGGAAAGTGAATGCTGAGAGTGATAGAAACGTTGCAACTACAGTCTTCTCCCTCACCTAACACCACCTCCCTCCCACAAATCCTCTAACAGCTTCCTAATATTCTGTACATCAGAGTTAAGCTCCTGATCTTGGCTTCATGACCTTCTATCAGCTTAATCTCCTTCATTCTCTGCCTGTCTTCTTACCTGCTTCCTATATTTTGGCTTTGCCTCCACCTCCAGACTTGACACCTTTGTCTAGTTCTTCTAACCTTATCCTCCTTTGTCTTCCTTCTGGACCATCTTCTTTTAACAGAAATCATTGATTCTTAGGTGAAGTTTCTTCAAAAGTCCTTACAGAGCATCTAGTTCAGGAGTTCTTAACCTGTGTTCTGTGAATAGATTTCAGGGAGTATATGAACGTAGATGGGAAAAAATACATTTTTATTTTTGCCAACCTTTAACTGAAATATAATATTTCCTTTAGTTTCTATTTTTTCCTATTCTGAGGAGTCCATGGGAGTCACCATAGTGCCAAAAGGATCCATGACCCCCCAAAAAAGATTAAGAATCCCTAATCTAGCACTGGCCCTAGAGTCAGGAGGACCTGAGTTCAAATATGACCTTAGACTCTTACTATGTGACCCTGGGCAAGTCATTTAACCCTGATTGCCACCCCCCCCCCCCCAAAAAACCCCCAAATCTCTGCTATTGTCCAACAACCTTATTCTACAGAGGCAGAAACAAGCTTAGGGAGATTGAAGGTTTAATGTAAGGTACACCAACCAAATGACTAGCCTAGTGGGAGAGGCAGGTAATAGGAACATCAGTTTTTAGTAGCTGAGTATCAAAGTGGATAGAGAAGTGTTAGACATGGAGTCTGGAAAACATAAGATCAAATCCTGCATCTGACACTTACCAGTTGTGTGATCCTGGGCAAGTCACTTAATTGCTCTTAGGCTCAGTTTTCTTTTCTGTAAAAGGGAGATAATAATAGCACTTGACTTCCAGGGCTGTTGTGAAGATAAAATGAAATAACATGTAAAGGGCTTTGCAGACCTTATTGTATGGTGTGTCTGACTCTCCATGACTCCATTTAGGGTTTTCTTTTTCTTTTTCTTTTTTTTTTAATTTATTTATTTGACATTCATTTTAACAAAATTTTGGGTTCCAAATTTTCTCCCCTTTTGTCCCCTCCCCCCCCCGAACACCAAGCATTCTAATTGCCCCTATCACCAATCTGCTCTCTCTTCTATCATCCCTCTCTGCCCTTGTCTCCATCTTCTCTTTTGTCCTGTAGGGCCAGATAACTTTCTATACCCCTTTACCTGTATTTCTTATTTCCTAGTGGCAAGAACATTACTCGACAGTTGTTCCTAACACTTTGAGTTCCAACTTCTTTACCTCCCTCCCTCCCCACCCCTTCCCTTTGGAAGGCAAGCAATTCAGTATAGGCCAAATCTGTGTAGTTTTGCAAATGACTTCCATAATAGTTGTGTTGTATAAGACTGACTATATTTCCCTCCATCCTATCCTGTCCCCCATTACTTCTATTCTCTTTTGATCCTGTCCCTCCCCATGAGTGTCGACCTCAAATTGCTCCCTCCTCCCCATGCCCTCCCTTCCATCATCCCCCCACCCTGCTTATCCCCTTATCCCCCACTTTCCTGTATTGTAAGATAGGTTTTCATACCAAAGTGAATTTTATTCCTTCCTTTAGTGGGATGTGATGAGAGTAAACTTCATGTTTTTCTCTCACCTCCCCTCTTTATCCCTCCACTAATAAGTCTTTTGCTTGCCTCTTTTATGAGAGATAATTTGCCCCATTCCATTTCTCCCTTTCTCCTCCCAATATATTTCTCTCTCACTGCTTGATTTCATTTTTTAAAGATATGATCCCATCCTCTTCAATTCACTCTGTGCACTCTGTCTCTATGTGTGTGTGTGTGTGTGTGTATGTGTGTGTGTGTAATCCCACCCAGTACCCAGATACTGAAAAGTTTCAAGAGTTACAAATGTTGTCTTTCCATGTAGGAATGTAAACAGTTCAACTTAAGTCCTTTATGACTTGTCTTTGCTGTTCACCTTTTCATGCTTCTCTTCATTCTTGTGTTTGAAAGTCAAATTTTCTTTTCAGCTCTGGTCTTTTCATCAGGAATGCTTGAAAGTCCTCTATTTCATTGAAAGACCATTTTTTCCCCTGAAGTATTATAGTCAGTTTTGCTGGGTAGGTGATTCTTGGTTTTAGTCCTAGTTCCTTTGACTTCTGGAATATCCTGTTCCATGCCCTTCAATCCCTTGATGTAGAAGCTGCTAGATCTTGTGTTATCCTGATTGTATTTCCACAATACTTGAATTGTTTCTTCTAGCTGCTTGCAATATTTTCTCCTTGACCTGGGAACTCTGGAATTTGGCCACAATGTTCCTAGGAGTTTCTCTTTTTGGATCTCTTTCAGGTGGTGATTGGGGGATTCCTTGAACATTTATTTTGCCCTCTGGTTCTAGAATCTCAGGACAGTTTTCCTTGATAATTTCATGAAAGCTGATGTCTAGGCTCTTTTTTTGATCATGGCTTTCAGGTAGGCCCATAATTTTTAAATTGTCTCTCCTGGATCTGTTCTCCAGGTCAGTTGTTTTTCCAATGAGATATTTCACATTATCTTCCATTTTTTCATTCTTTTGGTTTTGTTTTGTGATTTCTTGGTTTCTCACAAAGTCGTTAGCCTCCATCTGTTCCATTCTAATTTTGTAAGAACTATTTTCTTCAGTGAGCTTTTGAACCTCCTTTTCCATTTGGCTAATTCTGCTTTTGAAAGCATTCTTCTCCTCATTGGCTTTTTGAACCTCTTTTGCCAGTTGAGTTAGCCTGTTTTTCAAGGTGTTATTTTCTTCAGCATTTTTTTGGGTCTCCTTTAGCAGGGTGCTGACCTGCTGTTCATACTTTGACTGCATATCTCTCATTTCTCTTCCCAGCTTTTCCTCCACCTCTCTAAGTTGATTTTCAAAATCCTTTTTGAGCTCTTCCATGGCCTGAGCCCACAGAATATTTAGTCTGGATGTTTGGGTTACAGAGGCCTTGACTTCTATGTCTTTGCCTGATGGTAAGCATTGTTCTTCCTCATCAGAAGGGAAGGGAGGAGATGCCTGTTCACCAAGAAAGTAACCTTCTATAGTCTTATTTCTTTTCCCTTTTCTGGGCATTTTCCCAGCAAGTGACTTGACCTCTGAATATTCTCCTCACACCCCCCTTGCCTCCTGATGCTCCCAGCCAGCGTTTGGGGTCTGAGATTCAAATGCTGCTCCCCAGCCTCGGGGCTTAGGCAGGGGCAGGGCTGCTATTCAGTGTGAGATTAAGTTCAGGTGGTCAGGTCAGGGCAGGGCTGCCTCTCAGGCTCAGTTCCCTCAGGGGGTTTATGTACAGACCTTCAACAATGGATCCAGGCTCCTGCCTGCTTGGGGAGCCCTGGTCTGCTGCTGTGTCAGCTACTGCCTCCCGAGGGGGCCTGAGTTATGGGGGCACCCCACTCCCCTCTCGACCTGCCAAGAAGACCCTCTCACTGACCCCCGTCATCTGTGGGTGGAGGGACCCGCACGGCCGCTGGAGATCCCATCCCTGAAGCCCGCTCAGATCTGCTCCTCTTCATGCCGCGGCCGCGGCAGGGCTGGGCTGGGCTCCGCGTCCGCAGTGCGACAGACCTTTTGTGAGAGGTTTGCAGGTTCCCCTGGAACAGAAATCTCCTTTGCTTCACTGTGCTGTGGCCTCTACTACTCCAGAATTCGCCGTGAGTTCCTTTTTACCGATGTTCTATGGGTTGTGGGTTTGGAGCTATGTGTATATGCGTCTTTCTATTCCGCCATCTTGGCTCCGCCCCCATTTAGGGTTTTCTTGACAGAGATAGTGGAGCGGTTTGCTATTTTTTCTTCCCCAGTTCATTTTACAGATGAGGAAACTGAGGCAAACAGGGTTAAATGACTTGCCCGGGATCACACAGGTGTTAAGTATCTGAGGTTGGATTTGAACTCAGGAAGATGAGTCTTCCTGACTCCAAGCCTGGCACTCTATCCACTGGACCATCTCACTGCCCATTGCAAACCTATATAAGTACCATTATTATGTCCATTTTACAGATGAGGAAACTGAACCCAAGAGCAGTGTAATAGATTAGTGCTATATGAATGCTGGCTGTTATTGTTATTTTAGAGCTGGAGGAGACCTTGGCCATCATCTGGTCCTTCATCCCCACTTACCCAAGCCTGAACAAGAACTTATCAGGGTTCACACAGTTAAATCAGACAGTCATAGTACTTAAGAGATGAAAGGGGTCATACTGTACCCCCTCCATTTACAGATAAGGAAACTGAGGCTCAGAGAAATTAAAAGTGCTTTTGCTGTACCCTTTTTGGGAGGCAATTGGGAATTATCCTAAGAACGTGACTAAAAAGTCCTTACCTATTAGCCCAGTGATCCCAAGATTCCATTTTAAAAAAATGGAGATGAAGGTCCTATAGGCATGCTAAACATTCTGTGGTAGCAGAGAACTGGGAATGAAGTAGATGCCCATCCACTGGAGAATGTCTAAACATGGGAATATAATGAAATATTAATTACACCGTGAGAAACGTGCAAATAAGAACACAGAGACTCAGGAAGACATACGAGAATGGATACATAGTGAGACCAGCAGAGCTAGGAAAATAACATAAAGAATGATGACAACATCATAAGTGGAAAAACACAAGAAGGTGGATCGGAATGATTGAATGATTTCAAATTAAAATAACTTTGTTGAAGACATAAGGCCCTGAAGAAGTAAGAAAATATTATCTTCCTCCATTGGAGAGGTGAGGGACCATGGATATGGAATACCTTTTATACTGTGATATGTTGCTCAATTGATAGATTGTTTAGTTTTGTGAAACTTTCTTTTTCTCTTTTTATTTGTTATAAAAGATAGCTCTGAATTGAGGTGTATTTGGAAATTTAAGATGATATGAAAATAAAAGATATCAACAAAAATTTAAAATGTTTAAAAATGAATGCCGGAATTAAAACCTGAGTATTTTCATTTTTCTCCCCTAGGAATTTTCTTTCAGGAATGACCTTGTAACCAACAAGCCATTTACCCTTCAAGGGATAGATTAAGTTTAAAAGCAAGCCTATTCATAATTTACTAGTTGGTAAGCTCTCTGAGGGTGACGACTGTGTCATTTTCCATCTTTTTAGCTTCACTGCCAACCACAGTCAGCATTTGTTAAATTATACCAAGGTGGCAAAACACAGAAAATATGTATGCTTAGAATGTCTTCTCTTGTGTGGGTGTCCAGGTCTCTTCAGGTGGGTGGGCTGGTCCATTTTTGTAATTACCCATGAGGCTGCTGTAAATATTGGCCTCTCTGAGAAGTGTCTGCCATGTGAACAGCAGGCGGGCGTTCTCCTGAGAATACCACACAGCTGACTGCACAGCTGAGGACTGTTGCTCCTTTAAGTGGATCTGCCCAGCTTCTGCAAGTGTAGTTATTGCACACAGGCCAAATGTGCTCCCTCTCCCTCCCTCTCCCTCTCCCTCTCCCTCCCCCTCTCCCTCTCCCTCTCCCTCCCTCTCCCTCTCCCTCTCCCTCCCTCTCCCTCTCCCTCCCTCTCCCTCTCCCTCCCTCTCCCTCTCCCTCCCTCTCCCTCCCTCTCCCTCTCCCTCTCCCTCTCCCTCTCCCTCCCCCTCCCCCTCTCCCTCCCTCTCTCTCCCTCTCCCTCCCCCTCTCCCTCCCTCTCTCTCCCTCTCCCTCTCCCTCCCTCTCTCTCCCTCTCCCTCTCCCTCTCCCTCCCTCTCTCTCCCTCTCCCTCCCTCTCCCTCTCCCTCTCCCTCTCCCTCTCCCTCCCTCTCCCTCTCCCTCTCCCTCTCCCTCCCTCTCCCTCTCCCTCCCTCTCCCTCTCCCTCTCCCTCTCCCTCCCTCTCCCTCTCCCTCTCCCTCTCCCTCTCCCTCTCCCTCTCCCTCTCCCTCCCTCTCCCTCTCCCTCTCCCTCTCCCTCTCCCTCCCTCTCCCTCTCTCTCCCTCTCCCTCTCCCTCCCTCTCCCTCTCCCTCTCCCTCCCTCTCCCTCTCCCTCTCCCTCTCCCTCTCTCCTCCCCCCCTGTCCTCTCCCCCTCCCTCCCTCTTTCCCTTCCTCTCTCCTCCCTCTCCCCCCACTCCCGTTTTCCACACACCTTCATTGTTTGATTTCCCTAATTGAATATGTTCGATCTCATTAGCCTAATCCAGAATCAGAATGGAACTTGTTTGGACTGGAGCCTGTCATGGGCTGTTTGTCCCAACTGGTGGATGGGTTATTGTAAAAGGAGGTGGGATTTTGAGTCAGAGGGACCTGGGTTCGAATCCCAGTTTTTCTATTTACTGGCTGGGTGAATCTGAACCAATAGAGTCACCTCTGTGAGGCTCAGTTTTCTCCCTTAAATGAACATTTTGGAATTAATAATCTATGAGGACTCTTCCAAATCTAAAGGTGTGTTTTATAATCCTCATCATTCTTTGTGCTTCTCCGAACATATCCCTCAGCTGTTCTCTGGGACCTCTGAAGTGTGGTACAATGGAGAGTGTACTCACTCTGGAAGGAGAGGCTTTTGGGTTCAAATCCCACCTTGTGACCTTGGGCAAGCTTCAATTTTCTTATTTGTAAAATAGAAATGGGTTGGACTGGATGGCTTCAGAGTTCCCTGAGATAAGATCTATGGTCTTACAATTGTGCTATAAATAGTGCTGATTATTATGTGTGCCGTCTCCAGAAAACTGTCTTCAAGGCTTGACAATTCTCTCAGCCTCAGTTTTTTTTTATCTGTAAAATGGGCATAAATAATTTAATAGTACCTACCTCACAGGATTGTTGTAAGGATAAAATGAGACAGTATGTGTATCTTATAATGCTTTATCAAATCCTACTTATTATTATTCACCACTATTGATAGTGTTTAAAGAACTTTAGTTTTTGAACAATGGTTTCCAAAAGGCAAGTATTTGTGAATTTTGTGATCGTTGAGAGGTCAAAGTGAGTGGATTATTTATCCACTCCCTGAATAAAGAACTGATCCTGAAGTTGGGGAAGACTTGGTTTTGAAAAATCCTTTGACACTCAACGTCTATATGATGAATTCTGGCCAAGGCACTTTCCTACTCAACCTGTTTCCTAATCTGTAAAATCGTAGGGTATAGTAGTAGCAACCTACCTCTTAGCCTTGTTGGGAAGATCCACTGAAAATGTATGTAAAATATTTTTCAAGTAGGGGCAGAGAATGAAGGAACTGGAAATGTGATGTCATAAGTATAGGGGAGTTTGGATGAGGACAAGTCCTCCATCAATGTCGATGAGTTACTTTCCTGCCATCTACATTCCTTAATTCCATTAACATGATGGAAGTGGAGTTCTGACCCAGGTCTTTTTGACTCTGAGGTTAGCTTTCTTACCTGTTTTGACTTGCTGTATTGGCTGTGAGCAGTTATTATTATCCTTCAAGAAATATTGAATCTCCTCATTGGAAGGAACCTTAGAGATCACGTAGTCCAACCTATGCTGGAGAGCAAATCCCCCCTAAGATAAATTGTCATCCTCTGCTTCTGCAGTTGGAAGCCCTGGGTTCAAATTCTGCATCTGACTTTTATGACCTATTGTAGCCTTTGGGGAAATCACATAACCTCCTTTTCCTTCAGTTTCATTATCTTTAAAATAACAGGGTTTGGACTAGATGACTTCTCCCTTCCAGCTCTGTCTCTGTGATGGTGTGAATCCCTGCTTAAAGAGTTTCCCACCATGCCTGTGAAGTTGATCATTCCATTTTCATAATTGCCATTATTGGGAAGTTTTTCCTTATGTAGGGCCAAAATCTTCCTCTCTATGTTTCATGTAGTACAACAAATGGTCATCAGTTACCTACTCTATATTGTGCTATGTGCCAGGCAAGACCCAGAAATTTAGATAACATGTAGTCTTTGTGCTCAGAGAGCTTATGATCTAGTTTGGAGCTGGAAACACCAACCCAGATAACTATAAAAAAACAAGATGTATGATAAGTGCATTAAAAACCAAAGTATGTATGAAGTCTAAGAGAGAAAGTTGTAAACAGTGGGGTAATGCAATATCTACACTGCACTGTGTTTGAACTATATACTAGTTAGTAATAGGATAGAACCACAGCTTTACTAATGATCCTCCAGAAAAAATTACACAAACATGAAAATATAACTGGGGAAGGGAAAAGGATGGGACAAGGTAAGCATTCATCTGGGAAAGGGAAGAAAGTAATGATTAATATATAGTGCCTACTCTGTGCCAGGCATTGTGCTAAATACTTTTTACTGATACTGTCTCATTTGATCCTCTCAAAGGCCCTAGGAGGCAGGTGTTATTATTATCCCCATTTTACAGCTGAGAAAACTGGGGGAAACAGAGGTTAAATAACTTCTTCAGGAGTATATTTTAAAATGCCCTATTATAGTTATGGCTTCATATCAGGTATTCAGTGGGGCCTTGAAACAAAGACACAGACATAAGGTGATTAAGACCTTAACCTAAAACCTTTATCAGCAAGCTTAGAAACCACTTTCAGGCAAGTGAGTAAGAGGTTTTATTATTTATCAGTTGGTTTTTTAAAGCGTTTATCATAGTGGAAGATCTGAAATCTACAATCCTTGGGCTGTATAATTTATAAACTTCAATTTTTGCAGATTTGGGATTAAGGGTCACAAATTGACATCTGAATGTATGGGTTTCCATGTACCTTTCTCACCAGTTTTATTTTTTTTCTCATCCTTTTTCCCCTTCCCTGTGGCTGTCTTTGCTTTATAAAGTGTTTTCAAAGGACAGCTAGGTGGTGCAGTGGATAGAGCACCAGTACAGGAGTCAGGAGGACCTGAGTTCAAATATCACCTCAGACACTTGATACTCACTAGCTGTGTGACCTTGGGCAAGTCACTTAACCCCAACTGCCTCATCCTGGGTCATCTCCAATCATCCTAATGAATATCTGGCCACTGGATTCAGATGGCTCTGGTGGAGAAGTGAGGCTGGCGGCCTGCACAGCCCTCCCTCACTCAGAACAAAGTCGAGTGCAAGGCATGTCACCAGTTCTCTGATGGCATGGTCTTCTTTGGCAGTGAAGGACGAACACACACATAAAGGGTTTTCATATATTTTATTCCATTAGAATTCTGTGAAGTATTAGGTGTTGCCCCACAGTAGATAATGAAACAAATAAAGAGTTTAAACAACTTGTCCAATTAATCAGTCATTTTGTTAAGGACTTACTGATTCCAGTACTATTGAAGCACTGGTGGTATGAATATAAAGAATGAAACAATCTCTCCTTACAATGAGTATAAATTTTAAGGGAGGCTATGATAAATACTTACAAAATATGCACAGCATAAATATCAACAAACTGTATGCGAAGTAGTTAAATATGTCCTTCATGCTCTCTCCAATCTAGGTTTAGAAGACCCTGCTCTCTCCTGGTTCTCCTTCTTAGTCACCTTTGCTGATTCTTCATCTGGGTCACACCTGAGAATGGAGAGTATTCCCCAGGACCATGTCCTGGGCCCTCTTCTCATTTCCCCCTATGTTATTTTACTTGGTAATCTTATCAGCTTTCCTGGTTTCTTCTATCATCTCTATGTAGATGATTTTCATATTTGTTTGTCCAGCCCTAATTTCTGTCCTGATGGCTAGTTTTGTATCTCTAATTGCCTGTTGGATATCTCAAATTAGATGTCCTCTTGACCTTGTACACTCCACATGTCCCAAACTGAACTCATCATCTTTTCTCCCAAATTCTCCTCTCTTACTGAGTTTCTGATTACTTTGCAAAGTATCGTGGTTCTTCCAGTCATCTGGTCTTGAAATGGAAGTGTCATCCTCACCTCACTCCCGCCCCCATCCAAACTGTTGATAAGTCTTGTTGATTCTATGTATTAAGATAATTTTATAGAAATGAACAAATAAAAACCCTTAGCACAGTGTTCACCATGTGCTAGACACTTTATAAATGTCTATTCCTTCCTCATCCGTACATCACATGGAAAGCCACAGTTGTGGAGGCAGTGATAGGGTACTCTGCAAAGAATACATTTAAATCAAGATTGTGCAACCAGGATTCAAATCTCAGCTCTTCTGCTACTTGAGGACCTGTGCACCCTTGGGTCTGTTTACTTAACCAACCTCCTAGAACTCTCTTTGTTCACTTGTAAAATAAGAGAGAGGGATTGGACTAGATTTTTAAAGTCCCCTTTTCACTCTAGGGTATAATCTTTCTGCCAGTCCTGGATCTCAGTATTCTGGGGGCTAGCAAGCATCAGGACACTGGGGAGCTGAATGGGGAACCAGCCTGCGTGGTGAATTAGAGAAGAAGCGTGGAACGAAAGTGTTAGCATCTTTTTCTTTCTCTCTGGAATAATGTACCTCCATTAAGCTGAAGAGTTAAAAGCAAAGCCAGTGCCTTTTAGATAAGTATTTCTTAATAGGTTTTTATCTCAGCTTTTGGAAACCTGAAACTCAAGTCTGGGCCTTTCTCAATAATTTTTTCTCCAGCATTGCATGTTCATGCTGATTGGTTTACTGGAGAGTTGCCCATAATCTCTGGACTGCTGATTCATTTGATCTTTACAGACCAAATGAATCAGAAGACATTTTTGAAGCTCCCGAATGCTCATGCAGTGGCAGGAAGGGATAGAGTAGTGGGAGGGTTGAGGTAGCATATTAAAAGTAATTTCCTACCGTAGCTTTAATGAAAGTTCCTAATACAGCAAAGTTCCTTGGGCAGTATTTAGACCATGCTTCCATACCCAGATGGCCACCTGACCACAGAGAATGAAGGCATCATTCTTCCCTGACTTTTTACTGCTGCCCCCATGGTTCCTGCTAACAGTTCTCAGCTGTGAAAGTTGTTGAGTTCTCAACCTTGGAAGTTGAACTCCAAGATAAAATAGTCCTTGGTGGGATGGGGGGAGAGTCTCCTCAAAGGTCTCCTGACAGTGAATGAGGATATGATTTTTAAAACTAAAAAGACTGTGAACATCATCTGATTCATACCTTCATTTGACAGAAAAGGAAACTGAGACCCTTATTGAAAGCAGTAGATTGCTGAATTACTTTAAAGGAACTGGGGATCAGCTCCCTCGTTTTCAGGTCTTGCTTATAGAAAATGAAGTCATTGTGCAACAACCAAATTTTCCAACTGCCTTTTCTTTGAACATCATTGTTAGTTAATCTTCAGAATGTTTCCCAGGAAATGACATTCAGAATGGTACTCTGCAGCCCTTGAATATAGCTCATGAAAGAGAAAGGAAGAAAAGAAACAGATATTTATTAAAACACTTATTGTATGCCAGTTACTTTACAAATATTATCTCATTTGATCCTCTTGACAGCCTTGGGAGGTAGATGCTGTTATTATCCTCATTTTTCAACTGAAGAAACTGAGGCAGATAGAGTTCAAATGACTTATCCAGGGTCTGTTCAATTGTTTCAGTCTCTCTGACTCTGTGACCCCATTTGGGTTTTTCTTGTCAAAGATACTGGAATGGTTTGCCATTTCCTTCTCCAGATCATTTTACAGATGAAGAAACTGAAACAAATAGGGTTAAAGTGATTTGCCCAGGGTCACACAGCTAGTAAGTGTTTGAGGCTAGATTTGAACTTAGGTTTTTCTGACTCCTCTACCCACTGTACCACCTAAGCTTCCTCTTGAGAATATGTTCAGAGGAGGAATCATGTAATCATAGATTGAGAGCTGTGAGGGCCTTAAATGTCAGCAAATTCATCCTTTTTTGAGAATTCGAGAAATCTGAAGGGAAGGTCAATTGATCTACTTAAAGTCACATAGTAGTAGGCAGCAGAGGAAGGATCTTAAATCTGGGTCCTCCATTTCCAAATACTATATACTCTTTATACCATGCCATATTATATTTTGTATTTCTGGGCCTCAGTTTCCTCTTCTGTTCCATTTATATAGTACTCACTGTGTGTCAGGCACTGTGCTAAACACTTTTCAAATATCATTTCATTTGATTCTCACATCAACCCTGGGAAGTAGGTGCTGTTATTATCTTCATTTCGCAGTTGATAAAATTGAAGCAGACAGAGATTAAGTCACTTGCCTGGGATCACACAGCTAGTAAGTGACTTGCCCCGGGTCATACAGTTAATGTCTGAGGCTGCATTTGATCTCAGGTCTCTCTGACTCCAGGCCATTGCGCCACCGAGCTGCGGTAATGAAAGAACTAAACTTGATGATTTCCAAATGGCTTTGTAACCTTCTACTTTTGTGAACCTGGGCAAGTAACTTCCTCTCCCTAGACCTCAGTTTTCTCATCTGTAAAATGGGGATATATATATATATATATACTTCCTGAGAGAGAGAGAGAATTTATATTAAAGTGTTATATAAATAGGAGTTTGTTATACTCTACCACCAAGGGCCTTACCTGCTGTCCAGTTACATTCCACTCCCCCAAGGAGCCTATCCATTGGGAGTCTATTTCATAATTCTTAACGTAGGGGATATTGGCCATAGATATCAAATCCCCTCATTTGGTTGACTGAATTCTGAGAATTTGGTGTGGTGAATGTGGCAACTCTTCTATTGGTTCAAATTTAAGTTGAAGCGTGTCCCATAAAAGATGCCCTCCTCTTTCCCCCACCCCCAACTGGATAGATTCCAAATGTCAGCTTTATATCTTGGCATTTCAGGCTTAATGGAATTCTGTTTTGTTGAAATTGCAGTAAAACCAGGACACGGTTTTTTTTGAACTCCTATATTCTCTTTAGCTTTTGACTACTGTGAAAATGCTTGGTGACAGGTTACATAGTGAAATTTCTTGATGGTAGACAGTGAGGCTTGATTAATATTTTCCCAACTTGTAGTCCACAAAAACCTGGTTTCTATGCGATGTGATTGTTAGTCTAAGAGAAAGTTTGGACGCCAACATGATTTTTCCTTCACAAGCTAATAATATGAAATTATGTATGTTTCAAAAAGACATAGTGTGATTTTCTTCTTCCTCCATTTTTGCCCAAAAGATTCATAGAAGACGCTTTGGAGATCATCTCATCTAACCCTTTCATTTGTTTTATTTTTTTATTTTGTTTTTCACAAGAGAAAATAGTCTGCTTCATTCTGTGCTCCTATTCCATAATTCTTCCTTTGGATGTGGATGGCATTATGCCCCAAGAATCTTGTGGAAATGTTTTATGTCCTCGTATTTCTGTGAAGGGCTTATCAGACTGACTTATCAGAAACAGTCCTCACACACTGTGGCTGCTGTTGTGTATAATGTTCTCCTAGTTCTGCTCATTTGACTCAGCATCAGTTCATTTAAGTGTTTCCAGGTTTTTCTGAAGTTCACCTGTTTGTCATTTCTTACAGCACAATAAAATTCCATTACATTCATATACCACAACTTGTTCAACTATTCCCCAGTTGATGGGCATTCCCTCAATTTCCAGTTCTTGGCCACCACAAAAAGAGCTGCCATAAATATTTTTGTACATGTGGGACCTGTTCCCATTTTTATCATCTCTTTGGGATACAGCCCTAGAAGGGATATTGCTAGGTCAAAGGGTATGCATATTTTTGTAGTCCTTTGGGCATAGTTCCAAGTTGCTTTTCAGAATGAATGGATCAGCTCACAGCTTCATCAACAATGAATTAGTGTTCCAACTCTCCCACATCTTTTCCAGCATTTATCATCTTCCTGTTTTGTCATATTAGCCAATCTGATAGTGATGTGGTATCTCAGAGTTGTTTTGATTTGCATCTCTCTAATCAATAATAATTTAGAGCATTTTTTAATGTGATTATAGATAACTTTAATTTCTTCCTCTGAAAACTGCTTGTTCATATCCTTTGACCATTTATCAATTGGGGAATAACTTGTATTCTTGTACATTTGACTCAGTTCTCTCTATATTTTAGAAATGAGGCTTTTATCACAGACACTAGCTGTAAAAATTCTTTCCCAATTTTCTGCTTCTTCTTCTAATCTTGGTTGTATTGGGTTTCTTTGTGAAAAAAATTTTCAATTTAATGTAATCAAAATTACCCATTTTGCACTTCATAATGTGCTCTGTCTCTTCTTTGGTCATAAATTTCTCCATTCTCCATAAATCTGACAAATATACTATCCTTCACTCCCCTGATTTGTTTATAGTATCAGCCTTTATACCTAGATCATGTGCTCATTTGGACTTTATAATTATGTACAGTGTCAGGCATTGGTCTATGCTCAGTTTCCACCACACTAATTTTTTTGTGAGTTCATTTTATTTTTTTAATTAATTAATTTTTAGTTTTCAACATTCATTTCCACAAGATTTTGAGTTCCAAATTTTCTCCTCATCTCTCCCCTCCCTCCACCCCAAGACACCATGCATTCTGATTACCATCTTCCCCCAGTCTTCCCTCTCTTCTATCACACCCTTCCCTTCCCTTATCCCCATCTTCTCTCTTTTCTTGTAGGGCAAGATAGATCTCTGTACCCCATTACCTGTATTTCTTATTTCCTAGCTGCATGCAAAACAATTCTCAACATTCATTCCTACATCTTTGAGTTCCAGCTTCTCTCCCTTCTTCTCTTCCTACACATCCCCACTGTGAAGGCAAGCAGTTCAGTATAGGCTATACATGTGTAGTTGTGCAAAAGACTTCCATAAAACTTCTAACTACATTTCCCTCCATCCTATCCTGTCCCCCATTTATTCTATTCTGTCTTTTGCCTTTGTCCCTCCCCAAAAGTGTTTACTTCTAATTACTCCCTCCTCCCATTTGCCCTCCCTTCTGTCATCCCTCCCCCACAGCCCACTTCTCCCCTTCTTTCCTACTTTCCTGTAATGTAGGATAGATTTTTCATACCAAATTGAGTGTGCATGTTACTCTCTCCTTAAACCAAATGTAATGAGAGTAAGCTTCACTTTTTCCCTCTCACCTCCTCCTTTTCCCATCCTTTGATAATTTGCCCCATTCCATTTCTCCCTTTCTCTTCTCAATGTATTCCTCTCACCTCTTAATTTTATTTTTTTAGATATCATCCCTTCCTATTCAACTCACCTTGTGCCCTCTGTCTATATGTATATAATCCCTCCAACTACCCAAATACTGAGAAAAGTCTCAAGAGTTACAAATATTATCTTTCCATGTAGGAATGTAAACAGTTCAACTTTAATAAGTCCCTTATGATTTCTGTTTCCTATTTACCTTTTCATGCTTCTCTTCATTCTTGTGTTTGAAAGTCATATTTTCTATTCAGCTGTGGTCAAGAATACTTGAAAGTCCTCTATATCATTGAATGACCATTTTTCCTCCTGAAGTATTATACTCAGTTTTGCTGAGTAGGTGATTCTTGGTTTTAATCCTAATTCCTTTGACTTCTGGAATATCATATTCCAAGCCCTTCAATTCCTTAATGTAGAAGCTGCTAGATCTTGTGTTATCATGATTGTATTTCCACAATATTCAAATTTGTTTCTTTCTGGCTGCTTGCAATATTTTCTCCTTGACCTGGGAACTCTGGAATCTGGCTATAGTATTCCTAGTTTTTCTTTTCAGATCTCTTTCAGGAGGTGATTGGTGAATTCTTTTAATTTCCATTTTACCCTCTGGTTCTAGAATATCAGGGCAGTGTTCCTTGATAATTTCATGAAAGATGATGTCTAGGCTCTTTTTTTCATCATGGATTTCATGTAGTCTCATAATTCTTAAATTGTCTCTCCTGGATCTATTTTCCAGGTCAGTTGTTTTTCCAATGAGGTATTTCACATTGTATTCAATTTTTTCATTCTTTTGGTTTTGTTTTATAATTTTTTGGTTTCTGATAAAGTCATTAGCTTCCATCTGCTCCATTCTAATTTTTAAAGAACTTAAAAGAACTTTAAAGAAAAAAACTCTTCAGTGAGCTTTTGAACCTCCTTTTTCATTTGGCTAATTCTGCTTTTTAAAGCATTTTTCTTCTCATTGGCTTTTTGGACCTCTTTTGCCATTTGTCTTAGTCTATTTTTAAAGGTGCTATTTTCTTCAGCATTTTTGGCTCTCCTTTAGCAAGCCTTTGACTTGCTTTTCATGATTTTCTTGCATTGCTCTCATTTTTCTTCCCAATTTTTTTTCCTCCTCTCTTACTTGATTTTCAAAATCTCTTTTGAGCTCTTCCATACGCTGAAACCATTGCAAATTTCTTTTGGAGGTTTTGGATGAAGAAACTTTGACTTTGATGTCTTCCTCTAATGGTATGCTTTGTTCTTCCTCATCTGAAAGAATGGAGGAAAATACCTGTTCACCAAGAAAGTAATCTTCTATAGTCTTTCTTTCCCCTTTTTTGGGCATTTTCCCAGCTAGTTACTTGACTTTTGAGTCCTTTGTCAAGTGGAGGCTATACTCTAGGGACCTGTAACTTCTTGGTTCCTCCAAGGTGGCACAATAAAGAAAAGGAGTTTACTCTTCTCCTGGCCTGTTCCTTGGTCTGGGAGCAACCACAAGCCTTTCCTAGGACCTGTGAGTAGGATTCCCCCTCCACAATGGCCTCCAGCTCCACCATGCCAATATACCTCCTCACCCCAGGGCCTCCACTTAGGGCTGAGATTTAGATCAGTTGCTTGATTCCCCCAGGGTCTTGAGGCCAGAGTGCCAAAAGTGAACTCTGCAGTCTCCTGGGTCCAGGGCTAGGGCAAGACCCTGCTCCCTTCTCACCCAGCTAAAAGAGCTTTCTCACTGACCTTTGAAGCTGTCTCTGGCATGTATGGATTCAGGAAGCTGGGAACTTCAGCTGCTACCTGGGATTCCATGCCCTGAAGTGTGCTCTGGTCCTGTCCCTGCCATGCTGCACAACCAAGGCTGGGCTGCGCTCTTTGGACTGCGCTCTGCTCTGAGCCAACTGCGATAGACCTTTCCTGTTGGCCTTCCAGGCTGCCTTGGGCTGGAAATCTCTTTCACTCTGTCATTTTGTGGCTTCTGCTGTTGTAGAATTTGTTTAGTCATTATTACAGGTATTTTATGGGCTTTGGGGGGAGAACTACAGCAGATCCATCCTTCTACTCTGCCATCTTGGCTCTGTGCCCCCCCCCCCCCCACTATTATCCAGTTTTCTCAGCACTTTTTGTCAGACATTGAGCTCTTATCCCAGAAGCTGGGGTCCTTGGGTTTATCAAACAATAGACTGCCATATTCATTGACTACTGTGCACTCAAAACACAGTACCTAACCTGTTGAATACCTAACTTATTCCACTGATCTACCCCTCTATTTCTTAGCCAGTACCAACTGGTTTTGATGATTGCTGCATTATAATACAATTTGAGATGTGGTAGGGCTAGGCCACCTTCCCTAGCATTTCTTTTCATTAATTCCCTTGATATTCTGAACCTTCTGTTCTTCCAGATGAATTTTGATATTATTTTTTCTAGCTCTAGAAAGCAGTTTTCTGGTAGTTTGATTGGTATGGCATCGAATAAGTAAATTAATTTAGGTAGAATTGTCATTTATATTATATTAGCTCAGCCTACCCAAGAGCAACTGATATTTTTCCAGAAACTTAGATCTGAGTTTATTTGCGTGAAAAGTGTTTTGTAATTGTGTTCATATAGTCCTTGGGTTTGTTTTGGCAGGTAGATTTCCAAATATTTTATAGTGTCTACTGTAACTTTAAATGGGATTTCTTTTTCTAGCTCTTGCCGTTTGTGTTGGTTTATTTTGTAACCTGCAATTTTGCCAAAGTTGTTTATTATTTCAAGTAGTTTTTTTACTTGATTCACTAGGATTCTCTAAGTATATCATCATATTGTCTGCAAAGAATGATCGCTTAGTTTCTTCTTTGCTTATTCTAATTCCTTCAATTTCTTTTTCTTCTCTTATTGCTAAATATAACATTTCTAGTACTATACTGAATAACAGTGGTGATAGTGGACATCCTTGTTTCACCCCTGTTCTTAGTGAAAATGCATCTAGCTTGTCCCCATTACATATAATGCTTCCTGGTGGGTTTAGATAGATACTGCTTATTTTAAGGAAGGCTCCATTTATTCCTATGCTCTCCAGTGTTTTCAATAGGAATGAAATCTTTTCATTTTTAAGATGAGCAAACTGAGACCCAGAGTGGTTAACATAACTTCATCATTGTGACCCAGGTAGTGAATTGAAGAGCCAGGATTTGAACCAAAGTTTTATGAGTTCAAATTTGATATTCCTTCCACTTGCACTTGACCCAAACAGCAAAGTTTTAGCTATTGTTCTGCACTAGGAAGAAGGGGAAAAAATCCCATTTTAGAGAAAGTAAAAGGGAAGCAAATAACATGAATTATTCTATAGGAAGTATAAGATTTGAATTCAGTTTTCTTGACATTATTATTGGAGAAGGGAGAAACCTTCTCTTCACTCTCCCCAACTTCTATTTTCCCCTTTCTCTTTTCCTTCTGTTCCTTCAAAGACACTAATGAGTTCTCTGTCTTGAGCCAATTTTCCTGGTGTGGGACAGATGGTGGAGAGAGCTGGGGAAGGAGAGGAGAGAAGTAGTAGTCTGTAGAATGAGTGGTCAGGAGAGATTGAAAGAGTATGGGTGTGAACACCAGGAATGTCTTTGTAGGTAGCAGCTGTTCAGATCTATCAGCATACTTCCTTAGAGAGACCAAGGAAAAGAGAAGGCACACAGATTTGAGAGTTTCTGACTTTGGAGAAGCTTCAAGTCTCTTAATGAAGGCCAGCTACACAAAGGGTATGGACCAGTCACATCCCTGCCAGAAACAGGGTATGGAACGGACTCAGTAGCTATTTGAACAAATGGTTTCCTAAAACCTCCCAGAAGAAAACCAAGGTGAGATGGTTGGTCAGTTTGAAAGTTTGTCATATATCAATACATTTAGGCTTTATTTCACTCATGTGGGAAGAAAAAGGATAAAGTAATTATGGAAGGTCATTAATTTTATTTATTTAAATTAATTTAATTAATAATTTTTATTTAATTTATCTCTTTCTTTTATTCTCTTCTTCCTCTTTTTCCTCTGCTTCCTCCTTCCCCTCATTTCTCCTAACTTGAAGTAGTGTGTCACTTATAAATTTAATAACCATTAACAAAAATAAACAACCAGATAGATAAACAGTGAGGGAAATATCATAAAGAAAATATCGTAAAGACAAATCACTTTGAAAACCTTAGGAACTCTGATAAACACATTGACTACCTGTGCTACCTAGAGGGTTCCTGATAACAGACCACTTATGTCCTAACACACAGATGATGGACTCAGAATGAAGACTGAGACATGTTTGTTTTTTATTTTGATACAGCTAATTTCAGAAATTTGTTTTGCTTGACTATATATGTTTGTAAAGAGTTTTGTTTTTCCTTCTTTCTCAGTAATGAGAGGGTTGGGGGAGAAGGTAAGAAAGAGAGAGCAGGAGAATTTTCCTTGATTGAGAAAAAATAAATTAAATTTCTAAAAAGCATATAAACTTTAAAAAAATCTCCATAAATCCCCAGAGTTCAGCAAGCAGAAACAAATGAATTACAAACCACAACTAACAAGCAAAGAAAAAAATTCTTTTTCTTCCTGTATTCCCTTTCAGGAGTGTCTGAAGTTCTTTTTTCTCTGATTTTGTTGCCTTCTTTCCTTCTTTCCAGCTGTGACATACACTTGTTTGGTTCTGCTGATTTGGCTATTCAGTTTTAATTGCAGATATTTATAGAAAAGGTGAATAAGGCATAGATGATGCCAGCATGCTATGTCCAGATCTCTGTGGGGATTCTATTTATCCAGAAGGGCTGGGCATTCTGAAGGAATGTCTAGAAGAATCTACTGGGTTTGCAAGTGTGCAAATTTCTTTGGCATGCTACTTACTTAGTTTATAGGGAATGGAGGCTTTTTTCCCAAAACATAGGATGAGGTTTTATTTCACACTTTATTGAACTGGCAAAGATGGTTCAAGACAGAAATAGTAAGTGTTGGAGGGGCTCTGAGAAGATAGGCACACTAATATAATATGGATTTTTCTGGTAAGCCATTTGGCATTATGTGAGAGATGTTGCTAAACAATTTGTAACCTTTGACCCAGGTCCAAAAAAAAAGTCAGTGACCTCCCCCACCAAAAAAAAAAGTCCCATTTGTACCAGAACATTTGAAGCCATTTTTGTAAGCAGCAAAAATAAATAAATAAATAAAAATAAAATGAGAGCCCATTGATTGGGAGAACAGATGAAAAAATGTGGTATATGAATGCAGTGCAATATTATTTGGCTGTGAATATGAGGAATTCAGAGAAACGTGGGAAAATTTGCAGGAGAGTGATTCCTACCAAAGAATACAGAAACAGGACAACAATGTACAGCATTAGAATTCAGCTTGAATGAAATCTTGGTTCCAGAAGATCAATGAGGAAAAAAAAACCAACAACTTTAGAGGACCTTAATGGTTCCATATTTCAGAAACCATTTCATCTGGCACCAGAGAAGAGAACTGAGGAGCAACTGGAATTTGAGAAACAAATGCATGAGGTTAAGGGCCAGAAAGCTCAGAAACTCTCAGGGAAACCACACAGTAAAGGGGGTGGGGATGGGGGTTGTTCTGTGGGGAGAGGAAGAAGGAAGAACTGATTAATGTGTAATGAGAGCTGGTGAACAAGGAGAATCCCAATTGCAAATATCAGTTCAGAGAATGTTCATTTGGACTTGAGCTAATTTTATCACATCCCTGCCATCCAATTTATTCCTACCACTGAGTTGGGAAGGAATGTCTAACTCCGTTTTGTTGTCATGTTCCACCTTCTATTCAAAACCCTCATCTGATCCTTCAGGTGCTAGTCTAGTCTCCTTCCTCTCCAAATTGTCATGTTTACTAATATGCTTATATGTTACATCCTCACAGTAGAATGTAAACTTTTTCAGGGTTCATTTGAAAATTCTTTTCTTTGTGAACTCGTACACAACTAGCACACAGTGCCTTACCTTACCTGTAACTTCTAACAAATGGTTGGATGAGACTGGGTTGGGATCTTTAAAATGGAGGCAGAGATGAAAATACTTTCATTATGATATACCATGTAACATTAATAGGAATAGAATGCACACATTCTCATGTCCAAATAAAAGGTTAATAGAATGGATGGAAAACTGCTTTTGGACTTAGTGGACATGAGTTTAAATCCTGACACTGCTACTTAATACTATATATAACCTAGAGCAATTTATTCATCCTCTCTGGACCTCATTTTCTTCATTTGTGAAAAGTGGCCAGATTAGATCAGGATTTTTAAACCTTTTTTGTGTGTCATGGACCCTTTTGGCAGTCTGGCAAAGCCTAAGGTCTCTTTTTTAGAACAATATTTTTAAATGTATAAAATACATAGGATCTCAAAGGAAAACAGATTTTATTGAAATAGTTATCAAAGAATTTTTTTAGAAAAGAAAGCAAGTTTGCTAACTCCGCTTTAAGTTATAAGGTTATTTCCAACTCTAAACCTATATGCTAGTAGGTTAGCCTGGTTAGGCTGATGTTGTTTAAGCTGTGACCTTCAGAAGCAAAGACCGAACTTCTCTTGGCTCTGCTTCATCATCTTCCTGGGCTTTCAGGGTCCTCTCTCTTTTCTGCTTCTGAAGGCCCTGGCCAGTAATACGGGATGAGTGAAAAGGAATACAAAATCAGGTTAGATGTGATGAAATTTTAATTGGAAAGCTGAAGTGTGTTACAGGACAATTATACCCCTGATTGGGAAGTCCAGTTCATTGAATCAGAGTTCCTGCTTTATTTTGTTCCTTGACCATAACCTGTACCCCAGTTCCCAGTCACTAATCTGGAATACTTTTGCTCTTTGTTGTAAAAGGTATTGACAGATTGATCAATTTGCGGGCAAAGTGGTTCAATGGAGAGTCTTCTGACTTGCCAAACTTCTCTAATTGAGAGGTAGGGTGGTATAGTCAATGAAGTTCTGGACTCAGAGACCTGACACTGCCATTCCCTTTGGAGTTGTATAACCTTGGGGAAAAATCACTTACCTCTGTGAGCTTTGGTTTACCCATTTGTAAAATGTAAAGTAAAATGGAAAATATAAAGTATTGTGCATCAGTCTTTTGTCTTGTCTGACTCTTTGTGACCCCATTTGGGTTTTCTTGGCAAAGATACTTGGAGTGGTTCGCCATTTTGCTCTCTGGCTATTTTACAGATGAGAAAACTGAGGCAAACAGGGTTAAGTGACTTGCCCAGGGTCACACGATTGTTTGGTCACTGTAATTGTTTGTTATGAAGGGGACAGTGAATTGAAAACTTTAAAGTATTTTAGAAATATGAGCTATAATTAATGATGAGTTATCTTATTATCATATGTTTTGGAATGATATATGGAGTATATGATATATATATGTATATAGACAGAGTATTTACTAGGATCATAGAATTGGAATTGATCTAGAATTTGAATAGATCTTAGAGGTCATTCAATCCAGTGTTCTTCCCATTTTACAAAAGAAGAAACTGAAGCTATATTAATAGAGTCCCTAGCTCTTCTATTTAATACATCTGAATATAAACCTTAAGAAAATCCTACTTGAGACAGTTATATATTTTGAAAGTTCCCTCATCTGGCCTCAGACGCTTACTAGCTGTGTGACCCTGGGCAAGTCACTTAATCCTGTTTGACTCAGTTTCCTCATCTGTAAAATGAGCTGGAGAAGGGAAGGGCAAATCACTCCCCTATCTTTGCCAAAAAGATCCCAAGTGGGGTCATGAGAAATTGTACATGACTGAAATGACTGAACAATAACGAAGTTCCATATATATCTGTTCTCCTTTGTAATGATCTGTTATTGGAGAAGGAGCTGTCCAGGAATGTGCTGCTCCATTAACACTGAGGTAACTTTCATTTTGTGGGAAGTGGTACTGGTGATGGCAGGTATCCTTCCCTTGAGAGGAAAAGGTAGGTTTAAAAATAAAATGTCTTAAAAAGCTAATTGCCAATGTATTTAGCTTATCCCCCTGACTCCTCCATAGAGAGTGAATATTTTTACAAGGGTAACTTCCAGCACATAGTTGAGTGAACTATTATGAGGTGATTATTATTTACTTTAAGAAAATATATTCCTTAAAAAAGAAACCCAAAAAACAAAAACAAACCCCCCCTACAACTATTTCGATGTTTAAGTAAAGTTTCTATTCTAAACTTACAAAAGACCAATGAAAACATAGAATGAAACCATTTGTTAAACCACAAACTGAAAAATAGCTTAAGAAAAAAAGTATAGGTTCAATGTATTAACAGTATTATCAACAATAATGGTGGCACCTGCCATTTGCTTAGCTTTTTGAAATTCACAAAATCCTTTGCACAAACCGTCTAATTGGAGTCTCTAATAAAATAATAACAATAATAGAAATAAATAATAAAAAGCAAATAAAAATCTCATTTACTTCTGTGCCCCCTTCTGAGCTCTTTAAGAAAATGCAATCCAATGTTCTGTGCTTCTAAACCAAGTCCTGGTCATTTAAAAAACAGAAATAAAACAAAACAAGAAAAACAATCCAGTAGCAGAATCTGGGATAGGAATTTGTATTTTTTTGGCCTACTTTTTTAGTTCATTTATCACAGCAGATTGACAAGAGTTTCCAGGGGACACTTAGCTCTTAGGTCACTTGGGTGAAGGGAGTAAGAATATGGCACCTACTATGCAAATACCTGGCACTATGCTAAGTCCTTTTCACAAATATCACCTTCTTTGATCCTCACACACTGGCTTCACTGCAGTTATAGTGATGGGTCCTGTAAGGTAGATACTGTTATTATCCCCATTTTATAGTTGAGGAAACAAGCAGAGGTTTAAGTGACTTGCCCAGGGCAACACAACCTGGGAGTGTCTGAGGCCTGATTTGACCTCAGATCTTCCTGACTCCAGGCCTGGCACACTATCCACTGTACCACATGGCTCCCACCTTGATTTGCTTGCCCAGTTTCCCATAACCAGACAGAATAATCTTTCAGAGATCCTCAGAAAATTATGGAAAACGTAAGTATTTGTTAGAGGAGAATTTTCTTCGGTTTTTATGAAGCTAAAATGTAAGAAGAGACAAAAGAAACCATTAACTCTAGGGCAATATGAACCGGTGATGGCCAATGAGGGTCTCAGGGAGAAAAATGCTTAAAAATGAGATCTGTAAATTTGCTCTGTTCTCTTTATAACATAGGTATTTTAACTGGATTTGGGGGAACTGTATTATTTTAATATGTTAGTTATTAGGAAGTATAGACCATAAAATGTCTGTTTAACTTGGATAGGAATTAGACTGTGTAGGACACTGCCAAAGACTGCAGGGTGCTAAATAAATAAATAAATTTATATATACATATATATATGTATGTATATATATATATGTATACATATACACATACATATATATGTATATAGGCAGTGCTTAGTGATTTAGAAAATGACTTATTTCCATTATGTCTTTTGAACTTTGTAATAACCCTTTTAGGTAATGTAAATATTACTTTATTTTACATTATGAGACTTTTAGAGGTCAGGTAACATTGCTAGTAAGAGCTGGTTAGTGACAGGATTTGAACCAATATCTTTTGACTCCTGAGTGCCATCCTTTTTCTATTCCCACCATCATGCTCTTCAAAGTCTTATGTCTCCCTAGTACCTTGACATCCTCCATATTTCCCCCATATGACACCTTAGGGAGCTTGGAGAGAATACAAGGGCTCTGTGATTCCCTGGGTATGGAGAAGTCCTGGTGTAGCAGGGTAGAAACTTCCCTCCACCAGATAGGTCCTGGGATACAGAGAGGATAAAGGCTCAATACTTAAGCCAAAGGTGGTGATTTTGGAACAAGGTCTTCCTGATTCTAAACCCAGCATGCCATCTGATAAACTCTGCTGCATCTTAGTGTGAATTTTTCAGTGAACATTTACTAAGCATTACCACGTACTCTGTGCTGTATACCATAGGGAATACAGATGGGTAGGAACAATGATCTACATGCTCTCCTTATATGAAAAATACTATGTAATACTATAAAATATTATGTACATGTATATGTATACATGTTTTTATACATGTTTTTAAAAAGCACTCTAAACCAGAAGTTCCCAAACTTATCTGGCCTGTACCCCCTGGGAATCTATTTTCTTAATTCCTTCAGTGTCTTTTTGTTTTTAAATTTATATTGTTTAAAAAAATACGAATTTTTTTTTAAATGATGCATCTTCAATTTAATAATTTATTATGAATTTGGGGTTTTTTCTCCTTTGAAATTTTGATGATGCAATATTATATCATATAACCATGTAGTACTATATTGTGAACAAGTCATTACATGCACATATTTCTGTTGATACGTGCTGAACTCTTAGCATACTCTTCTGCCAACACTTGTTTGTTAAGACCTGTTGGAGGACTTGACAATTGATCAATTATAACTTGCATTTTGTGTGTTTACTTGGAAAATAATGTCATCACTATGACTAACTCTGTTATACAATAGATAAAACATGTATCAATGATTTTTCAAAATTTTCTTCTCTTCTTTCCTTATACTTCCACTGCCCCCTTATTTTTATTCAGTGCCCTCCAATTGTACCTGAGGCTACTACCACCCCCTGGATCATTCCTTCACCTCCTAGGGATGCCCACTTTGGCAACCCATTCAACCAAAACAATCATCATTAAAGGAATTTTATATATATGTATATATATATGTATATATATATATATACACACACACACACACATTATATATATATATATATATATATATATATATATATATATATATATATATACACTTTGTTTTTGCATAGAGCTTAATAGATGAACTTTAAATCTCTGATAAAATATAAGCTTCTTGAGGGCAGGAACTGTTTTATTTTTGTCTTTGTCTCTCCAATGCACACATATTAGGAACCTAATGAATTCTTGTTGATGGATCATTTGATTAGAATGTACTGTTATAATTGTCCTCATCTTAGTTAAAATAAAAACAACAACAACAAAAAAACTTGCTTAGGGCATCTGTAAAAGCCTGAAATTTTCTCAGTAGCTCATATGTGAATCAGGCAAGCTTGAAAATTAAGTCCCTTCTGGGATTGTGCTCCCCTCAACAGCCAGTGGTGTTTGCTTTTACTATTAAGAAAGGTGCAGTGGAAAGAGCACCAGCGCAGGAGTCAGGAGGACCTGAGCTCAAATCTCACCTCAGACGCTTGACACTCACTAGCTGTATGACCTTGGGCAAGTCACTTAACCCCAGTTGCCTCATCCTGGGTCATCTCCAGTCACTCTGATGAATATTTGGTCAGTGGATTCAGATGGCTCTGGAGGAGAGGTGAGGCTGGTGACCTGCACAGCCCTCCCTCAATCAAAACAAAGTCAAGTGCAAGTCATGTCATTATTTCTCTGATGGCATGATCTTCTTCAGCAATGAAGGACAAACATACACAATCGTCAATAATCAGAGTTTTGTTTTTCTGTGCAACTTACATGTTCTGATATTATTTTTCCCCTGTTTTGTAGAAGAAAAAAGAGTAAAAGAAAGTTGTTATTATTACACAAGATCTTAAGCTTTGATTAGCTTTAAAGTACACTAAGACTTTTGGGACATTGGTAAATATGTGTCTGTGTGTATATATAATAAATACATATATGCGTGTGTATGTGCCATGCTGCTCGAAATATAAAAGCCCCTTCAATTGTTTTCACCTAAATAGGATGAAATAACTTTGTATTTAATTCTCTCTTGATTTTCCCCTTTCCATCTAATATTTAACTTTTTTAGCTGGTGGTAGAGGTAAATCTGCATACAGTACTTAATTACTTATTTAAAAGCCTGTTGCCTCTCTTAGTGATTTGAGCTTCCCCATTTTTGTGGACTTTTTTTGATAGTTGGATAAAACTCATGGATCCCTTCTGAGAATAATGGTTTCAAAATTTTGCTTTTCTTTTAGTAAACAAAAATTTGTATTCTCTTTCTTCCCCATCCCCCCCCTCCCTATTTAAAAAGAAAGAAAAACAAAACCTTTGTGGCAAATAGGCATAGTCTAGCAAAACAAATTCCCACATAAGCCAAGTCCTAAAATTATGTCTCAGTCTGCAGCCTGAGTCCATTCTCTCTCTGTTAAGAAGTGAGGAACTTATGTCATTATTGAACCTTCCAAATCATGGCTGGCCATTACATTGATCAGAAATTCTTAAGTCTTTCAAAGTTGTCTGCCTTTATAGTGTTGTTCATTTAAATTGTCCTTGTTCTCCTCATTTCATTCTGTATCAGTGTCTAGCATTCTTCTCAGGTTTCTCTGAAATCATCCACTTCATTAACTGTGATATTGATTGAACTGTGAAAATGATTGAAGGAAGTGCTAATATTCAGTTGCAAATGAGTGAAAATAAAGATGTAGGGTTTTTTTCTACCTAAGTTCATGGACTTTCTTAAATTTATCTCCCCCAGACCTACTCTGTGAGTGAGCCCTATATTAAAAACCCCTTCTCTTGGGTAACCAGGAAGATTTATCTGGTGATGTTTTCTAAAAGCATCGGTATTTCTTATGTTGAACCAAAATTGAACGAGGCTTGTGAACAGAATGTTAAACTGGTTTTGCTGACTGGGTTCTGTAAACACTGATTTGTTGTTGTTCAGTTGTGTCAGGAACTCACTGACTCTTCATGACCCTGTTTGGGCTTTTTCTTGACAAAAATAAATGGAATGATTTGTCATTTCCTTCTCTAGCTCATTTTACAGATGAGGAAACTGAGGCAAACAAGGTTAAGTGACTTACCTAGGATCACATAGCTAGTAAGTGTCTGAGGTTGGATTTCAACTCATGTCTTCCTGACTCCAGGTCCAGTGCTCTATCCACTGTGCCACCTGTACCCCTTAAACAGCATTATGGTAGCATTAACCCAAATGATGACCTTCCCCTATTCAGTGAGAAGATAAGCCTGTTGATCAAATGGTATTCAGTATAACTTTTTTTAACAGCTTCTATTATCAATGTTTTCTGTGTCTTCCTCACAGGACTATTGTCCTGCTATTTGATAGTAGCCAGGTGGCAAAGTAGATTGAGCATAGGGTCTGGAGACAGAAAGACCTGAGTTTAATTCTGGACTCAGTCACTTCACAATATTTGTAAAGTGCTTAGCATAGTGCCTTGAACATAGTGGTTGTTGTCCTTCATTCTCAAAGAGAACCAAAATGACATCCTTAGGCCAGAGTCACGTTTCAGTGTGTCTGACTGGTCTGACTGTGGCTGATCAGACCAATGTAAGCTGAAAATGTTCTACCACTGGTTAGGTACAAATAGTCCATGAGAACATTTGGACATCTAAATTTGCACATCTTGCATTTCTTTTGAACTATTTCCAGCTCCTTCTCTGATGAGGGCTCACCATGCTGGGTGGTTCTGTGCCAGGGTCTCCCATGCCATACAATCAATTCCAAAGTTCTTAAGAGAGACCTTGAAAGTGCTTGCCTATTAAAAGGAAAGATAGGAGATGCAATGGATAGAGTGCAGGCCCTGTAGTCACAAAGATCTGAGTTCAAATTCAACCTCAGACACTTTCTAGCTGTGTGACCCTGGGCCAGTCACTTAACCCTATTTGCCTCAATTTTCTTATCTTTAAGATGAATTGTAGAAGGAAATGGCAAACTACACAAGTGTCTTTACTAAGAAGATCCCAAATGGGCTCTCAAAGAGTCACTCACCACTGAAATGACTAAATAAAACAACAACAGTTTTTATTATTTAGGAAAGCACATTACATATGCTAAAACATTGCAGAAATGTGAATTCTTATTACTAGTTCATCACAAGTATCACTGAGCAATTACCATTTACTTAGCATTTTATCAGGTGCCCTAGGAAGAAGAAATCAAGTCTTTTGAAAAGGTTAAGAACTTTTTGATGAAGAAAGACCAATGCAGGAATCATTTGGAGAACAAAACAAGGTCATTTGAATTTAATGCTAACTTTGGTGATAATAAGCCATAATTGCAGAAGGAAATGAAACAAAGCATTTTTAAAAAATACCTCCTACGTGTCAGGCACTATGCTAAGCTCTTTACAAATATCTCATCTGACTCTCATAACAATTCTGGGATAGAGCCTTGGGCTAGGAGTCAGGATGAAGACTCATCTTCCTGAGTTCAAATCTGACCTCAGACAATTACTAGTGGTATGATCCTGGGCAAGTCACTTAACTCCGTTTGCCTCAGCTTTCTCATCTGTAAAATGAGCTGGAGTAGGAAAAGGCAAAAGGCAAACTACTGTAGTATCTTTGCCAAGAAAACCCCAAATGGGGTTCATGAGAACACAACTGAAAAACTGAACAACTCTGGGAGGTAGGTTCAGGTATTACCCCCATTTCATAGTTGAGGAAACTGAGGCAGACTGAGTTTAAATGACTTACCCAGGGTCATAGAGATAGTAAATGTCTGAGGCTGAATTTGAACTCAGGTGTTGCTCCCTCTAGGCCCTGTCTTCTAGCCACTGTGCTCCTGAGCTGCCCTCAAAAGGAATTCAGAGAAGAATGGGAAAGTGCAGGAAAAAAAGTCTTATTGCAGTTTTAAGCTACTAAATTGAAAACTGTGTTTTAGTAGTTTAAAACTGGGATAAGACCTTTGTGACACCCTGTGTTGATCTGAGGTTAGGTAACTTGGTTTCTAGTACTAATCCTGTACCTAATTATGTAGCTTTGGGTAAATTCCTTAATCTCTTTGGGCATCTATTTTCTTGCCTGTAAAATGAAGTCTGAACCAGATGACTTTTAAGTTCCCTTCTAGGGCTTACATTCAGTGATTCTGTGTGTAGCTTCATGAATGGGGTAGGAAATGAGTTAGAACTTGAAGAATACCTATGATTTATGTAAATGGAAAGTGGGGACTGTCACAGCAGAGGTTAAAGGACAATAGGTGCATAGGATCATAGATTTTGAGCTGGAAGGAACATTGAGTTCATAGAGTCCAGCCTCCTACTTTGACCAATGAAGAAACTGAGGGCCAGGTAAATGACTTGCCTGGTGTTATACCTGTAGTAAGGATGTAACAGAAGTAGGATTTGAACCCAGGTCCAATGATTCCACAACTAGCTTTGGTGTACTTCTCCACTATGCAACAGAACTTTATTAAGAAGTATTGGGTGATGCAGGTGGCCCTTCGTAAATGAAGACTTAACAACAGAGATGGTATATAGGACTGAGATCTGTGTTGGGAGTTTGGGAAACTGTTGTGCATGTGAGCTCCTGCTCAAGTTAAGTCTGCATAAGAAGGAAAGAAAGGACAGTGTTGGCAGAGAAGACATCAGGTGTCTGGGCAGTACCCTGGATGTGTGCCAAAATACTGTGTGGTTATGCCAGGACTGCCACAGGAGCTCTTCTGTTCCAGTCACTAGGCAGTTTCCTCATACTTATTTTCTCATTTTAGGTGCTTGATTTTGCAGTTTTTAAGGGGTTAGCTGGTCAGTGTAACCAAGGAGCTGTCCCTGGTAGGTGTTAAACATTGAGCAGGAGTTAGTCCTTGTTTAGAATCTTGAACCAACCTTGAACCTTTCCTTATAAGTCATTTATTTAATATTCACTTATTTATTAAGTGCCTTTTATGTTCCCTTTTCTGTTCTGGTCCCTGGGAATCCTAAAAACAATAATTAAATAGACCCTGCCATCAAGTAGTTTTCAGAGGGAGTTTGGCATAATAGCTAGCTAGCATTTATAAAGCAGAGAAATGGAATGTTATGGATTGGGAATGGCAAACAGTCTCATTGGGTCTGAAGGTGAAGTGAGTGAAAGGGAATGATTTTGGTAGGGGGAACAATTTATAATCGAATTCTTGAGACAAAGCCCTAGAAAACCTCTGGAATTGTGATTTCTCTCAGGTATGGGCTGTTTTCAAACCTAAAGCTTAGTTGAGAGGTAACTAGGCAGCCCAGACAATGTTGGGCCTGGATTAAGGAGGACCTGAGTTCAAATCAGGCCTCAAATGCTTACTTGCAATGTGACCCTGCACTAGTTACTTACTTTCCGTCTGCCTTAATTTCCTCAACTGTAATAGAATACCTACCACATAGTTTTTTGAATCAGATGAGATATTTGTAGGGTGTTTAGCACACTATTGGGCACATAATGAGTGCTTAATAAACACCTATTCCATTCCCTCCCTAAATCTCATCTTCATCTTTCATCCATAGTGGATCCAGGAAGGTTTGTTTTTCCTAGCGCACCAGTACAAGGGGAAATTCTGCCCTCATGCCACTGTCATTTGGAGGAGGAGAAACAGGTTTAATTTGACTGGATAGGATTTGGCCTGGACATGGACCAAAGATTTATTCTTTAATGACTGTGGAATAAGGTCTTTGTAGGTGACTGAATATTTCTCAACAAATAAACCACAGGCCTGAACTTTTTTTTTTGACTCACTTCCTTTGCAATTCATAGTGTGAATTAGGGTGTCAACAACGCCATTATTGATTTAGAGCATTTTTTCCTGTGTTGTTGATAGATTGAATTTCTTCCCTGAGTTCATATCCTTTGACCATTTATTTTTTGGGAAATGACTGCTGATATTATATATTTGTAAAAGTTCTGTATGTATCTTGGGTATCAGACTTTTAACAAAGAAATTTGTTACAAATATTTTTTTCCTTAAATATTGACCCTCTTTTGTTTATGGGAAAGCTTTTCAATTTTTTGTAATGAGAATTGTCTATTTTTCTTCTCTGTCTGAAATACTCAGGAGCTCTTCTCTCATCTATAGTATTGAGAAGTATCTTTTTTTCTGTTCCTCCAGTTCATTTATAAAATGACCTTTTATATCTAGGACCTGTATCCATTTGTAGCATTTTGTGGTAAAAGGTGTGAGATGTTACTCTATACCTAACTTCTGATACCCTGCTTTCCAATTTTCTCTGAAATTTTTGTCAAATAGTAAGTCATTACTCCAGTAGTACAGGTCTTTGTTTTTATTGAATATCATGCTTATTGTGTGTGATTGTTTCTGGGTCTTCAGTACCTAAGTTGTCATATTGATCAACTGTTCTATTTTTTTTTAACAAGTAGTAAATAATTTGGAAGATTACTGCTTTGTAGTATAATTTTAGATTTGGTACATTTAGGCTCTCTTCCTTCCCACTTTTTTTCCATTATTTATCTTGAGATTCTTGACCTTTTGTATCTCTAGATGAATTTTATTATTCTTTTTCTCATTCTTTAAAGTAATGCTCAGGGAGTTTTGTTGGTACAGCACAGAATCTATAAATTAATTTAGGTAGTATTGACATTTTATAATGTTGACATGATGCAACCGTGAGCAATTCATATATCTTCAATTATTTGTCTTTATTCCTATAAGTAAAAAGTGTTTATTTGTATAATTCTTGTTTGTGTCTTGGTAGATGGGTTCCCATATTTTTTTTTTTACATTTCTGATTATTTTGTAGGTAATTTCTTTTTCTCCTGCTAGATTTTGTTGGTGACATATAAAAAGACTGATGAGTTTTGTGGATACGTTTCATATCTTGCTATTTTACCGAAATGACTGATTGAATTTTTTAATGGAGACTTTAGGGTTCTTTAAATGAGGGATTCAAACTAAAATTTAAATACAAACCATACGAAAGGATCCCTGCCTGTGCATATTGACTATAAACTATATAAACCACATATTAACATTATGAATGTTCTGTTGTATTTTTGTTTGTTAAGTATTTCTCAATATTTTAGACTTGTTTACAAGGCTGGTAAAAGCTTGGTAAAGGTGGCATGGTGCTTAGGTGGTTACATTGCACATGTAGAATACTAGAGTTGGAGTAAGGAAGACCCGAGTTTGAATCATGCCTCAGATACTTACTTGCTCTATGACCCCGGGTGGGTCATTTAACCTTTCTTGAGGCCAATACTGAACATTGAAGCACTATTAAATACCTTTTTTTAAAATTTAAATTTAAATTAAACTTTTAAATTTTAAATTAAATTTAAATTTTTAAGTTAAAATTTTAAATTAAATTTTAAATTTTTAAATTAAATTTTTAAAAAATTTAAATTAAAATTTTAAATTAGTGTAAAGAGGTCTGAATTTCAGTCTAAGATCAAGTAGCAAAGCCAGGATCTCGTTCATAATACCACTAGGTAACTAGTTATATTAAGCACCTGTTCTATACCAGGCCCTGTGCTAAGCCCTGGGAATACAAAAGAGGCAAAAGACAATTCCTGTTCTCAAAGAAGTTCGCAATCTAATGGACTTTGAGTAAGCTAATTTAATTTAAAAGAAATGTCTTAAACATTTACTTTGTGCTTGACTCTGGATAAGAGGATTGATATGATGCAGACATCTCTCTTAAAGGGCATATATTCTAGTTAGAGAATAGACTTGGACCTGGGGAAAGTGCTGGAGAAGTTGGAGGAATGAGAGACCCTTCTTACTTTAAATTTGGGAGGGGAGGAATCAGAGAAGATTTCTTGAGAGGACTGGAGAACTGAGTTAGAATTGGAGAAAAGGAAGTATTGCAATAGGTGAATATGGAGAGAGAACCCATTCCAGGAATGAATTCAAAACTATTACACTGGCTTGGAATGCACTTGCACCTTGTTTCCTTCAAAACAGTCTTCAAGATAGGATACCTTCTATGTAAGCAGATCCTTTCTAGTTTCCCTTCTGCCCATTCACCTTTTTTTAAGTTCTGTTTATAAAATGTATGTCTATGTTGTCACCCCTAGTAGAATGTAAGTTCCTTGCGGGATCTATCAAATCTATGGATTTGTGATCCAAGGCAGATTACCACCCAACTTACTCATGTCTCTATGGGCAGCTCTAGGCCATGACTTTCCAAAAGTTTGCCATAGGGAGTACTGCTAGAGACCTGAGGCAGCAAGGTGGCTCAATGGATAGAACATTGAACCTGGAGGCTGGACAGAATTGCATTCAAAACTGGCCTCAGTGTCACCCTGGGTAAGTTGACTCAGTTTCTTTATCAGTAAAATGGGCATTAATTTTTCCTTAAAAAAAGCAACTATGGTCCAGAGTTTCTATGAAGATGAAATGAGATATCTGTGAGGAGCTTTGCAGGCTTTGAAGTACTATATAAATGTTAGCTGTTATTGTTATTAGTAGTAGCAGATTTTTATTATTATTGTGTCCCCCTCCATATTGAACAAGTATCAGTGATGTTCTGACTATTCGCCTTCTTCTAACGCATCGAATGAGATATTTGGTAGTATGTTGCAACCTGCTCACATCTACCATATGTCTATCCATTGTCTTCTGTTACGATAATCATTTTTTAATTCTTTGGAGGCAGTGGTATTCCATGTCTTGCTGTCATATAGCAACACCAATAGAATGCTAGTATTAAAAAAAAAAATAGGCCTTTGCTTTCATAGGAAGCTTTGGGTCATTAGAGGAGCTTTGCAATTTCCTGAAGGCAATTCAACATGTTCTTCCCTATTTTTTCCACTCTGGGCCCAACTTATCCTTCTATAGTTTCTATCCCACATCTACTGAGGGATATGAAAAACATTAAATTATGGAGGGCATTTGCCTTGTGGAATTTAAAACTTCATATCTATGTATGTACATACACACATACATACACACATGGAGGGCTGTGTGACATATACAAATATTTATAATGTAAAATTGAACATTAGTGTATAAATAAATATATGCATACATATACATGTGTGTATATATGTAGGTATACACACATGCACATATATAAACACACACACACAGAGACCAAGGAAAGGGACAAGATCATTTTCATCTGGTGAGGAGTATTAGTGGGGAGATAACAAAGCCATCCTAGAGAATATATCTTAAATTTCATAGGATTTAAAGCTGGACAAAACCTTAAAGATTATTTAATCCAACTGTTGTGTTACAAATGAGGAAACTCAGACCAAGGGAAATTAAATAGCTTCTCCAAGGTCACGTTAACAAGATGCAAAGTCAGGATTTAAACCCAGCCCTTCCAAGTCCATATCTAGTGTTCCCATCATGGATATGTTGCCCAAAATTTACCTGAATCTTTCTTCAACCTATTTGTATTTCTAGTCTCATTCCCCAGTATTCCAGGAAGGAGATCTGTATGATCATTCCCATTGTTATTCTCATATTTATATTATTATTGTTACTTTTGCACAATGTCTGGCACAGAATGTTTAACATGGTTGTTTATTGGTTTTGTCTACAGAGTCACAGAATGTCACAGCTAGAAGGGACCTAAAGTCATAGAATGTTGGGTTGTGTTGGATGTGATGGGACCTCAGAACATAAAATGTTAGAGCTGGTAGGAGTATTAGAATATGAAGTATAAGCCATCAGAACCAGAAAGGGTGTTGAAACATGAGATGGCAGATCTGAAGAGGAAGGGACCTTATAGTTCATTTGGTTCAATTCCAGCATTTTACAGAGGGGTAAATTGAGGCCCAAAGAGAGAAAATTAATTGGCCACGGTACATTTAAGTTGGTTCTTGAAAGAGATAATCACACTTTCAAAGAGGTGGAGGGAGAGGAGAGAAGAAAAATGATGGAATAGATTTTCTTTGTTGCTGAACAACATTTTGTTCCAATTAAAGATGAATTCTGGGGAGATACAGCTCACTAGGCCCTGGAAATGAGTTTTGGGGTGCATTTTAGAGAAGAAACAAATCTATACTGACTCCTGAAATTTTTCTTCACTGTCACAAGCCCTTAAAAACACAGTGCCATTTGACTCAGACAGAAGCATCCCCGGGTATGCTACTAAAATAGTTGCTTCACTGCCACTTATATGTGTGTATGTTTGCATTTTGAATGTTTATGGATTTAACTAATGGCTATGGATTTCCACATTTGCATAAGGAGTTAATCTAGTGAATAGGAAAGCAACTCTTAGCCTTCTCTGAATATATGCTCTGGAGGTACACAATAATAGTGTTAGCAACAGGTCACTTTCCATAATCTTGGCTGTACAATGGAGCACATGGTATGTAAGTCTCTTAAGGGTCCTACTGGAGATCATTGGGAAGATGAAAAGCACAGTCCCTACCTTCGAGGAGCTTACAGCCTACTAGGGGAGATTTACTTGTTTACTAATCGTGTTAGTAACAACTCAAGTTTATAGCGGGTGCTCCAAAAGTCTTTGGGCATTTTTAAGCTTTAATGGCTAAAAAACAGCAGTAAGACTTTTGAGACACCTTGCAAACTTTAATCATGTAAAACCACCCTAAGAATTTGGGACACCCAGTACAGCTTTACAATGTGCATTACATATATTACCTCATAGGTATTGTACAAGGTAGAATGTAATAGGAGGGAGCCAGGTTGCTTAATAAAGTGGTAGACCAAGGTGCAGGAAGTCCTGGGTTTACATAATGCTTCTAACACTTAGCTCTGTGACCATGGACAAGTTATTTTAACCTCTGTGAACCTCAGTTTCTTTTTCTGTAAAGTGATATTACTAATATCCATAGCATTTTTCTTAACAGGGTTATTGTAAGGAAGACTCAAATGAAATAATGTATGGTAGACCTTAAAGCACTATGAAAATGCCTTTTTTTTCTCCTCCTTTTTCTCCCCCTCCTTCAAAGGAAAAGGTTAGGTCTAGACAGAATGTCCTCCAAAAAAATCTGAGGTCAAGTCACTTTCTTCTCTGGTTCTTACATTCCTCATCTGTAATTTGAGCAGGTTGGACTGTCAGATGAGCCCTAATGGTCCTTCTGACCATGAGCTCTGACATTCTAGAAATTGAACTGTATAAGTCTCTAGAGTTTGAATCTTAAGTCTTTTCTCTTGTTTTGCCTCTAATGGTTCAGATACCATCAATTTCCCCTGTGGCAAACCTGACATCACTTTGGGTCCTCCTTGGGAAAATCAGGAGCTGGGTGTGGAGCTGGGCCAGCAGGAAGCTCTGTGGTTTCCCACCAATGAACTGTGAGGTGAACTCACTCGTTAGACAGGTTATTGGGGCAGGACATGTGACCGTCTTTTCAAAGCTGCATTTTGCCAACACCCTTTAGCTATGAGAAGTACAGGAATCTAGTCGGGTGGAGAGATCTTGAGAAGTTGAGACTTGTTTGTGAGCTTGTTTCAGTCTTTTCCATTACTTTGGGCCTTAAAAAAAAAAAAAGTTACATGTCAACTGGCCAAAAGGGCCCTGAAACGCTGCACAGACGACGGGAAGAAAAAAGTGACTTCCTACTAGATTGAGGAACTTGGAAGGAAAAGATAGTCTAAGTACATGAAGGCAAACCAGATTGCTGTCGGTAGGTGGCAAAGTACTTTACTATAAATATTGCAAGAGGCTTCTTTCCTTTTTTTAATCACTTTGCATTTCAGATGACTGAAATGTCTAGAGAAGCTTCTACTTCATGTGCTACAAATTTGAAAACGTAGAAGGGGGTATCCTTACATGGAGAAAAAGTTTGGCTCTGCATCAAATTTAAAGGGAAAGTCTCAATCTTGGCTAGATTCCCTTGTTTAGTATTATTTCTCGCATGTTATATAAGGTCTTGGAGACCATTCAGTTTGTCAGGTACAGTGTAGAGGGGGCTGGATTTGACATCAGAGAACCTACCTTCAGATTCAAACTCTGTCACCTGTGTGACCTGGGGGCAAGTTATTTCACTTCATTTCACTTCTGGGATCTTTTTTCCTTGTCAGAAAAATTAGAGGGACTGGATTACATCATTGGTGTCAAACTCAAAGGGGGCCCACTAAACCCTACCTAAGGATCCCTTCAGGCTCCATATTGACTTAATTTTAAAATGTAATATTTTAATTTATTTTGTTAACCAATTGCCAAATTTATTTTAATCTAATTTGGACCCACACTTGGGAGGGTTGTAGACTCCATATGGGCCGATGCATGTTTGACATTTTTGAACTAGATGACCAGTTGGAAATTTGTGATAATACCACCATATTTGCAGTGGTCCCAAGAGGTATCCACACTAGCTGCAAATTTATTTTCATCTCTTTACTTTCACTTTTGTCTATTCAACTGTTATCCTTTAGATATGACTTTGTGATTGCATTATGTGATTTTTTTTTTGAAATTGTTCTTGCAATATATTTTAGAGCAGTATGTACAAGGCAATATGAATTGGATATGAATTGTCACTCTGCCATTTAATATGTCTGCTACCTCTCACATGTCATTTAAATTCTTTAGTCCTCAGCTTTGTCACGTGTAAAATGAGAAGGCTGGTTGAGATGATTTCTAGTGCCCGTTCCGGCTTCGGATCTAGGAACCTTTAGATTTAGCAGTGGAAGATCCTTCAGATCTTCCTGATCTGAATTTTACAGACAAGAAACTGAGGCCCAGAGAAGTTAAATGACTTTCTGAGGTCACACATGTTTGGTGGACATAGCATGTTTTAAAAAAACAGAAAACAACCCAGCAACAGCTTATGCAATGAATAAAGCATGTTAAAAACACATGTGACCTGACCACGTGTTGTTGTTGGTGGGGATTTCTTTTACGTGTGTTCTAACTTTTTCTCTCCTGGAAAGAGATGGTAAGATTTAAAAATTATCTTAGGATTTTAAAAACATGGACTGCTTATGCAAAAAGTTATTCTGCTTTTAGTAACAACATCAGTAGCAAACATTATGGTTTATAGAAACAGTAGAGTTTTAAAGTCTCTATTTAATATCAAACAGGAAATGGCAAGTTATCTTAAGCCATGAGGCAGGCTATTTTTCCCCCCTCAACAAACCTGTTTATCATGTTTCCCCAAGTCTATGGGAAGTATCCCTTCTTAGATTTGGTTTGCAGATCCTAAGTTTTTCTGGAAGTCCCGAATGCAGCATGATCCATGGAGGCAGGTTAGAAAGGGGTGTTTTGCAGAAAACCGTTAATTGCTGGAACTCAATTTAATATAAATGATTGAGAATGATTTGCTCTGTTTCATCACCCCCCTATTTGTGTCAGTGGTGCCAGTCACCCACCATATGCACATGAATATTCTTTCTGAAGACCTAGGATTCATTTTAAGGTCAGCCTTCAATTTTCAAAGAATATAATTTGCCGCTATATATAGAGCCTCATGATTGCTTCTAATAACTAATGGGGGGAAAAGGGGAAACTCAACAGAGAAATAAATGCTTAACAGCTGTGTCTGTTTAAACTTGATTAAAGGCAGTTAAAAAAAGTAAACAAGTACAGAGGAGACAATGGCAATAGAGAAAGACAAGTATCTCTTATTGTGAAAAGTTTTACAGACACAACTTGCTCTACTTAGGAGGCCTGAGATGTCTGTGTTTAAAGTTTACTTTGCTCTTTGTCTTGAGTGGGATCAGTGTTGTAGTGAATAATTTATAGCCAGCATGAATGAGCTCATTAGTCACCTTTTCAGACTTTAACTGAGTTTCATGGTTGTCATTACACCAGCCTTCTGTTCAGCCACTGAGCAAAATGGCAGTTTGGCAGTTGGCTGCCTGTCCTGGGGCAGGCTGCCTCCTTTCAGGTCTGCATTGCCTTTTGTGTGCTATTAAGACCTTCCTCTTGTGACCCTGGGTTGGTCCAGTAAGTCTCAGTCTTCAGATGGTTTTGCAACTCTGAGTTCAGATGACATGTTTTTGACGAAATCTTTAAAAATGCTCTCTCCCTGCTAGGCAAGATTAAGTGCAATGAGATGAGCACTAGCCTGTCCTCCTGTAGAATACAGGTTTTCTTTGGACTGTGTTTGATATTGTGTCCTGAGGTCACTTGAAAACACAGAAGCTAGGTAGCAATTCTATCTAATAGAGTACCTGAGACTTTTTGGCAGGTAAGAGCATTACAGTCATGAATATGTTTCAGTGAAATCATGTTAAATCTCTGAAAACTGGTGTGATTTTGGATTAGCACTTTGCAGCAAATTAATCAGTTTGGATCATCACAGTTCAGAACAAGATCAGAAAGGTTGGGGGCAAACCAAGGTCCTGTTTGGCCCCAGAATTTGGAAATTATTTTCAATCCTCCACTTTATCTCTGGACCTTGCTCCCCCAAGTTAGCAAGAAAAAGCTGGTAGTCACACTAAATTCCCACAGCACTTTAAATTTGGAAAATAGTGTAGAATGCAAACCCAAAATCTAGGACTGGGTTGCCTAGAGACAGGTGGCAGTTATGTGGAGGGAATTGCCAATATAGTAAATGCCTCATACCTTTTGAACCTGTTCATGGAGGCCTTTAGATGGGTATAACAACAACAAAAGACTAAACTTGGGTGAAACCTCAGTAAAAAAAAAAAAATGGTGGTATGCTCACCCCTAGCCAGAGACCAGACCCTTCTGGCAGGGGACCTACAGAGTTGTCACATATAGTGGATGGGGTTGTTCCTAATATTGACCCTGCCTGGCCCCAGACATCTTGACTTGAGGCAGAGAGAGTAGAGGTCTTAGTATCAAGGGTGTTCCAGTATGTAGAAGTACTTCTTACTGGCGTCTGTCATTGACATGGGCAGTACCCCCTTCTGAATTCCGTAGTGTTAGACAACTGGCCAAACAATGTCTGTGACAAGTAAGAAAAGATAATTCAGTGCTCTACTGTGAATAAAACTTCCAAATGAAAAAGCAGGCTTTTTAGGGTGGGGAGAGGTGTTGGGGCCAATTCTTTGAAAATAAGCACATTCATGTTTCTTTAGGTACAAAGTTGTTTACATATTGTCTCCCCCATTAGACCTTGAGCTCCTTCAGACTTTTTTGTTTTTGTCTTTTTTAACTTTTCTTTGCCTCCCCCGAGTTTAGCACAGTGCCTGGCACATAGTGCTGCATAAAGGTTTATTGAGTGAATGACTGACAGAGAATTTCCAATTCTGTTAGCTACCTCCTCTAGAATATTAGTTAACATTTCTGTACTGTTTAAGGATCACTAAGTTTCCCTCTAGGAGATAGATAATGAAAGTATTATTAGCCTCATTTGACAGATGAGGACGCTTTGGCACAGAGGGGCAAATTGGCCCGTGCTGCTTTGTAACACAGTAACACAGCTAGAAAGTGTTGGAGGCAGAACCTTAACCCAGAAGCTTGCGCCTTCCTCGGTAACTTGAATCTTACACGGTATTCAAGTGACCAGTCACTTACAACCACTCTTTGATGCCTGAGGGTACCAAGGATTTCCACCTGAGCTGCAGTACTCTTTAAAAAGTAGAGGGAAAAAATCTTGGGGGTTTTCCTCTGAAATATTTATCACTTAGGAGAATTTCCGTCCAAAGAAAAGTCTTGATGAACTTTCACCAATCTGGAAGAGGACAGTTACTTGGCCTTTAATTTTTCTGCATCGGGTCCTATCAGTTCTGTTGTAATTCAACACTAGTTGCTGATGGAATGATTCTTAGGTGGATGTTTGTTGTGCCTTTCAGCCCAGCAGAGAATAATCCAGACCAAATGAACTCAATTCATTACTGTTTTCCAGAAAGTTCATCAAAGTTAGAGCTTTTACTTTGCTCCAGAGGGAAGATTTTGCTTTTAAGGATTGACTAGTTTCCCCCACTCTCCTACAAAGAAAATAAAGTGAGAGAAGTTTGTTTTTTGGCATTGTTAACACTTTGGCAGGTTCACTTACAGAGACCCATGAGACTCGGGGACTTGGTGTACTCACTGAAAAAGGCAATAAAAACTCTTGAAAACTTGGAAAAAGGAAAAAATTTGTTGGAATTTCTTTTCTATGGCAGGGCTATGAATTTACAGAGATAAAAAGTTTTGAGAAGGAGGACTTTCCAAGAGCATTATGATTCTTGTTGGGTGAAACAGTCAGTCAATAAATATTTCTCAGTCATCCACTTTGCACCAGGCAAGGAGTGCAAACAAGACAGAGTCCCTACCCTCAAGGAGATACAGATTGGTTGGCACCTGTCATCTCATTTTCCCCCTTTTCTGCTTTTGTTCTTCCTTTAAAAAATTTCAACGATAATTTTGTTTTTACATCACTTATATTTTCATATGTATCTCTCTACTCTTTTCCTTTTGTTTTGATTACAGTGAAGACAACCTACCATGCTAATCATAAGATGAATTAAAAATATCAAATTGGAAGGAAAAATAGGCTGATATTTGTTTCTTTTCAAGTAACTACTTTTCTTTAGGTTCACAGATTTAGATCTATCCTGGGCCCTTCTCCATTCCTTCTCCACATTGCTTGGCATGGAGAAGCAAGCCCTGATTACATACTCTAGAATCTGATTTTCAATCCCCAATTGGTGACTATCTGAGGGTTGGTGGACAAGGAACGAATTTCACCTCCATGTCTCTTAGGTTCACCTGTAAATCAGGGGTTGAGCTGGCTGGCTGCCAAGTATTCTTCCAAGTTCTAGAGCTCTGATTGTCTGATGTCTCCATCTTTCTCTTGGTTGATCTCCATAGCTTCTGTGGGTTCAGAGGTCATCTCTGTGCGAATGACTCTCAGATCTTCATAGCAGAGTCTCATTTCTTCAGAGCTCCAGTTCTGCATTTCCAATTGCCCGCTGGATGTGTTCACCTGAATGGCCTGTGTCGTTGTTCATTCTTTTTAGTTGGATCTAATTCTTCATGACTTCGTTTGGTGTTTCCTTGCCAAAGATAATGGAGTTTGCTGTTTCCTTCTCCAGTTCACTTTACAGATGAGGAAACTTAATCAGGTTAAGTGACTTGCCTAGGGACACACTGCTAATAAGGCTAGCTTTTGAATTCAGGAAGATCTTCCTGCTCCAGGCCAGGCACTCTATCCACTGTACCACAATCTCAAACTTTGCATGTCCCAAACTGAACTTCTACCTTTTCTCTTAAACTCCCCCCTCTTACTAACTGATCTGTATTTCTCAAAAGCACCACCATTTTTCTAGTCACTCAGTTCCCAAATAATATTTTTGACTTTTCACTCTCTCATATCCCATATATCCACTCTCTTGACAAGTCTCATCAATTTTTTCCTCCTCAGAATCTCTCAGGTTCATATCTACTGTCCTGGTTCGTGCCCTTGTCACCTGAATTAGCCTCCTAATTGGTCCCCCTGGTTCCAGTCACTTCCTCCCCAATCCATTCTTCACACAGTTCTCAGATTGATATTCTTAAAACATAGGTGTGACCATGTTACTTCACTGCCTAAGAAACCTCAGTGAATTTCCCTTGCCCCTGACATACCATACAAGCTTCCATGTTTGATATTTGAAACTCTTTACAATCTGGCCATAGCCTTCCTACTTTTCTAGCCTTACTGGGCTTTTACTCCCCTGCATGTTCCCTTATGGTCTAGTCTAGATAGTCAGTCACCTTATTTTCCTGAGACTCAGTTTCCTCTTTGGGGAAATGGAGAAAATGTTTGTACTACCTATTAATATTAGAAAGCTAGGTGATCAGTGTGCTGGGCTTGTATTCAGGAACACCTGAATTCAAATCTGGACCCAGTCACTGTGTAGCTGTGTGACCTTGGGTAAGTCATTTACCTGCTGTTTGCTTCAGTTTCCTCAGTTCTAAAATAGGAATAATAACAGCACCTACTTCCCAGAGTTGTGAGGTTCAAATAAGATAATATTTGTACAGTGATTAGTGTAGTATAGTACCTGGCACATAGTTGATACTATCTAAATGTTTTTTATTATCTAATACTACTTACCTCACAAAGTTATTGCAAGGAAGGCTTTTGTAAACCATAAACCATTATAGAAATAGGAAGAGCTATCAAAAAGAGTTATAGAAATGTCAACTGTTATTCTAGTGGGTGCTCCCTGTTTCTGATTTGCAGATCTAGTGTTACAAGGAAGGGAGGCAGAGACAGAGGACAGTTTTGTACACATGAAGCCTTAGCCTGATAGAATAATTCCATTATGTTTGGGTGTGAGGGAAGCCAGATATGTATAGACTAGTCTGGAGATAGAAGGCTTAATTTAAAAAAAAATCAAAATCATTTAATTTAAGGAGGGTTCGCCTTATATTTGGACCCATATGGGAATTTATGGAAAGTTTGGTAGTAATATCATAGATACTGTAAACCTGCTCACATCAGTACAATAGAGTCCCTAATGGGAAATACAGTGTTTATTATACTAAACAGCTCTCCAGTTTACTCAAAACACCAGCACTTTTAGAAAGGTATAATTTCGTCCCCACTGATTGATAAGATTTTTAAGCCTTTTGTAAAAAGCACTGCAAGGATACTTATTTTCCCATAAGCTGTCTGCACTGATTCTCTGGAATTTTTGCAAATTGTTTCATGAGTATAGTACATGAGAATATGAGGAATGCTTAAAATGAAAGGGTTAGCTTCCCTTAGGACGATGGGGAAATTCAAGTGGAGGTCTGCCATTTTAAAGATGAAATAGAACTGTAATGTAGTCTGAACTCATTTATTCATTTAATTCAACAAGCATTTATGAAGTGTTTACTATAGGCTAGGTACAGAGGAATATAAGGACAAAAGCAAAACAGTTCTTACCCACAGAGAGCTTACAATTCTACTATATAATATTCATCAGTACCTCTAAACTCAGAGGTTCCCAAGCTTATTTGACCTACTACCAACCTTTTTTTAAAAAATTACTCAGCACCCCTTGGAAATCTACTTTCTTTAACTCTTTATTGGGTTTTCCTTCCAAATTTGCATCATTTCAGAAATATATCATTTTTTTAAATGACACAACTTAAATTTAATAACTTATTGTAAATTTGTGGTGTGTCCCCTTCCCCCTCCCACACTGAAATTTTGATGACACAATATTGTATCGTAACCAGTATTGTATTGTAAATAAGTCATTACATGCACATATTCCTACCAATGCATGCTGGACTTCCTGACAGTGTGGGACATACTTGCCTGCCAACACTTGCTTGTTAAGACCTATCGGTGGACTTGACCACTTATTACTTGTAACTTGCATTTTGTGTGTTTTTTTGGAAAATAATGTTGTCACTATGATTTTAATTCTTTTACACAGCAGATGAAACGTGTAGACAGTTTTTCAAAATTTTCACATCTTTTCTTCTGTCTTTATGTTTCCACCGTCCCCTTATTTTTATTCAACTTCCCCCTACCCCTGACTGCACCAGAGGCTACTAGTGCACCCCCCCCCCCAATTATTCCAGCCCCCCTCCAGGAGGCAGTATCGCCCTCTTTAGAAACATCTGTGAGACATTCTCTTCTTTTCCATTTAGCCAGAGAAGCCATCTTGAACTACTCTGAATCCACCTTAATTTTCTACTATCCCTGAACTATTACACTTAGACTCTGGATCACATCACTTGCAAAACTGATGAAATATTGATGCATAGTGTTTTCTAATCATTTCATTTGTGCTAATCTTATCTTCCCAACTAAATCGTAATCACCTTGAGTGGAAGAAGACCTTGTGTACATCTCATATGTTCCTCTAGTGCCAGGTCCACAGTAGATGTTCCTTATTTACTTATTGACAGAATGGAATGACTGAATCTGGACTCCAGATTCAGTCAGTCAATCAACAAATATTTATTAGGTTTCACTATCTTGCTCCTAACCAGGAACTGTGCTAAAGATTAAGTGCCCTTGAGGAGCTCACATTTTAATGGAGGAGATAGCATGCCAATAAATGTATACATAGTGCAAAAAAAATAATAAATTGGAGATAATCCTGTAGAGGAAGGAGAGAGGAGGAAATGACCAGAATAGACAGTAATTTTGTAGACAGTGGGATTTGAACTGAGTCTTGAAGGAAGCTAAGGAAACCAGTAGATTTCCTTAGAAGGAGAATTTTCTAAGCAAGTTATACAACTAATGAAAAGATACAGAGTTGGGAGATGGAGTGTGTGTTTGAGGGACAGCAAGTTAGGTCAGTGGGCAGCTAGGTGGCATAGTGGATAGAACACTGGGCTTGGCATCAGAAAGATTCATCTTCATGGGTTCAAATCTGGCCCTCAGACACTTACTAGCTGTGTGACCCTAGGCAAGTCACTTTACCCTGTTTGCCTCAGTTGCTCATCTATAAAATGGAAAAGGAAATAGTAAACCACTTCAGGGACTCATGAAGAATCAGACCTGATTGAAACAACTGAACAACAGTAGGTTGTTGACCAACAACAGCAGGTCAGTGTCACTGGATCATTGAGTACAGTGGAGGGAAGTCAAGAATCTATGTTCTTATCTGTTTATGGTTTAAAAAAAAAGAGCTTTTAAGTTCAGTATTTCTGTTTTTCCTCCAGCAAGAATTCTTGATACAGTTTAGTCTTGGTTATTTCATTTTACCTAAGGAAGGAAAAGATACTGTCTCTCATACTCATACCAGTCATGACGGTACTTTCTCATGTATTACTCTTATTTGGCTTCCTTCCCACCTAGGGAACATACCTAACTAGTCATTTCCCAGGGACCTCCCATGGCCTACACTCATGCTTATGTAGATTATGCACCAGAATGAAAAGTACAGGAACTAAAAACATACTCAAAAGTTACTCTAGACAGGGGTGGGGAACCTGCAGCCTAAAGACCACATGTGGCCCTCTAGGTCCTTGAGTGCAACCCTTTGACTGAATCCAAGCTATAGAACAAATCTCCTTAAGAAAAGTATTTATTCTGTAAAACTTGGACTCAATCAAAAGACTGCACCCAAGGACCTAGAATGCCATATGTGGCCTCGAGGCTGCAGATTCCCCATCCCTGATCTAGTCTATCTAGAATGGTCAGTCATTATCTAGAACCATTCTTATCTAGAATAGTATTATAGCTGGTCTCCAATGGGATTACATTTCACAACACCAAGTGTCCTTTACTCTTACTATACTACATAAAACAAAGAAAGAAAGCTTCAGTTTCCAAATCCAAGTAGGCATTGATACTCAGTCTGGACTTTCTGCAGCAATCCCTAAATTAGTTCCTTACCACTTGAAATTCTGCCATCTATCTAGTTCCTGCCCTCACTGTCTCCAAAAATGGGTCTCTCTGCCTCTAGTGTCATCAGGTCTTCAAGTTCATCCCATAACCATTAACAGATTGAAAAAACTGAGCATGTCACTCACCTGCTCAAAAATACTCAATAGCTCCCAGTTGCTTATGGAAGAGACTTCTGAAGGTTCTTCCAATAGTAATGTTCTACACTTCACTCCCAAGCTTCTCCATATTTTTTTAAAATCTCTGTGCATACTATGAGTATTTTTCCCCCAATAGAATGTAAGTTCTTTGAGAGTAGGGATTATCTCATTTTTGTTTTTATATCCTCCATTATTTAGTATGATGTAAATAAATCCTTGTTAAATAGGTGTTATTCATCTTTGTTTCCCGAGCAGAATATATAGTGTCTTGTACATAGTAGGGATAGGGAAAAGGAATAAGCATTTATTTATCAGACACTTTGCTAAATGCTTTGCAGATTTATTGCAATTGATTCTTACAACAACCCTGAGAAGTAGGTGTTATTATTATCCCCTTTTACAGTTAAGGAAACTGAGGCACATAAAATATAAGGGACTTACCCAGAGTCACACTTAGATAGTTAAGTGTCTAAAGCCAGATTTGAACTCTGGAGTGACTGACTCTTGGTCTCATGCTCTATCTACTGTGCCATATAGCTGCCCTGGAGCTGGCTCTGTGATTTTATTGATTATAGTGAACTAGATGAGGAAATTCACTTTGCTAAAGCAAGTCAGCACCTTTTTGGCAACTTACTGTCTTGGAGAATTACCTATCAGGCATTCAATAAATGATGAATGAGTGAGTAAAATAGGAAATGGAGAATTGAAATATCACAGGGCAAAGTTAAGGTGTGGGAAATGGGAGGTGTTGAAGAATTAGGGTAGAAGGGGCCATCCTCTGTATCTAGAATGGACTTTCTCCTCATTTCTGTCACCATCCTGATCCTCTCTGAAGGTCCATTCAAGGGCTACCTCACCTGAGAAATGTTTGCTGATATCCACCCCACCTCCTCCAGTTTTTTAGGAATCTTTTCCTTCCTTAAATTACCTTATCTATGTACACATATGTCACCTTAGTAGAAAGCCTTTTGTGGGCAGGGGATTTTCTGTTTTTTCTCATTGTGTTGCAATCTAGGGGTGCTGGGAACCCCAAAATGCATGGGGTACAGGTCATGGGTCTGTCTCAAAAGAATTTGATTACCCGAGCCTTTCAGTTCAAGTATCAGTTTGTTTGTGATGCCTGTACAAGCTGGCCAGACTTCTTGTGAGTCTATGCATTTCACAGGGACAAAATTGATATTTTTATAGAGAAAAAGATTGTATCAGAAGATTTGGATGGGATTCAGAAGTGTCACGAAGCTAATTAAGTAATCAAGGTGGATTGAGATGGGCCCTGATTCCTTAGGCAGAGGCACTGGAGATGGAAATATATGGGAAAATTCAGGGACTAGGCCAGAGGTTCAGGGTCTGAATTCTTGTGTTTGAAAGGTTTTTTTCTTCTTTTTTTGGAGAGGAGAAGGCAAGGCAGTTGGGGTTAAATGACTTGCCCAAGGTCACACAGCTAGTAAGTATCAAGTGTCTAGGACCCGATTTGAACTCAGGTCCTCCTGACTCCAGGACCTGCACTTTATTCACTGTGCCACCTAGCTTTCCCTGTTTATGGAAAAGTTCATGTGGGTATCCAGATCCCATGCCCAGTCAATTGTGGCACTACTGCCTAGCACAATATGCCTTATACTTAATAGGTTTTAGTTTATTCACAAGGATTTATTAAGTGCCTACTATATGCCAGGCCCTTAGCTAGGTGCTGGAGTTACAAACAAAAAAGTGACAAGTGCTTGTCTATCAGCTTACAGTATGGTAAAGGGAGAAATCAAGGGTAATAACGTGTACACATACTTGAGTATATGTGAAAGAGCTTCAGTGAATTACTGGTAATAGGACAGTCAGGAAAGGCTCTTTTCTTATATAAGGGAATGTTTGAGCTGAGTCCAGGCATGAGGAATTGCTAGTGCTAAGACCTGGATGGAGTGCTATGCTTAAAGAGAAGTAAGAAAGCCTGAAGGAGAATAATGTGCAATAAGGCTGGAAAGGTCAGCTGGAGCAAGGTTGTGAAGCCCTTTAAATACCAAACAGGAGTTTAAACTTGATTCTCAGGGTAATAGGGAGCCACTGAAGTTTATTCAGTTAGGAAACTGACATGGGCAGAAATATGCTTAAGGAAAATAACTTTAGGTATTTAATAAATCTATTCATTGAGTCAGAGGAGATTCCATGAGGCTCCTATCTCAGCATCTAATAAACTCTTAACCCAAGAAATTCTTTTTCAACTTTTTTTTCAAGTAATAAGCATTTATTTCATTTCCTTACCAACTTTCCCCCTCAGTGAAAAAAAGAAAAAAATACAAATGCTTGTATAATATATAGTCAAGCAAAATAAATTCATCATTGATCATGTCTAAAATATGTTTTTCATTCTGCATATTGGTCATCATTGGTCTGTTCGGTCAGGAGGGAGCATGTTGAATCATCGTTGGCCCTCTGGAATTGTGTGTGGCTGGTTGCAGTACTCATCTGTGAGTTGACAAAGTTATTGTCTTTACAATGGGGTCATTGTATAAAAAGTTCATCTTATTCTGCTCACTTTTCTGCATCAGTACATGCGGGTCTTTTTAGGTTTCTTTGAATTTGCCCTTCTCATCGTTTCTTACAGCACGATTCTCTTACATTATTAAACCATAATTTGTTCAAACATTCCTCAAATGAGATTCCCCCCCATAGTTTCTAGTTCTTGCTACCACAAAAGAATAGCCCCTATAAATATATATTTTTTTCGTATGTATGGGTCCATTCCTTCTTTCTTTGGTGCTTAGGCCCTATAATACCAGGGTCAAAGGGTGTGCACTATTTAGGGACCTTTTGAACATAATTTAACATTGCTTTCCAGAACAACTAGACCTAGTCCCTACTCCACCAACAGTGCTTTAATGTGCTTCTTTTCCCTCAACCCCTCCAACATTTTGTCATTTTCCTTTTTTTTTTTTTTGCCAGTTGCTCTAAATGCTCATTTCTCTAATTATTAGTGATTTGGAACATTTTTTCCACGTGGTTATTGATAGCATGGATTTTTTTGTTTGAAAACTCCTATCCTTTGGCCATTTATCAGTTAGGGAGTGGTTCTTAGAAATTTAAATCAGTTACTTATATACTTTGGTTGGGAGACCTTTATCAGAGAAACTTGATGCAGAAAGGTTCCTTTCCCACCCTAGATAATTTTCTTTTCTCATTTTAGTCTGGAAACTCTTCTTAAAGTCTAACTTAAGTTTCTTCCATTACAGTAGAAAGGGAAGATAGGTCAAGAAATGTATGAAAATGGAAGCAACCATAAGGGCAGCAGAAGAAAGGCTTGCTCTTGGAAGTACTTACTCCATAGTACTTTGAACAGTATCTTAGACCTACTAGGTGCTTAACATAGTTTCTAAATTCTTATGACTTAAAAAAGCTCCTTATTCCACCCTCTGCATTTTTAACCTGCTCTTTTAAGGCAGAAATTCTCTGGATTTTAAATTAGCTTGTGCTTCTACTGCATGTGAAGGTACTCTAACTTGTTTAGACTATATAACTGGGGAAGTGGGATTTTAAAAAGCAGCATGAGATAGCTGACATAAGGTGCTTAAGGATTTACAAACATTTTGTGTTATTTCTGAGGTAGGTATTACAAATATTAATTCTATTTTACAGATGATCCAAGAGGTTGTGACTTGATTTGCCCATGTTCACACTTGTTAGGCAGAATTTGAACACAGGTCTTATGTTTCCCTGTACATCCTCTCTTTTAAAGTTGTATTAGCTAATATTTTAAAATGTAATAGCATTTTTGTAATGCTTCATGGTCATAATCAATCAACAAACATATATAAAAAACACCTGGTATGTGCCAGGCATTGTGCTAAGACCTGAGAAAAAGCTTACAGCTGGTATTTTTATTCCCATTTTATAGCTAAGGAAACTGAGGTTTAGAGAGGCAAACTTACTTTCCCATAGCTTCACAGTTAATGAGTGTTACAGGCTTGGTTTCAGACAAAGGTCTCTTTTGACTATCTGCCTAAAGCTTATTCTACTACATTACTCCACCTCTTATATTTCAAGGCATATAGAAGGAATTGGGAATAATGTGTCATATTTCAATAGAGATTTAAAGAGAACTTTCATTCATATCTTACTCTGATGCTTCACTGTAGTGTGGAGGCGATCCTGGGTTCTTCAAAGCTACTTTCCTTTAGAATGTTAGATTCTTAAGTGAAGGAGCTGTCTTATTTACTCAGAATCCTCAGACACAGTAGATGCTTAATATTTGTTGAATGGAATTTAACTGAATGCCAGTGGAACATAAGCTCTGGCAGGCCCTCCCAAGTTGGTCAGTTCTCAAGACTGGGCCAGTGATTACCCTAACCAACTACTGAAAAAGCTATCATGAGAAGAATAGCCACACACATCAATTCATAAAGACCTTCATGGGGTTATGATCTACCTCTGTGGAGGAAATACCCACAATGACGAAATCAGTGAACTTTTGAATTATTAAAAAAGGATGTGAAACCCTGGTTTGAGTGAGCCAGTCAATAGCTTGGGGGGTCAGGGGCATAGAAAGGAGAAGGCTGCCAATATACTTCTGATCAGTAACATTAGGAGCACTTAAGGAACTTATCTGAAGACACTTGAAACATACTGAAAGGGAAATAGGGTTTGTTTTCTTTCTTTTGTTTCCTTGATTTCTTTCTTTGCTGGCCTTATTGTTCTCCAGGTCCTGAGACTACCACGACTTTTATACTCCAGTTGAGATTACTGTCAAAATCTCCTTCCTTCCCCCCACCCCATGGTGTTTTATTTTTCTCACTGATTTTTTTTTTGGAAGGGCATTGTCTTTTTATTGGCGTCCCTTGCCCTTTGGTTGCTGTGAGGGGTGAGGGCATCCTACTGAAGCTACCCTACCATCTTGTGAGATTGACGAATGGTACAGGATTGTGTTTTCCCTTGTGAGGAGCTGGCCTTGTATGGAATGACTTCCAGGCTGGTTTCCTTCTTTTCAGGAATGAAAAAAATATAATCTAAAAGCCAGTAAGGTCATATCCCTCCAATTCATCCAACTTGGCTGAATCCTGCTCCAAAACAGAACGCATGTAAACAGGTTCAACATCTCCTTAGAGTCCATGAGAATTCGGCTCTTTAAAAATGGTCTAGTTCAGTCTCCCACTTTACAGATGAGGAAACTGAGACCCAGAAAGGTTAAAGTGGACCTGCCCAAGGTCACAAGGGGGAGGAGCAATGGAGCCCAGGCCTCTGGACCCCCTGTCTGACCCCTCTGCTTTTTCCCTTCATAGCCCTTCCCCCGAGTCAGTCCTTGAATGGACCAGCCAGTCAACAAGCAGATGTTAAGAGCTTACTGTGTTGCAGCCTGAGCATCGTTTCTGTTTCGTCTGTGCGGGTTCCCTGGGGTGGGGGACAGAACCTCCGACTCGGTAAAGCCTCGGACCAACTTTGAATCGATCGCCTGTCAGGGCAGCGGCTCGGTATTTTTCCCCCTTTTGCTTCAAAAACAAAAACCAAACCGGACGCTAGGGTGTCCTGTTGGCCAGCGCTGGCGTCCTTTGAAAGACGGGGGCGTGGGTGGGCTGCCGGCCGGGCTTGTTTGTGTGGGTGGGACCAGGACTCAGTGACTGGGTCGGGAAGATAAGGTTTGTTTTAGCGGCCGGCCTGCGAGTCGCCAGCCGCCTCCGAGAGGCTGCGTTCCAGCGGACCTTGGGCTTGCCTTCATTCTCTCTCGGCCCCAAGGCTAGATAAGCCAGACCGAAAAGTGTAATTTTAGCCCAGACTTTCCTCCTGGGGGGAGCGCTGGAGGGGAGAGAATTGGAAAGGCTTTGGGAGTTATGATAGGAATTTGTAGTTTGGGAGGAGCAGCGGAGACTCGACCGCACAGTAATCCCTTTTTTAAATTTTTACTTTGTACTGTGTGCGGCACAAGGACTGGGGAGGACCCGACTGGGTGACACGGTGGAGCTTGGGTGGCTTTCGGGGAATGGAGGTGGCACCCCCTCCGCAGCTTCGGCAGGTCTGGGACGGTTTCGGGGTGCGGGGAAGGCCCCCACCCCTCCTAGCAGGGCGGAGAAGAAGGGAGCTTTTAGAACCCTTGGCGGGCCGGAATAGGTTTCTCTTTCCTTTTCTGGCCGAGTCCCCTCCGCCCCGACCCCCGCAGCAGAAAGGGAAAGTCTGCTGTGGCTCCCCGGAGCCGCGTCCCCCCCTGCCAGGCCCCCACCCCCGCCCGCCCGAGGGGCATCGCCGGCTGGGGAAGTCTCCCGTGCGTGCGTGATCCCAGAGTGGAACCGGGCTGGGACCTGGAGCTGAGGGAGCGGGGGGAAGGAGAGAAAGGGGGCCCGAAGCGTGACCGCCTCCCTCTTCCCCAGGGCGGCCGCTGCCCCCCCAGTTCGCCGCCCCAGACGAAGAGAGAGCCCCGCGCTGCTCTCCCCCAGGCGGGCGGCAGGCAGGCTGGCAGGCAGGCAGGCAGTCTCCCTGCAGCTCTTGTCGCGGCTGCCTGCCGGCGGCCCGGCCCACGTTTTCTCTCTCTCCGGCTCCCTCCCCCCTCCCTCCCCTCCCCTCCCCTTTCTTCCCCCCTCCTCTTTCCTGGTCATGTGTCGCCTTTTTTTGTTTGCAGTGGAAACAATTTATCGCTCTTCTGCGAGCCCTGGCCCCCTAACGCTGCCGATCTCGAGTGGGGAGGTTGGACGGGCCGGGGAGGGGGCGGGGGAGAGAAAAGAAAGGAGGCCGACTGCCGCAGGTCCCATGTCTCTCTCTCACCCTTCTCGCCCCTTCCTCCTCCTCCTTCTGTTCCCCACGACCACCTCCTCCCTCGCCGCTGCCCGCTGCACATTGTTAGCCAGGGGAGGAAGCGATGTGCACTTCCATCAGATGAAAGTTTGTAACCTCACGCCCAAGGGCAGCGGCGCCATCTAATCCCCCCTCCTCCCTTCCCCCTCCCCACCCCACCCGGACCCCACTCCCAGCTGAAGCCAGGTAAGTTTATTTCTAGCTTTTGCAGGCGTCTGGGGGGGTGGGGGGAGAGGTGGATCTGGGGGAGGTGGGGGGGGAAGGGAGGCCGGGCCCCAGCGGGATGGGCCTGAGAGGGGTGAAGGACCCACTCGTGTGTTTGAATTTCTGAGGGTGGTCCTCACTCCTCTGCAGCTGGGCATCTGGGTGGGGTGGGGAAGGATGTTTGCTCTGGGGTGCGGAATGCGGCTGGGCTGGCCCCAGTGGGCAGAGGAAGAGAACCCCAGCCGAGCTAAGTTGGTTGGTCTACAGAGTTTCCTGACCCGACGTACAGGATGTTTTCCTTTTGCTTCGATTTCCGAAAAAAAAAAAAAAAGAACGAAGGAAAAGAAAAAGAAAGAGAGCCCTTTAGAAACAGACAAGAGTTGGCATTGTGTGAAGAGGACTAGGTCTCTGTCATTCCCACTGGGGTCTGGGGAGGGGGGCACCGTAGTGGAGGGGACAGACCCTGAGATAATGAGATGTGCCTGACAAAGATTTTTGCTTTCTTTCTTTTTTTTCTCTCTTTTTTAAACTGTCCAGCCTTGGCATGGGGTAGAAGGGAGTAAGTCTCCTGAAACGTTACCGGCCACTCAGGCCACGTACCCCCCTTCTCTATCATGATTCCTCGGGTGCATGATAAGTTGGGGGCTGTATTTATTTTATGGCACGCAACCCGTAAGGCCAATAAAACGTTTATGACATCTGACCAGAAGTGAAGGTATGTGTGGGGAATCAGAGCGGTTTCCCCGTCTCCTAGCAACAGGACTGATTGACTCGAAGCTCAGCCAATCACTGCCTTCCCTGTTCCCCTTCAAATGTTTTTGACAAGTACAGTAGAAAGGAGCCCAGTGTGTGCGCGCGCAGACGCTGGGCTTGGGGGAGATGGAGTTGCCCCTGGCCCCACAAACTCTCGGACTCCTCTAGCTTTGCTATGGAAATATCTATCACCACCCACTCCCCCCTTTTAAAACCCACAGTGAACACCTGTTGAGGGCTCAACATTTTAATGCGTCTGCCAGTTATTGTGAAAATCTTTTAGAAATGGGCAAGAAACAAGCTTTTCTAAAGCGCTTTATCTCTTTAAAAAAGCAAAGCATAAAAAACGGAGCGGGGGGGGGGGGGGGGGAGGGACAGTTGTAATATAACTAATTCCAGAAAGAAAAGTTTTAAAGAGGTCGCCACGGAGTAACTGTTGACCTGTCTTGTGGAACAGCCTAATTGGCAGCAAATCAAAAAATGTTTGCTTAACTACATACTCAGTTTTTTCCCCCTTTTCTCTAGAATAGGGAGGGGAAAAGATTTGGCTAGTGATGTAGTTAGAATAGGATAATGGAAAAATCCTCAGCTGTGGTTTCTGGAAAATGTGTTTTAAACCAAACTTAGAGGTCAAGAGCCCTGCACACTGTTCCTATAAAATGCATGATTTGTAGGTATGTAGTTGGGGTGGGTGGTTGGGGGGAGCTAAAAGGAAGGCTGTCAAAATATAGACAGAGCAAAGAAATACAAGGTTATTGGACCCTACTCCCTTACTCTTTATTTTTCTAAACTTATTTTTGAAGTATCATTTAAAGAAAGAAACTATTATTGCTGGCCTCTGAAAATGTTTGTTTAAAACAAAAGAAAACATGGAGAATAGCTTGTTCATTCCTTTGGGAAGCTACTGACAAATAAGCAAATTAAACAGAAAGAGCAGCATGTTGTCATAGCAACAGTGCAATTAAATTACTTTACTGTCAGCCATGATATAATTTTCCTGTTTAGAAGCTCATGAGACATAAAACTTTCATTTAGAGCTCAAGTTGACTTGAGCTTGAATCTATCCTTGAATCTACCTAGCTTGTTCAATCCTTTGAGGAGTAGAAAGTTCTCCAGAAATCAGATATTTGATGGGAACTCTAGGACCTTTGAGAAAGAAGCCCAGATTTGATGTAATTATAAAGAAAAGAAATTCAGGTTATAGTAGAACTCCTCCCCCTTGTCCACTGTAGTTGCTCCTGTTTGGCAGGAATAAAGTATACCTTTGTAGGCAAAATTTCATTCTTGTCTTCTGATTTGGGAAACTTCATACTGATATCGTACATTTCCTTTCAAAATAGCACATGAAACTCATAGTTTTCTTATCCTTTTGAAGTTGCAAGGCACAGTAGAGGTCATTTCATGTACCACTTTCCCTTCCCTCCACCCTCATTTTACACATGAGGAAACTGATACCCAAAGAGGTTGGGAAAGGACATGCTCAGAATCACAATGATAGCTCAGGTTTAACTGATTAACTTCTTGAAGTAGAAAAAGTATTCTCACAGTTAAACTTTTTTTTATTCATTTATTCAAAATAATGATTATTAAACCTTTGCTCTGTGTGGAGGCAGCTAGATGGTGCAGTAGATGGAATACCTCGCCTGGAGTCTGGAAGACCTGAGTTCAAATGTGCCCTCAGACACTTACTAGCCTTGTGACCCTGGGCAAATCACATAACCACTGTGTGCCTCAGTTTCTTCAATTGTAAAAGGGGCTAATAATAGCATCGTTGTAAGGGTCAAATGAAAAATTACTTGTAAAGCACATAGCACAGTGCCTGCGTTGTAGATGCTCTATAAGTGATTTTTCCCTGTGTGTGTGTGTGTGTGTGTGAGAGAGAGAGAGAGAGAGAGAGAGAGTGATGGGTAGCAATATGTTGTGGTACTTTGAGAGCAGGACTTGAAGCAACAAAGAGATTTGTAGAAATTTATTAATCACCCTCTGCTTCACTTCAGGCACACACAGACTTTGTGTGTCGCGTTGATGAAGTCACTGAAATGCTCATTGCTTTAGGCAGCTCTAAGACTGGAGTTGCAGAAAAAGGTGTGGACCCAGTTTGGTTGGAGGAGTTTCCTCATCCAGGGAGTTCCCTTCAAGTGAAGCCAATAGTCCCACAGTCCCAGGGTATGTAATGTACTGGAAGGAGTACAAATGTAAATAAGACAGGGCCCTACTAGAGGGATGACTTGTCCACAGATAGATTCTAATACAAATTAGACTATAATAAGCCCATACATAGGAGGAAATCCCAGAGGTTAAGAGATGAGGAAGAGATCCATTTTAGCTTTGGAAAATCTGTGAAGACTTGCTACATACGTATTGCCACAGTGGAGAGATCCTTAGGTCAAGACTGGGAGTCAGAAAACCTTGGTTTGTATCCTGACTGTTATTTACTCCCTTCTCAGTATATGACCTCTGGTAAGTCACCTCCTCCCTCTATATTTCTTCATTTATAAAATGAGGTTGCACTCTATGACTGTGGAGGTCTTTTCCAGGTCCAAATACTGTGATCCTTTGAGTGTCAGGGCTATTGGACACAGTCTTACTGATTCTTTTGATAGGCCTTGTCATTTTGTGTGTCTTGGCTCCTTTCCAAAATATAACACCCACCCCTCCTCCCGCCCCAAACATCAAACTAAAAAAGTAAGCACATCCACAAAACCAAACTTTCAGCTGTAAAACAGAGCATCCAAATGACCTTTTGCATTATTTCTGCTGTGTTTCAAAACTTGTGTTGAAATTTAGAAAATTAACCAAAATTTGTATCTGTCTAGGTCGTTCTGTTGGGAACTGTTTGCCATTCCCTCATTTAGTTTTTTAGTTGCCATTTTGTTATATGCTTCTTGTTCTAGGTCAGTGATAAAAGTAGGGAAATATAATTGTACAGTGATACATGTATCTGCCTTCCTAGTTTCTCAAGCCACTAGTAGCCCTTCTGATCCCTCCCTTTCATACATGCTTAAAGTTATTGCCTTTTCCTTTCCATGCTCATCACCTCAGTAAATAATCCTCTTCTTTCAGTCCAGATCTGTAGAATTCCTTCTTGTTTTTTCTTCAGACTTTACAGCTATACTTAAAATTGCAGATTTTGTAGCTTCTGAATAGAAGTGGCTGGGGAAAGGGAAAGAGAAAACACTAAAATTGATGTGTCCTCCTGGCAATCCAGTTAATCACAATATAGTCACAGTGTATTCAAAATGGGAACAACTAATTTATTCTGAAACAACTGCCCTTAAGTTATAACACACACATGTATTACACATATGTACATATGTATATGTGTGCATACATGTGTACATATACACACTGCATTTTTGAAAGCAGAGTGGTGTGTTTATACAATATGATGCATATCAGAGTTAAATACTGTTGTTTTCCCTTAATAATATTTATTGTAGGATTTGGGGGGATATTGGCACAAGTAAATATTGATAATAAAGAAACACATGATTGAGCCCTCTTTGACTTAGTTTCAGAACTTGGGGATTTCAGCCCCAGTTCTGACACTTATTACATGGTCATAGGGAAAATCACTTTCAACTCAGTTTTCTTATTTGTAAAATGGAGATAATAATACTTTACTCCCTGCCTCACAGGATCATGAGAAAATTGCATTGTAAAATTAAAGTTTGATAGAAGTACGAGTTGTTGCTGTATCTTCCTGTCTCCTGGAGATGGTGAAACCTTAGTGTTAAAAATAATAACTTACATAGGGGCGGGGAGGGGAGGTCACTTGAGGTTTCAGTAGAGAACCCAAGAACAGTATTGCGATTCTTACTTGATTTCAGTGATTTCTAATTTTTTATTTATTTGTACCTCATCATTCATGATTTATGAATGTGATATAATATCACAAGTATTCTACTATTTCCCATGTCAGTATTGTTGTTACTATCCTATTTAAAATCAGTACCTCTTCCAGATTGTAAAAGATTTCCTTTATTAGCTTTTTCATGTGTAGAATAATGTGAGCAATGCATAAAGAGTTGGTCATGTAGGGGAATATGTGGGTGAAGGTGAGGGAAAAAGGGAGGGAAGAAGGAAGCTAGTTTTGTGTACTACTTCCTTAAATTTACCAGCTAATCTTTTCTCTCTCATTTTACTTTGCTAGGAGCCTCCACCTAAATGGGTCCAGTCATGCCTCCCAGTAAGAAGCCAGAGGGCTCAGGAATTAGTGTTTCCAGTGGCCTGAGCCAGTGTTACAGAAGTAGCGATTTGTCCAAGTCCCTTCACGATGATGATGACCTCGACTTTGCCTTGCCTGCCATCAGATTAGAAAAGGGAGCGATGGAAGATGAAGAGCTCACTAACTTGAACTGGTTGCATGAGAGTAAGAACTTGCTAAAAAGCTTTGGGGATTCAGTCCTCAGGAGCGTTAGCCCTGTTCAGGACATTGATGATGACACCCCCCCATCTCCTGCTCACTCTGACATGCCGTATGATGCCAGGCAGAACCCCAACTGTAAACCTCCATATTCTTTTAGCTGCCTCATATTTATGGCCATTGAAGACTCTCCAACTAAGCGACTGCCAGTAAAGGATATATACAACTGGATCTTGGAACACTTTCCATATTTTGCAAATGCACCCACGGGGTGGAAAAACTCAGTGAGACATAATTTGTCATTGAATAAGTGTTTTAAGAAAGTGGATAAAGACCGAAGCCAGGTAAGCCTTTCAGCGTCTGGAAATGATGCGTATAATTCTGTTACCCCTCTCTAATTTTGTTTTAATCTTCTCTGCTAAAGGGGAAGAAAAAAACATCCTTTTGAAGATCTCCTTTTAAAGGAGTGCAAATTCGTCATGCCGAAAAAACCAGCATAGTCCGATGGCCAATTGTGACTTTATTTAACTCATTGTCTAGACATCCCAAAGAATTCTTCCTAAAAAAAAAAAAAAAAAAAGAATTCTTCCTCTTTTGCCCCCCAAAGCTGGCCTTCTCATGCGTATTTAGTCTAACGTGGTTTTTAGATATCATTACTGAGACTCCTGCTTGTTGTACTTCTGCATCATCGTTATATGAATGACATGCATGTTATTGCTAGTGTTTAGTCTTGACCTTTCCTCTAAAGTTTTAGTTTAGATTAGGGATACTTGGGTTTGAGTTCAGGGAAGGCTTCATGTGCCATCACTGACTGTTGAAGTTTGCATGTATCTAAGCAAGTTGGCATATAGAAGAGGGCTGTGTCTGTATCTTATCTGCATTGTTAACCTGGAGAAAGAGAGAAGGCACCTTAATACTGGGGTGTAAATAGGTATTAGATTTGGAGCTTTCAGAGTGCCCCTTTGATGTAAAACCCAAAATAGACAGTGGCAAACTACATAAATTACTTTATTTAACTGTTTGTGTAAGTAAGTAGTTGGCAACTTGTGACTACTTTGTATGAAACTATTGGCAGAATTGCATTCTGGGATAACACAACTGAAATGTGAGGGGTTTTTTTTTTAAGTTGTACAGAGAACAGTTACTTGTGTTTTTCATCATTTATGTGGGCTCTCGGATAATAGGTATACTGTTTGCAGTATCAGTATTGACTTGGAAAACTGAGCTGAGATCCAATGTTGAGTGTTATCACTATTTGCGATGTATTGCCTCTTCCTTCTTTCCTCCTTTTCTTTTTTCATTCCTTCATTTTTCCTTTCCTTCTTTCCTTCCTTCCTCCTTCTTTCTCTCCCTTCCTATACCTCACTCCCCTTTTGAAGTTTCATTTTGGTCTCAGGGATAGATAGCTATTGTGTAGGGTCAGCTGCTATGGAGAATTTGGGCCTTGGCTTCTATCTGGGAGAGAGTTCTGGTTTAAAATAGAATCAGGAAGCTGAAGAAGCTACTCATGCCTTGAGTGGAATAAAACTACATAGGGAAATGGAAAGAGCAATGGTTTTCCATCTGCTTCTTGGATTTATAAAACCCAGCTCACTCAGAGTTCATGTTTAAGTTATTGAAAAGCTGAACAGGGGAAGGAGGGAGGAAGAGGATTTGGATATTGAGGGACTCAGCCTTTGATCTCTGAGAGAAGCCTGCCTAAAGTGTACAGATTTGAATATTCATAAGTGATCCTCTTCCCTCCTTCAGACCCTTGTTTCTGGAGTTCCTTGTTTTGTTATAGAGTTGTTTAAGTCATGTGTCACACTTTGTGACCTCATTTGGGGTTGTGTTGGCAAAGATACTGGAGTGGTTTGCCATTTTTTCTCCAGCTCATTTGACATATGAAGAAACTGAGGCAGACAGGGCGAAGTGACTTGCCTGAGGCCACATTTGAGTTCATGTCTTCCTTACTCCTGGCCTAGCAGTCTATCTACTTGTCCCCTAGCTGCCCTCTGTTTTAATGTAGGCGTAAGGATTGGATTTGCACTTCCTAGGCCAAACAGTGATAGAGACAGACCTCCCCCTCCCCCATTACTCCAGTCACCCTCAGTTTTTGAGGATTGCGATTTGGCTTGGTCTACTTACTGTATTAGGTCACTCTCATACTGGTATTCTGTCTTTTCTTTGCTCTGAGGCACTGTGTGGCATTTGGAGACCTGAAGGTTGGGCAGTTGTTGACTTTAGCAAATGCACCAGGATGTAAGCTCCAAGACAAAGCAGCCCTGGGATTGTTTAAAGGCTTGTTCCCTGGAAGAGAGAGGAAAAAATCTTGTGATACTCTTCTAAAAGCAGAATCACTAAGAAGAAATCTACTCTCCTCCCCCATACAAAAAAGATGCATCATATCATTAATTAAGCAACTTTCACCAAGATTTTTAGCCTGTTGGGAAGTGTTCTTGCAGGTTCCTACATGTATGTGTCCACATGTTTGACGTATTGTACATGTGCATAAAAGTTAGTGACCTGTTCTGAAACTGAAAGCAGAATGAATTCCAAAGCATGAGAAGGTTTTGGAGGATTATTTATTAGCTTTGGGAATTGAAGGCAACTGCTAGTTGGTGTTGTATGAATACATATCCCACTGGGAGGAGAAACTAAACCCTGCCCACTTCTTCTCCCTCCAGTTTCTCAGTCATGTTTGCCTTGGTACCCTTTTCAGAATGAGTTCAGATACCTAACAGTGAACAAGTGTTTGTTTTAAAGACTTGAAAAGATTAATCCTTTGCTGTCTTTGAGTTTTTGTCTTCTTATCCGTTCTGACCTGTATTGACATGTTTTTGATGGGTTTCCAGGAAGCGTTGTGGTTTAGGTGTCTGTAGCCAACATGTGCAGTGCCATGGGAAGAAGTGGAAGGCTTCTGGAGACTTTTCCCCTTTTTATTTATTTATTTTCTTCTTGATTATCTTGGAATCTGCTAGTGGCCAATTTCAGACGCATAGAATTTCAAAGAGGCTAGCTTAGAAAAAGCAGACCAGTGACTTTAGTCCTTTTTTTCCCCTTACTAGTTAAAGACTTGCTTTTCACATAATCTCGGTTTTTAGATCCAGAGAATTTTACTTGGCTGCCTTCCTTACATAGTACTGAAATTTGGCATTGGCATGGTCTTTGAAATGTGTGTTGGATGACAGAAAAAACAGCCTCATATACTTGCCTCTTATCTTGAATGAAGCCTTGAATGCTGCCTCAAAGACCTATTGGTCATTTTGGTCCCCCTTTCCCTTTTTTTATATGTCTGTGGCAAAGTTTGCAGCTAGATTTTCAAGTGGGATTTGGTGTTTTGTGGCCTGGACACAGAGCCTTTTTGGATTCCCTCTTCCCCACAGTTGTCCATGCCTTCTCTATCAAAATTACTTTCTGTATATTTTGAAAATACTTGGCTATGTAAGTTCCTTGAGGGAAAGAATGCTTATTATTTGATGTCTTCTCAGTGCTTAGCAAAATGCTTCTGATAATTAGGCAGTTAGGCAGTATTGTGCTGGGCCTAGAGTCGAGAAAACCCGAGTTCAAATCTAGCACCAGTTACATACTAGCTAGGTGATCCTCGACAAGTCACTTAATCTCTGTTTATTTCGGTTTCTTCTTCTGTAAAATAGAGATAATAATAATATGTATTGTTGTGAGGATTGAATGAGATAATATTTGCAAAACTTAGCACAGTACCCAGCTAATAGGAGGCAATTAATAAATAATTGTTTCCTTTCCTTAGTAAATGCTTGTTGATTAATGAATTGACCTAGCCCTTTCTACATAAAATTTAATTCCATTTGAGTGTTGGTCTGAGATGTATAGAAACTTCTGCTTTTCCCTTTTTAAAAGTTACTTTTGAGGCAAAGTTTTAAATGTTAAAATTTTTAAGGTTCTTGGCATTTGCATGATTAAGATGACCTAGTGGCTTGGAAAGAGTGACACTGTTCTGGGAGCCAGGAGATATGGCTTCTACCCCATCTCTGTTGCTCACTGCGTGACCTTAACGTGGAGGTTGCTTGGACTAACTGATCTTTTTAAGCATCCTTCTGGCCCTAACATTCTATGAATCCAAAAGAGAAATAAAAGCCAGTCTTATTTTTAGAGCTCAGATCATAAAGATTGGAGCATATATTCATCTTCCTCTTCATCATCTACGACTACTGTTTTTAAACAGAATGTTGTTCAAAATTCATGTTGTGTAGAAACAATAAAAGTCTGTTTTATGGACTATTGGGACCCTGAACAGAAAACTGTCTTTTGAAAGTTTGAATTTGTTTTTTTTTTCCCAGAGTTTTTTAACTTGGAATTGCCCTTAAGGAGGTCTGTGGATAGATTTGAGGGGGTTTATGAACTTGTATGGGGGGAAAAATTGCAACTTTATTTCAACATATTTGATTTTCATTGTATTTTATTTTGTGCTTTTAAAGACATTATTGTTAGAAAGTGTCTATGGATTGCGTTTGAGGTCCGTGACACAAAAAGGTTTAAGAGAGTCTGCATTTTGGGGTGTGAAGAAAACATTGGGGTCAGGTAGAAAACAAAGCCACCTGGGAGTTAATTGATTTGAATTTTAGTCTCAAAATTGCTACTGACTCTCTGTGTGACGCTGTGCAATTTACTTCAAATTCTGCCTTCTTGTTGGTAAAAATAAAAGTGGTTAAACAGAATGAGCTCTTCTTCTAGCCCAAAAAGTTTATGAAAATGTTTTGTCAGAGAAGTGCTTCCTCCAATATACATACCACATGTGGCCTTGAGGCTGCAGGTTCCCCACCCTTGGTATACCCTTCAGAAAGATAGTACAGTAAATCCAGGTATTTGGAGTTCTTCAGAGGTTGCAAAAATCCTGTTGTTTATAAATGGAGAAGTCATTTTGTTTTCATTAAACTTGGCCCAGGTCTCACTGTTGGTAGTCTTTATACTTACCTGGTTCCCAAGTCTTTCCTCTCTTGTTTCTCCTGACTTTGATCTGGCAAAGGCTCCCCCCACCACATTTCCCAAAGCCCACTGTTATTTTCAAAGTCTCATTTCCCTACTTCTATGGGCAGTTATCTTTTTTTTTTTTTTGCAAAATGGTTTGGCAAACGAGCTTGTGTCTTATGTGATAGCACCCCCATATGCTCAAAAATATGATATGCTAATAGCTTTTAATCTCTGCCACTTGATAAAATGAAACATGCCTCTGAAGCTTTATTTCCCACCAAAGTAGCCACAGATTTATTGGTATGATTTTTTTTTTAGAGGAGGAAAAGGTTAGTTTCAGTGGGAAAATGCCCTATAAATCAGTGCCCTCTGTATCTAGAGACTAAAAGCCCCTAAAATTAAGTGATTACAAATTATATGAAGTTATGACAAAGTCTATAGAGCTCCTCTGTGGTGTGACAACAAGGGCTGTGGGTCTTAGAGTCAGTCTTGCCTTGGAATTCTTGCCCATCCACTTGCTAGCTATGACTTGGTCAAGTCCAAATCTCTGAGCCTTTATTTCCTCATCTATAAATGGGAATAATTTTACAGATACCACTTGGTGATGAGACATAAAGTTTGTAGGGTGTTATTTCCGCACCTTCTTTGTCATGTTTGCATTACTAGTCTCACAAGATTTTTTTTGAGTATCAAGATACTATTTTGTCATATCCTAATAAATGTGAGCTATTTGTGAGGATCCCATAGGCAGAGGCTATTTAATATGGTGTCAGGAAACTGCCTATGTTAGAAAATGGTTTGTGTCTGACTTGCATTCTCACTGTCGAATGTGGTATTTCTTAGTTGTTACCTCCTGCAAGGCCTTTCTTCAAGGGTAGACCCAGGTCAGGATTTATTTTGACCAAGATGAGTGGAGAACAAAGACACAGAGGAGGCTGAAACAGCAGGCAACCTCAGTATTAGGGCCTTCTTGCTGCTGCAAGTTCTTAAGGATCTCCTGTTTGCAGGTTGTGTTTCTAGACCCTTTGACCAGCTTCCTTGTGATGCTTCTCCAATCCCTATAGACCCGTTTTTCTGACTACCTGAATGGACTTTGGTTGTCCCACATACTCTTATCTTCTGCTATTTGTGCACTCACAGATTTGTTTGCTTACCTCGTTTCTAACCTGACAGTTGTCCTGATTTCCTCACCTTTATATTTCATTTGGGCTGTGCTTTTCCTGTCTTAACTCTTCACCCCATATCCTGAGATTTACACCTTGAAACTCAGTAAGACATACACAGCTAATGAGAGAGGACCCCAGAGGGGGAGGATTGGGAGGATCTGGAGCAGTGGTGGGTGGGAGTTACAGGGAGACAGGTTTCAAACAATCAGTACTGTCTAAAAATGGAATGGATTAATTCATGAGGTAGAGAGTTCTCCATCACAGGTAGAGATGTGATAAAGGGATTCATGTTTCAGGTAGCATTCACCTAGATTCTTTGTTTACTCTTAGACCATCTTAGAACTGACCAGGATGTCCAGCCTCAGTTTGTTGAGAAACCTCCCTTAGAAGGTCCAGCTAGACATTGCTCTGGACCCAGATGTGGTGGTTTAATCTAGTGCTTATCTGATATCCTTTAGGAAGGTGATCTTATCTCCCTTTGACAGATACTAATGATGCATATTGGTGCCCATGAAGTCCATCTTTTAACTTGTTGTAGTTGGAAGGAACGTTTCTTCAGGTAAATTCTGTGTTTGTCAGATTGAAGTGTAGGAGTAGCAGGATAATTTAAGGGCCTTTTCTCTTTCTTATTTTTCAATTGGTGTATAGTTCTCCTTATAGTAGGGTACACTGCTGATCTAAAGTTGTGCCCTTTAAGTTCAATTTTTTTCCAATAGCAATAAGATGAGTTGATCTGGATTTAGTCCACTTTCTCAGCTCACTCACTTATCCTCCAGAAATGAGCTATTCTATGTTCTCAGCTGTGGCATAAGGTGTGTTCTGGAGAGAATCCTAGGAAGTTTTTAATCCTAAGTACTTGGAGGTATGGGATGGGCCATCTTAGGTGATATGACTTATTTAATGAAATCTTGTAGTTTCAGTAGCCTAAATGGACAAAAAGCTTAGTAGTGTATCTGGCTTAGTGACCCTGATTGTCATGTTTGGTTGTATTCATTCCCAAGTCCTTGGCCCAAGTGAAATAGGTTGCCTTTTTATTTCTCATCTCCAAAACCTTTTTGTTTCTAGCCTGATTCAAAAGTTCCATGTTTTTAGGCTGTATGTATTCAAGAAAGCTATACAGTACATGTAAAGTGGGGCAGGTAGGTGGCAAAGTGCATAGAGTGCCATGCCTAGAGTCAGGAAGACTCATCTTTCTGAATGTGAATCTGGCCTCAGTCACTATACGTGAGGGAAGCAGCCACAGCAGAAATAGTGTGTGACCTTGGGCAAGTCACTTAACCCTGTTTGCCTCAGGTCTTCATCTGTAAAATGAGCTGGAAATGGAAATGGCAAACCACTCCAGTATCATTGCCCAGAAAACCCCAAATGTGTTCATGAAGAGTCAGATATGATTGAAACAACTTTTTAACAACAAAAATATATGTAAAACAACAAGATAGTTCAGTGAATAGAACGTCAGCCTGAGAGTCAGGAAGACCTGAAATTCTGAGCTCAAATCTAGACCCAGAGGCTTACTAACTTTGTGACTCTGGGCAAGTCGCTTAATCCCTGTTTGCCTCAGTTTCCTCATCTGTAAAATGGGAATAATAAAATGGGAATACAAAGGGATGCCCACCCTTTAGGATCAAATGAGATAAAACTTGTAAAGTGTTTAAGCACAGTGCCATAAATATTAACCATTAGCTATTATTTTTATTAAAGCATATCTTTTGTATTTTTATTTTTTAAATAAATTTTAGTTGATCATTTAAAAAAATAAATAATTTCTGCTAGTATCTCTCCTTCTCCCTTGCTCTCAGCTATTCCATATGGCAAATAGTATTTTTTTAAAGACAAAAAGAAAAGGAAAAAAAAGTCAGCATGACTGAATCATACATTAAAAAATGTCTGAAAACATGTGTAGTATACAACACTGTGTTATCTTCCACCTCTGCTAAGCAATGAAGGATGGGAGTATCTTTTCACGTCTCTTCTTCTGAGACAGCCTTCTTTTTTATGATTTTGCAACATTCACTCTTAATTTTTGTATGTGGGGGGGTGTTTTTTGGTTTATATCGTTGCAGTCGTGTATATTGTTTTTTTGTCTCCACTTACTGAAGTGAGTGCAACATTTGATAGATTTTTCCATGCTTCTCTGTATCTATCACAATCATTATTTTTTAACAGCATAATAATATTCCATTACATTCATGCACCACAATTTGTTTAGCCATTTCCCATTTGATGGCCATCTACTTTGTTTTCAATTTTTTGGTGTCATAGAAAGTGCTGCTATAAATATGTTGGTATATATGGGCACTTTCTCATCATTGACCTCCTTCGAGCATAAGCCTACTAATGGAATCTCTGGGTTAAAGACTATGGCAATTTTAGTCACTTTATTTGTGTAATTCCCAATTGCTTTCCAAAATGGTTACACTGATTCATGGCTCCATTGAAAAGTATCTTCTTTAGTGCATATTCCCTAGATTCCATATTTATAGGGCTCTTGATAGTTTAATGAACAAATATTGGAAATGGGTAGGTGGCCTAGGAGATGGAAGGAACACCAAACTTGGTATCAGAATATCTTGAGTTCAAGTCTTAGCTTTAAAGCTATAATCCTCTTTGCTGGATGTAGAGTATACAAAAGAATTAAAAGCTCTAGTCTCTATCCCTGAGGGACCAAAACTCTAGTTGTGAAGATAAAATAGATACAGAAGAAACAAATGAAAGACTAGAAAATATTTTTAAATACTAATGTGTGCAGACTGTCATAAGTACAGAAGGTTGTAAAGCAGTGGGGTGACCTATATGTGTGGATTGAAGTTAATAATAAGTATCAATTTTATTTATATCTATTAATCATACCTGTGATTTCATCCATATGGTAAAATCGCAGTAAGGAACTCCTTTTAACAACGGAAATTGGTACCTGCTCTGCAATTTATAACTTTAAAGAGTTTCCTGGGACAGTAACAAATTAAGTGATTTGCCCAGGGGCACACAGTTTATGTGAGAGATAAAACTTGAATCTTTAGGGACTCTCAAGTCTTTTTGATTCTATCCACCATCCCATGCTGCCTCTCAGGTATATAGTGTTTTTATAGTTTTTGCAAAGCCCTTTCCTCACAAATAATCCTGTGAAGGTTTTTGTAGATGAAGATCCTGCCGTGATGTGAGTGAAGTCATAATAGCCAATAAGTGACAGAGCTGGTATAGAGCTGGTATAGAACTGTCATTCCACTATACTCCTCTGCTCTTTCTGGAAGAGTAATGTTAAGAGCTGGTTCTTTTTTTTTTTTTTTAAATAGTACTTTTTTCCAGTTACATGTAGAGACAATTTTTAATTTTCATTTAAATTTTTTTTGAGTTGCAATTTTTCTCTTTCTCACCACTCCCTTCCTAAGATGGTAAGCAATTTGATATGTAATATATGTGCAATCATGTGAAATATAGTTCCATATTAGTCATGTTATAAAAGAAGAAACAGGCCAAAAGAACTATGAAAAAAATCAAGAGAAAGTATATGCTTCAGTCTGTATTCAGATCATACTCCAATGGTCTGTATTCAGACTCCAGTCGTCCTTCCATTATGAGTCCTTTAGAATTTTCTTGGATCATTGTATTGCTGAGAAAAGGTAAGTCAGTCATAGTTGATCCTTGAACAGTGTTGCTGATACAGTGCACAATGTTCTCCTGGTTCTGTTCACTTCACTTTTATCAGTTCATATCTGTCTTTCCAGGTTTTTCTGAAATCTGTCTGCTCATCATTTCTTATAGCACAGTAGTATTCCATTACTTTCATCTTACCACAGCTTATTCAGGCATTTCTCAATTGATGGGCATCCCCTCAGTTTCCAGTTCTTTGCCACCACAAGAGGAGCTGTTATAAATATTTTTGTATGTGCAGGTTGTTTCTCCGTTTTTTTATGATCTCTTTGGACACAGACCTAGTAATGGTATTCCTGGATCAAAGGGTATGTATGGACAGTTTGGTTGCCCTTTGGACATAGTTCCAAATTGCTGTGAGCTGATTCTTAAAGAAGGTGAATTTAATGGGAAGAGCCCTGAGTCCAAATAGTAGTTCTGCTACCTCTTACCTATTTCACCTCGTAAAATGGGAAGCCAACGTTCATAGCCATGGAAAATGAGAGAAAGGTGGGTGTTGGAGGACAGTGAAGGGGGCTCCCCTGGCTGAAAGAGTAATGAAGGGATGCGTTGAAGGCACAAGGAGAGACAAGGTTAAAGAAATGTTGGGGGTGGAAGCAAAGAATGGAGAGTTGGTGGAAAATCTGGGATTCTCAACTGAGGAATCTAAACTTGATCCAGTAAAGGCATGCCATGAAAATGAAAGAATATTCTTTTTCCATTTTCTAAGTATCCCAGTTAATCGAAGTGTTGTATTGTTGTTTTTTTTTTTTTTTTTTTAGCATTAGATGTTAATTAGATGAAGGAAATGAAGAAGGGAGCTTTTGGAGTGATAAAATGTGTCCCAGGTATCCCCCCTGCAGCCTTATATCCCCCCTATAATTATGTCAAGACTAATTGAGTAAGGCCAGGTAAGACTGCAAGTAATCCCAGTAATAGAGTTAAAGACTTGTATGTTTTCCTTACTCAAGTACCTAGTATGCTGTTGGGAACTTCATGAATACAGACTGTACTCTAGTTCTAAGGCACAAAACTCCACGATTACTTTCTCGCTTTCTTCTTTAGAGCCCCCAAGAGTAGAGTTCCACAGACCCCTCTGAGCCAAGTTCAGTACGTGCCCTCTGTTACTTTGATTGTCCTGTCCTCAAGAGGGAACCAAAAAAGGTGGGGGAAGACATCATTGGATAATCTCACACTGTAAGAACTTAAGCAACCAGACTTTTTCTGTATTTTCTAGTGAGAGTAGAAATTTGAAAATAAAAAAAACAAAAACCTAGCCCCCCTCTTCCCCCCCGCAAACTTAGTGACAGCAGAGATTTTGTAAAGTAGAACAGAGCCAGACTTCCAGCCCTAATGCTGTTATGCCAGTCATAGAATTTCTCCATTTTTTCTGTCCACAATGCTATTGTTGCCTGAGATTTCTTATTCTAGAGAACCTAGATCTGAAGACAAAGATCACATTGTTTATTTTGGTGACGCAATGCAAAGAGCATTAGATTTTGGAGTTAGAATACTAGTGTTTAAACCCCTATTTCTGCCCCTTATTACCTGCTCTGGGGCAAATGATTTAACCTCTCAGTTTCTCCATCCAAGAAATGGAGGTAATGATAGTCCTTGTTCCCCAAGGCTGTTAATCTGGCTATTGTCAGCTTTCTTTCTAAATGGAATGCTTCAACTGAAGTGTTCCCTAAGGTGGAAAAGTAGCCCAGTTTTCTGTGGGAAGATTTTTAGCATAGGTTAATTTAAAAAGACTTTTTAGTTTGGACTTCAGTTAACCAAAAACCTTTGTTTTGGTTAATTGAGCTGTTTCCATAAATATTCCCCAAAGCAAATAATAGGGAAAAGTGAAGAGACGTAGCTGGTATTGAGTGTTCCAATGAATGAGAGCGATGAGGAGTATGAGATAAGAGGGTATTATTGAATTGTTGTCTCAAGGATAACTGAATATTTGGCAGTGTAAGATTTCAGAGAATCCTACAATAAAGTGGGAGCCTTTGCCTTCTTGTTAAGGAAGCTAAACCTGCAAGCGTGGTCAAGGTCTCAGTCTCCTTGTTGATGGGGAAACAGAAATGTGCTACAGTGAATATCTCATTTAGCAGAACCTTCCCCTCTTCCTCACCCCCCCCCCCCCCCCCCCCCCCCCCCCCTTTAGCCCGTGACTTTCCCGAGTTAGCTGCCATCTGGTCCCTGGCTGGAGAGAAGAATTTTTCTTGTATATGTGTCTCCATGACAACCAGTTTGTGGTTGATATGGAAAGTAAGCAGTTGCCGTAGCAACGGAGTTACTGATGTGGCGGCTTTCCTGCTTTCAGGGAAAAGGATAAACTGACCAAACTAGTTGAGATGCATTATGTAGGATTCTTGTAATAATAGTCAGAGCTGCTAGCCCTGCTTGTGTTAAGATCAGTCCACTTCCCCTTTGGATAGGGAGGGTTGAAGGGTTTGATAAATCAGACAGAAGTAGTTGCTCTCAGGTAAAGTAGATCATGAGAGATACTCTGTGGAATTGATTTTTTCACGCTTACGTTGAGGGAACATTTCTCAGAAACTTATTAAAACCCCAAAGATTCCTCAGCAATAATACTTATTACTTATAATAAAGAGGGATTTTTTTACTAAGTGTTCTGTCTTCTTCTCTACAACTGTCATTATATTGTATTCCCTCAGGATGAAATCATAAGATCGTAGATTTAAGAGCTGGAAGAGATCCTAGAAGTCATCATGCTCAACCCCCTTATTTTACACAAAGGGACACTGTGACCGGGAGAGCTAAGTGACTTGTTCTGGCTGACAGGGCTAGTAAGCATCTGAGGCAGAATTTCAACTTGGGTCTTCCTTCCTCCCCATGCAGCACTGTGATCATTAAATCACATTGTCCTTGTTACCTTTTCCCTGAAGGGTATAGGTTGGAACAAGAAAATGCAATAGACATTCAGTACAACCAGTATTTTATCATGGTGGAGTAGGAACTTTGAGACTGTACCTTATCTGTTATATTACTCTGACCCTTACTTTGGTTACACCCGTGTTTCTCAGCGATAAATCTTGGTGTGCACACCTACTCCCCCCAGTTTTATTACCATATTGTGTCTCTTGGAAGAAGGTTCGCTTCTTCCCACCTCCCTCCCGCTTCAGGGTTTAATACTATTTCACTGCCTTTCTGTTGTCTTTATCTCCATGGAGTTTGTTGATTGTTGCCAAGCTAGTGAAGCTGTTCATCAGTGATAACCTCTTCCTGCCAGTGGCCCTCAAATTGTGTGCAATCCCAGGACTGGAGTGACCTTTCAAGGTTACTAAATCCAGCCTCTACCATTCATAAAGACAGAACCAAATGCAGTACATCTTGGTGTCTGCCCCAGTTTAAAAATTTCTAGGCATGGAAATTTTGTGACCTTCCTTGTTGTCGATCCTGACCTTATAATTATAATCAATACATATTTATAGATCATCTACTTCTATAAGGGGCCATGTTAGATACTAGGAATACATATAGTCCTTATTCTCAAGGCCCTTCTAGTGGTAAAAAATGTACATAAAAAAATAATCCAAGGCAGCATGTGCCAAGTAAAACAGGACAAGTGAATTCAGTATGAGTTCAGAAGAAGGTATATCAGAATTATAGAGGTCAGATGATGATCCATACAGTAGGTAGGTATTGAGCTGTATATTTTGAAGAAAGAATAAGACTTAGGTAAGGAGGAAGGGGAAAGGTATTTTAGGCAGAGGGAGCAGCTTAATGGAAGATTTGAATGTGCATGATGTGTCTTGGGGGGGCCACTTTGGCCAGAGTAAAGAATTCACATAGAGTAGCAATGAAAAATGAGGTTGGCAAAGGTAGCGTCAGATGGTGGGGGGCCTTGAATGCCAGGCTAAGGATTTTGGCTTTTGTCCTATAAACACTGATGATTCATGGAAGGTTTTTTTTTTTTAATTAAATTTATTTATTTAACTTTTAACATTCATTTTCACAAAATTTTGGGTTACAAATTTTCTCCCCTTTTATCCCCTCCCCCCCCCAAACACCAAGCATTCTAATTGCCCCTATGACCAATCTGTTCTCTCTTCAATCATCTCTCTCTGCCCTTGTCTCCATCTTCTCTTTTGTCCTGTAGGGCCAGATAGCTTTCTATACCCCTTTACCTGTATTTCTTATTTCCTAGTGGCAAGAACATTACTCGACAGTTGTTCCTAACACTTTGAGTTCCAACTTCTTTACCTCCCTCCCTCCCCACCCCTTCCCTTTGTAAGGCAAGCAATTCAATATAGGCCAAATCTGTGTAGTTTTGCAAATGACTTCCATAATAGTTGTGTTATATAGGACTAACTATATTTCCCTCCATCCTATCCTGTCCCCCATTACTTCTATTCTCTTTTGATCCTATCCCTCCCCATGAGTGTCGACCTTGAATTGCACTCTCCTCCCCATGCCCTCCCTTCTATCATCCCCCCCACCCTGCTTGTCCCCTTATCCCCCACTTTCCTGTATTGTGAGATAGGTTTTCCTACCAAAATGAGTGTGCATTTTATTCTTTCCTTTAGTGGAATGTGATGAGAGTAGACTTCATGTTTTTCTCTCACCTCCCCTCTTTATCCCTCCACTAATGAGTCTTTTGCTTGCCTCTTTTATGAGAGATAATTTGCCCCATTCAATTTCTCCCTTTCTCCTCCCAATATATTTCTCTCTCACTGCTTGATTTCATCTTTTTTTTTTTAAGATATGATCCCATCCTCTTCAATTCACTCTGTGCACTCTGTCTCTATGTATGTGTGCGTGTGTGCATGTGTGTGTGTGTGTACTCCCACCCAGTACCCAGATACTGAAATGTTTCAAGAGTTACAAATATTGTCTTTCCATGTAGGAATGTAAACAGTTCAACTTTAGTAAGTCCCTTATGACTTGTCTTTGCTGTTCACCTTTTCATGCTTCTCTTCATTCTTGTGTTTGAAAGTCAAATTTTCTTTTCAGCTCTGGTCTTTTCATCAAGAATACTTGAAAATCCTCTATTTCATTGAAAGACCAATTTTTCCCCTGAAGTATTATAGTCAGTTTTGCTGGGTAGGTGATTCTTGGTTTTAGTCCTAGTTCCTTTGACTTCTGGAATATCCTATTCCATGCCCTTCGATCCCTTAATGTAGAGGGTGCTAGATCTTGTGTTATCCTGATTGTATTTCCACAATACTTGAATTGTTTCTTTCTAGCTGCTTGCAATATTCTCTCCTTGACCTGGGAACTCTGGAATTTGGCCACAATATTCCTAGGAGTTTCTCTTTTTGGATCTCTTTCATGCGGTGTTCTGTGGATTCCTTGAATATTTATTTTGCCCTCTGGTTCTAGAATCTCAGGGCAGTTTTCCTTGATAATTTCATGAAAGATGATGTCTAGGCTCTTCTTTTGATCATGGCTTTCAGGTAGTCCCAAAATTTTTACATTGTCTCTCCTGGATCTATTTTCCAGGTCAGTTGTTTTTCCAATGAGATATTTCACATTATCTTCCATTTTTCCATTCTTCTCTCTTTGTTCTGTGATTTCTTGGTTTTGCATAAAGTCATTAGGCTCCATCTGTTCCATTCTAATTTTGAAAGAACTATTTTCTTCAGTGAGCTTTTGAATCTCCTTTTCCATTTGGCTAATTCTGCTTTTGAAAGCATTCTTCTCCTCATTGGCTTTTTGAACCTTTTTTGCCAATTGAGTTAGGCTAGTTTTCAAGGTGTTAATTTCTTCAAGATTTTTTTGGTTCTCCTTTAGCAGGGAGCTGATCTGCTGTTCATGCTTTGACTTCATGTCTCTCATTTCTCTTCCCAGCTTTTCCTCTACCTCTCTAACTTGATTTTCAAAATTCTTTTTGAGCTCTTCCATGGCCTGAGCCCATTGGGTGGGCTGGGACACAGAAGCCTTGATTTCTGTGTCTTTGCCTGATGGTAAGCATTGTTCTTCCTCATCAGAAAGGAAGGGAGGAAATGCCTGTTCTCCAAGAAAGTAGCCTTCTATAGTCTTATTTCTTTTCCCTTTTCTGGGCATTTTCCCAGCAAGTGACTTGACCTCTGAATATTCTCCTCACACCCCCCTTGCCTCCTGATGCTCCCAGCCAGCGTTTGGGGTCTGAGATTCAAATGCTGCTCCCCAGCCTCGGGGCTTAGGCAGGGGCAGGGCTGCTATTCAGTGTGAGATTAAGTTCAGGTGGTCAGGTCAGGGCAGGGCTGCCTCTCAGGCTCAGTTCCCTCAGGGGGTTTATGCACAGACCTTCCACAATGGATCCAGGCTCCTGCCCCCTTGGGGAGCCCCAGTCTGCAGCCGCCTCTCAGCTTCTACCTGGGGGGGGGGCCTGAGTTATGGGGGCACCCCACTCTCCTCTCAACCCGCCAAAGAGACTCTCTCACCGACCGCCGTCACCTGTGGGTGGAGGGACTTGTGCGGCTGCTGGAGATCCCGTCCCTGAAGCCTGCTTGGATCTGTACCTCTCGGAGCCGCGGCCGCCGTAGGTCTGGGCTGGGCTCCACGTCTGCAGCGCGATGGACCTTTTGTGAGAGGTTTGCAGGTCCCTCTGTGGGTGGAGGGACCCGCGTGGCCGCTGGAGATCCCATCCCTGAAGCCCGCTCGGATCTTTTCCTCTCAGTGCCGCGGCCGCGGCAGGGCTGCACTCAGCTCCCAGTCCCGGCGCCTAGTCTGCAGCGCGAAGGACCCCCCGCGAGAGGTTTGCAGGTCTCTCCGGAACAGAAATATCCCTCGCTCCAATGTTCCGTGGCCTCTGGGTGCAGAATTCGGCGTGAGTTACTTCCCTGCAGCCGTTCTATGGGTTGTGGGTTCGGAGCTATGTGTATGTGCGTCTTTCTACTCCTCCATCTTGGCTCTGCCCCCTGGAAGGTTTATGAGTAAGAGGTAAATGTGTACAAAAGGGTATCAAGAAATCCTTCCCTAAATTTATCTTAGACTTATTTTATAGTCCTGTTTCCTATATTAAGGTTTCCTGTTCTTCATCAGTCACAGAGAATTAGATATAACTCAAATGAAACTTTGCCTGTTTAGGTATGTGGAATCAAAATTCTCTTCCATTTAGAAGGGAAATGAAAAAATTATACTCTAGTTCTTTATAAGTATACTTTTCCATCCTTCTTCATAGAATCAAAGGAACTTCCTGGCTGGAAAGGATTTTAGACATCATCTCTAAACCCTTTCTTTAACAAAGGATAAAAACTAAGGCCTAGAGAGAGAAATGCTGTGTTCTAGGTAATACTCAGAGTTAGTGATAGAGGTGGAATTCCAGAACCTTGGTCTCCTCAATTCCAGTCTAGTGGTTTTTCACTTTACTTTCTTTCTAGTTTAAACTTTTACCCCTCAGTCCTGGAGTTTGTTTTTATACTGCCGGCATTTCCCAGTGTAACTCTCATACCTCAGAGAGCAAAAGAAAAAAAAAGTACTCCAAAAGTAACAAAAAGATTGGAAAAGTGCAACACTTTATGCAGTGTTCTCCACCCTTTGTTTTCCATCTTTTTGGAGAAGCAGGTAAAACGGCTCCTTCTTCTACTTCTTTGCGGCAAAGTTTGGTCAGTGTAATTTTGTAGCATTCAGGTGTGTGTGTGTGTGTGTGTGTGTGTGTATGTGTGTGTGTGTGTGTAATTTTGTAGCATTCAGTTGTGTGTGTGTGTGTGTGTGTGTGTGTGTGTGTGTGTGTGTTTCCTGGTTCTGCTTACTGAACTTTATGCCTGTTCATGTAAGTCTTCCATGTTTCTACATTTTCATCATTCCTATGTAACTTTTCCTGTGATTATAATCATCAGTTTTTAAAACATGGCAGTCAATATTTCATTACAGTCCCATACCATAATTTCCTTATCTGTTATCTTCAGTTAATGATTGTCTACTTTGCTACTAATTCTTTGCTTATCCAGAAAGTTCTGCTATAAATATTTTCATGGTTATAGGGCCTTTGTTCTTTACATTGATCTCCTTGGGGTTATATAACTAAGAGTGGAATTTCTGGGTCAGTGGGTTTGGATATTTTTGCCACTTTCTTTGCAGAGTTCCAAATTGCCTTCTAGAATGGTTGTGCCAGTTTCACAGCTCCAGCAACAATGCATTAGTGTGCCCATCTTTCCATATCCCTTCCAACACTGGCTACCTTTATCACTTTTGCTAGTTCTCTGAGTGTGAAGTGAAATCTCAGGATTGTTTTGATTTGTTGTTCTCTTTGGAACATTTTTCTTACGTGGCTGTTAATAGTTTCCTTCCTTCCTTCCTTCTTTCCTTCCTTCCTTCCTTCCTTCCTTCCTTCCTTCCTTCCTTCCTTCCTTCCTTCCGATACTTTTGGAACACATTGAGCCATAGCAGATGATGGATTGGGCTTTTGAGTCAGGAGAACTTATACCATAAGTATTGTTTTTCACACACTATAACTCTGTAATCATGGACAAGTCTTTTAACATCTCAGTTCCCTTACAAATGATGTAAGACTGTGAAATTGAAGCTAAGTTACTGAATGGTGGAGGGAGGTCATAGAATTATGGAAAGAGAGCTGGAAAAGCCTAAAAAAAGACCATCAAGGCCAACTGCCTTCTTTTCTGGAGGAGGAAACTGAGGTCCTTCCATTAAGTCCAAAGTTAAGTGTCTGGAGTGTGTCTGTCTGTTGAAACAATTCATTGAATTTTCCTTTATACTATCTATTTTACCAGGAGTTCTCCACATTTATGAAATCACTAATCTAGATTAAAAGAAAAAAAACAAGCCTATTTAGTGTTAATTCAGATACTTTGGTATTAGTGATCTTTTATTTTCTATTCAGTATGGCCTTATTGTGCTTAATAGTAATTCTAAATGATAGACTAGAGTTTTTTCTCAAATAATTATAATAGCTAACATTTATATAGTGCTTACTGTGTGTCAGGCACTCTGCTAAGTGCTTTACAATTATCCTCACAACAACCCTAAATGGGTGTTATTATGTACCCCATTTTACAGATGAGACAAACAGTTCAAAAAGTTTCAGCAACTCATTCTATAGAGTGAAATACAGATCCCTTTGTTTAAGGCTGGATTTGAACTTGGGTCTTCCTGACTTCAGGCCCAGCACTTGCTACTGTTGCCACCTGTATTTATCTACTCTTATCACCTGTGTTTGCTTTGCTTCAGATGTATGGAATAAGATAGGGGTGGGGAACCTCTGGCCTTAAGGCCACAAGTGGCCTTCTAGGTCCTTTTCTTAAGGGGATTTATTCTCCGAAGTTTGGATTCAGTCAGAGGGTCACATTTGGGGACCTAGAGGGTCACACGTGTGACCTTGAGGCTGCAGGTTTCTCACCCCTGGAATAAGCCATTGCTTACATTAACAGATGCTTTTTTATTACTCTCGGTCATAGAACCAAACCAGTGAGTTAGTTTTCTCTTCCAATCAGCTTGATTGAGGGTCATGACCTTTATTCTGTTCTCTCATCTATGCCACTGACATAGGTCAACTTTCCTAGTTGACCTATGGTTACTTGGTATGGGGTGGTGAAAGTCAAGTATAAAATATAGTCTGGACCATATTGTTCTGATCTCCTTGTTTTGTGTCTTGGACATCCATGACTTGTGTCTGCCATATCTTGGACATCCATGACTATGAGTAAAGTTTGAGTACTCAACAAATGGGTAGTCCTGCAGTAGGCATGTGTTTCTTAATGTCTCTTATGAACAGACTGGGTTTCCTTCACCCTCTCTGCATTGCCACAAATAGCTGTCATGATTTCATTAGTGTGGTTGCTCCTTTCCTCGATACAGAGAGAATCCTCTTCCCATGGTTTGTCATTGTTTGTCATCTCTTGTTCATGGCTTTCCATAAATTCTCCAAAGACAATCTTGCCTAGTGTACTATGGTCATTCTTCTGGATCTTTTTGTATTTTGTAATTATTATGTTTCTGATATCCTTCTGTCTTTCCAAGTAACTGACAAGTCCCAAGAGTACCTGATGCTGGTTTTTATTACTTGTCCCTGGCAAGCCACTTGCCTCCAACCATGGTCTTGTCCTTTGGATCACCTGTGTTTGGACTAAATCTGAGCTTGGAGTGTTCTGTGATTCTCAGGTGTGCAGTGTTGCTAGAAGAATATTGAGATTTTACAATGAACTTTGTGCTTTTAGACTCAGGTGCAGAATGAAACCCTTCTTTTTTTTTTTTTTAGATATGACCAATTTGGTAATTTGTTTTGCTTGACTATATATATTTATTACGAGAGTTTTGTTTTTTGCTTTTTGTTATAGGGGATGTGGAAGGGAGAGAAAATGGATTTTTGTTCACAGAAAAAAGTTAAATTTAAAAATATGAGAGAAAAAAGGTGGACTTTGGAGGTAACGTGTAACAAAGTCATTGAGAGAGCTGTAGTTTACCAAATTGAATTCATTTCAGTTTACTTTGCTGAATCATTTCTGGATCCAGTGGCACCACCTGTCAGAGGTATGTATTCTGGTGGATTAACTCATTGCACATTAACTCTTTGTAATGACCTCGGCAATATAGGGCAATAAAAGGGCAACAAGAGTTTTATTTTTTAAGTGTGAATTGTTAGGATAGGGACTCCGAGGTGAGGAAACTTCCTCCTTGATTTCAGGTAGGTACCTTCTTTTCAACTCTGTTTTTAGAATTGCCTGGGTCAGGGATTTTCCAAGATTAAGGAGCCTTCTCCAAGGTCTCAGAAACCGTTTGTTTCAGAAGTGGGACTTATAGCCAGGTGGGACCAGCTCTCCATTCCTATGTCACACTGCCAGATATTCTCTTTTGAATGACTGCCCTTCATTGAGGAGGTTTCACAGTATTCTGGGAACTTAAAACAGTAAAATAAATGTGAATATGTGCATACAAAAATACCAACCCCCTTGACAAAAATGACCACCAGTCTTTTTTCTCCTTATAACCTCTGTGGTTGTCACTACTTCTATACTGCTGGTCAAAAATCCACTCAAGGAGATGATGAAAATTCAGGCTATTTTAATACACAGAGGCATCTTCATGACATGCTGAAAAACTATCTTGACCTTTTAGATGGTGGTGTGTTTAGAAGAAACAGTAATAAAAATTCAGCAGTTTGTGGCCTTATAGATTCTATTGTTTATCAGTCAGCAATAATTTATGAAGCATCTGCTATGTACTAGGCACTGTGCTAGGTATTGGGGGGTAAAAAGCCAAAAAAAAAAATAACCTTTGCCCTCTAGGAGCTCATGTTCTCTTGAGAGAGACAACATGTAAAACTAAAATTCAATTTGAAACATACAAAGTAAATTGAAGATATTTTAGGGAGGACAAGCAGTAGCAGGTGGGAAAGGAAGGAGACACACATTAAGCCCCTACTGTATATCAGGCATAACTAAGCACTTCATCTCAAGTGATCCTCACAACAACCCTGTTAGGTAGTTGCTATTATTAGTTACAGTTTTGCAGTGCAGGAAACTGAGGTAGATAGAGGGTAATTGATTTGCATGGAGTACAGAGCTAGTAAGCATCTGAATTCTAATTTGAACTCAGGACTTCTTGACTCCAAGTCCAGTCCTGTTTCCACTGGGCCATTTAGCTGTCATTAGGGTGGGGGAATCAGGTACCATGTCCTATAGGAGGTGGCACTTGAGCTGAACTTTGAAAGAAGCTAGGTATCCTAAGAGATGGTAAGAGAGGAAAGTGGGCATTTCAGGAATGAGAGAAAGCCTCTTTTCTGTGCTTTATCACAGGCTTGGAATGTTGTGTATGAGGAAAGGCAAGTATGACAGGATGACTGGAAGGTAGAATTATGTGACAGGAACTAACATATAAGAAGTCTGGAAATGGAGACTGAGCCAGATTGTGAAGTGTTTTTAATGCCAAACAGGGATTTGTATTTCATTCTACACAATGAGTCACTGGAACTTTTTGAGTAAGGGGGTAACATGGTTAGACCTGTGTTTGAAAAATTATCACTTTGGCAACATAGATTGGAGATCAGATAGACTTGAGGTAGGAGACCAGTTAGAAGACAAAGGTGATGAGAACCTGAAAAAGAGTGGCAGCCGTATGAAGAGAGAGGAGAAAAGAGAACTGTGGGTGACTAGAAGGATGATGATGCCCTCGACAGAAATAGGGAAGATAGGAAGAAGAATGGGTTTGGGGGGAAAGTTAATGTTCTCTCTTTGGGATGTTTTGAGTCTGAAGTATCCATAGGATGTATAGGTGGAGATGATAAGCAGGAAATTGGAGATGTAGGACTGGGCATTGGGGCAGAGATGAGGGATGGTAATGTGGAGTTGGGGGTCATCTGTCTAGAACTGCTAACTCAACCCTCAGGAATGGGTAAGATTGTAGAGAGTAGAAAGAAAAGAGGACTCAGAGTGGAATCTTGGGAATGTACAACTACGGTTAGAAGGCTGAATATGGATGAGGTCCAGACCCCATTTTTGAAATTACTCCATGTTCTTTGCTAATGAACATTATTATGGTATGTCAATCTAATTATAGAACTGTTTTATTCCTTTATAAATAATTGTTTTCTTGGTGCCTTATTATTATTGGTACCTTTTGTCTTAGGAGATCTTCTCACAGAATCATAGGCAATTAGAAATGGAATCAGTTCCCCTAAAACTTAGGTCCCCATCCCCATTTTACAAAAGAGGAAGCTGAAGCCATTATGAAGTAAATTCTTTGCTCAACTTCTTGATGGCGTTTGGTAGTTGGGTTGGAAATGTAATCTGTCCCTGATTCCTGGTCAGCTCTTTGTTGTGACATCTGTCACCTTCATTCAACCTTTCCTTAGGTTCTCTCAAGGGCCACAATTTAGATGTGACTTAAATTTGAGTAGTTTATGAAGACTTTTTTCTATTGGTATTTTTATGTCCCCTTTTTGAATTGTTGATTGTATTGACTTTTTTGTTAATGAATCACGTAGTGTGAAAAGTCTGTGACTTTTGTGATTTTTCAAAACATGACAGGCCCATCAAATTTATTTTATATGTTATTAGTCTTTTAAGATGCCCATGCTGTTACTTAGTTTTCTGAGCTGGTAGGTGCTGCTGTGTATTAACTAATTAGGATTACAGTCCTTAAATAAAAAACAAACAGTCAGGTCTTTCATGACCCTAGCAGAAGATCTGATCCTGCTTGTTGGTAGAGATGAGATATGGAGAAAACTTAACTTGTCCCAGAAGCAGAGATAAGTGTATCTTGAGGACACTTATAGGATTTTTTACTTAACTAAGTGCCTACCCTGATTAACTCTAGATTCATTATCTTTGGTTTGTAAGCTTGTTTTGAAGGTATTTTCTTCTAAATTACAAATCATGGATTCATCCTGGGAAGTTTTGTTTTCTTGAATAACGATATTCTGTGGAATTCTTTACTTTCTCAAAGCACTTTTCCATCAGTTGGCCTCATCTTTAGATGGTCATATGCCTCTTGGATGGATGAGTAAAGATCTGAGAAAGTTCATTCTAAAACAGTGAAGTTGTCCTAGGGAAACTATTGAACTAGATAGCAGGAGAGCAGGGTTCTGATTCTATCTCTAAAACTTAACCAGACTATGGGAGTTCGACTTGCTTGACCTTAAAGTATCCCTGGGGATAAGCAACAGAAATGGAGCCTTTGGATCAATTTTAAAAGACATATTTACCTGTGAGGCACAGGAGAGGGAAGGAGTTCTATCATGCCACATGTGTAGGAGAGGAGACAGAGAGGCCCATGGACATAAGAACTTCCTTTAGGCATAATCTTCTAGAAGAAATCAGGAGAGCGATCTTGAGAGAGGAGTTGACCCAGTAAGTTTCAGTAAGCTGGGAGAAAGAATCAGGCCAACCTAGTAGCTTCCTATCTTAACTAATAATTGTTAACTGTGTGCCAAGCTTAATTGTTTCTACCTGCTGAAGGGAAGAACAGTTGCTGTCCGTAATTTCTAAATTTTAGTGCAAACAGCAATTGTTCTCTGAGTCATGGATTCTTTAGGGGTAAAAAGGAGAGGGTAAAATCTAGGTAATCTCCAGAATTCCTTCAGTAATTCAAAAGGCTTTGCTCTCAGGGCCCACTAGAGTTCCCTTGAAGTTTTCTTCATACTGTGCAGCCTCTTAAGTGACAAATCAAGATTAATAGATGTAGAGCAAAAAAAAAAAAATCTCTCCTCCCCTCCCATAAATATATACATGGAAGAAAAATAGAGTGGAAGAGAACAGAGAAATAAACAGGAACACTTTTTTTGTTTTTGTTTTTGTTTTTTTTGTTCATGCTAATTACCTTTTTAACATTGTAAATAATTTGGAGGTTATGGTTTCCCATATTTGTAATATTGTTTATGGTGATGACTACTAAATATAAGATTAAAAAAATCTCACTGTCCTGAGAATTTCTTGCTTAATCAGTGGGTTTTAGGAATAAAGATAATAGACTTTCTTTTCTACCTGGTAACAACTGTTTGGGAAACTTGAGGATATTTCTGTTCCGGTCATCATTCTGGAGTTGCCTCCTTCACTGGAATCTTCAGGGCACATGTGTCTTATAATAGTTTATTTTCCATTGTTCTGTGTACTGTAGATTTTACTTAAACTGTCTTCATTAGAAAGCAAGCAGTAAGTAACCAGCTATGCATTGGTAGTGTGCTTCTTTGTTGTTGAGTTATTTCATTCTTGTCTTGCTCTCTCTGACCCCATTTAGGGTTTTCTTGGCAAAGATAGTGGAGTGGTTTTCCATTTCCTTCTCCAGCTCATCAGATGAAGAAACTGAGGCAAGCAGGATTAAGACTTGCTCAGGATCACGTAGCTAGTTAAGTGTCTGAGGCTAGATTTGAACTCAGGTTCTCTTGACTCCAGAATTGTGGAACTCTTCCCTTTGGTGCCACCTAGCTGCTCAGAGCACTGACTTCTTCATTTCAGTTCTTTCCTGGACAATCCTCGACATTTATCCAAACATACCCCTTTATTTCCCAGTGTGTGCAACTGCTGTAATGTGTCTCCCTCAGTTGTCCCTAGGTTTCTTGTCAGTCTCTTTTCTGTTTATTCTCCTTCAGTGTTAATCTTTCCTCCATTGCCCAGTCCACTAGACTCTTGCTTTTGTGTTCTAAAGAGTGGAATCCTTCTTTTGCTCTCACCAAAGAAATTTGACAAGTGAAGTAAGAAAAGGAACTTGTTGAAAGGCAGTTTTCCTTAGAAATGAGTCCTGTGTTGTATCTTTGAAGAATGGGGTTATATGGCCAGATTCTCATCAGTAGCAATGATAGATCTGGTAGTTCTGGTTTTGGTTGTTGTCCTTCATCTTTCAAGAGGACCAAAATGATATCACCATGATAAAGTGAAATTTCAGCGTGTCCAACTGTGGATGATTGGACCAATGTGAGCTCAGAATGCTCTACCACAGGTTGGGCACATGTGAATATTTGGAGTGGATACCCCAAATTTGTGCATCTTTTTTTTACTTTGTACTATCTCAATTCTGCTTTGCTCAAAGAGCACAGCAGCCTTTCCAGTGTGGACACGCCATGCTGAGTGGTCCTGTGTCAGTGTCTCCCATGTTGCACAGTCACATCCAGAGTTCTTGAGAGAGACCTTGAGAGTGTCCTTGTATCATTTCTTCTGACCACCATGTGATTGCCTTCACCATGCAAGTTCTCCATAAAATAGTCTTTTTGGCAAGCATGCATTTGCATTTGAACAACATGACCAGCCCATCAGAGTTGCGCTCTCTGAAGCATAGTTTGAATGGTTGGCAGGTCAGCTCAAGCAAGGACTTCAGTGTCTGGTACCTTATCCTGCCAGGTGATCCTCAGAATCTTCCTAAGACAGTTCAAATGGAAACTGTTCAGTTTCCTGGCATGGCGCTGGCAGACTGTCCATGTTTCACAAGCATATAACAATGAGGTCAGCACAGTGGCTCTGTAGAACTTCAGTTTGGTAGTCAGTCTAATACCTTTTCTCTCCCAATTCTTCGGAGCCTCCCATATGCTGAGCTAGCTGTGGCAACGCGTGCATCAACCTCATTGTCAATGTGTACATCCCTGGAAAGTACGCTACCAAGGTAAGTGAACTTATCCACAGCATTCAAAACTTCTCCATTTGTTGTAACCAATGGTTCCATGTTTGGATGGTGTGGTGGTGGCTGACTCAGCACCTGTGTTTTCTTGGTGTTAATTATTAGACCAAAATTAGCACAGGCAGCAGAGAACTGATCCATACATTGTTGCATCTCAGCTTCAGAGGCTGCATTGAGTGCACAATCATCTGCAAACAGAAAATCATACACCAACACTCCCTCCATTTTGGTCTTGGCTTGTAGCCTTTTCACATTGAAGAACTTATCATCAATACAGTCATTAACCTTGATGCTGTGTTCATCCTCACTGAAGGCATTTGTCAACATGGCTGAAAACATCATGCTAAAAAGCATGGGAGCAAGCACACAACCCTGTTTCACTCCATTGGTCACTGGGAAGGCACGAGAGCATTGTCCACTATCCAGAACCCAGGCAAATATGCTATCCTGAAATTGACATAAAATGCTGATGAACTTCTCTGGGCAACCAATTTTGACATAATTTTCCATAAGCCCTCATGACTAACAGTGTCAAAGGCCTTGGTCAAATCTACAGATGTTGTGTACAGACCTCTGTTCTGCTCCTGGCATTTCTTCTGGAGTTGTTGGGCAACAAACACCATATCGACTGTTCCTCAGCCCTTTCTCAAACCACACTGGCTCTCAGGTATGTGACCATCTTCCAGGTGAAGGATCAGCCTATTAAGGAGGACTTTAGCAAGAGTTTTGCTAGCAGTGACTAAGAGAGAGATTCCCCTTGTGATTGTTGCAGGACAATCTATTCCCTTTACCTTTATAGAAACAGACAGTGGAGGCATCCTTGAACTCCTAGGGGAGTTCATATAACCATATAACCTGGAAATTTACAGTCAGCATTTGTAGCAGTAATAACAGTAATGTTAATAGCAGGCATTTGTCTATCACTTCAGGTGTCATAAAGCACTTTGTGTACAATCATCTACTTGAGCTTCACAGTAACCTTTTGAAGTAGTTAGACATAGTGTTGCTACAGATCTGAATTTAATTCCCAGCTCTTCTGCTTGTTACCTGTAAGAACTTTTATCATATTGCTTAATTTGGGGCCTTAGTTCTTCCTCTTTAAAATGTGGGGTTGGACTAGAGCAGTGGTGGGTTCCCTGCTCTCTAAGAGGTCTATGAACTTGAATGAGAAAAAGTACAACTTTTTATCAGTATAACTAGTTTTCTTTGTAATCTTATATATTCTCCTTTAGACATTTAAAAGCATTAGTCTGAGAAGATCTCCATGGCCTTCACCAGACTCTTTAAGGGGTTCATGACACAAAACAGATTAAGAATCGTTGAATTAGATAATTTTGTAAAAATCCCCTTTCAATTCTAAATAGTATGACCTTTATTTTAGAAACAAGGAAACTGGATCTCACAGAAGTGAAGTGAATTGCCCAAGATCGGTCTTTTAAATGACAGTTCACGAAATCAAACTCAGATCATCCAACTCCAAGTCTTGACCACAGCCTGTGCTTTGTCCACTATGTTTTGATGATAGGAAGTTGTGCAGTCACAGAATGTTGGAGTTAAAAAGTACCTTATGCATGATACATAAAGAAGACATAGTTATGCTCCAGCAGATTTAACTTCCTGACTTCTTTTTTAGTTTTAGAAAAAGGATTTCAGTGTTTTGATGAACAGCTTCAGAGTGGGGTTTTGCTCTTTTGGACGATGATTGCTTTGAAATTACTGTGTTAATGGTGGACAACATGTAATTCCAGAAAATGTATTACTCAATTTATGACAAGTTTTTCTTGTAACTGTTGAGATCAACCATGGATACCACCACCATTCCAGAGAATACTTATGGTCTTTGAACTTGTGGCTGTTGTTTTATGCAGAAGAGGAGAGGAATTTTAGCAAAGAGCGAGGCAGTCCAATTACATATTTGATACCTTACTTATTATCCTTTGCTATTTGAAGACCAATAGGGTAGTTTTTGAACTCATCTTTTCAAAAGTTTATTTTTACTTGACTTTTAAAATAAGTTTTTACTGATGCCTTTTTAAAAGATAGCACCATAAATTTCCCCAGTATCCCTCCCCCTTCCAGAGAGTCATCCCATATGACAAATAGCATGTTTTTAAAGAAAAAAAAAGAGAAAAAAGGGAGCATATGTTGAAAAAATCTGAAAAGATGTACAATGAACAAAACTTATGAACCTCCATGGGATGGGATGGAGTTGGGGTTTTCTTCTCATTTCTGTTCTTTTGGGCCTTGATTGTTCTTCATAATTTTGCAGCATTCACTTTTTTATTTTTTAGGTTGTTCTTTCTGTTTGTATTGTTGTAGTCATGTATATTATTTTAAAATTTCATTTTTTATTAATGACTAATTAGTATTTTAGCCATCAAAAATGCACTTCATTCTATTTCCTAACCAGAATAGCTTGTTAATATAGAGATATTCCATAGAGAAATGTAACTTTTTCCAGAAAGCAGAAATTTGCATGATCTTAATGTGTACAGATTGTGGTTTCATATTGTACACACACTGTATGTTTTGATTTTCCACGCAGAAAGAAATGGGAATGAGTTTTTGTCTCTAGAAAATTTAGTCATGGAAGTAACCTCTAGTTTCTTGAAATTATAAAACTTCTGAAGCTCAGAGAATCTTAGGGAAGGGACATAATCATCCATCTCTTGATTTTTCAAAAGGGAGTGGAACTGAGTCCCACAGGAGTGACTTAAGCTAGTTAATGGCTACAATGGGGAGGAAAACTAAGATTTCTTGGTTCCTAGAGTTCTTGCCACTACATTGAGTTAGCCTGCACTTTTGACTTCTATGAAGTCAAAGCTGAACCCAGTTGTGTTGGTAAGGATCCCTGACTCCCTAGCATTAATTCTTCTATAGTACATACAAAGTAAATTTTACTACTTATAAATACTATCTGAGGTGACTTCAGATTGGTAGACTTGAAATATACTGAACTTCTTCCCTCCTCCTCCCCTCACATTCTTAACATGTTTTCTCTTAATACATCTGTGTTTTTTAAATTTAGGTGAGAGTTTTTATGCTGGTTCACTCATACATATATCAGTACTACAATCTAGAAATATTAAGTATGTCCTTTTAATATTTTTTTGACTGTGTGATCTGATCAACCAGTGAATACACATTTATTGAGCACATATTATGTGCCAGGCATTGTACTAAGTGCTGCTAGGACATTTTAATGGAGAAGACAGCATGCAACTCTGTATGTGCAAGATATATACATTGTAAGTGAGAGATAATCCTTGAGTGATGGCAATTGCCAAGGTCATCTTCTTCAATTACGAATCTGATCATGTCGCCTCCCTACTCAATTAACTCCAGTGGCTCCCTATTACCTCTAGGATCAAATATAACTTCCTCAGTCTTTTAAAGCCCTTTGCAATCTGTCCCATTCCTGCCTTTCTAAACTTCTTATACTTTGCTCTTTTTCTCGTGCTCAATTGCCTAGTAACAGTGGACACTGGAAGAAAGGGGGAAGGGGGGAAAAGTTCCCTTAAAGAAGGTGGCATTTAGTTAGAGTTTTAGAGGAAGCCTGGTGGCTGAGATAGAAAGAGAGCCTTCCAGGCATAGGGGACAGCCAGTGAAATGGCATAGAATCGGGAGACTTGGAAAATGGCATGTTACTGTCCAGTGTCCAGCATGAGAAAAGGAGCAAAGTGTAAGAAGCTTGGAAAAGTAGGAATGGAACAGATTGGAAAAGGCTTTAAAAGACCGTGGAAGTTATATTTGATCCTGGAGGTAATAGGGAGCCACTGGAGTTAATTGAGTAGGGAGGTGACATGATCAGACCCATGCTTGAAGAAAATGACCTTGGCAGTTGTTGAATGGAGGACGAAGTGAAGTGGGAAGAGACCTGATGCTACTCAAAAGAGTGGAAGTGGCAGAAACAAAGCTTGAAGGCCACTTGCAGCCTCACTCAGTAAGTTATTGTTTGGATCCTTCCTACTTTGCCCTTGTTAGTGAATGATAATCACTGGTGATTCATACAAGTCTTAAAATACACAAACTGAGAATCTTAGCAGAAAACAGCCATGTCTTGGAAGAAAACTGGCCACACTGGAGTACGTACTGGTTATCCTTCCCCTTTCCGTTTCAAACCCTCCCTTTTTATAGCTGTGAATGAAGAGATTACAGACCTTGAGTACTTGACTTCAGTAGAGTGGTGGCTTATGTAGTTCAAGCTGTCTTTACTACACGAATAGCAATCTGACAGCACTGTGGTGTGAATCAACTGGACTTAATTTCGTGACAGTTGATGTTTCGAATGGATAATTTTCCCCTTTATTAGAAACCATTTGTACTAAGAACTAGGGTGGATGTTTTCTCCATTTTTTTCTTCCCTTCTTTTACCTGCTTGCCTCCTCCCCACTCCTCAAGTGAAGCCCTTGTGCCATGTTTTAAAAGAAAAATGAGGATTTTATACTTGATCTTGGAGTTAACAGGGGTCCTCTAGACTTTATTAAGGAGTGGTATGACTTGCACTTTAGAAAGTTACTTCAGTGTTCTTAATGTTCAATAGTCTCTATTGTTTAGTCTTCATTCTTCTCTCCAATTAATAAATAATAAATGAAACTAAAACTGTTTCCCTCATATTTACTTTGAAAATTAAGATAGTCCTCCCAGCTAACTTGCTGGTGATTTAAACATTTTACATAGGACATGGAGCCTTTGAATCAAATCAATGAGGGAGTGCTTGCAGTATGGAAGTTGTTACTTTAATTTTTAAATTTTTTTTTAATTTTTAATTCTTATTTTTTTCCCCAGCCACATAAAAGTTATAACTTTTAGACAATTGAGATGTGTGCTTCCAATTTTTATTTATTACTTGCTTAGATTTTGAACTTCTGAGGGATCACTTGGCATTGGTTTTGTGGAATTGGAATAATATTTCAGCATTCAGGTATAGGTCATTACATTTAAAGTATGAAACCAATCAGGCCTTGAATGTAGGAAAACTGCTTGGTGGTTTATGTCCTACATTTTCAATAAGATGGCCTACCTGCATCAGAGTCATCTCTAGGTTTCAGGAATTGGATGGGCCTTCGGGAGTTGGAAGGAGAAAGAGAATAATCTTGCTGCCAAATATTTTACCATGTAGTCTATGAACCATGTAGGGAGAAAAGATGGATTTTCAGAGAAGGCTGCACCTTGGTACAGGTGCCACCTCTTATAAGAAACCTTCTTTTGTAGCTGGGTAAAGTGGAAAGAGCTTTTTATTTGACTCCTGAGAAAGGGAACCAGGGTTTGAATCTCATCTCTGATGGTGACTTTTGTAATGTTGGCGACGTCATTTAACTTGCCTGTTCCTCTTTAAGGTGAAGGAGTTAAACTAAAATGCCCCTGAGATCTGTGATTCTATATGAATATAACTCTGTATACTCTCTCTCTCATCATATTATACATGCATATGCATACATACGTATATGTATGTGTGTGTACACACACGTTGGCTACTTCGATAGAATATAAGATCTCTTAAGGGTAGAGACAACTTTTCATTTTGTTATTGTACTCCCGGTGCTTTTGTATTTTGGGCTTAGTAGGTCCTTAATAAATGCTTGCTGAATGAAATTAAAAACCAAACGAAAACAAACAGGAAGATCCAGTTGCCTTCACAGAACCAACCCATAATTGTTTTCTTCTCTTTCCTCCACCTCATCCCTAGTCATAACAAAAAGCAACAGCTAGGTATTGTTCATTTCTGGCCACTTGTGCTGGGAGTAATATCCTGACTGCTCTCCCCCTCCCTCCCAGAGACACACACCCCTTTTGAAAATTAGGTTAGTTTTCCTTAAAAGGTATCGAAATTGTTCTTGAGATTTGATTAGCTCTTGTTGTTGTGTTTGTCCTTGTTCTCAAAGAGTACCATGATATCAAGATGATATGACTTGCAGTTGACATTGATTTGAGTGAGGGAGGGCTGTGCAAGGTCACCAACCTCACTTTCTTCTCCTGAGCCATCTGGGTCCAGTGATGTAATATTCATCAGGAAGACTGGAGATAAAGGCCCAGAATTCGATGTGAGACCTGTCCCTTTCAGGCTAAGGTCTTATCACATTCTCACTTTGAGTGAGATGTATCCATTCAATGGATAGGCTTCTTTAAATAGTTACTCAAGGGATGGTCCCTTTAATCAAAAAAAACCAAAACAAAACAAAACTGGGAGGGAAAGACCCTTAGGGTTCCTGGGTCAAAGAAAAACAATTACTATTTAGTAATTAGCTCTAGGGACTAAGACTTGGGTGATTGTTCTAGCTTATTGATCACCTGGAGGTAGAATAGGACAAGAGGAGCTGAAGCTCCATCAGGAGGCTTCATTTTGTAGACCCGCAGCATGAGCAGTACTGTCAAGTTGTGCTCAAGTAAATTTATCCTGATTGGATAGCCTTTCCTTGCCCTGAATATTCTTACCCCCTGCTATGACTCGGTAATCCTCCTTTTGTTAACTGATAGTTGGATGACAAGTGTCTCATTTTATTTTGATATTAGACCCCAATTGCTGGGGACCCACCTGAGGTAGGCCCAGCACATTATAATACCCCAAATAACTTTTCTCTTCTCATTCATAATTACTTTGAATGTTTATTTTAACTTGTGTAAGACTTATAAGAATTCAAGGGGAAGGAATATCTTCCACAGTGTATGTAATTTTGTCTCAATTCTAGACAACTTTTCTCCTCTTCCGTTCCCCCCAGACATAAGTGTGTGTCGTTTCATAAGCTGTACAAAAATTACTTTCCATACTTGGCTGGTTGAACAAAGTGTTTGTGTCTAACATGCCCTTCATAAGAGCTTGGTTAAACATGTCCAATAATGAGGTGTTACTATCCTTGGTGCTGAATCTTGAGGCACCTTTATTAAGACTATTCCAACAATTTATCCATTGGAGGCAGCTGTTGCATAATAGAAAGATCTTTGGATTTGGAGTCATAAGATAAGAGTTCTCATCTTGGCTCTACTACTTACTAGCTATGCCACCTTGGTCAAAATGCTTACTTTGAAGTGGGTATATTACTTGACAGTATGGTTGTGAGGAAGCAGCTTCATAAGCCCTAAGATAGTATAGAAATGTGAGTTGCTTTAGAAGCTTGTTAAAAATGGCTATGGAGGCCCTATTGAGCACTGGCTTTTGGGTTGTAAAGTCTTACATTTATTATTCTGAAAAAGAAATTCATCTTTCAGTCTAGATTGACTTTTGATGCTAGGGGTCTCTCCATTAATACCAAGAATGGTCTGGGTAATGGGCACTCAAAGTAAGGAGTGAAATTGTTCAGTTGGTTGTGTTATAAGAGGTTTTCATGAGGTCCTTCTATCCCTCTACCTCCACCCTGAAAGTGATTGTGTTTTCCAGTATCCAATTGACCTTCTCCCCCCGCAAAAAATTACTGAAACTTTCTGTAACTCTGTCCTAAAATATAAGATAGCTCATATTGGATTCAAAACTTCTTTTACATCTTGTTGGAAGGACTGATGGCTGAACATGCCTATCCTTTTAAAATGTAATGGAAGGACAATGAGTTCGCTTTTCTAAATGAGGTAGGAGGAAACTTTGAAAAGAAACAAGAGTTGGCTACTATTTATGTTCTCTGTGAGAATTTTACTCTTTGGAAGTTGAGGGGCAAGAGCACATGAATAAATTACTAATGGTCCCCATCTTGCCTGTCGCGAGAGGCCTTTCCGGTGTTAGAAATGGAATTGAGAGTCCCTTGCAACCTGGAAGCTTTTTCTGATGGTTTAATTGTGGAACTGGATTCAGTTACTTACTAAGAAATTTCTTTATAGACTTGCTAGTATCATTATTTAACAGTTCACACAATTCACACCACTAATGTTCTCCCCCCCCCCCCCCCCTTTCAAAAATAAAGGCATACTCAATAAATACAATTCTCTAGTATCCAATGTAAAATGATACTGCTTGTCAGCTTGGGGAGAAAACAAATTGCTTGCTCTGTGAATTGGGATTTCCTCTCTTTAAAATCAGCTTAGAGCAAATCCCTAGATATAACATCCTGATTGAAAAATGCATTAGAGGATCCCATTGCTATGTTATTTTCTTAAAGTAACAGTTTTTCTTTTCATAAGAGATGATTAAAACCAGATTGTATATTATTTTAAATATTACATTTGTGTTTTTCTTTTGAAATATTATCACTCTGCAAAACTCAGAATGGTTTTTAAAAACGTATAGGTTATCACAGACTCCTAGAGTTGGAAAGTATCTTAAAGGTCATATATTCCAATTTTCCACCTAAAGCAGGAATCCTCTCTTATAGCATCCCTGACAGTTGGTCATCCACCATCTATTGAATATTTCCAGTGATGGACACTACCATATAAGGCAGCTCATTACCATTTTGTGAAATCCTAATTCAAAATCTGTCTTTATTGAGGCAAATCCTGGTTCTCTTTATCTTTCACATGTTGGTCCTAGCTCTTTTCTTTGATGTTTAATTATTTTGTTCAACAGTTATAAATTGCTTTCTGCTTATAATATGTTGTGCTTAAGTGCTTCAAGTGACAGAGCTCCTGCCCTCAACAAGTCTATAGTCTAGGAAAGAGCATAAGATAGTCTACAAGTAACTCTTTTACATCCAAAAAGTCCTAAATACCCAAGAGAGGCACCAAGTACCCAAAGATTCATAGGAGAGTTCACATCTGATTGGGAGGATGAGAAGAGACTAATTTTGTGCTGGGACTTGAAGGATGGTTAGGCTTTTGAGAAATGAAGATGATGGTTGGGAGTAGGATGCTTAATGTGAAAAGAACCACATTAATAATATTAGGAATATTTCGAATTTGTTATCCAACAAGTAGTCTGCTACTCAACAGAGCTCTGCCTCATAGCAAGGAAGAAGATTTTAAGCAAATCCATCTAAAACACTGGCTGTACTTGGTGCCTAAAGGGTCCATCACTTTTTCCCAGAGAGGAGTCCAAATTAAGTATGTAGCCCTACATAAGGTGCTGTATAGGAAACAAATATCTGTAATAAATGTATCACGTTAGTCACCAAGTTATGTCAATTTGTCCCCCTTTTGGGATGTCTTTTCTGCTGTCTTTTCCTTCCTATTCCTGTTGCTTCTACCACAGTAATACTAATAATAAACAAGAACCAATATGATAAAAATAACAAACATTTGTTTTAACATTTTAAAATTAAAAATTAAATTAATTTTAAATTAATAAAATATATGTAAAATAATATATAAGTTATAAAATAACATATTTAAACATATCAAATATATCAAATAAATAAAAGAATAACTAAAATAAATAAATTAAATAAAAATTAAATAATGTTTAAAATTTTAACATTTGCAAAGCACTTCACATATATTCTTAGTCAGCTCTTACAACTGACTTACTACTTACATACTAAGAATGTAAATACTACTTACTGAGGTACTATTATTATCCTTAATTTGCTGATGAGGAAATGAGGCTGAGTTTAAGTGACGTGTCCAGAGTGACACAGCTATAAGTGTCTGAGGCAGAATTCACATCCAGGTCTTCCTGACCCCAAATCCAGCATTCTCTCTATGGTACTCCTAATTCAGGCCTGCATAATTTTGTATGTAATTTACTATAACAAGCCATCAGATTATAAACTTTTTCAGGGCAGGAACTGCCTTTCTTATTTGTATCTCCATCACTTACCAAAGTGCCTAGAACCTAGTAGCAGCTTAATAAATGTTTATTGACTGTTGACTATTGATAGTCTTCTACTTGGTCTCCTAGACTTGTTCTTCTTGAGTACATCCAGCATACCACTTCCAGAAAATAGTCTTCCATAAAAAACATTTTCATTACATTAATCCCCTAAAAGAATCCTTCTGTGATGCTGCTTATTCTATCCAGTTGAAATGCCTTTGTCTAGAAGGACTTTTTAAGTACTGAGGTGTCCCGTCCCCTTCCCCTGTCCCTACCCCACATTCTTCCTTAACTATGTGTGTTTGTCCTTCATTGCCTAAGAAGACCATGCCATTAGAGAAATGACATGACTTGCACTTGACTTTGTTTTTGAGTGAGGGAGGGCTGTGCAGGTCACCAGCCTCACTTCTCCGGGGCCATCTGAATCCAGTGGCCAGATATTCATCAGGATGACTGGAGATGACCCAGGATGAGGCAGTTGGGGTTAAGTGACTTGCCCAAAGTCACACAGCTAGTGAGTGTCAAGTATCTGAGGTGAGATTTGAACTCAGGTCCTCATGACTCCTGCACTGGTGCTTTATCCACTGCACCACCTAGCTGCCCCTCCTTAACCATATGCACAAACTATATAGGATCATTGATTTAGAGGTGGAAGAAACCTTAAGAAGCCAACCCCCTTATTTTACAGATAATTGAAGTATGGAGAGGTCAAGTGATTTGCCTGGGCTTCCACGCTGAACTCATGTATTTCTCATTCTGTCCATTTAGTAAATTTCAATATAGTACCTTCTACTTGAGTTAATCTCTTGGCTCTGTTGCCTCACAAATACAGCCATGCTCATTCTAACTGGCCTCTCAGCGTTTGTTCGTGGTGACCCCAGTGTGGCTCCCCTAATCTTTGGCAGGATGGTGAAGGGGAAAGAGAAAAGGATTTGGAGGAGAGGATCTAATTCAGTTCCTGTTTCTGCCATTCACTTGTTGTATATTCCTTAGCAAATGACATCTGGATTTCAGTGTCCTCATTTTAAATGAAGGCTGGTCTGCGTTAGCAGTTCTTTTTTTGTGTGTCATGGACCCTTTGGCAGACCTGCTGAAGTCTATAAACCCTTTCTCCAAATAATGTTTTTAAAGAATTGAACCAAATACTAAATCTCAGCTAGAGGTTAGTGACCTCTAGCTGACCTTACCTCATCCCAAATTAAGAATCTCTCAGATTAGGAATCTCTAGCAGGGATGTCAAACTCAAAATAGAAATAGAGGCCACTAAACTGTACATAAGGATCCCCATGGGCTGCATATTGACTTAATTTTAAAATGTAATATTGTCTGCATCTTACTGTATTTTTATTAATTTTCTTAAATATTCTCAATTACATTTTAATCTGGCTTGGTGGAACCCAGGAGTGAGAACCCCTTGCACTCCCAAGTCTATGATCCTGTGGTTCTATGAGCTTTTCCTTTCATCCTTCTTTTCACTGACTATTTTGATCCAAGGCTCTTCAGGGAGCAGTTCAGATCCCACCTCCTTCATGAAGTTCTCCTTGATTTTTCTCTTTTCCCCAAACTCCTCTTAATTCCAGCTTTCTCTTTCTTATTTTCTATGTACCCTGTACATAGCTCACTTTGTATATTTTCTGCATGCTGTCTCTTCCTCCTTTCCCCTGCTCCCAACAGATTGTAAGCTTCTTGAGAGCAGGGCCTGTCTTTTGCCTCTTTTTCTATCCCAAGTGCTTAACACAATGCCCGATACATAGCAGGTACTTAATAGATGTTTATTGAATTGAATTCTTAGGGCATTTATAGCCCACACACTCACGTTGCATTTCATTGTGTGTGGTTGCACATTGGATTCCTTTTTTGTGTTATATATGTTAGTTTTATATCCTCTAAGAGACTGTAAAGTATTTGAGGATGAGGCTTGTGTTTCCCAGTTCTTTGTGTTGACTTGTGTGTATCTGTCTAATTTCCATGTAAGTCAAGGATGGAAAATCTCTCCCAACAGGGAGAGACAGTTTAGTTTCCCTGCCCTCCATTCCTACTCTTCCAACTTGGATCCCCACAGCTGTTCTCTCCATTGTACCTTTCTTACTTCCAGGTAAAGTAAACCTTTGGGTTTTGCTTACTCAATGATTTGTGTTTCTTGGATATTAAAGCCATTTCTTATTAGTCATAGAGTCCATATGTTAGATTCAGCTCTTGGTTTGGAATCCATCCTTAGTGGGAGAGATATACCTTGTGATAGGCAGATATGTGTACAGGTTATGTAAGTAGCATTTACCTACTCTCTTCCTTGCCCATCTTTTGGGAGCAGAATTTAAGAAACCAAAAAAAAGGGTAAAGACTCATTAGCATTCACCAGCCCTTCTTCCTGACTGCCTGTGGTATTCACAGTGAAGTGGGCTTCACCCTCTTCAGATCACAGGCTTCGATGATAGTGATTAATTAACCCCTTTCCTCTTGAAAGCCTTTGTGTCCTTTTGCGTTTGGGCTGTTTCAAAGAGATTGGCTGTCTTGAGCCTAATTTCAGACGTAGCTACAATGTGATAAGATTTATTGACTGAACTTCCAGAATCCAAGCAAGGACATAAGTCAGAATTCAGGAAAGAATGTCAAGGAGGCAGGGGTTAAAAGAGAGTGTGCCTTCTCAGTGTAGGAGAAGCCAAACTTTGTCAGCTGGAATTGCCTATCATCTGGTGCCTTTCACTGATGGTCTTTGATAGTAAAGCAAGACAGCATATTCGGCTCTGTGGAAGGACAGATCTCATTATACATATTGTTAAGTGCTGGTATTGAGAGTGCATAAGACATAAAGTCAGGAGACCTGGATTCTAGTTCCGCTTCTCTCACTAACTAGTGTCATGATTTGGGGCAGTTTGCTTTCTACTTCTCACCACTTCATTTTCATCTGTGAAATAAGGGCATTTGACTAGATCTCTCAGGTCTTAGGATGATAACAGCCTCATTGATCTAGAGTTAGGCAGGAGCTCAAGGAGTCATCTAGTCATTTTACAGACAAGGAAACTGAAAGTTAAGGGAATTAAGTGAGTTGCCCAAGGTCACATAAACAGTAAAGCCTCAGTGGCAGGATTAGAGCCCATGTCGTTTTGACTCAGACCTCTTTCCATTGATACCCACATCATCAGTCTCTGAAATCATGAAGACTTTCTATTCATTCCTTTCTAACCTACTTTTCTGTTGGTTCTCCTGTTCCCCTCCTCTTGTTATGCCCCTGTGTCTCGCCAGAGACATCTGACATGTCTGATGACTTCGTTTTTAGTATGTTATGTAAGATGCATATGAATACAGAACTCACAGGTTCTTTAGAGGTTGTCTACTTTAAGTGTCTCATTTTATAGATAAGGAAATTCAACCTCCACCAAGGAGAAAGTTATTTGACCAAGGTCAGATGGCAGAATCAGGACTAGAATCTGATTTCCTGACTCCCAATCCTGTCTGCACTGCTGGAGCATTGTCATTTAATCAGCTACAAACTCATTTACTTAGCTTCCATTGATTCCTCCTGTCTGCAAGTATATCATGAGAGGTTTTGTCACATGTCTTGCTGAATTCCAGCTAGATAGCATTTCTTTGATTTATTAATCTAATAACCTGATGAAAATAGGAAAGGAAATGAGTATAGCAGGACAGTTAAGTTCCAGCTTTGCCACTTAAGAGGCACGTGACCTTTGAAAGTCACTAACTCTGATCCTCAGTGTCCTCACCTGAGGAGGAGCATGGACTGGATGATCTTCCAGGTCCTTTCAAACTCTAAAAGTCCTATAAAAAATTCTATTTAAATATGTTAATAAAACTATCTTTGGTGCTTCCCATCACTGCTTAGCTCTGCTTAGCTCTAGAAAGTGTTTATTAAGGATGTTGAAAGTGATAACATTTTTCTTTTTTTTTTTTCTTTTATTTTTTTTATTTAACTTTTAACATTTATTTTCACACGATTTTGGGTTACAAATTTTCTCCCCTTTTATCCCCTCCCCCCCCCCCCAGACCCAAGCTTTCTAATTGCCCCTGTGACCTATCTGCTCTCTCCTCTATCCTCTCTCCCTGCCCTTGTCTCCATCTTCTCTTTTGTCCTGTAGGGCTGGATAGCTTTCTTGACCCCTTAACCTGTATTTCTTGTTACCCAGTGGTAAGAACATCACATTTGGTCCTAACACTTTGAGTTCCAACTTCTTTAGCTCCTTCCCTCTCTCCACCCCTTCCCCTTGCAAGACAGGCAGTTCAATATAGGCCATATCTGTTTGGTTTTGCAAATGATTTCCATACTAGTTGTGTTGTATAGGACTAACTATATTTCCCTCCATCCTATCCTGTCCCCCATTACTTCTATTTTCTTATGGTCCTTTCCCTCCCCATGAGTGTCGATCTCGTATTGCATTCTCCTCCCCATGCCCTTCCCTCTATCCTCCCCCCCACCCTGCTTGTGCCCCTGTCCCCCACTCTCCTGTATTATGAGATAAGTTTTCCTATCAAAATGAGTGTGCATTATATTCTTTCCTTTAATGGAATGTGATGAGAGTAGACCTCATGTTTTTCTCTTGCCTCCCCTCTTTATCCCTCCACTAATAAGTCTTTTGCTTGCCTCTTTTATGAGAGATAATTTGCCCCATATAACTTCTCCCTTTCTCCTCCCAATATTTCTCTCTCACTGCTTGATTTCATTTTTTTTTTTTAAGATATGATCCCATCCTCTTCAATTCACTCTGTGCACTCTGTCTCTATGTATGTGTGCGTGTGTGCATGTGTGTGTGTGTGTACTCCCACCCAGTACCCAGATACTGAAATGTTTCAAGAGTTACAAATATTGTCTTTCCATGTAGGAATGTAAACAGTTCAACTTTAGTAAGTCCCTTATGACTTCTCTTTGCTGTTCACCTTTTCATGGTTCTCTTCATTCTTGTGTTAGAAAGTCAGATTTTCTTTCCAGCTGTGGTCTTTTCATCAGGAAAATTTGAAAGTCCTCTATTTCATTGAAAGACCATTTTTTCTCCTGAAGTATTATACTCAGTTTTGCTGGGTAGGTGATTCTTGGCTTCAGTCCTAGTTCCTTTGACTTCTGGAATATCCTATTCCATTCCCTTCTATCTCTCAATGTAGAGGGTGCCAGATCTTGTACTATCCTGATTGTATTTCCACAATACTTGAATTGTTTCTTTCTAGCTGCTTGCAGTATTTTCTCTTTCACCTGGGAATTCTGGAATTTGGCCACAATGCTCCTAGGAGTTTCTCTTTTTGGATCTCTTTCATGTGGTGTTCTGCGGATTCCTTGAATATTTATTTTGCCTTCTAGTTCTAGAATCTCAGGGCAGTTTTCCCTGATAATTTCATGGAAGATGATGTCTAGGCTCTTCTTTTGATCATGGTTTTCAGGTAGTCCCAGAATTTTTGCATTGTCTCTCCTGATTCTATTTTCCAGGTCAGTTGTTTTTCCAGTAAGATATTTCACATTATCTTCCATTTTTCGAATCTGCGTGGTATGTTCTGTGATATCTGTCTTTCTCATAAAGTCCTTAGCGTCCATCTGTACCATTCCAGTTTTGAAAGATCTATTTTCTTCAGTGAGCTTTTGAATCTCCTTTTCCATTTGGTTGATTCTGCTTTTGAAAGCATTCTTCTCCTCATTGGCCCCTTGCACCTCCCTTGCCAACTGAGTTAGGCTAGTTCTCAAGGTGCCAATTTCTTCAAGATTTTTTTGGTTCTCCTTTAGCAGGGAGCTGATCTGCTTTTCATGCTTCTCCCTCATCCCTCTCATTTCCCTTCCCAGTCTTTCCTCCACCTCTCTAACTTGATTTTCAAAATTCCTCTTGAGCTCTTCCATGGCCCGAGCCCATTGGGTGGGCTGGGACACAGAATCCTCAATTTCTGTGTCTTTGCCTGATGGCAAGCATTGTTCCTCCCCATCAGAAAGGAAGGGAGGAAGTGTTTTTTCTCCGAGAAAATACCCTTCAATAGTTTTACTTCTTTTCCCTTTTCTTGGCATTCTCGTCAACCAGTGACCTGACCTCTGAATGTTCTCCTCACACCCACCTCGCCTCCTGATCCTCCCAGCCAGCGTTTGGGGACTGAGATTCAAATGCTGCTTCCTGCCTTAGGGTTTTTGGTGGGGGCAGGGCTGCCTCCCTGGCTCAGTTGCCTCCGGGGGTTTATGCATAAACCTTCCACAATGGATCCAGGCTCCCGCCATTTGGGGAGCCCCTGTCTGCAGCCGCCTCTCAGCTTCTATCTCCTGGGGGTGCCCGAGCCACGGGGGCACCCCACTCCCCTCTCAACCCGCCAAAGGGACTCTCTCACCTACCCCTGTCAGTCCCCTGTTGGTGGGGGGGCTTGTAACGTCGCTGGAGATCCCGTCTCTGGAGCCTTCTCGGATCTGTACCTCTCGGAGCCGTGGCCGCCGCAGCCGCAGGTCCGGGCTGGGCACCGCATCTGCAGCGCGAGGGACCTTTTGTGAGAGGTTTGCAGGTCCCTCTGTGGGTGGGGGGACCCGCGTGGCCGCTGGAGATCCCGTCCCCGTAGCTCTCTCGGATCTTTTCCTCACGGTGTTGCTGCCGCGGTGGGGCTGCTCTCTGCTCCCCGTCCCGGCGCCCAGTCCGCGGCGCGAAGGACCCCCCGGGAGAGGTTTGCAGGTCTCTCCAGAACAGAAATCTCCCTCGCTCCAATATTCCGTGGTCTCTGGGTGCAGAATTCGCCCTGGGTTAGTCCCCTCTGCCATTTTGTGGTTTGTGGGTTTGGAGCTATGTGTATGTGGGTCTTTCTACTTCGCCATCTTCGCTCCGCCCCGATAACATTTTTCTTAGTTTAATCTGTGCCCGCTCCTAGGATCTCTTCACAAATCAATCTGTACAGTAATCTGTTTGAGAATTTTGTGGGAGATGGACCTCAAGATCACTGGTCTGGGTTTTCCAGAATCCATCTCTAGGATAGAGCACTATAATTTAATTCAAGAAGACCCAAGGTCAGATCTGATCTGTGTGACCCTGGACAAGTCACTTAACATCTTGTCTTCCTCAGTTTTCTCCTAGTAAAATGGGGATTGTATTAGCCTGTACCTCCCAGGGTTGTTGTGATGATCAAATAAAATAATATTTATAAAGTGTTTTATAAATTTCAAAGAATTTTATGAAGAGCAGCTTACTGTTATTACTGTTTTCTCCATGATGTCTCACAGATTATAGACAGTGGTTTGGGGAACATCTGTACATCATTTCCTTACCTTAATTAAAAATGCATTTGAACCAGGTGATCTGAACTCATTTAAAAGCTGCAGAGTACTTTCTTACTATCTCATTACTTATCTTAGTCATTAGTTTCCTGCTTAACCGTGTTTATTCTTCCATTTCCAGTTTAAAGATCATTTTATTTGATTGAGGACAGATACAGAATCAAAAAAAAAAGTTGAACAATACAGCTTTCTTCCAGTTTTGTGTTAATGCTACCGTAATTGCAGGCCTTTAGTTTATTTGGTTTTATGGCTTCTTTGTTCCTTTTATTGGTCAATCAAGGGCAAAATTTAGTGGATCCATGATGCTGTGTGGATATTCCAACCACTGATGAAAGTTACAACCCCTGTTTGTTTTAATAGTCTACCTTCATGAATAGGTGGCTAAATAATTCATTACCCTATGACCATCCCAGTGATGAATCTGTCTGGCCTCCTTCAGACACACACCTCATGTCTATTAGGCATAGCGGACCTATCAAAGCTTACATTTCCCTGGCATGACTCTTAGGGACTGAGATCAACTCCATGCCACAAAAAGGCAAAAGAGAACTTTATTTTGCCCATTATACTCAACATATACTCCCTCTACTTCCCTGCTTTTTTTAAATTTGTTCTTAGCATTTTTTCACCAACTTCAGTACATTTTGGAATTTAACTTTCCTGATCCTAGTCTTAGAGATCCTTGTTAACTTTTATATTCTTGCTAGTTATATGTTCTTTCTGTCCTTTGGATTTTCATTTTTTAAAAATCTAAATTTATGGACCCAAGTGGAGTGGAACAAAGAGGGCAGGAAGCCAGGCCTTGGCTGGGGAAACTGAGGCCAAGATCAGGGTCCCGGAGACATGTTCCTGGTTAATTCATTCCTGGGCGGGAAGGGCGGTGGTGGCAGGGGCACAAGCAGAGCTCTGGGCTGGGGGTGGGGGGCTGCTCAGCAGAGGCGGCGGCGGCAGTGCTGGAGGCATCGGCAATGTCATGGGGGGGCTACTTAGCGGAGGCGGAGGTGGCAGCAGCGGAGGAGCTGGGGGTGCCCTGGGGTTCCTAGGCGGTGTCATCAGCACCATCAGTGAAGCTGCAGCCAATTATAATCCAGAGCCCCCGCCCCCTCAATCCCACTTCTCCAGCATTGAGGCCAATGAGAGTAAGGAGGTCCGGCAATTTAGAAGGCTGTTTGCCCAGCTAGCAGAAGATGACATGGAAGTCAGTGCCTGTGAACTCATGAACATCTTAAACAAGGTGGTGCCTCGACATCCTGACCTGAAGACTGATGGCTTTGGCATCGACACCTGTCGGAGCATGGTGGCTGTCATGGATAGTGATACCACTGGCAAACTTGGCTTTGAGGAGTTTAAGTACCTTTGGAACAACATAAAGAAATGGCAGGCCATCTACAAACGGTAGGACCTAGACCGCTCAGGGACCATCAGCAGCAGTGAGCCTTTTCAGCTGCAGGCTTCCAGCTCAGCCCAGAGCTGTACCAGGTGATCATTCGGTGGTACTCAAATGAGGATGGGAACGTGGATTTTGACAACTTAATCAGCTGTCTTGTGCGCCTGGACTCCATGTTCTGTGCCTTCAAGTCTCTGGACAAGGATGGCAGTGGTCAGATCTGGGTGAATATCCAAGAGTGGCTGCAGCTGAGGCCCATGTGTATGTCCACCTGACTGATCATCAGCCCCCACCACCACCCAGGACAGAGGTTACCAGGAAGCTGCCCTCCCCCTCCCCTGCACTTCTGTCATTCTCAGCCCAATGAGGGAACCCTCTGGCATAGACGCCACCAGATGCTGATGTGGCATTGTCCCAGGGGCGCCCCTTCTACCCTGATTGTACCAATATGACCACCACCAAGTAGCCCTTGCTTCCTGTTCATCCTCACCCCCAGCTCTGGAACGTGCCAACCAATCACACGCTTCTGCCTCCCCCCCCCCCAAGCACCGCTGCAAACACCACATACTCTAACATGCCAGTTACATGCATCTGTCCCCCTGCAAACATGTCACATGCTCTAACATGTCAGCTGCATGCTTCCTGGCATCCTTAGAAATAACGCATTAATGTGCTGTCCCCCCCCCAGCTTCTTTGTAAACATACTGTAATATGCTTGCCATGGCCCCTGAATCCCTACAAATACACGTTACGTGCTTTAACATGTCAGCCAGGTGCCATCACATGCTACCCCCACGGGGCTCATCTGGTATCTACTGCCTTCTCTCATCCCCCATGTGTTTCAGGCCCCATCCCCTCCTCTCTGGGTGGGCCTGGGAGCAGGGGCAGGGCTTCAGGGCTGCCCAAAGCCCAAAATAAACAGTGGTCACAAGAAAAAAAAAAATCTAAATTTATACAAAGAACTCCTTTTGTAGCTAACTCATTTAGATAGTTTCTCCTTTTCTTGGTCATTAGAATTGTTCAGGGGCTTTTACTGTCAATTTTATTTTTGAGTCTTTCCTTTATCTCTTCAGCTATCTTCATTTTTAAACTCTTAAGTCACATTATAATGACTGTTTTTTCCCCATGAACTTTTTGAAATCTACTTTCCTATGTGTCTAAGGTGCCCTATGAATTATAAGATTTAGGCAGTCACTATATTCCAGGTTACTTGTTCATTTATACTTTTAAATTGTTTGGGCAGGTTAAAATATATTTTATTTAACTACTTCAACATTCATTGGCATACCAGAGACATTAGAAGAGACTCGTAATCTTTTTCTAGTGAGTTAATTATCTTTGTATGTTAACATATGCTTTGCTCAGGCTCTTAGTAAATACCTGTTGAGGATTGATTGGTTCCCCTTCTCTCTTTAACTTGTTGTTGTTCAAGCTGCCATTAAAATGTGTTTATGATTCCTCAGGAATTTGGCTTGGTGGAGGTTTAGTACCTTGACCTAGAATTCAGTAATTTACTGATTGATCTGTTATTTACAAGTCACAGTACAGGAAACTTAGGAGGGATACCAAGAAATGAACAGAAAGACATCCCTGCCTTCAGGGTTGTTACAGTTCCATAGCTAAAAATACAAGGCAGTCATGTCAGATGAAGAGAGTGGGAGTCTAGGGATGGGAGTCTAGAGGTCACCATGGTTTGGGAGTGGGGCATCAAAGAGGGATGAACCCAGGAGTATTCTGGACATTGGAGGTAAGTCACCTTTCAAATAAATAACAGTTTGTGATCATCTGTGTGTAATGAAAAGCTTTACTCATACGAGCAAAGAAAGAGCAACACAGTACAACAAAATGTCTTGTCTTAGAGATCAGGAGATCAGGGTTCTCTTCTGGGTTTTGCCATTCTGTGACTTTGGGCAAGTGATTTTCCTCCCAGGGCCTCAGTTTCCTTTTCAGTAAATCAAGGCAGTCAATAAAATCTATGTTTTGGATAGAACTACCAGAACGGTAGTAGGCTGTCATTCCCTTCCCTTTCACACTGTTCTGGAGAGACCATCTGAGAGTTGGGAATACACAAGGTTCACATACCTACCATACTGGTGACATGACCCTGGGGAAGTCACTTAACCTCTCATTGCCACAGGTAACTCTGGCATTTTGAGCTGCAGAAGAATTGCTGATTGGCAGTGGTTAAATGAAGAAGTTGATTTTATGAAGGCAGTGGGAGTAGTCTGGGAGCAGTTTTATAGTAATGTCACTTGATGTTGGAAGGACCTTGTAACATTAAAAAATAAAACATCCTCAACATCCTAAATCTATGTGGTTTTGTAGTCCTAGTCAGTGTTAAAGAACATAAACTACTTGGGATTTGTCTTGGTAACACTCATGATCATAGTCTAGGGTACAGGAAAAAAATTATCTATTAATATGGGTAATTTTGAGAGGTACAAGGAACACAGATGGATTATTTGTAGGTCACTTGGAGAATGAGTTTTTCTTTGGATTTTGGATATGTTTTCACGTCTTGAAAAAAGTTTTGGGTATTTCAGAGATGCTATTTCTTTCCAAGCATGATGGTGACATGGGATAACTAGGGTGGTATGGTGGATAGAGTGTTGGACCTGAAGTCAGGAGGATTCATCTTTCTGAGTTCATATCTGGCTTCAAACACTTGCTAGTTAGGTGACTCTAGATGAGTCACTTAACCCTGTTAGCCTCATTTTCCTTATATGTAAAATAAGCTGGAAAAGAAAAAGGCAAACCAGTCTAGTATCTTTGCCAAGACAGCCCCAAATGGGGTCACGAAGAGTTGGGCACAACTGAACAACGACTTAACAGCGATTCTTTCAAGATTGTCAGAGAACCTTAGGATCATGTATCATTTGATTTTAGTTACATCCTTGTAAAATTTCTCATTTTGTTTTACAATGTAGATTAACTATTGATACAATAGTACCTGGTCAGCCAGATGTTATTGTTGGCTTAGTGGTGGACTTGGAATCAGGAAGTAAATTCAAATCCAATCTCAGATTACTTTCTGTGTGACTCTGGGCAAGATACGTCATCTTGAGACTTTCAGCCTCAATTTCCTCATCTGTAAAATGGGAAATAGCAACTACTCACAGAATTTTTGTGAGGATCAAATTGTGTTTGTGTTTGTGTGCGTGTGTGTGTGTGTGTGTGTGTAAGTAAGTAAAGTGCTTTGCAAACCTTAAATATTTGTAAAACTTGAATGTTGTTATTACTAAATAATATTAACATACCCTTGGGGGTTTATGCTTAAGGTTTTTGGTTGCTGTGTTTTGCTTACAGGGATATGTAATCCAGAAAGTTCAGAGACGATTTTTCAAGTCTGTGTAGTTTCACCTTCCTTTTCAAGAGGCAGGTGATAAAATCCCTCTTAAAAAGAGTTTCTTATAGAAATGTCAAATCTCCTTTAGAAGGTCAGGTTAATCTTGCAGGCATACTGTGGAGGAATTGGGTCTTTTCAGGCTGCCTACCCCCTTACCTGGCACATGCAACTCTTCATGACCCCATATGGGGTTTCTTGTCAATAATGCTGGAGTGGTTTGCCATTTCCTTCTCCAGCTCATTTAGGAAAGTGAGGCAGACAGGATCAAGCGACTTACAGCTAGCGTATGAGGCTAGCTTTGAACTTAGGTCATCCTGACTCCAGGCCTGGCACTCTAGCAAACACTGTGCCATCTAGCTGCCCTCCTGGCACATGGTAGGCACTTAATAAATCTTTATTTATTGATTTATTGCATGAGGCAGCCTTTTCTATTTTGGGTCAAAACTCCAGCACAAAGAAATTGAACTTTAAAGTCTCTGGAATGAATTGTGTCTTTCATTTGAATCTTTCAGAGTTACTGAGAAATAGATCATCAGAACGAAAGTGAGAAAATAAAGTACTTGGACATAATACTCTTCAAGTAGCAAGAAAACAAAGTATAGTGAGTTTTCTTAAGTTAAATTGGGGATTCAGTTCAACAAATTATTAAATCCCTCTTGTGTACGGTACACTATCCTGCCATAGGAACGATGCAGCATTTGTATAAGATAAAGTTTCCATATGCTTGGGGTTTTCATTCTAGTTGGGAGATGGCTAGAAGCCCATAATAAGTCTTAGAGAGAGGTCAGGGTTTTAATCTGAGTTTAGCTTACTCTGTAACTTTGCGCAAGTAACAACTTCTTTTGGGTTCAGTTTACAAATTAAAGGAAATGGTCTTTAAGGCTTCTAAATATTAATCAAATTATATTTAATTTTTATCTCATTCTAGGATTGACAATTTCAAATCATCACAAATAAGTAGGAAAACTTTATTTTTCTTTATACTATCACACTCCTGGATAATACCCCCCAAAGTCTAAAAAACCCCAAAATTTGAACAGCATTTGATAAATATGGAAGCATTTTTAAAAATTGAGCTGTATTATTGTTATTAAGTACACTAATTTAAGTATGAGGTGAAGTATTTTTTTAAAATACACTTAATGTGTTCTTATCCAGTGAGGAAAATACATCCTGACCTATCTGTATTCACTTACAACTGATAGACATTTGAGTTTTTAATGTTATCTCCTAAGATACCACTGTTACTATAACTACCTATACATCTCTGGCCCAGAGATGAGGACTCCTGATTGGACTGGCAGCTTCGATTCCAAGCTGTCTGGGTATTTCCCAGCTGACACTCTAACCATTAAGTCACTGCTCTTATCTCAGCCCTCTTCCCCCCCACCCCAAAACGCCTTGCAGTTTACTTTTATCTGGAAATTTAACATTACCAGGACCAACTGCAGGCTCCTTAGCCTACCCTGCCCAGCATGAAGGTGCTTAGGCGCAGATAACCAAAAAGTCTTCACCTGATCGATTGAGGAGGACAGGACTGCCTCCCTTATGGGAACATCTGTTATAAGAAAGTGTTGGGGGTGGGGAGGAGTTAGGACCCATCTCCCATCCTCCACTTACGTGAAAGGGATCTGTAACATAATCTCCTTTCACTTATAAATCTGAGTCTTGGATTTGACTCCAAAGGCCCTTGTGGCCTTTGGCCATTTTCAAATTTCCTATTAAGGAGATGGTTTAGGTAAATTGGTATACAAAATATTGTCTCACAGGTATTTGATTAGGATCTATTAATAGGCTTCCCAAAGAAAAAAAGTCTTCTGCATACCTTCTCTTTTTCCGTCCAGACGCTTGATGTACAATTTTTAGAAGGGTTTAAGCAGTGCCAAACTCCCTGGCTTCACTTCCCAGCCATCTCTTCCTCTTGTTAAACCTTCAATGAATTGCAGTTAAATCTTTATTGAATCTGCAGTCAGTCTTTGGGTTTAAGATGAACGTTTGTTGAGATATTCCTTAAGGAATTTTGATTGAAGGTTTGATTGGGGTACTGGTCTTGGAGTCAAGAAGACCCAATTTTGAATCCTGCCTCACTCCTCAGTGTGAAGCTGGGTACCCTGAGCCAGTCTGAGCCAATCAGGGCTCCCTGATGTCACCGTACTCTTTGAGAATGAAAGATAGACAATAACAATACCCTGGGTGCCTCACTTAAACCTCAGTTTCCTCTTCTGTAAAACAGGGATATTGCTAGCAGTTACTTTAGCAGGGTATTTTGAGCATCCAATGATGCTCTTTGATAGATGCTCTTTGTAAAGCTTAGAAGTTCTATGTAATGTTAGCTATTACTATTTGAGGAATAAAGAATCGTTTCCCATTTAATTTGTTAGAGTAAAATTCAGCAAAAAACATTGTGCCATGTTTATGTTATGGGCAAAATACAATGCTGCATTCAAAGCTCTAGAGCTGAAAGGAACCCCAGAAGCCATCTAATGCAACCCCCTCATTTTACAGATAAAGTAACAGAGGAACAGAGACACTGAGTGATGTGCCCAAGGTCACCAAGTAGCAGAGCAGGTATTAGAATCCTGGTCCTCTACTGTAAATCCAGCACTTTTTCTAAGTTTATATTCTTTCCCTTTTAGAATTTTCTGAACCCTAAGCTTAATTGTTGGCCCTGAGAAAGAGAAAAAAAATTCAACTGTGTGATTCCCGCCCTTCCCCCTTTGTTGGATTTATCTTAAAATATTGATTTTTTTTGGTCCAAGCCTGTGATCAAATGATCAAATGATAGGAAAAACTCCTGGTGTGGATATTCCCTGTAACAGTGCACATAAGCACCTCTTCTGTACTTAAGATTTTGGCCAGGAGCACTGAGATCAACAAAATAGAGGCATCACTTAGGTCTTCCTGACTACAAGGCCCAGCACTTTGTCCTCTCTTCCATGTTGCCTCTTTTAAAAAGTTTTTGCATTTGACTTTTTTGGAGGAAAAATCCTCATTTCAGTTTTTGGGTTTAGTTTGTTGAAGAGGATTTTTCTCTGTGAAACATTCCATAACTTTTTTAGGCTTTTGACTTTCAACTCTAGTTTCCTGTAGGTCTCTGTCCTGGTATAAAATACCATAGTAAATAATGTTCCTCAGGATGGGGATAACTGTTAGGTCTTGTATTCATGAACATTTTATTTATGATGTTAAGGTCATCGTAGTTAAATTCTTACTCCATTGTTATCATTAACTATATATGGAAGTGTTTTGAATAAGGCATGAAGTTTCAATTCATGATGTTGGAAGCTGTTTTTATAAGTTTGGACGCCCTCCATCTCAGTTACTGAATGCTACTTGTAATCTTCATACATTGTTCCAGTGGTTCTAAGAAAGGGCTCTTCAGTAGTAATTATTGGCATTGCATTCATACAAGAAAAATAACAAGTCTTCTCATATTAGAACAGGGGGTCCTTGATCCCCATGGTTCCTAGTCATGGCTTTGTCACTAATTCATTGTGTTATCTTAGGCAAAGTCATTTGCTCCTTCTTGGCTTTAGTTTCCCCTTTGTAAAAATTCAGGATTGGACTAGATGATCTCTGAGGGGTCCTTTCAAGACTGCAACATCCATGCTCTCTATTCTAATTTAGTATTCTAGATTTCATGAGCATTTAAATGCCTCCTTCATGCCGACTCCATTGCATTTTATAGGATGTTATTCTTTTTGAATAAATATTTTTTTCTTTTTCAGAGTATGCAACTATACTGTTGGTGCCATTATTTTTCTTCCCAATCCTAGCCCCCAGACCCACATCCGCTCCTCTTCTGATATACTGTAATTGAAGAGAATTGGTTTGCCTGTGTTGTTGAATCTTTTAAGTTCTCTGGCTACCATGGACCAAACAAATGAAATTCTTGGGGTAATCAACTCAATTTCTTTACACAATGTAGAATGCAAAATGCTTTGAAGATTTAATTGGATGAACCTTTATCTATTGACCAGTGCCAGTAACTGGAGGGTTACTGACTGGGAGAGGTTAAGAAAACCTTCTTAAAAAAAGGATTATTTAAAACCAAGATGGACGTTTTTAATATTGATATCTGGGTAGCCTTTTCTGCTTGAATTTCAAAACAAAAAGAAGATAAAAACCCAACCAAACTCAACAACCAGGCAAGGCTTTCTTCATTGCCAGGCTTTTAACAACTGCTTTTCCATCAGTGGTGGATGGTAGATGTTGCAGACAGAGACAGAGAGAGAGAATATCTTTCCAAAAGGGAAAGTGAGTCTTTCTTTGCTGTGCTATCTTTGAGAATGAATAGAACAGAGCTTGCCTTTCAGAGCAGTGTTCATCATAGCACAAGTCCTCTTTGTATCTCTGAAAAGCTCCCTGCCCTTGGTGACCTCTGGGTGCTGCACTGCTGAGTCAACAAGCCTCCAATGGTCACTTTGCACTTGGGTTTCTTTTCTTCTCTTTCTTGCTTTTTTTCTCTTTTTTTCCTTTTGGTTTTGGACATTGTTACTGAGCCACTTGCCTCCACTGTCGTCGAGGATGGAGTATGTAAGCTACCAAAAAGGGCTAGCGCCCAGGGAAGGAAATGTTAAGTGGAACTTCCATTGTAGAGCAATTGTTTGGGAAACATTTGAGAGGTGGCCTTCTGGACTTACTAGAGGGAGATTCTGGTGTCTTATGAGGCTGAAAATAGGGCCTGTCACCGTTTAGAAAGGTAAATCACTTCCTCCTTGAGATATGAGAATGCTACAAGCTACAAGACCTTTCTCCTAGTAATTGTTATAGTGGTCCTGGGGTGATCTCAGTCCTAGCATTAGAACTGTGTGTGTTTCATTGGTGAGCAACGAGACAAGTAGTGAAATTATTTCACCCCTTTTAGGGGATGAATTGACTCCTGTTGGAAAAAGATCTTCTAGCCCATAAACCTCTATTTCCCTATTCCCTTTTTCAGAATTATTTTTTTTTCTAAATGGGAGAGGGAATAAGCATTTATTAAGTACCTAATATGTGCCAGACACTCTGCTAAGCACTTTACATAAACCTTCTTAGGTCTGTACTGTAACTCTGGGAAATAAAAGTTATTATGACCCCATTTTACAAATGGGGAAACTGATACAGGTTTTTGTTTTTTAAGTGACTTGCCCAGGATCACACAGGTAGGAAATGTCTGAGGCCATATTTGAACTCAAATCTTACTGACTCTAGTCCAGTGCACTATCCACTGTGCCACGTTACTTACATGGGAGGAAAAAAAAAATGAAAGGTTCCTTGACTTGTGACTGATTGCATTCAGAAGAACCGGCCCGCATTTGAGAGTGGGCAGCATGCATGCTCTGGAAAGAACATTTACAAGTTGTCCAGAGTCTTAACTGTTTTTGTCCAGTGCTTTTGGCAGATGTCTGAGCCATCCAGATCATCCAGAAGCCTATTTACAAGCATTTTCAGGAAAACCTTGCTTTCCCATTGAAGCTAATGGGAATGTCTTTGTAAATAGAGTTGAGAAGTCTCAGTAACCCAAATACAAATGCCGTAAATTATTAAATTTTTTAAAGTGAAAGGTTTCCACCCAGTCAAATTAAGTATTTAGATTGGAATTCACTTTTGAAAACAAAATATTTTGTCAACTCTCTACCCTTCACCAGTGGAGGAAAGGACATAGTGGAGCCAATTGCCTAATAATAGTAGGTTATCCAATAATAATTTAAATTTGGCTGGAGAATGTTTTATGTAGTTTTATTGCAGCAGATTTACCTTTCCATTAATGTTTAGCTTAGATTTATTCATAGAGTTTGGTTGCAAAGCCTGAGCATCCAAGGATGGGGCTTGGGGAAGGACTTGCAGGTAAGGGGTAGGTAACTGAGGAGTGTATTGAACAATGGAGAAAGCCAGTCAAGGAGTAACAATTTGATGTGGGTAAATCTGTCCACAGATAATGAAGAATTTAGAGTGTTTGGGAAACAATAAAGATATGGCCCCTGAATCACTGTATGCCTGTTCCTGGGCAACTCATTTAACTCTCTTTGCCATGTTTTCTCTGGTAGAGAAATGGGGATACTATTGGCTGCCTGTTTCCTTCCCAGGGATGTAGTTGAGGATTAATGAGATGATATTTATAAAGTGTTTTCAGACTGTCAGATGAAATGGGCTGTGTAAAGTGTTAGTTAATCCAGGGATTTCTTTTCTATGCATTATAATAAGGTAACTCTTAACCCTTGGCAGTGCTTCCTGGGCAGCTCTCTTTCATTCATTAGTATAGTGCTCTGTGTGCCTGTCAGTTATTAATCGAGTTTGTAGTAAACTTGACTGAGCCTCTTTGAATTGTCAAGCACAAGCCTTTCCTCTCCTTTTACTTCCTCGCTAGTTATCACTTCAATGCAGATAAACTGAGAAGCATCCAGGATCCCTAAGTGGGCCTTTAGTTTGTTGTTTCTTGCTCATTTTTTTTTTTTTTAAAGCAAACAAACAGCAAAATTGAGATCTCCTTCTTGTGTGGTCTGAAACCCAGTGACTGCTCTTTCAGTAAGAACTTGGGATAATTTGACCCTTTTATTACATTTCCACCTTGGAAACCATGAGTATTCTGGGGGTAGGAAGTTGGGAGAGGGTGGTCCTTTCTATTATTTCAGGAGTACCAGGCTTCTTTCATCTTTGTAAGACTTTTCTGAAATTCTTCATCATAGTGAAATTATCTACACACAGCTATTCACAACTTGAAAGATAATAAATGTTGTCTATTTCCCAACCCCAAGAATGCGTGTGGTTTCTGGGGGGAAATATGATAGGGGGATAACTTATCTTAGTTTTTCTTCTATCAAAATTATCCATAAGAGGACCTGTGTCTGAACTTGGAAAGAGTCTTCTGATGCTGACCAGGATGGTGGATGGAGAGTTGGTGTTAGAGTCAGGAAGAACTGGTTTTAAGTCCCCTTTCGGACAAAATTTGGATTTCTCTCTTCCTGCCTCTACATCCTCCAGTGGTTCACCAGTAGTCCTGGAAATGGGAAGAGGTAATAGGTACATATCTGATTATTCATCTTGGAAAAATAGTTCCTTCTCCAGAGGAGAATGCATACTAGTAGCATCATTTTTATGTAACAGGTGTATAGCATATAAAGTGTTAAACTCGTAAGCCCAGAGCATAGCTCACAGCTTAGATTTGTGCAGAATAGTTTTAAAGATCTTTTGGCACACTTGTGTGCCCATTTCTGTATGCCTTCATGGGCTTTTAACATTGTTTTCCCACAGGAATGATTAGCATATCAAAGTCAAATGTGCCAAATGTGTAGGATCATTTCAGGCCATTTACAGATAATTAGTGTGTGACAAGTAGAATAGAAAACTGTTATCAGTTATAATAAGGCAGACAAGTGATGAAGAGGTTGTATTTTCATGTATTATATGCATGTATGCTACATATTATATATGTGTGTGTATATAGATATATACACATACGTGTATGTGTGGTGGGTTGTTTTGGTTTTTTTTGAATGATTAGTTGTGTCTGACTCTGTGATCCCATTTGGAGTTTTCTTGGCAAGGATACAGGAATGGTTTGCCTTTTACTTCTCCAATTCATTTTACAGATGAGGAAAACTGAAGCAAACAAGGTTGAGTGACTTGCCCAGGGTCATACTGCTAGTAAGTTTCTAAGGCCAGATTTTAACTCAGATCACCCTGACTACAGAGTTGGCACTCTGTCCACTATGCCATCTAGCTGCCTCTTTCATCTAGACACACCTGTCTATATCTTTCCTTCCATAAGATGTTGGTCATAGAATGTAAGAGGTATAAAAGGATCTTAGATATGATAAGACTGAATCTGTTTTTCCCCTGGCCCTTCTAAATAATTGACCACATTCTAATCAATGCAAGATATGGAGAGGTGTTAGGTTATAGGATCATAGATTTAGAGACTAGTCTAAACCCCTTAATTTTACAGATGAGGAAACTGAGGCCCAGAGACATTAAGCAATTTGCTAAAGGTCAGACAGATAATCATAACTCATAGAAAGTTAGAAGAGCTGGAATTTGAACTTAAGTCCTCTGATAACAAATCCATTTTTCTTTCTACTTTAAAATTCAGTGATGAATCCATTAGCTCTTCCTTACTGGGGACTCCCTGTGTATCGTGTCTTGATAATTATAATAAGTTTCTGTTTGGTGTAACACTTAAAGGTTTGCAAAGAATTTTCATCCTAATGACCCTCTAAGGCATGATGGTCACCTTTGGAAAAAAAAAAAGTTGATGCGACTCTGATTCATGGCCTAAGTAATGGTTAGTAGTAATACTTTGGCTGATTTTAGGTCCTGCGTTCTTCCTGTTGGATTACATTTGCATAATGATTTAAAACTTACAAGCCTCATAATAATCTAATGAGAGAGTGTCTTTACTTCAACAACCATGTATCAGGTGCCTACTGTGTGCCAAGCATTGTTCCTGATATCATCCTCATTTTCTTGAACTGGTATTTGAATCCAGCCAGGTCTAACGATTTCAGGTCTCTCTTCCTACTACATGGTTTTTGCTCTTACAATCTCATTTTTGTAATTCCGAATTTTTAACCATAAGTCACTTGAGATGTCAACATTATAGAAACAACCTAACATCTTCCTGGTGATGAGCAGTGAATTTTTCCTCAAATCTGATGGCCTTAAGTCACAAGAATTGTAGAATATATAGTTTATGTTCTTATCATTGAGAATAATGTGGTACATGGCATAGGGACTGGACCTGTTATCTCACAGGCATAGGGAGCTTTTATAACAAAACTCTTGCTATCTGTGCACATCTGACCCTTCTCTGCAGTTTGATTTGCTCAAGGTCACACATAGTATGTGACAGGAACAAGACTCGAATCCAGGATTTTGCATTCCAAGACGAATTCTCTATTTACTCTGCTTTGCTCTTACTAGTGTGCTATAGACTTTCCTATATATAAGATCCTCGTAAAGTTCTTTTGTATAGGAAATGACAGAAAAAAAAATTTAGGGATGACATTTTAAGATAAATTTTATCCAAATTTAGCAGAACTTTATTACATAGCTGTATTGAGTGTTATTTCGTATCTGTAAACAAAAAACTTTTAAAACTATTCAAATTTATTAAAAGTATACAAGGGCTTTTGAAATACCCTGCATAATGATTAGATATCATAATTACTTGTCTTTTATTTTACTCAGAATTGTCCATGGAGGTCCTTTTGTAGAAACCTAGCACAGCCCTCTAATTTAGTTTTTATAGTGTTATCATTACCATATAAATTGTTCTCCAGGTTGTGCTCACTTCAGTCTAAATCTGTTCACAGAGATCTTCCCAGTTACAAAGAAATTGTCCCCTTCATCATATCTTACAGCACAGTAGTATTCTGTTGCATTCATATACCATACTTTGCTTACTGCTTGGATATCCTCCCCGTTAGCAGGAATTTATTAATTACTAATTCTTTACCACCACAGAAAAGATCTGCTATGAATTTTATTGTACATCTGTGATTTTTTTCTTCTTCTTTAATTTCTTTGGGGCATAGGCCTAGTAGTACTATCAGTGTGTTAAAGGATATGTGCAGTTCAGTAATTTTGGGGACATTGACAATAACTGGGCCATTCCATATATCTCTACCAACAGTGTGTTAATGTGCCAGTTTTCTTGCAGTGCCGCTAATATTCTTTATACTTTTTTTGTCAACTTTCTCAATTTGATGGGCATGATGTAGAGTTGCTTCAGTTTTCATTTCTTTAATTGTTAGTGATTTGGGGAAATTTCATGTGCTTATTTGATAGCCTGTACTTCTTCATTTGGGAACTGCCTGTTCACAGACTTAGATATTTATCAATTGGAGAATGACTCTTATTGTTATAAACTTGTATCATCACTTCTTCCTTATATATCTTGGAAATGACACCTTTGTCAGATAAAAGATTCCCTATTCCTCCTCCAACTGTTTCTCTTTTAATCTATTTTGTTTGTCCAAAACTATTTAGATTTTTTGTAATTAAAAGTGTTTATTTTGTCTTTGGTAATCCTTTCTAACTCTTTCTGACCTTGAACTCTTCCCTATTTATATATTTGAAAAGTGCTTTCTTCTTTGCTCCTTTAATTTGTTTATAATGTGATCTTTTTATGCTTAAGTCACGTATCTAGTTGGAGCTTATGTTAGTATATGGTGTGAGAAGTTAATCTGAACCCAATTTCTGCCAGACTTCTTTTCACTTTTCCTAGGAAATTTTTTTAATCAAAAAGTACATCTTTATCCTATTGGAACATTTGTGAAGTCATCCTTTGAAGTATATAAAATGATTAGCCTTTTTTGCTTCCCAGGTACAGAGGACTCTTGAAAGGGCTTTTTCATAGCTTAGTATATCAGCATGATTTGTCACTGTACCCAGATTGTCATTGGTCCTTGATGAGGTTTTAGATAAATACAGAATTGGTTACATTTCTACATTTTTACTGGGAAGAAGTTAGAGTATGGAAGCCTACCAAGAGCAGAGTCTTGAAACAAACTTTGGACTGTCGGAGGAGCCCAGTGAATGGAAGCAGTGCTGAAAACATCCTTGTTTCATTTTTGTTCTGAATTTCACCCTGAAACATACTCTCTCTCTGTCTCTGTGTGTGTGTGTGTGTGCGCGCGTGTATGTGTTTCTGTCTCTATCTGTAATTTTACTATCCTTAAATTATGGTTTTTCTTCCTAAAAGAAAAAAAATATCTCTTACAGATATGAGTATAGGTAGAATAGTTCAGTCAATCAGTAAATATTAACTGAGTACCTACCATGTGCTAGGGCACTGTGTTAAATGCTGGGCATAAGAAAGAGGTAAATACATTCCCTACCCTCAAGGAGGTTAAAATCTAATGAATAACTCTCACCCAAAGCTCCAGCTTCTGCAAACTGTTTACCAGATGTACTAACCACCAGCAAAACTGACAAGTTTAAGGTTCACCAGCCTTTTTTCTTTCCTTTTTCTTCCTCTTTTGGAGTTGCTTGAGAAGAAGTGAGGCCTCTGTGAGGATGTAGGCAACTGAAGAGAAGGAAAAGATTGAACAGAATGATTTGCAGGCTATTCACCAACACCTGAGTGGTGGAATTTCTTCTGTAAGGTATTGCCAGTTTGGTATTGTAGGAATAGCACTGTTAAGGGAATTTAACACCTGGGTTCCTGCCTCAAGTTTACTAGCAGAGTGACAGTGAATGTGCTAGCTGACTTCCCCAAGTGGCAATTTTCCGGTTTTTTTTTTTTTTTTTTTAGTTAATCTGCTCCTGAAGATGTTTTGTAAAACTTAAAAAAAGGATCATGGGACCAGCAAGATGGTGGAATAGTTGCTTTCCACAAACTTTTTCAGTCTCCAAACCTTAAAAGAAGAGAATTCTGTACTAGGTATATATTAATTATGATGACAGGATCTGCATTAGATTATAAATTCCTTGAAAGCAGAGGCTGTTTCTTGTCTTTTTTTCTGTATCCCCACCACTTAGTGCAGTGCTCAGCACTTAGTAGGCACTTAATAAATGTTTATTGAGTGATTGATTGAAAATAAGACAATCTCTACATAAGGTAAAATCTCACGAATCAACATTGGAGAACTTGAATACTTAAAACTGCCAGCCATCCTTGTATCCAGCTAACTCCATGCACATACCTGAGGGAGTACGAGAAAACTTGGAGGCCTTTCGCTTTGGACCCTCCATAAACTTGACTCCCACAAGAGGAGCTAGGCCCTGCTTTTGCCTAGTGTTTGGAAAGACAGGCATAGTGTTTGGAGTGGGGAGGAGAGGTCAAAGATACAGGCAGGATGAAAAATGTGCAGGTGGCCCTTTTACTATCCCCAAAAGGGGATGAGCATTTGAGTCTAGGAAAGGGATCTGAAAACCCAGGTGGGGTCAGTCCTCTGCCCCTAGAGATAATTCAGGATAGGACAGGGGCCAGGCCAACTTTTCCTCCTCAAATCTACCAGTTGAGGAGGCAGGAGCTACCCAGTACTCCAGCCTCAGATTTTTTTGTAACAGTGGGAATGGGGAAAACCCAAGCATGAAAAGGATTGACATCAAGATGTTGAATAAAAATCTAGCTCATAAGAAGATAAGCCAATAGAGATGATCATAAAAGCAGAATGAAGAATGAGTAAAACCTTAAAAATAAAACATATATTTTGAACAAATATTTACATACATTAATACATTAAGAAAGGAATTGTATTACCAAATGTGAAGAAATCCAATGAAGTCTCTAGGTATTATGGAACGTTAGCAAGAAACTGCAGAATAGTTCAAAAGAGAAAACAAAAAAAATAGGGATGAATATAGGTTAAAAATCAGATCTCTAAATGCAGAATTAAAAAGAATGCAGCCAAGAAAAAAAAACAACTGAGTATATGATAAAGAATGACTCCAAAGAAGTATAAGCTCTCAGAGAATAATGACTTTAGATAGTGAGAAAACACTGAAGTGGAGGAACATTTGGCAGAAAAGAAGTTAAAGGCAGCAGTGAATGAACTCTATACAAGCAATGAATTCTATGCAAGTGACTTTAACTTTGAAGAAACCATGTTCTGAAATAATCTCCAGAAGAATATGAGAAATTCTAAGACCCTACAGTCCATAATGCAGGAAATAGTCCAAGAAAGTAGTCTAGGACTTTTGAATTTTGACAACCAACGCTGAGAAAATCTATAGATAACTTCCAGAAAATAAAAGCTTCATTCTTCAAATTCTAATTCCATGGGAGATTAGTAAAGGGATAATAAGTTATATAGGCAGCTAGGCTGGAGTCAGGAACACCTGAGTTCACATCTAGGCCTCAGACATTTACTAGTTGTATAACCATAGGTAGATTATTTAACCTCAGTTTCTTCACTTATAAAATGAAGGTAATAAAATAGCAACTGTGGATTATTGTGAGGCTAAAATGAGATAATATTTTTAAAGTGCTTCAAAGACTTCTTTAAATACTAGCTATTGTTACTGTATCAATAAGAGAGGGAGTGAGAATATGATTTAAAAACAGTATAGGGGAAAATCTGAAATGGAAGTTCTGGAAAGTTGAGGGATGTTTTGCTTTGCAAGGAAAGGAAAAATGAAAGGGAAAGGACAGGATGCCACTAAGGAATGTTCTCACAGGATAAAAGGTATATGTTTGCAGTAGCAGGCAGAGACTTTATAATAGACTTCATCTGAGTAGAATTTTCACACCCTTTGACTATCTGCTTTGAGAATGAGTTGTACCTTCCTGAATAGCATCCTACCCAAGGAGAAGAGGATATGTGTCAGCCCTCAAGGGCAACCAGCACCTATAATGGTGTAGAGTGACATAACACCAGAGGCAGAATATCATGAATTTAGCATTGGAGATTGAGTACGTTAAGAGCAGGGCACAGGATTGGCCCCACTATTGGGATGCAGAGTTACTCCTGTCATATAATACTGCTTCCTTCTGACATGGTTTCTCTTACAAGTAGATATTTTTAAGATCAAGGTGCATCAGCACCTCCTGATGCCAACCCCCTCCCAAAAAGGAGAATGGGTACATCTTGTATAATAGAAATGAAATAGTTATTGGATAGAAGAAGAAGCTAAGCTTTATCCCCATGAAAGATACAGAGAAAATTTGGAAAGAACAAGTCAAGGTGTAGCCCGAGAATCAGGAAATAAAATTTGTAATAGACTGAGAGAGAAGAGAGAGGAGAAAGCAAAGCAAAGCTTCTTGGAGTTGAGTAGAAAAAAATAAAGACTCTTAAAACAAGAATTTGGAGGGTAGGAGGAGAGATTTTTGGACCACATCTTTGACCAGATAGGAAAATAGAAAGAAGAAATAAACAAGAAAATATTGATTTAAGTAAATTCCAAGAAATTAAGGTAGAGCAGGTAAATGAAAGAGTGGGAATTCTGGGAAGGGAGTCTCTGGGAAGAGATGAGATGAGAGATAGCATACTAAAAATAAGAAGGAAAGGGGAAAGAGATAATAAAAAATTAAGTGCTTTAAAACAAGCTATTAAGATATATTTTCTTAAATCCTAAAAACTGTATAGAAATGTGAGTAGTTTTTGGTGCTTGTTTCCAGAGGCCTTTTGATGTTAGACCGTACTTTTGGGACTATAGCCCCAAGGTAGAATGGTTTGTATGGACAAATAGTATAATTCTCTTTTAAGTGGAGACTGGAGGGGATTTCTGCTCAAGTATGGATCTTAAGGGATGATCTCTGAAGGCCTTTTCCATTGCTGAGATTCTGTGAATTTTTTTTTACTGTTGTTGGTACGAAGAAAATAGTGATTGTCCCATAAGGGTTACAAAATGAACTGTCCTGATCTTACTGATGAAGTGTTTCAGGAAACTACCAAAAGTTCCAAACACTTTTGTACCAAAGTACCAAAAGTGTTTAGAACTTTTGGTAGTAACTGGAGAAATGTGCCCAAGGCATAACATCCTTAGTTCCTTAGAAATTTAGGAAATATATATTAGGAAAAAATTATATGAAAGCATCATAAGGACCAGTTGTTGCACGATGTATTTATGCACAGAACATTAGGAATGATTTCTGTCTTTAAGGCTAGTTATAGGGACTGGACCTATAATTTCACTGGTATGGGAAAGTCCCTAGTTAGCAAACACCCCCTTTACCATTATAGAATCTTACATACAATTTATAGTCCTTTCGAGTTGATTAGGAAAGATATGTCAAAGACATCTGGCTAGAGCTAGATTAAAATATAATTGGGAAACATTTAACAAAATAAATAAAAATACAGTACAACATATATAATGTTAATTTGTGGTTTTTCTGAATCAGTATCTAGCCTTCAAGTGTCTCCGTACTTTGAATTATATATCACCTGAGAGGTGAAGTCATATGCCTTGAGTGACATAGCCAGAGGCATGACATAGGCAGAGGTAGAATGTCTATCTTTACAGCTATATAAACATTACTGTCTTTAAAAGACTTCAGTAAAATAATATGTATTCTAAAAGTAGGGATTTCTACATTTGACATTCAGAGGGCACATTTTTAGTAAGTTTGACTGTTATTGGGACTTTTTTTTTTTTTTTTTGGTATGAAGTGGCCCCAAAGTCTTATTGCAGCTTTAATAGTTTGTTTTCAAGGCATTTTATTTTTAAATAACTTATTTTAAGTTATTAAAGCTTAAAACTGCACTAAGATTTTGGAGACACCCTGTATAAGTCCTTACCACTCCTATACAGCTCTGGTTGCCTAGGAGACCAGTCCCATAGGAGACCAGCATAATCCAAGTGGAGGATTTCCCCTCCCCTACTTTTAAATTTTTATTGATGTATTTACTTTTTATATTACAGTTACTGATTATTCTCGTGCTATGAAAGGTCTTTTGTAACAAAGTAGAACAATTAAGTAAATCTATTAATAATGCTGTAACTTTACCTGAAGGTAATGGCATGCAGTGTTCCATATCTATACCCTCCCCCAGTCTCTTTTATTTAAAAAAAGAATTACAGAAATTTATTTTTTCCTCCCTCTCATTCTCTGCCTCATTTTTTAAAAAAGGAAAAGAATTCCTTATAACAAATATGCATAGTCAAGCAAAATAAATTCCTTCAAAGACTACACAAAACAATATTTGTTTCATTTTACACCCTACTAGTCTGTCATCTCCCTCATAGATTGCATGCATCCTTGAGATTTAAGATTTATGTATAGTCACTGTAGCGATCACAGTTCTTATACCTTTGAGAATTGTTTGTTCTTACTGTATTGTTCTTATGGGTCTCCTGGTTCTGCTCATTTTATTCTTCCTCCATTTGTAAAAACCTTCAAAATTGTTCATTTTTATAATATTGATGTTATTGCATTTGATTGGTGATGCCATCAACCAGTTTGTGGAGATACCAACATACCGCCACAGGAGATAAAAAATTCATAACTAAGAAGGCATAGAATTCTTTTTAAAAGAATTTCTCCCTCCCTAAGTCTGCATTTAACATAAATTAGAACATTCTGAACACTGGAAATAGGAGTAACATTTTTAGATGTTTTTATCAGATGCTCACAAATCCTTTCCTTCAAACCCTCTTCCCCTCCCCCCTTCTAGAATAATTGTCTATTATCCTATGGAAAATGAACAAAGGGGAACTTAGAAAGCAAAATTCTTTATAGTTAATCATTGAGCCTTTGTTTTATGAGTCCTTTATTTTTTCCTTCTTGCCCCTCTCATTCCCTTCTCCCTTCCTTCATAAGCTTAGGAATTCCCCAAAGAAATTTTCTTTCTTCCATGCTTCCGTGATCAGTGGGTCTTAGATCTCATCAATGGGGACACTCATGCACTAGTGCAGAGCACAGTGTTTAGAGTCAGGAAGACCTTCATTCAAGTCCAACATTTGCTAGCTATGTGACCCTGGATTAGATAGACACTTAACCTCTTAGCATCATTTTCCTCATCTGTAAAATGAGGGGGTTAGATCTCTCAGATCCCTTCCAACTTTAGCTCTATGATCATTTAATTAGTGCAGTACAGGTATCCCCCAAAACTGTACTAAACTGTGAAACAGTTTCAAACTGTATTAAGACTTTTGGAATGTTATACGTTTATTAAAAGAACTAAGGAAGGCTTCTAGTACATTGAGTGGTTGCTGTATAAACACAGAAATACGTTAACAAGAATCTTATATGATGGAAAGATGTAGGATCATAGATTTGGAGCTAGAAGGGATGTTAGAGTCCATCTAGTCCAGGGGTGGGGAACCTGCAGCCTTGAGGCTACATGTGGCAACTAGAAATTCTCTGGTCCAGTCCCTTCTTTGTACAGATGTAGTGAAATAACTTGTCCCAGATCATGTATGTAGCAAGTAGGGAAACAAACCAGAGCTGGGAGTTGAATCATGGTCTACCTATTTTCGTTGGTCCATCCATGAATGTAGGACAACATAGGTAGGTGTGTGTGGTGTGTTACAGTGTTCATATCTCTAGCATGTCCTTAGCTCAACTTCCTCATTACCAGTCCCAAAGGTACCAGTTTTTCTCTACTCTGACTTTTCAACCTCAGATTCCCTCTAATCCATTGCTTTCTAAACCCTGATAGTGTTCAGATCATTAGTTTAGAACCTCAGGCCAATTCTATTTGTTCCCACAGGTACTCCATCTTGGGACCTGACTCTAAGGCTTTAGATGCTTTGGGAATATAAGAACCCTCGAGCATGTCTCTGGGTGCCCTAAATAACTTTTTCTAATCTTGTTGAGCATTTGCAGTTGTGGTTAGTGAACTCAAGTAAGATAGGAAGAGTATGTTCATTAGGTTCTTTAAGGTACCTTAGTCACTTCTTTCCTGGTAGAATTACAAGAGAATTTTCAGAGCTGAGACTTTTTTTTTTTTTGACTAAAATGCCCATTCTTCCTCATTTGTTTCTCATTTTATAGGCTTTTTGTTTGTTTGTTTTCTGAATTCCCTTCAGTGTTTTGATGCCTTACTGGTTAAGGAACTGGATTTTTGTTCCATATCTGCCTTGATTATGATGTGTTACTTGGGCAAATCACTTCTTTCTGTGTCACACTTTGTTCATCTGCAAAATAAGATAGTTGGATGAAATGTTCTCTGAAGTTTTTTCAGCTCTATCATTTTATGAGTCTTAAGAACAAATATCTGTCTGTAAAAGATAGATGGTGTGTATATATACAGAGGTTTGTATTGATATCTTTGTGCACACATGCATGGTGGGAGTTTATGTATATTTATGTATCCTCAAAACATATCTTTTCCCCCATAGATTTTTTTAAAATTTCACCTTAGTTTTGGAATCCTGTCAGACTTTTGATAGCTAGCCCCTTGTATAATATTCTGTCTTCCTATGTTTTTGTAGCTCTTTAAAATTTGACGTTGCCTGGTCATATAGTCATTTCTGATAGAAATCCAAGCATCCACATTATAATCTTGGGAGGAGGTGCTTATATTACTGTAAAAGCTCTGATCCTCCAACTCATGACAAAACTAAAATCAGATTAGGCTTCCCTTGATGTCCCTGTTGGGTACTTTTGGGTAATTTTTCCTGATCTAAGACACTTGAATTTTCCCTCCTTCTGTACGTTTCTGTGTTAAAAGTTTTCAAAGCCAGTGTTTACTGTTCTGAGCTGATACATGAAACCAAATGTAATATTTGAGGATGGGATTGCAAACATCATCAGTTTCTGTATTCCCTTCAGTCACCGCATAGAACCCTCCCTAACAAACTCGTCACAATAATGGACAGCATCAGTGCTTTCCCTTTTGGAATCTCAGTAATTTGAAGTGTGAAAATATTTTGCTGAACTACTCAGCAATTACAGACAGCTCTCATTGTAAGTCAAATTAACATGTAATTTCAAGCAAACTGAATTGATAAACTGAGGAGTTAGGGTTTTCGGGTTTGTTTTTAAACTTGAAGCCTTGAAATTAAGAATTTTTTAGACTGGAGTACATTATCAAGCACTTACTAATGAAATGTGATGATAATAACTCACATTCTATGGCATTTTAAGATTTCCAAAGTATTTTCCTTATCACAACTCAGCAAGTAGTAAAAGTTTGAGAATCCTCATTTTATAGATGGGGAAACTGAGGTTACAAAGAGGTTGAGTGACTTGCTTTCATTAAGTCTTCTCTAATAGCTTCCCTTCCCCTACCTGAAAATGTTCTTCTTTTCCTTTTTCTAATTATCCTAGAGTACTTCTATCATTCCTTTACTCCATCACTCACCACATTTTACATTGTTCTTCCCTGTATTTGTATCTGAAAATTCATTCCCCTCCTCCCTTTTGCACATGAAAGAAAGTAATCTCTTTTAAAGGCAGGAATAACATTTTCCTTTTTCTCACTGTATCCCCAGTGCCTCTTACATAGTGGACATTTAATTTTTTTTTTTTATTGAATGAATGAATCTAGAGGCAGGCTCCTATAGGAGGCAGAAAGAAAAAAAAAGCATTTATTAAACTGTGCCAAGCCTTATTTAATAGAATTGTAGCCAGACATTTATTAAGCAGAAGAACATTTTTTCTAGGAGCTAGGGAAGATGCAGGTTTAACTAAAACATGGTCATGGGGCATGTGGACTAGGACCGAGGTTAGCGGTCCATATTTTCTACTTATTAGCTTTTAGGTTTTGGTTGTCACTTCACATTTCTATTTAATAGCCCTGGTGTGATCCATCTCAAAGATGGGATGGTGATCAGATGAGTTTCCATGTTATGTGTGTTAGTTATTGAGATAGTTTGAATTTGTTACAAAGGACGAACAGAGTTTCCTTGTTTGATAATGGCTATTTGAATGACTGGATTTGATCGACTCAAATTCATTTTACGTTTAGCTTTGTATCAATGGCTCTACCTTGCTGAGAGATATTCACCTGTTAAGATCCAGAGGCAGTTCACTTAGTCATGGGAACATGCCATATTTGTAGGATTCTTTGAGTTTGTCGTGAAATGGTGGTTTTATTTATTGGTTTGTGCTGGCCCTGTGTTTCACCTGCTTAGTAGAAACTCTCTCCTTGTCTTTGGCATCTCTCAGTGATTGGCAGCCTTAGTGTTCCCAGGGGCAATGAAAAAGTGACTTGCTCAGGGTCAGCTAATCTGAACGCAGGGATTTCTAGCCCTTTCTGTACTGCTTCTTTGTATAATTTACATTCTCAAATACCCTAAAGACTCTGGCATATAATTGAAGTGGATCCCACACCGTATTCATAGCAACCCATCCAGGCCTGCCCACCCTGAGTGTCTCGTTCACCACAAGGGGTCTTTCCTTTATTTTGACTTCATGCTGGGATCTGTGAAGTACATGGGCCATCTACCAAACATAGTCTCTCTTCTCATACATAGCCAGTCAGTTCATCTTCCTTTCCTTCACATATTTGTTGTTATTGTTGTTCCTTAGCCATTTTAGTTGTGTCTGACTGAGACTCCATTTAGGTTTTTCTTGGTAAAGATATTGGAGTGGCTTCCTCATTTCCTTCTCTAGCTCATTTTATAAATGAAGGAACTGAGATGAAATCGCTTGCCCATGGTCACACTCCTGATAAGTGTCTGAGGTCAGATTTGAACTCAGGTCTTTCTGACCTCAAGCCCGGAGCTCTATCCACTGCTCCACCAAACTGGCCTCTTCACATATTCATTGGATGCCATTCTCTACCCTGCTTGCTCTTCATAGTTGGTAATTTGTTATGGTCCCGTCTGCACCCGCCATCTGCCTCTCTCTTACTCTTCCAAGTGATGCCAGATTTCATCACTACAACTTATTTATATTGGGCCTTAGTATAGGACTTGGTACAGAGGTATTTAATGATACTTATTGATTGATTGAATAGTTAAGCTTCTTCAATTCTACTTAGCTTTGTTTTCTATGCATGGGCAAGAAGCTTGCTTGGTAATGTGACTTTTACCAAGGTCAGGCTATGGTAATGCCATGCTCCCTGCTTTAATGTGGTACAAAGGCTCATTGTAGCATGTGTTTTATAGAATTTATTACTCTCGTTTTGTGGCCTCATCAGTTTCCATGTAATTATCATCTCTGTGTTAAATGACTCCTGGATCTATGTATCCAACTCTATCCATTCTCTAGAGTCCCAGTCCCACTGCCTAATGAATATTTCAAACTGAATATCCCATAGACATCTTACCTCAATATGTTAAAAAACTCATTCTCTTTACCCCTAAAACCCACCCCTTTTTGAACTTCCCCACATCTCTCAAGGGCACTGCTATCCTTCTAGCCATCCAGGCTCATCAGCATCATCCTTGACTCCTCACTTTTTGTCATTGAGCACCTTCTGTGTTCCAGGCATTGTGCTAAGCTCTGGGGATACAAATAAAGGAAAAATTCAGTCCCTGCCTTCAAGGAGCTTACAGTCTAATAGGGGAGGGCTATGTTCCAAAGCTGAGGTTTCTCTTCACCTCAGTTGATAGTTATTTTTCTAAAGCACAAGTTTGATCTTAGTGTCCCTCTTACTTAACAAACAAGTAACTCCCTATTATCTTTAGGGTTATATGAAAACTCCTTCTGCTAGACATTTAGGATTAAATAAAAATCAAGCCCCACCCTACCTTTCCAGACTTTTCCGTCCTACCGTGCTGACCTTTCTGCTATCCCTCACACTAGACAATCTTACTGCCCATCTCCCTTTTTATGTTGTCTGTCTTTTGGGCCTGGAATGTCCTCCCTTCCTATCTCTGCTTCTTGGAATCTTTGATGTCCTTCAGAGTCCAATTAGAGCTCTCCTTTCTACCCCAGAATGTTCCCCTCACCCCACCCCACCTCCTCCAGCTGCTGGTGCCATAACCTCCTAGGTTATCTCCTATTCTTTTGTTGATGTTTTGTATATATCTGTCCATAAATGCCTGTGTTCTCTCTCCACTAGAATGGAAGCTGCTTTGGGGCAAGGACTGTTTGACTTTAGAATTCGTGCCTTCCAGTATTGTGACTGAAAGTGAGGGGATACTTAATTAATGCTTGCAGAATAATTCGTTCATTGATTTAATCATTAATTAATGATAATTTAATCTTAATAAATTAATAATTTAATTTAATCACGAATTAATAATTCATTCATTGAATTAATCTGGCATGTGAATGCAAGAGAGTTGAGACTAGGTGTTGGCCAAGTGACTAGTCACAACCTGCACTTGAGGACTTGAGAAACATTTCTACTTCTAAGCCATAATTTCATCCCTGTGGATACTCTTTTCACCTCAGTAGAGGGTTTTCATGAATTACTGGAACCAAAAAGACAAATTATGACCAACATTCTTAGAATGGAGTTACCCAAACTTAACTAGAATGGCCCTTGGATAACAGATAGTCTTGTCCTTTCTAGCTTGGTGGGATCAGAATAAAACCTGGGTTCTATTTAAAGGTTCTGACCATGAAGAATCCAACATCACCTTCATATCACAATGAGACATCAGAGGAGGACTTGAACATTAATTTTATAAATGTACATGATCTAATGCCAGAAAAATCTCCCGGCATGCTGCATAATATTTACTTTGTGGTGCAGTGGATAGGACTAGATCTCGAATCAGAAAGACCTGAATTCAAATGAGATATTTAACCCTGATACTTACTTGCCCTTTGACTCAAGAAGTCAGTTAACCTCTGCCCACCTCTCAGTTTCTTCATCTGTAAGATAAGTACGATAATAGCACCCACCTCCCAGCTTTGTTAGTGGTATAAATTAGTTAATATTTTTAAAGTGCTTTGAAAACCTTAAAGTGCAATGTAAGTGTTCACATTGTTATAAGTCAAATTGTGTGTGAACGTCCAAATCCTGTGGTGAACAGAAATGCATGATGTCAGGGGAGGGGTGGGGAAGCAGAGATGGAATTTTCATACTTGTCTCATTTGCACAAATGCTGCCTTGACACATTTTGGGTGACAGTTCTATTGCCTTGTTGTTGGTGCTGTTTTTGTCTAATCTTTTAATTGTCTCCTTGTTTAAAAGATGTTTAATACTTACTCTGCCTTCTTTCTGAAAGAAGGCTGGTTATTTTGGTGTAGGCTATTTGCCTGTGGTTCACCCAGTATTTGGAAAGAATGATCATAGCTTCCTAAACAATTTGAGTTTTGAAAATTGGTTCATGAATTAAAAGTTTCCAAACAGATAAGACTACACATATGTCAAATTGAAACCAAATAAACATAAAAGGACCCAAATAAGCTGGGAAATTTGATGTTTAGAATAGAAACAACTTACTTTAGTGATGCAACTATATTTAGGCGTGTTTTTGTGCATAATAGATGTCTATGGTAAGCATTGATGTGTTCCTTTGAGGTCATACTGAAAGGGTTAAACAGTTCTGGGAATAGTGGTTTTAATGATGGTAAAATTGTGACAAATTGCATTTCTAGAGTTCTTTGCAGTTTTGTTTAGGACCATGTGAAATAGGTAATCTTTTTTGTGGAGCCAAGCTAAGTGGTTCAGTGGCTAGAGTCCTGGATATCTAGTCAGGAAGGCCTAAGTTCACTTCTAGTGCCAGATACTAGCTGAGTGGGTCATTTAACCTCTGCTTGCCTCAGTTTCCTCAGCTGTAAAATGGGGATGATGATAATAATAGCACCTACCCCACCCCAATCCCAGGGTTGTTGTGAGGATCAAGTGAGATAATATTTGTAAAGCTCTTTGCAAACCTTAAAGCGCTTTGTGAATATTTGCTATTATCATCATTATTTTTATTACTCTCATCTTAAAGATTAGGAAACTAGATCCTCAGAAAGGTTGGGAGTTGCCAAGGTCATGGGGTAGATAGGTGACTGAGCCTCCAGTTCAGGTCTTCTGCCTTCCAAATCCATTTCTCTTTCCATTACCCCGTATTGTTTGATCATCCCATATACGATGTCACTAGTCTTAGTACAGTTATGAAACTATGGAAGCTTAAAAACTGCACTAAGACTTTGGGGACATTCTGCATTTAACCAAACAGTCTCATCCAGAGAAATTTAATCTCACCATTGTAAAGTAGTTCAGGCTGTTCATAAGAGACAAATTTTATATTTTTTTGAGTGAAGTTCTAAGTTATGTGTTTGTTGAAATCATATGAGAAGCATGAGTTTTTAAGGCTAAAAATGTTGGAAATTAGAGATTTTTAAAAACATGATACATTGAATTTTCCCTGGGTATGGTTTCTTCCCATCCTCACCTAACCTGTTTAATTTTCTTTTTCATAACAGTTTTTGTTTTCTTTACAAGTGTTCCAAGACAAATGTTAATCTTACTACAATAGTTATTAAAATGGAGTGAATTCTCTGGCTTAAAGTACTTGGGGAAGAGCAAAGGTTATGTAATTTAACTTTTTTTCTCACTAAATCAGTAAATATTTACAAACGACCTTATCCGAATACCTTGGGTACACTGGGTCACTTGGAAGCGTGCAGTTAATGCAGTGACCACCCTACAGGGCTGCTTCCAGGTTTCCTGTGTGTCTAAGAATTTTATGGAGGGAAAAAATCCTTTTTCAGATTGCTCACACAAATTTCTCAGTCAGTAATTCATGTTGGACTTAAAAGCAAATTGCTGTGCTCTGATAGCACAGTTGACAAAAATCTACATTTTTAGACTGGCCTCTGAATTCTTAAGGGCAATTGCTGCACACTAAAGAATAAATATTGGATTTTGGCTTGGGCTTAGAGAGACTGCCTATGTTATTGTGTTTGTTAGGAAAGGGTAATTCCAGAGACTGTTGGTTAAGGAATCAGAATGGCACTCCAAGCTAAAACTTTTGTTCTTTTATGAACAAACTGAAAAAACCAAACAGATTAATTTTCTTTTGTGGTGAAATGGTTCTGATGTTATGTGGCTGAAGGACTAAATCCTTTCATTTTAAGGAAGAAAGCAGTTGCTAGGATGTTCTAGCCAGTTTCTTTTTCCTGTTTTCTTTTTCCTGTTTTCTTTTCCTTCTCATTTAACTTACTTTCAAAGAGAATGTATTGGTCTTCAAAGTTGACAGTGAAATATAGCGAAACCCCTTTGTATTTTCCTTTGGTGGGTGAAGTATGAAGATTACAATAATATTATTCTAACAGTGTAATGTGGTAACAATAGCTATTCATTTTCCACAGTCAATTTTAAATAACAAGATTGAACTGAATTCCTATGGAGTAATGCTGTCAAATAGTCAACAAATAAAAAGCTGATGCCTTTTAAAAATAAATGCTGTTCTAACTATACATACATCAATCAGTTTACCTTTTCTCTTTCGATTCTCTTTGCAGAGTATTGGAAAAGGGTCCTTGTGGTGTATAGACCCAGAATATAGACAAAATCTCATACAGGCCTTGAAAAAGACCCCCTATCATCCATATTCACATGTGTTTAATACACCTCCCACATCTCCTCAGGCATATCAAAGGTAAGAAAAACAAACTTTTTTTTTATTTCATAATTTGCTGTCTACTGTTTTTGCTCTTTCTTTTGTACTTAAAAACTACTATGATAGTAAAAATACTGTGGATCTTTAAAAAGTATAATTGCAGATAAGCAAGACAGCTAGTATAAGTTCAGTTATTAGTCATATCTGCTGTTGCCTTATGGAATGAATCTTACCCTTGCATCTCTTCTGAGGTGGAGGCAGGCTTAATCCAAATAGTGGCCGCATAAAGAAGCAAATCTCTCCGTATAATAAAAGTTACTTGAAAAGAAATACCTTACAAGATTGGTTTGTCAGATTTTGTTAGGTTGAAAGAACAAGACTGAGAGAAGAAAGTGAATTCAGCTTAATGTAGCCAGCTATAGTTTTTTCAGTTATGAACTGTAAGACTTCACGCTATTGTCCTTAAATCCAGTCTCCATGTTAACCATAGTCTTGAGAGAGAATTTTGTTGTGGTTACTCAGTGTATGTGTTTGTCTCTTCAAGGTGAACTGCAGAGAACAATGGAGGCTTTTTGTTTTTTTTCTCACATACCTATTTGCTATGGGACTATTAGATCAACAAAGTTATTTTTTTTTTAAAAGATATTATTTGAGGGGAGAAGCATTCGGACTTTTAAAAGTAATTTTGATAGCTACTTTATGTCAGTCATGAACTATGTAGATTAATGTCAATATCAGTAGTTGATTTTTTTTACACTGTACTCGTTTACCAGATTCTTTTACAAGTCTAATACTCTGTAAGAAGGGAGTACAAAGTGAGCTTTTCGAATAATATTAATGAAGTTCTTGGGTATCTCAGTTGAGAAGCATTCCATCACATGCCTAGACAATCAATCTTTAGCAAGAGACTGGGAAGAACAGCTGGGCTTTCGGGGAAGACTGCTGTACGTCTGCCCTTGCTAGACGATTAGCGTGATGGTAGCCATAGTAACTGGAGCGTCTCCATAGCAACACATAGCTGAGACAGGTGCAGTTGCATCACAAGACTGTTTGTTGCCTGGCAAAAGGACAGGCCATTAGTACTCAGATATACGCTGTTGCCTTGGTAACAAATAACCCTACATAGCAACTACAGTTGGTTTGAAGGGTAAAAAAAAAATGTTGTACCTGCTTTTGTCTGTTTTCATAAAAAATCAGCGGAAGCACACCTTATAGGAAATGACAAGTTAAGGTTATTGGAATCTTTTGGTTGATTCTGGAGTGTTAGTGTGTATCTTTCCTCTGCTTACCATTCTCTAGGTATTCCCTCAACCCCCCACTTTCTCTCCCTAGTTTACCCCTGAGAGGCAGTTACTATTCTGTCTGCTCCTAGAAAGTTATTAGGAACATAAGAATTGCCACACAGGGTTAGAGCCATGGTCCATTTAGCCCAGGATTCTGTTGCCAACAGCGGCCCCAAGGGGAACTCAGTAATTATTCAATAAATTGAAAGATTATGGTGCAGCTCTGGGATTGCAAGAGCAGAGCAGATATTTAGATGAGTCTCTTTCTAAGCTGGCATAAGCCTAATGGCTTTATTTGATCATTAATTTACTTGTAAACTCTGGAAATAGCACATAATGGGCTAAATTTTTTTTAGGGAGCCATTGTTGTACTGGGCATAATATGAACATAAATACTTGTATAAAGGAAAGTTTGTGTAATAAAAAAATAAATTTCAAAAAATAACTTCTCAGTTACTCTTCACCTGGGCTAGTTGAAGGGATGCTTTCTCTTTCTCTTCCACCCTATTCCATCTTAAAAAATAAAGGACAAGAACCTTCCAGATGTGAAAGCTCAAGAGGATGCCTGTGAAGGATCATATTATTGAAGAAAGAGCAGTGATCTCCGAATCCAAAGACTTGCATTCAAGTCCCAACTTTGGGAGTTACTAACCTTGTTATAGTGGTAGGTGATACAACCCCTCTGTTCTTTAGTTGTGCCCTAAAAGGGGGTTATAATACATTGTTTACTTCTCAGAGCTGTGAAGAAAGCACTTTGTGTAACTTGTAAAACATTTTATAAAACTATATTGTTTTATCATTGGCACTATATTTAGTGTCAGAGAACTTTGATTTCGTATGCTGCTTCTCATACCTCCTCTCTGTGATCTTGATAAAGTTTTAAGACTCAGTTTTCTCTTATGTTAAATAGAGGTGTTTGAATTGAGTTCTTCAGTCCCTTTCATTACTAAAGCTATGATTCTGTTAGCTTTGCAAACCTTAAAACACTATGTAATTGTCAGTAACAATAATTTTTGTCATGATTATTATCAGGCAGTTGTGGTGTGGCAGACAGAGTTGGCCAAGACCCAGGAAGATGCTGATTCAGATGTTGTCTATGAAATATTCTGTCTGTATCTCTTCATTTCTTAGTGTCCTATCTGGACCACTCTTTTAGACTATAAATTGCAAAGAAAGTACTTACCTGCACTGATAGTTGGTTTTCTCATCTTATCCCTATATCATTGAAATTACAGGTCCAATCCCTGTCCTCCATTGTCATCACCACCATCCTCCACTGTGTACCATCATTATCATCTACCATCACCCTTACCACCACTGTCCACCTCCATCTACCACCACCTGTATTTCTGTGGATTGGCAGATTCTTGGCCCACTTTCAGTCCCATGTGCTTGGTAGGGCAAAAGATGGTCTCTCTGTTCCTTTAATCCCAGGTTTGAAAATCAGGAATTTTCTTTTCCTCTTCCTTCATTTCAGTATTTTAGTTCCTGCACATTGTGGTGAATAGAATGTAGAGGATTTGACAAAGACCATAAAAATAATGGCTTAAAATTTTATGTGCTTCAGTTGTGAAGTTGAGTTCCCTTCTAAGCCACTGAATAGTGTCCTGTGTGTTGGTATCAAGTGGGTTATTCATTAAGCAGGGATAGAAAAGACCCTATCAGATGATAGTCACTTGGGGAAATACCAGCTTGATTTCCTTAACTAATTTAACTCATCCCTCTTATAGCAGCTGTCATGAGGATCCAGTAACTTTGAGTTACTTAACGATGGTAACTAGGAGGATGATGAAGAAGGTGATGCAGCATACGGTGCTGTTTTTGCTGCTACTTTGTAGGTGCATCTGGCAAATTGTGCTTTGTACCCAACCCCTGGTGGCTAGGCTCTTGGGTAGAAAGAGAAGCACTATGAAAAATTCCCCCAAATCAGGTTTGGTCCATCATCTCTTCCAACCCCTTTGTATTCTCACAGACATGGGATAATCTCTCTCTTCATGTCTACCTCTTGAAAATCCATTCTTTCTTCAAAGCTCAATGCTAGTAATCATCTCCTGCTAAAAACCTTCCATGTGTCCCCTAGTTGTTTATGTTGTCTCCAACCTCAGTTTTTTTTGTTGTGTACCAGAGGTTCTTAACTTTTTTTGTGTTCCAGACTTCTCTGACAGTCTGGTGAAGTCAATGGACCCCTTCTCAGAATGATGTTTTTAAATGTATAAAATAAAATAACTACAATCACCAAGCAAACCAGTTATATTGAAAAAAGTTATCAGAATATTAACAAATATTTTAAAAATTATATCTATATCTCATATATAAATTATACATATAAAATATTGAAAAAAGAGTTATCAGAATAAAAGCAAGTTCACAGACCCCAGGTTAAGAACATTTTATTTGAACCTGTGTTGTGTTACCCTCTCCCCCAGTGGAATGTAAGTTCCTTGAGTTCAGGGACTGTTTTATTTATGTTTAATACATACTTAATAAATGTTTGCTGAATTTTTAGGTCAGAAGGTGTTGCTAAAAATGTGGCCATAGTACTCGCATTTTGTTTTCTTCATACATTTTCTAGGGCACATAATACTGTACTTAATTTTGATAGTACATGTGCTAATTTTTAAAAATGAAAATGTGATGCTAAGTGACATAAATCCTTTTCTCAAATAAGGCATTTTGCTGTTAAAAATGTGAGTAATTATTCTTAGAAATTCAAGCAGACAGATTTTAAAAAATCTTACATACCAAAATAATTATTGGTTAATTGAAAGCAAAATTACTATATCTTGTTGCCAGTGCTTATCTTGTCTTAATATCTGTCTCTGTACATTTCAAGAAAATGATTACCTCAGTGGGACTGACTCAGTTACTTTCTAATCACTGTTAAGATAAATTGGGGAGAGGATAGGGGAGAGGTTGTCAACTGAGTCTTGTTTTAATTTCAAAACCATTAGTCTTGAGACTGCCTTTATTTATTATTATTAAAAAAAAAAACTGCTGAAGATCGTGTTGCAGGCTCCCATGGCCTGATCTCCCCAACTCCATCAGGTTAAGCCCTGGTAAACAACTTGCCTAAAGGAGTATGAACTTTTGCCAAGAAGGGAATGGGGTTATGAAGCTATAGAGTCTCAGTCTGGAAAAGATCTGCAGAAACGAATGGTAGGCTATATTGTAGAATCTGATCTATCCAGATCTCCTGCCTTCTTATTTCCATTATTTTATAGGTTATTTTGGTATCAGTTGTTCTAAAATTAAAGGTTGTTTTCCACCCCACCCCTAACCATTTGGTGATGGGTTTAAGAGGTCTCTTTAAAAGTTATGTTTTTTCCATTGTCTTTGTTGATTTCCTCTGTGTATTACATCATTGCACTAGTTTGTAACTCCCTATGTTTGAAGTTGATAGGAGTGTGTGTGTCCATCTGTCTGTGTTTTACACCTTAGCTCATCACTCTGATAGAAGTCTTGTGGCTTTTCAGTCATGAGCTGAATGAATCCAGATGGCTAGAGAAGTTTCAGCACTGAGTGTTATGATGCTGGTGAAATTGTTCTCTCTTAAGCTTATAGTTGAACTCCTGCATGACCATTGACATCTGGAAGGAATATCATGTTTGCAGCCTACTGTGACCTGTTGTATGAAAGTAGAGAGTGGAATGTGTTCTGAACTGAGGCCTCCAAATGAATTTCACAGGGTGGGTTTGCCAGCCTTATGCTATTCCAGGGATCATTCTTTATCACCAAATTCCTAGCAATATCCTCAACTTAATTTTATGTTACAGTCAGTGTAGTGTGATGGAAAAACACTTGAAAGACCGGTTCAATTCATAGCTCTATCATTTTCCTGTGATTCACCCTCGGTTTCCTCCTCTGTAAAATGCTGGTAATAAGAGTTGTACAGCTTATCTTAGATGGGTGTTGGAAGTAAGGATTAAATGAGATCATATATATGAAATGTTTCCTAACAGTAAAGCATTTTCATACATTGTTGTTTATAACTCTTAAGTTATAGTAATAGTAGATAGAGAATCAGTCCTGGAAGCAGAAAGACGTGGAGTCCTGGGGCCTCTGACAAATCCCATCTGTGGGAATCTGGTCAGATAACTCAGCCTTCCACTGACCTAGCAGTTTTCAAACTTTTTGATCGCAGGATCCCTTTACACTCTTAAAAATTATTGAGTGTTACAAAGAACTTTTGTTCATCTGGGTTATATCTATTGGTATTGGTGGTGGTATAACAGTATTAGAAATTAAAATTAATCTTTGTTTTTTTTTTTTTGTCATTCAGTCATTTCAGTTGTGTTCAGCTCTTCATGACCCCATTTGGGGTTTTCTTGGGAAAGATAAAAAATTAGAAATATTTATTAATTCATTTAAAATAATAATAAACCCATTATGTTAATATAATTAATTTTTTTATGAAAAATAACTATAATTTCCAAAACAAAAAAGATTGACATTTTATACATGTTTTTATAAATTTTATAAATCTTTTTAATGTCTGGTTTAATATGACAGCTGGATTCTCCTATCTGCTTCGGCATTCATTCTGTTGCACTCTGTTATTTTGGTTGAAGTATATGAAGAAAGTCTGGTCTCACACAGTTCCATAGTTGGAAAAGGGAAGATGATTTTAATAGGCAAATACTATCTTAACATTTTTATGAAAATGATTTTGACCCCCTGAAAAGGTTTGAGGAGTCTTGCTCTCATTTTGTAGGTTGCAGACAATGGGCCAGTTTGCATTGGTAGTGGGAGTTTCCTCGCCTGGGGGTAACAGGCAGTGAGTCTCTTTTTCTGCCCAGACCCTCTCCTAACTTGAGGAACTGCATAACATTATAGATTCATAGGTGTGGAGATCATGTAATTCAACTCCCTCATTTTACAGATGAAGAAACTGAGACCCATTGAGGATTAAGAGGTCAAACTCACACGGAGTCTTAGGCAACAGAACCAAAACTACAAGCTTAGGTCCTCTGATTCCAAATTTAGTACTCCTTCAGGGAAACAACACTGTGGTTTTTTGGTTGATTTGAAAGCAAGATGTTTGACTAGTGTAGGGAAGAAGAAAAGACCTTAGGGAGTAATAGTTGGGCATTCTGAGCATTCAGATCACTAAAAGTCTGTAAACAAATCATAAAACAAATCTCTCTGATGGTTAGTAATAAGAATAAGTAACTTTGAATTACTTAATAAGTATAATTATTGAGTAATTATTAGTAAAATTAATAATTAATAAAATTAATATTCTATTCAATATATAATTGCATTACTTAATAAAATAAGAATTACTTTGTAAGTAATAAGATGGGATAGGAAGTTTAAAAATTCAGCAGAACCACACTAGGAACCAGTGTTTTATCATGAAGACTCCTTTGTTTCAAAGGAGGATCATGTGGATTTCTAGTGAAATGAATGAATTTAATACTATGGAATGTTGATTTTTAGAGTCATCTGTGTAAGCAGCCTCAGAACGGAAGTTGGCAAGAACTGAGTTCAAATCCTGTCTCATATACGTACTAGGTGTGATAGCCCTGGGCTGGTCAGTTAATCTTTTTTTGCCTTAGTTTCCTCTTCTGTAAAATAGGGATAATAATAGCACCCACCTTCCAGGGTTGTCATGAGGATCAAATGAGATGTTTGTAAAATGCTTTGTCCACTTTAAAGCAATTTATAAATACCTGTAGTTTTTATTAGTAGGAGTTGGAATGGTCATGGTAGTGGTGGTGCTAGTAGTGGTATAGTGGTGATGGTGTTAGTAGTAGTAGTGCTGCTAACAATTGGAGGAGTGGTAGCTGTTGTGGTGCTGGTAGTGTTCTATTAGTTTGGTGGTAGTGGTGGTGGTGGTGGTGATGGCAGTAGTATATTTTGGTGGTAATGGTAGTTCTAGTGATAGTATAGTGGTGGTGGTGGTAGTAATGATAGTAATGTTAACAGTAGTGGTGGTGGTGGGTGGTGGTAGTAGTAGTACTAGAATGAATTAGTAGATCCAGGGGATTGGCCTGTAAACAAAAAGACCTAGTGCTAGTAATAGTATTATGGTGGTAGTAAAAGAGGTAGTAGTATTAACAGTAGTAGTAGTGGTGGTGGTAGTAGTAGTAGTAGTAGTAGTAGTAGTAGTAGTAGTAGTAGTAGTAGTAGTAGTAGTAGAAGAAGAAGAATGAATTAGGAGACTAAGGGGATTGGCCTGTAAAGATAAGGACCTAAAGATAGAACATTACTTCATGATGCACAGGTGCTAATCTCAGAATTTACCCAACAGTTGCAAATTGGACAGAGTTGGGGAGAACATAGCCCATTGTTCTCAGACTCAGCTTTTAGTAATAAAGCAGTATCATGTTAAGCTTAACAATATGCATGAATAGTAGAGCCCAAGTAATTATGGTATGAAAAAAGGAAACGTGTTTATGAAAGAGGATTGATGTTCTTTTTCCCCCTGAGTCAAGGCACTGTAACATTTTTAGAAATAATCATTTCCTGATTCTTCATATAGCTCAATATTCTGGAGCAGACTCTATTTAAAGTGCTTTCTGTAGGATCCCCAGGACTAAGAAAAGACTTGGATGTACTGAGTCTTTTTTTCCATGTGGCTGCTGTTGTAATCTATTAACTGAAGGGACACATTGGCTTATTTCACTTAGGCTTGGAGTTTTGTGGGACAGTGACAAGATACTAGGTTTGGAGCCAGGGAATCTGGGTTTGAATCTTGCCTCTACCACTCTTTACCTGAATGAGGTTGGATCAGGTCATTTACTTTACCTCTCTTGGGCCTCACTTTACTCATCTGTAAAAAATAAAGGGTGAACTAGATGGTGTCAAAGCTCTTTTCCAACTTGCAACCTGCGATTCTCATAAAGGAGCTAATTTCCAAACTTTTTGGTCTCAGGCCCCCTTTATATGCCAAAAAATTATTGAAGACCCCAAAAGCCTGTATTTATTGGGTTATATCTATTTATATTTATCGTAATAAAAATTTAAAGGAATAAAATTAAAAAAATTTATTAGCCCATTTAAAAATAATAAACCTGTTACACGTTAACATAAATAACATTTTGTGAAAAATAACTTTTCCAAAACAAAAATTAATGAGAATGGTGGCATTGTTTTACATTTTTTACAACTTAATGTCTGGATTCGCCTGTCTGCTTCTGCATTCATTCTGTGTCATTATGTTATTTTGGTTGAAGTATATCAAAATCTGATCTTACACAGAAAAATAGTTGTGAAAAGGAACAATATTTTAAGAGGCAAATGTCATCTTATGAAAAACGTTTTGAGCATGGACACCTTGAAAGGATTTCAGCAACTGCCAAGGGTCCATGGACCACACTTTGAGAAGCACTTTGCTAAAAAATTATTCTGGCTTTATGCAGTGGGATTTTATTCTGCTTGAGGAAGAAAATAAAATATGAGTATATTACTCACTTTGGAGAGGCAACATGTTGAAGTGTATAAGAGTGATGAATTTGGAGTCATGAATTCCTGGGTTTGAGTCTTGAATATTTCTGTGCTATAAGAAACAGTATGGTGAATACTGAGAGAGTATGGGAAGACTTAAATGAACTGATGCAAAGTAAAGTAAGCAGAATCAGAAAAAATTACATACAGAATGACTACTACAGTATGAATGGAAACAACATCAGTAACAAAACAGTAAAAACCGAATGTTGTGAAATTTTAATGACTAAGCTTTTCTCCAAAGAAGAGATATGAGACAAGACTTCCTTCTCCATTTCTTTGCAGAGTTTGGTGACAACTGGTGTGGAATTTTGCAAGTATTTCTAATTTTCACTGTGTAGCCTAGTTGTACTAAGTTATTTCTTCTCTCTTTAGTCTTTGTTACATGGGGTTACTCTGAGAAATATAGGTATTGTAAAAATAAATAATACTAATAAAATTTTATTTTAAAAGAAAATTAATGATATATCCCTGACATTAGAAGTATTTTAGTAGGTTCTGAATGACTCTACTTGTCAGCAGTTTTTGTAGAAAAAAATAGATTGCTGTATTTGAGGGTGAGGCAAAGAAGCAGATACTTTCTAAGTTCTCTTCTAATTTTAAGTCTTAATTCTAATTTGAATACTACTCTACTTTTATGTTTTGATACTGAATTGTGCAGATTCCTCCGAATTACAATATAATTAACTTTTACAGTTCAGCCTTTTGTCCCACTCTCAATAAGGTAATTTGATGTTCAGTCATTTCAGTTGGGTCCAACACTTTATGACCCCATTTAGGGTCTTCTTGGCAAAGGTACTAGAGTATTTTGCCTTTTCCTTTCCTTCCCAATTGAAGGGGTTAAGTGATTTGCCCAGGGTCACACTGCTAGTAAGTGTCTGAGGCCATATTTGAGCTCAGGAAACTCAGTCTTCCTGACTCCAGGCCCTGCACTCTATCCACTGCACCACCTACCTGCTCTTTCAGTAGGGTAATAGGAAAGATAGACCTATTCTGCACGGTTCCAAAGGATAGAAATTAAAGGAAAGCAAATTTTGACTCAGCCTTAAGAAGTATTTACCAGTAATCCTAGCTGTCCTTTAAGGGAATAATAGACTACCTCCAGCATTAGTGAATGCCTTGTTGCTGATGATTTTCAAGCAGAGGCTGGTTAACTATTCCATGGGCACATTGTAGAGAGGATACGGTATTTTTAATGAGTCTACGAGGAGTGTGTTGCCATTTGATTTTTGTCTTTAAGATACATAATTTTGTCAAATTAAATAATCCATTATTAAAATAAACCTAGAGGCTGATAGGGTAGCATAAATTAAACCTCTTGGTAACCAAGAGAACTAAGCATTTGTGTTTCAGGTAGAGATTGGATGAGATGAGCACGGAGATCCTGTCCAAGTCTGGGATTTTGCACAAGTTAATGGCTGTTTTGGTGCCATCTACTTAGTGAATGCCCAGCAAATGAATTTACTTACTGCTGCCATGTTTGCCTGAAAACCAGCTGAATGAATTAACTTGCAAATAACAGTATTAGTGATGCTTTGCTGTTGGAGTTCTAGTTTCCATGGTGGTAGAAACAGTATATGTGTACAGAGGGAAAGTTTATCAAGAATACATTCTCGTCTTCTGTACAACAGCATTTGACACCTATTAGGCACTTAATAAATCCTTGTTGATTGATTGTATGCTCTGTTCTAAGGTTAAGAATTTGTGGGTGATAATATTTGTCATTTTGCCAGATGTATTTTTCTCTTTTCTTTTTTCTTTCTTTTTCCTTCCCTCCCTCCTTCCTTCCTTCTTTCCTTCTTTCCTTCCTTCCTTCTTTCTTTCCTTCCTTCCTCTCTCCCTCCCTTCCTTCCTCTTCTCTTTCTTTCTCATGCTGTTTATCTATGCAATGAAATGTCCAAGAACATCTGTAGGGAAGTGTAGAAATTTTTTTAAAATATGCATTTGCACAGAACTTAATGTTTCTTTGCTACCATGATATTTATACAGCATATAGATACCATATGGAAAATCTTACCTGATGTAGATTCTACCTAAAAATTACCTTTATAAAAAACATTCACATTTTCATTAAATATTTATTAATCACCTACTATGTGCCATGCATTCACTGTGCTAAACACAGTACACTAAACTCTTTTCTCTGTATGTTTGGGAGTGGAGTATAGTGGCAGCTATCATATGAGTTAATCAACAAGCATTTATTAAATGTATATCATATGCCAGTCACTGAACTAGGCCCTCAGGGTGCAGAAATAAAACATAAAGTTGTCCTTATGCTTAATTACCAGCATTCTACTGAGGGAGACAGTGGGTACATGTTATAATTGCTGTCCTTCATACTTGAGGAGTACTAAAATGACATCACTATGTTGGGGTCAGCGTACAGTGTGTCCAACTGTGACTGATCAGACTAGTATGTGGCTGTACTGCAAGTCGGGCACAAATAGTCCATATGAATATTTGGAGTGGTGATGTCTCTAAATGTGTGCATCTCATGTTTCTTTTGAGCTACTGTAGTTCAGCTTTGCTCATAGAGCACAGTTCCTTCTTTGATTCAGGCATGCCATGCTGGGCCATCCTGTTCCAGTGTCTCCCATTTCTCACATTTTCAAAGTGCATTGTTTCTTCTGACTGATGTGTGAGTGCTTACCTTGTGTGATTTCTCCATAAAATAGTCTTTTAGACAAACATACATTTGGCATTCGAACAATGTGGCCAGCCTATCAGAGTTGTCCTCTCGGCAATAAAGATTGAATGCTTGGTAGTTCAGCTTGAGAAAGGACTTCAGGGTGCAATACCTTATTTTGCTGGGTAATCTTCAAAACGTTATAAATATGTACTGAATATATACAAACCCATTACAAGGTTGTTAGTGAGAGAGGACACTAATAAAGGGGGTGGGTTTAGGAAAAGTATCATCTTGGAAGATGGTTGGTTCTTGAGCTGCATCTTGAAGGAAGTGAAGGATTCTATGACATGGAGGAGATGGAAAATGAAGTCTCCTGTCTTAGGGAAAAGAGAAATCCTATTTGGCTGGATTGTAGAATGTAGGAAAGAGCATAACGTATGCTAGAAAGGTAGGTAGCAGCCATGTTTTGAATGCCACATGGAGGATTTTATATTTTATCTTAGAGGTATAGAAAAGTCACTGCAGTTGGAATTAGGGGAGTGATGTGAGCCTGAAGGAAAGTTTTTTCTTTCTTTTAAAAATTAATTTATTTTTAGTTTTCAGAATTCACTTCTATAAGTTTTAAATTTTGTCTGCCTCCCTCCCCTCCCCAAGACGGCATGCAATCTTATACAGCCTCTACATGTACATTCTTTAAAATACCTATTTTCAAAGAAATAGTACATAAGCATTACGTGCTTAACATTGTACCCTTGTTAATAGGAAACACTCAGTAAATTTTTTTTAATTGAAGGATTCAAAATCCGTTTCATCATTTTACATTGAGCCTTAGAGGAAGCATATTTACAGGACTTTGGGGGCAGCTAGTTGGTACAGTGGGTAGAGCACTGGGCCTGAGACTGAGACAGACTAAGCCTCCTGAGTTCAAATCTGGCCTCAGACGAATACTATCTGTGTGACTGTACGCAAGTCATTTAACCCCGTTTGTCCTCATTTTCCTCATCTGCAAAATGAACTGGAGAAGAAAATGGCAAACCACTCTAGTATCTTTACCAAAACAGACAAACAAACAAACAAAAACCCACATAGGGTCATTGAAGAGTTGAAAGTGACTGAAAACCTCTGAAAAACAATAATAGGGCTTTAGTGCCAACTACTGTTTGCCTTAAATTAGTTGTGTGACCATAGTCAAATCACTTCCCCTTTCCAGGTATCAGTTCTGCGTTTGTAAAAGGAGGCAGTAATTGATTTCCTTTTGGCCCCATTAGCTCAAAATTATAAGTTAATTTAGATGCAACATTGTGTGGGAAAAACATAGAACTTAGATTCAGAGGACCTGGTTTTGAGTCCCAGCTCTGTAAAGTCATGGTCATATTTATACCGTCTGCCCCATGGAGTTGTGGTGAAAAAAGCATTTTTCTGTGACCATAGCTTATATGAATCTCAAGTTACGTAAAATGGGGATAGTAGTGTTTGTCCTGTTGAGCTCATAGGGTTATTTCAAAGAAAGTCGTTTGTAAGGTATAAAATTGTGTATAAAGATGAACTGGTAATTTGGAACTGTGCCCAAAGGGCAATCAAACTGTGCAAACCCTTTGATCTAGCAATACCACTACTAGGTCTGTATCCCAAAGAGAACATAAATATACAAAAATATTTATAGCAGTTCTTTCTGTGGTGGCAAAGAATTAGAGATTGAAGGAATGCCCATCAAGTGTTGAATGGAATGACTGAACAGGTTGTGGTACATGATTGTAATGGAATACTATTGTGCTATAGGAAGTGATGCGCAAGTGGATTTCAGAAAAATATGGAAAGACTTACATGAACTGATGCTGGGTGAAATGAGCAGAACCAGGAGAACATTGTACACAGTAACAGCAACATTGTGTGATGATCAGCTATGATAGATTTGACTCTTCTCAGCAATGCAATAATCCAAGACAATTCCAAAAAATTCATGATGGAAAATGCTCTCCATATTCAGAGAAAGAACTATGGTGTCTGAATGCAGATCAAAACATACTATTTTCATGGGTTTTTTGTTTTTTTCTTTTTCGTGGTTTTCCTTTTTTGTTCTGATTCTTCTTTCACAACATAAACTAATGTGGAAATATGTTTAACTGGATTCCACATGTATAACCTATATCAGATTGCTTGCTCTCTCGGGGAGGTGGAGGGGAAAAATTTGGAACTCAAAAATCTTATAAAAAAATAAATGTTGAAAACTATCTTTATGTGTAATTGGAAAAAATAAAATACTATTTACAAAAAAAAAAAATGTGAACTGGTAGTATTCATAATGGATATTTCCAAACAATATATTCTAGGACTCTGACTTAAATAGGGAGAAAACAGAGCTGTTTTGCTTGTGAGTTGAATTGGCTCATTTGGTCAAAGAACAACTGGAATGGTGGGTAGCCAGATGTCTTGAATGATTTAATTGTACTTTGTCTTGCATATACTTTTTGCTCTCTGAAAAGTGTTGTTTGGCATCTGCAGTTCTAAGAAGAAAACATTAAACTTTCCATTGCTAACGTTCTTCCAAGGATTAACACTGATTTTTTTTTTCTCAACAAATGAATTTGGCTAAAGCTTGCACATTCAGAAAATTTAAGGGAAAAATCAAATTTCTTGCCCTTATTTTAAAAAAAAGGAAAACCTCATTTTAGCTTACCATTTATCACTCCTTGTTTTTATTTGGTTCTCTAGAGCAATTTAATGAGCCGCTAAAAATATGTAATGGCTCCTTCAGTTATTTGGGGCTTTCAGATATTGATGATCTTTGTGAAAATGGCTTATTTTTGTGCAAACTCAGCAAAAACTTTTATTTCAGCCTGTCAGCTGTCATGCACATGTGTACTGAGCTTATTCTTAATTTCTTACAATGCCTATGTGGAGGGAAAGTCATCCGTCCAAGAACATGGAAATCAGATCAAGCCTAAATTCAGTCATTGTAGAGTCTATGAGGAATGTGTTGACATTTGATTTTTGTCTTTAAGATTTATAATTTTGTCAAATGCTTAGTTCTCTTGGTTACCAAGAGGTTTAATCTATGCTACCCTATCTACCTCTAGGTTTATTTTATTTCATATTTCTTGTAATTCTCTTTCTCTCTCTCTTTCCCATCCTTCTCTTCCCTCTCTCTCTTTTTATCATCATCTTTTTCTCCCTTTCTCTCCCTCTCTAGCTTACAGATATGTTAACATACCAGAAAATTATCTTTTTTTCTTCCATTTTACAGATAAGGAAACCCAGACCCACAGAGGTTAAAGTTACTTGCTCTAAGATTTCATAGCTAGTAAGGGACAGACCAAAACTTAAGTCTACTGATTTTTCAAACTCTTTTTCTTCTTTCAGTGTGTGGTAACAATATACAGGTTTACTATGCATTTGCAGCAGTAATATGTCCTAAACAAGTCCTACAATAATATTTTGAAACTCTGCTATAATGTTATATATGTGTTAACCAACTGAAACTAATGAAATACTTCCTTTTAGAAAGTTATCTTTTCTCCCTAGACTTGAAAGTATATTTTGGCACTGTCAAATAGATCCCTCTGGCACATCTGGAATATTCTTGACATATCCTGCCCAGGATATAAGCATCCTGGCCCCTTTCCCTTTTGCACAATATGTTGTAATAGCTCCTTCCCTGGCCTCTTCTCTTTAAAAGCCACCTCATAGAGCAATACAAAAATACTGGGCTTAACTGTTCCTGCAGTTGCTTGGCTCTAGGCACAGGCACCATTTTCTTGACAAGTCAAAACAAAGGGAAGAGAGACCCTTTCCCCCAAACGCAGCCACCTCTTTCCTTTTCCTTTTTTCCCATCAAATGAATTCTCTGTGAGGTTTTTATGGGTACACCCCATAGGGCTTCTCAATAACCCATCTTTGTCCCATCATTCCCTGCTCTCAGCTTAATATTTTGATTCTTTATTATAGTAAAATATCTCTGTAAAGTTCCATTTAAAACTTTTATTGAGTGAACTTTGGCTGCCCAAGAATTCATCTCCCATTTATAACATGGCTTCTGTGGAACTAACTGCCCTGTGGAATTTCTTTTCACTTAAGGGTGTGGGTTCATTTAATCAGAATGGAGATAGCAATGGAAAAAGAGCTCTGGATTTCAAATCAGATAACCTGGCTTCTGAATCCAGCTCTGCCACTTACCCAGGCTCATTGGATCATATATTTGGAATTATCATGGATCTTGGAGGCCATCACCACATCTAATGTCCTCGTTTTATATTTGGGGAAGCTGAGGCAGAAGAGGTTAGGTCAATTACTGTGGTCACATAGCTAGTAAGAATCTAAGGTGGGATTTTAAGTGAGGTCTTCCTAACTCCAAGTCTGGTACCCCTATTCACTGTGTTCTGCTGCCTCCTCAGAAGCCGTGTGACCCTGGGCAAACCACTTACCTTCTCCATTTCTTGTTTCCTCACACGGAATATGAGTTTGGATCAGATAAGCTTTTAGCTCTAAATGTCTGATCCTTTGTGTTGGTAGAATATGCATGTATGGAGCTTCTACATTTTCTACATGACTTAGTGAAAAGGGCATGAATGTGCCCAGGTGCTCCAGACCTGGTTATTTGGCAAGTGAGTGACTTCACCTCTATGACCTCATTTTCCTTTTCTGTAAAATGGGAGTAGTGATTGATCAGGCTTTTCCTTCTCAGAAAAGCCTTAGACGTTGTTTTTAGACCTTTGATCCTTAAGGAAGATGAATAACACAGTCCTGCTGCAGAAAACCATAATTAATCTACTTAAAACCTTGTGATGAATAGCAGACAATTATATTTAGCTGATACTAGTTCTATTTATTTGGTAGTTATTGAGCAATCTTTCTGTGTGGGAACTGTACTCTACCCCTACCCTCCACTCCCACCCAAAAACTTTTAGCCTAGTGTACTTCTGTAGAATGGGGTGTGTGTGTGTGTGTGTGTGTGTGTGTGCGTGTGTGCGCATGCGTGCATGTTGTGTGTTGTGTGTACTCACTTCATTTCCATTTACTAGGCATTTATTAAGTGCCTACTATATACCAGTCTTGGTGCTAGACTCGGGGAATATATAGATAGAAATAAAAACGGTTCCTGTCCTATTTCCCAAACAGTGAAGACTGCACAACTCAATGTAAAACCGTCCCTAGACCTGCATCAGATTTCTTCAATGCTAACAAAAGTACCTAGTGATTTAAGGTATAAGTGCATTCATTACCATAACCCTCTGGTATCAGTAGCCAGTCATTCTCCCCATTTTGCAGATGAAAAAACTGAGGCCAAGATAATTCTACATTTAGAAACGTTCAAAACTGAGGCGCCCCTCCCCCCCCCCCCATTAAGTATCCTAGCAGAAATCCAGGGAGATCAAATTAGCCCCTTTGGAAGGTCACTCATTTGGGTAGAGTAATTAAGGTATTAGATAGTCCATTGGAGCAGTAATTCACCAAATGTTAAGCCAGGTAACACTGAATGAGTTAATACACTTGTAAAAGTGCTGAGTTGACATCAACGAATAATTGACTCTTATCTGGGATAGGCCCTGATAATTTAAATGTATGAAACATATTTCATTCCAGTTACTCAAGTGCTCTGCATTTTACAGCCGCCAAGTACTGTGGAACCACAATAAAATCAGTTTGCCTTGAAGTGGTTTAATTGTTTGATTTTGCGCATCACTGCAAGAGTTTCATTGCAGTCAGGCATGGAGAGAGTGCCAGGATCCAGGCTCAATGAATCATTATCATATTTCCTGGTACCTGCTTGTTAGTAAAGATTTTAATGGAAAGCATAAGTAGTTTCCTGTAAATGCTCTCTCATTTCAACATAGATGTTAGTTATATTTTTAATAGGGCGAGGTGCAGCCATGGGGTATGTGTGTGTGTGTCTGTGTGTGTCTGTGTCTGATTAAGCACAAAATATGCATTTTTGCCAGGCATGATTTTTACAAGGACATTAAAATAGCTTCATCAAATGTGAAGCTTTCCCTGTAGGAGATTGTGCTAAATGCATGCAAATGAAATAGATTTATGTTTAACTTACTAGGGTGTTTTTTTTAAACATAGAATTACCCCAAATATGAATTTTATTTTGTTAAAATATTTGGAATTTAAAAATCTATACATTCTCTTGAGGGGAAAAAAAGCAGTATTATCTTAATTTTACAGATTAAGACATTTAAGTACTTCTGTGTTGAGTTAAGGATTTAGGGAAAAACCAAATCTAAACAAAATTTGTCCTCTGGAGGTGGCCCGATGAAGTATAGAAGGAGTGTTAGATTTGATGTCAGAGGACCTGCATTCAAAGCTTGGGTTTTACACCTGTAGGAGCTCTCTCTCTGGGTCTTATTTTCCTCACCTATTAAATGGAGGAGTTATATTTGATGATCTCTTAGATCACTTCCACCTCTAAGTTAGATTTGATGACCTCTTAGATCACTTCCAGTTCTAAGTCTGTGAATTACTTACACACACATGCACACAGGCACGCAGGCACACATGCACTACAACTTTTAAAAAATAGATTTCTATCATTTCCTAATTAGGGGTAAATTGATATTTTTGGGTATTTATTAGAGAAGAAAGTAGAGAAAACCATCAGACCATATATGTATGACCTAAATAATATCCCTTATGAATATGAAGTGGAAGCAATGAATAGATTTAAGGGATTAGATCTGGTAGATAGAATGCCTGAAGAACTATAGATAGAGGTTCACAATATTGTACAGGAAGGAGGCAGCAGTGAAAAACATCTCAAAGAAAATGCAGAACCAGAAGGCCAAATGACTATCTGATGAGGCTTTACAAACAGCAGAGGAAGGAACAAAAGCCAGAAGTAAAGGAGAAAAGGAAAGATATGCCCAATTGAATGTAGATTTTCAGAGAATAACAAGGAGAGATAAAGTTTTCCTAAATGAGCAATTCGGGGGAAATAGAAGGAAACAGTAGAATGGGAAAGACAAGAGATCTCTTCAAGAAGATTAGATATATCAAAGCAAATGTTTCATGTAAAAATGTGCATGATAAGAGACAAAAATGGTAGGGTCTGAATACAAGATAGTAAGAAGTGACAAGAATACACAAAAGAACTGTACAGGAAAGATCTTAATATCACACAAAATCATGATGATGTGGTTTAGAGCCAGACATCCTGGAGAATGACGTCAAGGAAGCATTGCTAACAATAAGGCTAGTGGAGAGGTGATGGAATTCGAGCTGAGCTATTTAAAATCCTAAAAAGATGATGCTGTTAAAGCGCTGCACTCAGTATGCCAGCAAATTTGGAAAACTCAGCAGTGACCACTGGATTGGAAAAGATCGGTTTATATCCCAGTCCTAAAGAAAGGCAATACCAGAGAATGTTCAGATTGCTAAACAATTGCACTCATTTCACAGACCAGCCAGGTTAGACTTAAAATTCTGCAAGTTAGGCTTCGTAATATGTGAATTGAGAATTAACAGAGGAGCAGGCTAGTTTTCGAAGAGGCAGAGGAACTAGAGACCATATTACCAACATTTGCTGAATTATGGAGAAAGCAAGGGAGTTCCAGAAAAAACATCTACCTCTGCTTTATTGACTACACTAAGCCTTTCAGTGTGTGGATCACCACAAAATATGGCAAGTTCTCAAAGAGTTGAGAATACCAGATCCTCTTATCTCCTGAAGAACCTGTTTTCGGTCGAGAGGCAACAGTTTGAACTGAACATGAAACAGCTGATTGGCTGAAGATTGAAAAAGGGGTACAACAAGGCTGTATATTGTCACCTTATTTGTTTAACTTATGTGCACTTATATGCAAATCATGTGAAGTGCCAGGCAGGACAGATCAAAACCTGGAATTAAGGTTGCTGGGAGAAATATCAGATATGCAGACAATACCACTCTGATGGCAGAAGAGTGAAGAATTAAGAAGCTTCTTGATGTGGGTGAAAGAGGAGATTCTTAAAAAGAGGATAGTGTAAAAGCTGGTTTAAAGCTTAACATTTAAAAAGTAATAATAATCTAACATCTTGCAACTGGTCCCATCATTTCCTGGCAAATAAAGGGAGAGGAAATGGAAGCAGTGTCACATTTTACATTTTTGGACTCAGATCACTGCAGACAGTGACTGCAACCATGAAATGAAAAGATGCTTGCTTCTTAGAAGGAAAGCTATGACAAATCTGGATAGCATACTAAAAAGCAGAGACATCACCTTGCCTATGAAGGTCCATATAGCCAAAGCTATAGTTTTTGTGGTAACAAGCTATGGCTGTGAGAGTTGTACTTATCAGGAAAGCAGAGAACCAGAAAATCGACATTTTCAGACTGTGGTGCTGGAAAAGATTTTGAGAGTGCCTCAGACAGCAAGGAGTTCAGTCACATTGGTCAATACTCAGGGAAATTAATTCACTGGAAGGTCAAATACTAAAGCTGAAGCTTAAATACTTCAGTAACCTAATAAGATGAAACTCATTGTTAAAGACACTGATGCTGGGAAAGATTGAAAGCAAAAGGAAAAGGAAAAGGCAGAGGATGAGATGGATAGTGTCACTGAAGCAACAAACATGAACTTGAGCATACTTTGAAAGATAATAGAGGTTAGAAGGACCTGGTGTGCTATGGTCCATGGGTCATGAAGAGTCAGACACAACTGAACAACAGAAAATAGGATAAGGTCTTGTTCTCAATTAACCCTTGTTTTTCTTGTAAATTAGGCAGTGTAGTCTCATAAGTCCAGTTTTGATTATTTGGTTTTCCAAAGATCCTTAAGGTGCCAAGAAAGGATGCAGTAGAATGGAGTGATCCACCCTGAAAACCCATGTTAATTAACAATTTGTTAGTGAATCATCTGGAGTTTTCCAGGAGTCCCTTTTAAGCCTCTTTTGTCCAAATCTGTTGAGATGATCTAAATCGACATAGGCAAGTTTTGTCTTGACTGTTGTGTAATGGAAAGTTTTTATCTTTTGTCGAGTAATGATTTGCTATTCCTATAGCTCTCCAACTTCCTTGGGCTTTTTTTTTTTTTTTTTGGTTACCCCTTCTAATTTAAATGGACTACTAAATCTGATTATCTTCTTGAGGTAGGCATATGGAAGGAAAGAGGGACACATTATTTTAGTTGCCTAGTATTACTAGTAGGTAGGCTTTTCTCATTCACAGGATACCTAGCATTTCCTATTTCTCAAAGTTATTACTTTCTTAATGAAAGATGGTACAGTATAACCAAAGTTTTTTGTTTTAGAAGATGTTAGAGCATAAAGTGTCGTCCCATATTGTATAATTAAATAGCAAAGTATTTTTGCATCTCTAATAAATGTTTTTGATATCAGAAACTCAACTAATCAATAAATCTAGATAGTTTTTTTTTTTATTTATGCTGTCATCCTTTGACTTTTAGGAAACTATAATCTCATAGTTCTTCTACCCCTCTGACTACTTGGTAATCTGCTTTTTTTGTATAGTGTGTAGGTCATTTATTCTCCTCCTGCCTCCTCTATGTAGGTACGCACCAAAGAGTCTGTCTTTGGTCCCTTTTTTCCATCCTTTCTACACTTTCTCCCTTAGTTGAAAACAATCCATTTCCTTTGCTTCATATCTATCTTTATTCCTAATTTCCCTCCAAGCTTTATTCTCCTAAATAGCTGATAGAATATGAGCTTTCTGAGAGTAGGAACTTTAAGAAAAATTATGTCCCTAGTATTCAGCGAAGTGCCTGGCTCATAGTACAGCCTTAATAAATATCTCCTGAATATAAGAATAAATCATCTACTTGCTTTTCTTTCTATCTGAATGCTACTCATTGGTGGCCTGGTATCCTGGGTCTCGGTTCCTCCTCTGACATTATGTAGTCTTCAGCAAATCATTTGGTCTCTTTATCATCTGTAGGAGTGAGTGGATTGGAGCCTTTCAGCTATGAAATTCTTTGATTTTATAAATCGCGGAATGGAGGCCCAGTTCAAGCCCTAAGACCTCTTCCATGAATTGATGATTTTTAGAACTAGAAAGAACATTCGAGTTTACTTTGTTCCACACCACCTCGTTTTCTGCACTAATCTATCACTTCTTTCTGTGAACCCCTTTAGGATTCATTCTTTATAAACTCATATCTTTTCAGCTGGGTATGTAGTACCCATCAAAGCTTGCCTTCCCTGGCATGACCTTCAGGAATTTTTACTCCAAATTTTTACTTCCTTGGAATGATGAGTCACGGGAGTGTAACTTTGGTAGGGAATTTTTTTCATAGGGGTGTGTGTGTGTGTGTGTACACACTGGGGGCATCTAGGTAGCGCATCATTTCCTTGAGTCAGGAAGACTCCTCTTCCAAGTTCAAATCTGGCTTCAGAGACTAGCCAAGTCACTTAACCCTGTTGGCCTCAGTTTCTTCATCTGTAAAATGATCTGGAGAAGGAAATGGCAAACCACTTCCAGTATCATTGCCAAGAAAACCCCATATGGGGTTACAAAGAGTCAGACACGACTGAAATAATTGAACACCAACAACAGAAGTACATACTATATGTGTTTGTCCCTTTACCTTCACAATTAGATTGTAAGCTTTTTGAGGGTAAGAACTTTGTCCCTTATGCCTCTTGTTATTACTCATAGCATCTAACACAGTACTTTATTGATTTAAAAAAAAACTCAATATTTATTGAAGGCCTACTGTATGCCAGCTACTGTCCTAAATGATGGGAATGTAAATACAACAAATAAAACAATTCCTACTGATAAGGAGCTTTCCTTCTAATTGGGGAGACAAAATTATACAGAATAAATATAAAGAGAATAAATACAAATAAATGTAATATAGCTAAAAACAGCATAGTTTGGTGGAGAAGGCAGTAACCGGTGAGGAGGATCAGTAAAACTTCATACAGGTGATGCTTGATCTGGGTTTTGAAGGAAGAGAAGCTGGGTCTTGAAGGGTTTGTGAGTCAGTACATTCAAGGGATTGAGCAGGGGTGAGGAACTTGCAGCCCCGAGGTCCTCAGGAGTGGCCTTTTGACTGAGTCCAAGTTTTACAGAACAAATCTTTGGGATGTGAGTATAGAGTGACATGGTTCAGATATGTATTTAAGAAAAATCACTTGGGCAGCCGTGTGTGGGGAGAGAGGAGCCAAGGAGACCAATTAGGGAGGTCATTATAGAAATGTAGATGAGAAAGTGATAAGGGCCTTGAACTAATGTGGTAACTGTGTGAGTGGACATAAGGGGTGTGATGGGAGAGATGCAGAGATAGAAATACCAATTCAGACAACTATTGGCTATATGGAATAAAAGAGAATGAATGAAGAGTAGAGAGTGATATTGAAATTGTCAGTATGGGAGATTGGAGGAATGGTGTTGCCTTCAACAGAAATAAAGAGGTTTGGAAGGGCAGTGAGTTTGAGGAGAAAGATAATGAGTTCTTGGACATGTTGGCTTTGAGATCTCTTTGAAACATCTTTGAAATGACCAGTAGGCAGCTAGTGATGCCACCTTAAGTTCAAGGGTGAGAAATATAGATTTGTGAATCATTAGCATAGAGGTGATAATTAAACTCATGGGAAAAAGTAAAAAAGGGATAAATACCGGGGTGACTTACTTCTTCAGTAGTAAGTAAGGGGTCTTGGAATGAGCCTTGGGGAATATTCACAGCTAGAGAAAGTCATATGAATGATGAACCAGCAAAGGAGACTAAGCAGATGCAGTAAGATAAAGTTGGGGAAATGTTCATAAAAAGCTGGAGTGGGGGGGAAGTATCTAGGAATGAGAAGCATGGCCAGAGCTCAGAAATAACACCAGAGAGATAAAGAAAATGAGAACTGAGAAAAGACCATATTATTTGGCAGTTAAGAAATCAATGATAACTTTTGAGAGAGAAGTTTCAGTCTGAAATCGGGACTGAGGAGTGAATGAAAGAAGAGGAAGTAGATAGGCAATGTACACAACTTTTTCTTGGGGGTTGAAAAAGGGAGCAGTGATAAGTAGGCTCTAGTGAAGGTTTTTTAAGGATGGGGAAGACTTGAGCAAGTTTGAAGGCAGAAGAGAGTGCACCAGCATATAAAGAAAAGTTGAAGATGTAAGAGAAAGAGAAGGGATGATTGAAGTTGCAATTTCTTGGAGGATATGAGATGGATGGGATTAAGTACACATGCAGAGGGGTTGGCTTTGGCAGTCCTTGAAAGCATTTATTGTAAAAATAAAAAATAGTACAAGTTTACCTTCTTAGTTCAGAGTAACCAGGAAGGGATGTTTAATAGGTGAGAGAAGAGTAAATATCCTTTCATTTGTGGACAAGATAATTTAGACATAATGCTTTGTCATTATCACGGCCCTATCCCTTCTTTACCATCTGTCTACCAAAGTATAGATATATTTCTGGGTATGCTTGTGGTCTCACATTTTAGACTTAATCTCTCCTGTAAGCCTTGGAGGCCCATCAAGCTGCTCCAGAATGGAAAGATGATAAATTCTAGGCAGCTGACTGTGACACAAAATATTTTCAGGTACTAAGCATTATCCAACTACCAAAGAAAATGTAAATGCTGTTTGTTGGTTCAGGCCAGTAATTACTCCAGCACTGTTTCTCTGAAAAAGAAATCTTTCCTTTTTCTCTTCTGTGTACTCAAGTACAGAACACAGAACTTGAAAGATAGGTTGGTAAGGTGGAAAGCCCTGCTTCCCTAATCATAATGAGAAAAAGCTGGCCAAAACATTCTATTGTATTTTTCCTCTGGCAGATACATAATCCCCTGGCAGTAAGTCATTACTTTTTTCTACCTTCTTTTTCTTTTTTTGATGAGACAAAGCCAGTCTCTCCTCCTTGCTCCAGATCTTACTTCCTTCTCAGAGGAAATCTGTTCCCCTTTCATCCCTGAAGAAGAAAGTCACCCAGGTGTTTACCCTTTCTCACCTGTGCAGAAATGCCGGGCTTTTAGATTAGCTGTAATTTAAAATCTGTGTTGAGAATTCACAAATGTATATGAGTGAAGGGCCTTGATAAATGGCTAGTAGTGGGTTCCTAACTTCCCCACATTGCTGTAAGAGTTTTCTGAAGAGGTCTTACTTTATCAGCCCTCTCCAGTCTTCCCCTTTCAATTCATTTTCCCTTTAATAAACTTCCCTTCATGATAGAAAGGCTTATCTATCATCTGATTACGCTATGAAGTTTTCTTCTTGTTTTTTTTTGTTTTGATTTTTAGGGCCTCTTTTTATTTTGAAGTTCAATTGAGGCATTTCCTTATCAGGAGGGATATTGGAGTGCAAGGTTACTAAAAACTAAGCCAAACTCTCTGTAATATAACACTTTAATCAATGTTAAAAACAAGACAAAACACCTCCTTGTTTGCATGTCTAGTATCCTAAACATTTTAGTGAGCATAGGGATAGGAGCTGCACTATGAGAGTATTATAGGGAAATCCCAGGTGAGGAAACTCCCTCCACTAATGTAGGTCAGCCCCTTCTCTGCATCTTAGTCTTAGAGAGCTATCTAGAACACTGAGAAAGTAAGCATCTTCTCCATGGTCATATGGTCAGTATGTGTCAGACAGAGGTTGAACCAAGCTCTTTGTGGCTTTGAGGATAACTACTTGTTATACCATACTGTTCCTCCTTAAGAAGTGAACTATTAAGCTGATGCTTTATAACATCATATGATTGCAAAGGATTCTGAAAGTTTAACTGGTCTCCTTCCCTTGTTTGCATGTTGGGTCTCTCTAATCCTTCCTAATGGATTGACATCTCTCCTTGCCTTAACTCCCTCCCCAGCTTCTTTTGGGAATCCAATCCAGTCTGCATTAGTCATTAGTTAAGAAGTCCTTTATATCTTACCTAAGTTATATATTCTTGATTCACAAAATTAATTTCAGAACTTGGAAGGACCTTCAAGGTAATCTAGTAGAGATTCTTCTTATATATTCTTTAATTTTAAAATTGTCTCAATTTTACAAAAATACTTGTTGACTGTACACTAAGGTGCTAAAATAAAACCCTTGATTTAACCAGACTTAAACTCAGTGGAACCCTTACTTATTAACTGGTTCTTACCCCAGCCATTCTTAGTTTTTTCTCTTAAAAGAGCAATCCTAAGAACAAAAAATCAAACCTCATAGAGAAATGACTACAAATAGATTCAAACCATATATATATATATATATATATATATATATATATATATATATACACACACACACACACACACACACACACACACACACACACATATGCATATTTGTATATACACACCAAGAGGCAGCTAGGGGGCACCATTAATAGAGCACTGGACTTGGAGTCATTAAGACCCAAGTTCAAATCCAGTGTCAGACACTGACCAGTTCTGTCATCTTGGACAAGACACTTAATCTCTGATTGCCTCAGTTTCCTCCACTGTAAAATGGGGATACTCGAAGCACCTTCCTGGCAGGGTTGTGGTGAGGATCAAATGAGATACTGTTTGTAAAACTTAGCTCAGTGCCTGCATAAAATAGTTACTATAAAATTAAATGCTTTTTGTTCCTTGTCTTCTCCTCCATGCCCTCCAGTCAGACTCTACTGTCCCATTCTCCTGTTATTCCAGATGAAGACCAAGGTTTAAGATCTTCTTGGAGCCCTTAATGACTTGTTTTGTATTTTCCTTTTCATAATGGGATTGAGCAAAGCAACAAACAGTATATCCTCAGGGTGCAAAAATTTATTCTTCTAAGACTGAAGGGAAAAAGAAGATGGGTTTATACATGGAAATAAAAAATAATATTCTCATTGATATGTTACTTAGAACAGCCCTGTGAAGGAGTCAGCACGTGTTCTTGTGTTTGTCCTTCGTTGGCTGAAGAAGACCATGCCGTCAGAGTAATGATGACATGACTTTGATTTGAGTGAGGGAGGGCTGTGCAGGTCACCAGCCTCACTTCTCCTCGTGAGCCATCTGGATCCAGTGACCAGATATTCATCAGGATGACTGGAGATGGCCCAGGATGCAATGGGAGACATTGGACCCTTTAGGCCAAGGCCTATTCAGTACTCTTTAGGGTGAGGTAACGTCCATTCAGTGAATAGGACTGTTTAAGAAGTAATCAGGGCATGGCCCCTTTAATGAGGCAAAGAAAAATAACTAAATCAGGCTGGGAGGGAAACAGCTACAGTTACTACTGATAATCACTCTTAAGCGAGGCAGGTCCAGATATGTTGTTACCCCTATTTTAAAGATGAGAAAACTTCAGGGTTGATTAGGTGAAAATGTCTTACTCAAAAAAGTCACACAACTGAGAGTTAAGATTATTTCTCTCATATATTAATAAACAATTATTGGATTAGGACTAAGGTTTTTCCCCTTTCCACTTCCTCATTCAGAAATCAGCCCCTTACTATACGTTTTTCAGCCAGCATCTAAAGGACATTGCCTATAATGAAATTGAATTCACTTTCTCCTCAGTCTTGTTTAGACTCCACCTGAGCAAGGATAGCTGGTTATAGATTGTCCTTGGCTTCGTGGTCTGGGAGTAAAAGTGACATAATCAAAGTTTTGGCCCCAAGCCTCACATTAGATTAGATTCATCTCTCATTATAATATTCTTCTCATTAATTGTTAAACAGTCCAAGTTAATTACTGTCTTTTGGGAACACCTACTCTTCCAGTGGTATGTGAGCATCAAGAAACCGCCATGATCCCTCTGTGGTTCTCAAGAAACAGCCAGATGAGCAGTTCTTTTATTAGTTATTCACTAGCCATAATTCACAAAATGATTAATTATCCAGAAATTATGTCTCTTGAACTTTTATAAGTCATACAACTAGCAAGTGGCAGGGCTAATTAGGATTTGAATCCAGATCTCCAAATTCATTAGCCAGTTAGTTGTTCCAGTCCAAGTTTGACATTAAAGCTGTAGGAAGGATAAGAGTATTGTTGGGTTTTTTTTAGACATTAAAGGGCATAGCTTCAAATAGCCCCTAAATGATTTTCTCTGAAGGAAGACAACCTCACTTTTGAGTTGACCTTGTATCAGAGAATCAAATCCTGTCAGGCCTTGCACATGAAATCTTTAGTAAATGAAAGTTTGTTTGAATTACAACAAGTATAAGCATTTCTCAGCAGGGAGCCTTTTCTTAGCAAATACACTTTCATATGCTAAGTAGCTTTGATTAAGATGGGGCCTTTACTTAAACTAACAAATAATTAGCCTTCTGAAGGCTAAACAGAAACACATCTTATGAATGTTTGCCTCTTAATCTTCCTTTAGCATCAGTTGTATTCTGCTGTGGCATAATATTCACCCCATTATCTGCTGCCCCTTCATCTGTGAAGAGCTGGAAACTCTGTTCCCCCCTGTATTGCCAGAAAGACTGAAGTGCCATTGTAAGCCAGTTTGTTATGGTAAAATCCCACTTCTGTTTCCTCAGTATCTTGAGAGCTAAGAATCCAGCCGATGATAAGAACTGGGTAAAGGGGCATTAGAAAGGTAGAGGATTGAGGCCATGGAAAAGTGGATTTCCAGTATAGAGTCTAAGTGTTGGTTTCTCAGAGCTGGGAAGTCTGCTTGGAAAAAGTAGAGGCAGATGGATGATGCTAGGCACAGATCAAGGTAGGCCTTGATGACTTCTCTTTGCCAAAAGATCACCCTTTTGTCTTCTAGCTCATCCCTTGGTATTGACACTCTACAGTTGATGCTTGGGGCCATTTGTCTGTTAGACCTTTTAAGATAGCCAGCTGTTGGCATTGATGTTGGGGGGAACTTGATTCCTTGATTGTCCATTCTAAGTGTTTCAGGACTTTAGGTAGTGTTTAATAAGGAGCAGGGAAGCTACTTTAGGATAATTTTTTAAGCTAATTACAAGGAGAAGAATAAAGAAACCTCATTGGGTGCAACTGATAGGTCGTTCCAGTTAATGGGATCCTGATAGAACAGTATCCCCCAAAGAGAACTTACTAACTATGTAAATAATTAGTCAGTGCTCATGCAGGTGTCTGTTGTGTAGCAGGCAGTATGCTAGGCACTTGACAAAGAGTGAAATGTAAATTTTAATAGTATTTTAGACAACATTTTATAAGTCACTTTTTCTAGACATCAGTTTTCTCATTTGTAAAGCAAGGGGATTGAACTAGATTTCGAAGGTTCTTTCCAACCCTTTCTGAGGTTTCTTTTTAGGAAGAGAATTTTAACCCTAAATTCTTAATCGTAGTCTATCAGAGATTCCCAAAGTGGGCGATACTGCTCCTTGCAGGGTACTGGAGTGATCCAGAGGGAGTGGTAGTAGCCTCAGGTGCATTTGTGGGGGTTGAATAAAAATAAGGGAGCTGAGGAGAGGGTGAAAGCATAAAGAAAGAAGAAAATTTTGAAAAATCATTTGTACATGTTTTGTCTGTTATATAACAGAGTTAAAGTCATAGTGATTGCATTATTTTCCAAATAAACACACAAATGCAAGTTATAACCAATCAGTGGTCAAGTCCACCTACAGGTCTTAATAAACAAGTGTTGGCAGGCAATTGTGTTGCAGATTAGTGGGAAGTTAAGCATGTATTGGCAGGAATATGTGCATGTGATGACTTGTTTATAATATGGTATTATACCATTACATGATTGTGTCATCAAAATTTCAGTGCAGGAAAACCCCCCACAAATTTATAATACATTATTAAATTTAAGGTGCATCATTATTTTAAAAAATTACATATTTTTGAAATGATGCAAATTTTTTATAGTTAGAGAGTTAAAGGAAGTAGATTTCCAGGGGCACTGAGTAATTTTTTTTTTAAAGGGAGTGGTAGGCCAAATTAGTTTGGGAACCTCTGGTCTAGATTATAGGTATGGCAGACCTCAGTAAAGATGAGAATGATTAGTATGGCATAGAGGAGGAGCACCTTAAAATTTGAATCAATAGGCCTAGACTGAAGGCCTGGTGTTTAATTAGCTGTGTAACCATTTAAGCAAGTCATTTAACCTTTCTAAACTTTAGTTCCCCTATCTGCGAAAAGAAAAAGGAGAAAAAAAAAGGAATAATCGTGGCACAGTGCCTAGCACATAATAATCTCTTAATAAATGCTTGATGGACTAATACTACTTGGCCTGCTTATTTAAACAGAGGTATTGTGAGTAAAGAGGTTTTGGTGTTTTTCTTTTAAACAGGAGCTGTCTATATTTGTCTCAGACCTCTCTGCTAAGCATAAACTGCTAGGAGGTCAGTGATAAAAAGAAAAGACTCCATATACACTAAAGTATTTATAGTAGTCAATTTTTGCAGAAACAAAGAATTAGAAACAAAGTAGATGCTTGGAAATTGAGGGATGACTAAACAAGTTGTGGCATATGAATATTATGGAAAATTACTCTGCTGTAGTAAGTAACGACAACAGCAACAGTGAAAAAAGAAACATGAGAGAACTTCTGTGAAGTAACTTAAAAATTAAATAAGCAGAACCAGCACAACAATATGAACAGCAATATAAACAGAAAGAAGGACCACAGAAACATAGTTGAAGCCAATTGCTGTGAAATTCTAGTGACCAATTTTGAGTCCAAAGAGCTTTGAGAAGGCACCTCCACTGCATGTCAGATTTATATTTGTTGACTAATTTTGCTGAATTGTTTTTCCCCTTTTTATTCTTAGAAAAGATGTCTCTTTGGACAGGATAGAAGATGATATATATTAGGAAATGTAAGTGATTTTTAAAAAAACTCACATTTCAACAAAAATTTTTTTTGAAAAACATGCTTTATAAATATGAGTTGCCTATGTTTATTATAGATACAGTGGGGAATTGAACAATTATTGTGATACCCCATCCCCTACGTCACATTTGGCCAGTGGCCTCTGCCCAAATCAGTCATTTTTGACTAGGGATGATCTATTGCATTATAACCCCTTTAGAAGACCAGTGTCAGAGGATGGAACCAGTATCTATGTTAAAATGTAAGTAAGAATGTGGAGAGCCCAGAATAGAAGTGAAAATGGTGTTAGAGATGGCTGGATAATTAAAAGTATGAGTTTTAAGTGTAAGTTCCTTATGAATAGTCAAAACTTCCCCAGATCTTTGCTTGTCTTGAAGCATTTCTTGTATTTAGTTATGCTTTGGGAGGTATAAGTTGTGACTTTTTCTGATTATTTAAAAAAATATATTCCATGTTGTAATGAGTTTCTTCCCTGAGATGAAGTATATCCAGTTGTAGAATAATATTTCATCCTTCATGGTAAAAGTACAGAGTTGACAATAACAGGATAGATTTAGATGTGTGAAGACTATTATTCATAGTAGCCTATGTAGTTCATGGAATTTTCTTCTTGACTTCAGCAGTTATTTGATTGACTGGCATTGATGAGTTTAATTCCAGCCCTTTCTGTGAGAGTGTTTCCTAATCTCCTAAAAGGATGGGTGATACCTACCCTCTCATCTCATTAAGTTGTCATGAAGGTCAGGTCTCGTGGTTTGTACAGGTAAATACTGACTTATCACATCAACTGTTTTAGGTCTTGGGACTCTGTTAAACCTCTTCCATAAGCACTGTAGCGTACCAGGATTCCATCATGCAGAATGATCCACTTAGTTTCTCATAGGCAAGACCAATTCTAGAGTTTGCCTACTCTTTTTAGCTCTTCAGAAGGTAACTCAACAAATATAGTATGGTGGTTTGATTTGGAGGCAACGTGGTATAATGTAGCACTTCTCAAATGTAGGCTCCTTGAGGGGGAGTTGGTATCTGAGATCCTTGCAGGGAGTCCATGAGGTCAAAACTATTTTCACAATAATAATAAGAAGAAAAAGACATTATAATTTCTTATCCACTAATTCTTACATATAATATAAACAGTGATAAAATTTAGGGGGCCCTCAATAATTTTTAAGAATATAAAAGGAATCCCAAGATCAAATATATAAAAATATATATCCTTATGTAATGTGAACTTATATATAACAAAATTAAATAATATTACATGTATTATAATAATATTGGTAGATATAATCTGTATTAACAAAAACTCTTTGGGGACATTCTCAATAATTTTTAAGAATATAAAGAGTATCCTGAGATCAAAAATTTTGATCTCATGTGAAATGAACTAGAACACTAGTGAAATGGCAGTTATGGGCGTACATGTTCCCATAGCCTGAGTTCTTGGAGAGCAGGGACCATCTCTCCCTAGGGGCATTTTTTGTTCTCTATAGCGGAGGCTAGTACACTAGGCTTCTGTGGTGAGTTGCCTGCACAAATACTTTTTGAAATCCAAAGAACCAAAGTGAAAGTGGATGATATTGCTTCATGTTTTAATTTTCCCACTTTGTGATGGTTTTACTAGATGTTCTTTAAGACTTGCTTGTGCACTAGAGCCTTCTAATGATATTACACTGCTTATCTAGATAACCACAAAGCTTTTATCTGCTTTGCAGTTCAGTATCTCTCCCTCCCTTACAGCAATGTTTACCATTTCTGGCCATTATGTGATCTAATAGAAAAATTTAATTAGCTTCTCCCTTATTCAGTTACTGATTACAGCTCTCTTTGTTTGCTCTATCAACATAACCTACATAATGAGAATGAGCAAATTCATTACTTTTGACTAAAGACCAGTGGTGACCTGCAGAGAGCACAGAGCTTGGTGTCTGAAGTCCTGGGTTCAGGTTCGGAACCTGCTGCTTACTTGGGGTGTTTAATCAAGTTACTTTATTTTCCTGAGTCTCTGTTTCTTCCTCTGTAAAATGAAGGGTTTGGACTAGATAAAACCTGCTCAGATATTCAATAAATATGTGACTGCAAGGATTCATTATTTCAAGTTTTTTTTCAATAGTTGGGAAATTTTGGAATGAAATATTGGTAGGTATTCTCTCAGTCTCAAGGGGTGGCTTAGGTTTTGTTTTTTAAAACATTCATTGAAGTTTGGGTGCACTTGGGAACATGATCATACAGTAGGGGAAACTTTGAAGAAGTAAGCTGTATGTTTGTGTTGGTCCAAAAACTGACTGAAAATTATGTATCATCTTCATTCATCATTATTCAGAACCTATAAGCTTCCAAAGAATTAAAAAAACCGCATAAAACATGTTTGTTCCCACAGGGAGCTTACTTTATCTTTTAAAAGCAGCTAGCTCTTAGATGAGTAGACCATTAGGAGGTAAATAAGACTGAATCAACATCTTCCTTGGAAGAAATGATTTTTGGTGTATCTGAATCTGTAATGAAATATGTTATGATGAGATTCTATCAGAAGGTGAAATAATATCTACTTTTTAAAAATCGTTGTTAAAGAATCATTCTGCGTAAAGAATGATTCTGCATAAAGAATCAAAGGAGAAAAGTCTAACGTGACCAAATCTTCAATGTCCCAGGCCCAAGGTATGCATAGTCATCTGTTGTTTGGAAGGAATCTTGGTTTCATGGTATTTACAGATAACACACAGGAGTCACTGGAGTTTGGGACTCCAGCCTCCCACACAGGTTCACTCTTGATCTGGTCAGAGAGAAGACACCTTTGGAGTAGTTAATAATCAGCTTGATTCTAGTCTGGTCTTCTCAAAATGGTTGCTGATAGTGGAAGCACTAACTCCTACAGCATTCCCTAATCACCCTTCTCACAGGGGCCAGCAAGAAGGGAGGCAACTACCCCTGTGTCTCCATAGGGTCAATCTAGATAGGCGTAACTTGGGCGCTCCCCTAAATCCACTCAAGCCTCAGTGGGGGCTGGTTGGGGCAGGTACATGCATTCCTCTGTGCATTACCTGTGGTTTCCCTCCTCATTGACCAGTACTTACTTGCTTTATAGGGCAACATACAAAGAAGGCATATCGCCAACAATGGCCTCACAAGTTAACTTTAGCAATATCGTCATTCTGTGCAAGTATAGTAAATATCACATCATGTCACCCTGTATCGCATGGTGCAGTCTCAGTAGGACTTAGAATCATAGTGATTCTAAGATTCTAAGAACTACTATCTAGGATCTGGGAGTTATTGTCCAACACTTGGAAACTAGACATTGCCATGGCCATGGATCCTGAGAAACTAAACTCTAAAAGAATCACAAGATCCTCGTTACTTACACATGGTCATCTTCAGGTATGCCAGATTCTAGTCTTGAAGTACACAATTGAAGAGGAAAAGACTTGGCCCCTGGATCACAGTTACTGAATGGATTGTACTGTTTAATTTCCATTCAATTTGGGCATGAGAGTGCCCAGTAACAACTAGGAGCCCTTTTGTGTGTTTTCCACATTGTTTACTGATTTCCAACATGAGTTCTTCCAATGACATGGGGCTTCCCTGGCTTCCTTAAATTCCAGTTACAATCTTACTTTCTACAAGAAGTTTTCCCAATTTTCTTTAATGCCAGTGCCTTCCCTCCATTCATTATCCCGAGCTTATCCTGTCTGTATCTTACTTGTACATAGTTGGTTTACTTGTCTCTCTCATTAGACCTTGAGATCTTTGAAAGTAGGGACTCTAAGGCCCCAGTACTTAACACAGTTGCTGGCACCTAGTAGGCAATTAATGTTGTTATTTGTCCTTCGTTATCAAAGACGACCAATGTAGTATCTTGACTTGTGCATGAGGTAGATTTAAGTGAGGCAAAGTTGCTTAAAGCCATCAGCCTCACTCTCCCTCTAAGTTGAAGTCCAATGGCAGGACAAAACTCAAGCTGACTGGTCATCCAATCCTGGGATGCGGTGATGATCTTGGTGTCTTCCATGTCTGGCTAAACTCTAAGCCCTCCACAGTGCCTGCTTTGTTCATCTTCATGGCTGTTAGAACAAAGAGTTCACATCCGCCCATTCTATAGGGAGAAGTCTTCCCATGCTTGGTTAGATGTCCCCCTAACTCACTGATAAGTTTGAGGCCTGTTGGTTAAGCTCAGCCTGGTTTAGCCATGTGCCCAGACAGTTCTACCAGGGTATGGCTACTGGGAATGCTACTGCTTTTTGGAAACATAGGTGAGTTGAGTGACAGGTTAATGAGCAGCCCTGAAAAGGACTTTGAAAGCCCTCACCCCAGGGATACTAGTGCTCTTGAACACCCAAGGAGAAATATAAGATGACTGCTGAAGGGTTTGAGAGCATCTTCTATAGGTTGGGTTTTTTTTTTAAGTGTGGTATTGTTGTCACATCCTTCACCTTAAAAGTGTTTATTCCCTCACTTTATATTTGATTAAAATAAATATACAGAATTGTTTATGTGTGCTTCTAGTGAGAAACTTAACACCAGCACAGTGGTAAACTTCTGTTAAACCTTTCTGAGAAATAGTTTATGGATTAATTGGGCTTAAGGATAACTTATCTCCACACTGAAAATTCTATTGTTGTTGGTCTTTAATGGTATTAATGTAGTTATAGCCACACATCTAATATGTGTTTTCTTCCAAGATTATGAACATTTTCGTTGACATTAGCCAAAGTGTGGTCTTTAGTATTTCAGTGTAGACTTCCTGTTCTCTGTAGACTTTCTTCAGGCCAAGAGTGAATAGTGAGGCTCACTCTATAATTGAAATGAAATATGATGTTTCTATATGATATCATATGGAACCTAAATAGTTCCTTTCAGAATTGCAAGGGATTTCTCAAAGGCATCTTAGTTCTGTGGATTTCACATACAGACCAAAACTGGAAAAAAAAATGTTTTTTTGGAAATCTCCCTTCTCTAGACTTAAAGTGTTCTTTGGCTCTACAAAATCTTAACTGTTCAAGCTGTGAGACTTAAAGACAAAATGCTTCCTGCTAATTATTAACAGTTACCCTGTAAGAACAGAGCCATTATAGGGGCAGTGAACTTTGGCATGCTGCCCCCTTTCACCACCCAAACAATGCAAAATGTGTGTTGGGGATGGGGGGGATGGTGGCAAAGGATACCAGAGTGTTGGCACCAATTAGTCCTGAGATTACTAAAAGAGGATTGCAATTTCAAGGCCAGAAAAAGAGTAGGGAGTGGGTAAAAGGATTTGAAATGAGATTATGGGACCTAAATGCTCCTTGCTTTTGTTCAGGAAATAATTCCACAGTTTTGCTCAAGCCAGTGAGACAATCCAGTTTAGGGTCTGAAGTGGTGGATCAATGTCCTGGGGCTTCTTAAATGCTTAAAAATAAGTGGATCTCTGTTGTACTTGTCAAGCTTCTCACTGAGACAGCAACAAAACCCCAAAGTCCTCTAAACAAACACACAAATAAGGGAGGAAAGCTGTCAGAGCATCAAAAGTGTTGCCTTTTCTTCAAAGCAAGTTTTATATGTACTATCTTCTTCAAGGAGAAGGCTCTTGATAGATCATCTTGATAGATGCTTGCCAGCCTAGCATTCATTTTCATTTTGAAACAGATGTGGAAGATCAACTTGTTCTTCAGTCTGACTCAGTTCATACAAATGTGTTGATCAAAGCTGACGTTAGCCCTTAAAGCTTACAGAGGATGTTTGCACATGTTAGGAGACATCTGGTGACTTGGAGTCAAGAAATGTGAGAAATGTTCTTGCCTCTGACATGTAGTAGCTGTGGAACCTTGGGAAAGTCCATCCAATCACTCTGAGCCTCAGTTTCCTCAACAGCAAAAGGAAGGTCGATAAAGGTATTTAATGCCTTTATAGGTTGTGAGGATTAAATGGGATAACATGTCTAAAGATCTTTGCAAGCCTTAAAGTACCACATCAATGCTAGCTATTACTGTCCATATATCAGCTGATCCTTACTCCAATTCCATAAAGTAGTTAGTGCATAATCTACATTTTGAAGAAGAAATGGCCTCTGACAAGTTCATTGCTTGCCTGTAATTACTGAGATGAGAATGTGTCAATCAGCATATAAATACTTATTAAGTGCCTACTGTATGCCAGGCACTGTGCCAACTGCTGGAGGCTGCAAAGAAAGGTGTAAAAGGCAGTCCCTGCACTCAAGGAGCTCATAATTAAATGCGGAAGACAACATGCAAACAACTACAGTCAGTCCTCAACATTTGTGTATTTAAATTTCACAGCTTCAAGGATTCCTATGATTTTATCAGTAACCACATTTTCCCTTTCACATTGGCTGCTGATCGCATGGACAGCTATGTGCAGAACAGACGAAAGGAGAGGAGAACGAGTGTCTGATCTTTCCTGCTGCTGGTGGCAGACTTCTGGATCATCTGGGCCAGAGCGGCAAGGCCTCTACCCTAGGTGGGAGTTCCAGGCTCAGATTGAGAGCTGAGGACTCACCCCAGAATTGTGCTTTTTATCAGGGAGTTCGTGGGAGCCCAGAAGGCAATTCGTGATGGCAGGTTGCCTTTTTCCCATTTTTACCTTGGAGTTCTTAAGACACTGCTGCTGCCTCTGCCCCTCCTGCTACCATCCTGCATTGCCTCTCCTCTCCCCTGCATTTTATGGCTTATTTCATAGTCACTTTGTTAGGAAAAGTACATATTATCAGAATTAATGTTTTACTATAAAGATTTGTATGCAGAAAAGTATATTTTCAGCATTCTCTAGAGAAATATTACAGTTTTTAGTGGTTGTGGGAACCTGACCCCACATTTCCCATAGGGTCAGTGTATCAGCATTATAATTTTTAACTTTTGCCTCATTTGCTAGTAACATTACCCCTGCAAAAGTTAAGGATTGACTGTATGTACAAACAAGCTACATCCATGATAAACTGGAATAGTCAACCCAGGGAACCCCTTTAGAATCAAGAGGCTTGCTTGCGTCAAAGACCTTTCAAAAATGTATTTGTGTTTCGTGCCTAGGTAGAGTGCACTCAATGGCATTCTGTCTTGAGTGATGGGGGTCTTTCTGTGACATGATGATCATCTTTCTACGTGTGCATTTAAAGTAAAAGCTCCTTTGTGTTGTCATAAGTATGATATCTCCATTTTACAGATTTCTATACTAAGTACCATGGATGGAAATCATCAGCCTCCCAACCTGCCCAGATCTTTTTCCTGCTTGTTTTTGTATTACCAGTGCTTAGCACAGTGCTTGGCACATAATAAGCACTTAATAGATGTTTCTTTCCTTGCTTGACTTGACAGATGAGTACCCTTGAGGCTCAGAAAAATAAAATAATTTGACTGAACATAGAGCTAATTAGTTAGCATCAGATTCAGGTATTTGAACCCTAGCCTTACTTTCCACTACAAAATAAGTTGCCTTACATTTCATTTTATACAATGTTTTCATGTTAGTCCCCTCTGTGAGCTAGTAGGTGCAAAGATTTATTCATACTCATTTGACAGATAAGGAAACTGAGGCTGGGAGGAGTACCTCTTCAAAGTTATACTGCCTGTAAATGGCAGTCATAACCAAACATCAGGCCTACAAAATCCAGGTCTCTTGCATTGTATCATGAAGCATCCCTCATTATATAGTTACATAGGTAAAACACAAATAAGGAATACACAACTCAGGACATCATTTGAAAATTATCTTGAGCAAATTCTTTACTTGTATGTGTTCTCTTGTAATTCACAATTTCTCTTGAATGTAGTAAGCAAGAGCAAAAAACATTTCATCCAAGACAGAGATTGCTTGGGCTCCAGTTAATTGAAGCTTTAATTGCATTTGACTCCATAATACACAACATGGTTCTTTTTGCAGCAGACTTACCTTCCTAATTATGTTTACTTATGTTAATAATAAAATGAGTTTGTATTCCCTGTGCATACCCTGGCTTGGCAGCCTGGGGAAGTAGCCTAGAAACATTCTGGACATTGGAAAAAAAGCCAGCCTGAGGATGAAAAACTGACTATACAGCTAAACTTCACATTGGTGATTCAGATTTTATCATGGACATTTTTTTAAAAATTGGGAAGAAAATGTTTGGTTTACAAGTTGTATAATCCAGACAAATAGTGAATGGTCCCAAAAATCAGTTTGATAATTTATTAGCTATGGTGTTATTCTGAATACTGGGAGCTCTTTTCCTTCTGAAATTTGGCTTATTTAAAATAGCTTTTTGGTATCCCTTCCATTCCCTGAACTACCATTCTTGCTTCCCAATCCTTTAGCTATCTTGCTCCTAAGCCTATCGACTCTGTCTCTCAGTTGGGGGAGACTAGGGCTGAGTGGTGGAAGAGTCTTGCTCCCCAAATGGTCCCCTGGTTTCACTTGCCACATAGATGACCCAAGGCTGCTGCTCACAACAGACCAGTTACATGGAGCCCAAGGTCATAGAGCAGAAAAGGAGCTAGGAAGGGGGAAGAGTGGTATATGCCTTGGAGTGCTGGAGTTTCTAAGCATTGCAATTTCTTGAGTCTCCCGATGGGATATAGTGGTAAGGAGTAATTACTTTCCAATGTGTCTGTATGTACAGGACAATGTGTGAATAGTATTACAATATGTAATATAGTGTGAACAGTTTATGACACTATAATAGAAAAGTATAAGATACAATCCTAGCTGTAGTTGGGAGACAAAACATTTGAAAAACCTCACAAGATAATATATGCTTGGTACCCATGTGATTGATCATGGGCATAAATTTAGACAAGGGAAGGAACCAAGGGAATAGAATAAGGAAACAAAAGGAAAACCTGAATTCTAACAAGACATTTGACAAAATCGTAATATACCTTCTTGTACAAGATAGTGAGATGTCGCCTGACAGTGCAGTAGAACTAGTAGATTTGGAACTAGTAGAAAGATCAGATAGAAAGAGGGGAGGGAAGTTAGCCTGTAACCTCATTCTGTTTAATATTTTTATCCATAACTTGAATGAAAACATGTCACAGACCAATTTGATAAGCATATTAAGCTGGAAGAAATAGCAGGAAAGAACGTGGATTCAAAAAGATTTTTACAAGTTGCCATTATGGGCATAATCTAACATGGGGGAAAAATACCAAATATAAGATCCTGACTGAAATATACCAGCTATGCAAATACAGAATGGCCAGGGTTGGGAGTGGGGATGGGTTTTTAGTGGACTATGAATTCACAGTAAAATGTGGCAGCCAAAGAAATTAAATGCGTTCTTAAACTGCATTAATAGGAATCTGGTGTTCAGAGCAAAGGAAGTATTGATTGTATAGTACTGTGCCCTAGTTAGACAGCATATGGAATATTATTTTGTCTTCTAGGCACGTTTTAGGAGGAACTTTGACAAGCCAGAGATTTTCTAAAAGAAGGAAAGGGACTGATGAGAGGACTCCAAAGGCAGATTATTTGAAAGAACTAGAGTAGGCAGGGATAGAGTTAGTCTGATATTGCTTTTATCTATCTTCAAAGATTTAAAAGGGTTAGGTAGAAAAGAGATTAGGTTTACCCTGATTGACTCAAGAGGACACAAACTAATGGAAGGTCTGAGGGAGGAGTTTTCCACTCAATATAAGAGCCCCCTGCAATGAGACTGACCACCAGACTGATCACAAGGTGATGAATTTTTCAGCTGTAGCAAGTTTTTTTAAAATTCAGTTTTATTTTCAGGTCCAAATTCTCTTCCCTTCCTTCCATTTGCCACCCATTGAGAAGACAAGAAAAACAAAGCACATTACAAATCTGCATAGTTATGAAAAATAAATTGTTGCATTAGCCATGCTTGCCCCTCCACCCCCACCCCAAGAGAGAAACCGAGGAAGAAAAGAAAACATGCTAGGAATCCACTGCTTCTCTATCTGAAGGGGGATAGAAGGTTTTGTCATGAGTCCTTTGCAATTGTGGTTGATTCTTATGTTGATCAAAGTTGCTAAGTCTTTCAGAGTTGATTTTCCTTATAATATTGTTATGATATAACTTGTCCTGCTCACTTTACTTTGCATTAGTTCATATGAGTCTGCCCAGATTTCTCAGAAACCATCCCCTTCATCATTCCTCACAACATAATAAGTATTCCATCACATTCATATGCCATAACTTGCTCAGCCATTCCCCAGTTGATGGGCATCACCCTTAGTTTCCCAGTCTTTAGCATTACAAAATGAGCTGCTATATTTTTGTGCATATGAGTCCGTTTCTTTCTTTGGTCTGTGAAGATAACTGTAGTGGTATCACTGAATTAAAGGGTATGCATAGTTTAATAGAAGGGTTGAAGTAAGTCATAGCTCCATCAGCAGTGGATTAGTGTAACTGTTTTCCCATTACCCCTTCGGCGTTTGTCTTTTTGTCACCTTAGTTAATTTCATGGATGTGAGGTGGTATCTTTCAATTTGCATTTCTCTAACTATTGGTAATTAGAACATTCTTTCATGTAAATATTAAGAGCTTGAATTTCTTCCTCTGAAAACTACCTCTTCAAAACCTTTTGACCATTTATCAATTTGGGGAATTGCTCTTATTTTATAAATTTTGCTCAGTTCTCTATCGATTTAGAAATGAGACTTTTATAAGAGAAACTTGCTGCAAAGATTTTTTCTGTTTCGTGCTTTTCTTCTAATTTTAACTGCATTGGTTTTGTTTATGCAAAACCTTTTAAATTTTATGTAATCAAAATTATCCATTTTACCTCCTGTGAACTCTTTTTCTCTTGTTTGTAAGATGACATAATAGATAGGGTGCTAGACTTAAAGTCAGGAGACCTGGATTCAAATCTTGCCTCTGATAGTAGCAGTGTATCACCATGGGAAAGTCACCCGTTCTCTCTGAGACCTAGTTTCCTCATCTGTGAAATAAAGATGTCAAACTCGATGGCCTCTAAGGCTAGATGGCTTCTGGCTCTAAATATATGTTCCTAAGAGTATTATGTACTATCTGTACCTTTGGAATGCCTGAATCACACCTAAGACTCACTAAGTTGACCAGGTTTTAAAATTTCATTTCGTATTATATCTTCATACCTGCCTTAAGTCTCCTATTAAATCAATTTCCTTGAGTTCAGTGACCATATATTTATTTCTCTCCTTGTCCTTTCCATCTAGCAAGTCTCTGGATCTTACAAGAAAACATGAATGGATTATATCTGCCATGATCTTTTCCCTACAACCCACCATATTTGTGGGTTGAAGTCCATTCTGTTGAAGTCCTTCTCTTTAAGCCCTATCCCAGATACCTTTTTCTCCATGAAGCCATCGTTTCCTAACAGATAATCCCCTTCCCCATTTCTCTTTCCACGTATGTCTCATAGTACTTTGCCTGGGCCCATCCTTTGCAATTATTTCATTCTCCCTATTATCAGTTATTTGTATACCCATCTTTTCTTTTATCACTCAGCGTAATACACAGTGCATAATACTTAGGCACTTAGCTCAAACTCATTGCTGATTTTCATGTGTGAATTGTCACATGTAATTATAACACAGGTGTATTAGAAACTTCAAGATGTTTCCTCAGTATCCATTGTGTTACATGTTTTCTCTGGACTAGACAAATTTGTTTCTGTCAGTATTCTTGCAAAGAGATATGACTGAATTGTGTGGCTCTGATTTTGTGATGGACACTCAAAAGGGTTGAGGCAAGCCTGTATTAGAACACTTGTCATGTTAGGCAACATGATTTAGTGAAGAGGTCACTTGACCAGGAATCAGGAATTGATGATTATCTAAGCCTAGCCTTTCCCATCTTGAGCATGTCACACTAACCATCTGGGCCACAGTTTACTCCTTTATAAAATGACAGGGGTTGGGCCAGATGTCCTCTTAGGGCTCTTCTTTAGCATTCCATGATTCTTTACATGGTCTTAGATTGGCACATTGATTGCCTCTTATAGTGTAATGAATAAATATCCAATCTATGGAAAGCTGACTCTGTCATCAGAATAGTCCTTTAGAAATTGATAAGAGTCATAAATTTAGTGCTAGAAGGAGCCTTGGAGACCAGCTAACTCACTCCCCTCATTTTATTGATGAGTCACCGAGACCCAAAAGAAGGCACATGTCTTAGCCAGAATCACATTACAGATTAGTTTAAAAAAAAAATAAGCATTCAAACCCAGATCCTGTGTTTGCAAATCATAATCACCTTTTACTATACTGCTGCCCTTACACAACTAGAAATCCCTAGTGACTACTGTAGGATTGCTATTGCCAGTTAATTTCAATAATAGAGCATTACACTAATTTGGACAAGGAATTAGAAAAGTGTTTTGAGATCAAATAGATTTTAGGGTGCCCATGGGCAAACGAGAATACAGAAGAAGGCAAAAGATAGACTGCCATCCTCTCATTTTAGCCAACATTGATCTCAGAAACTAAATTCTCTGTACAGAAAAGGGATGATTTAGAGTTGTTAGAAATCACATACAGCATCTGGATTAGTTGCAGCAGTAACAAGCAGGAGCATACTTAACATCAAATAGCTAGACAACCAGTTTTGGGGGTCCTGGAGTGCAGTTGAGCCTTCGGCATCATAGGCAGACTCATTACATCTGAAGCTGTCTGGCTCAGACAGGTGAGGGTGATGGATGAGGACAGGATAGCTAACCAGCTGCTGCCTGGTGAGTCAAGTTGGGGGGCGGGAGGATATGTTTGAAGAATGGAGCCAGAGTTTATGACTTGGAACAACATTGCATAAATCTTCTTTGTTACTAGAGTGTAAGTTCTTTGAGGACGAGGAGAATGTCATCTGAGCTTTATATTTTGCCCCTCCCCCCCTTACTTGGCCTGTATTTTATGCCCAGCAGATGATTGATGTTGGTTGAGTTGTTATATTATGTTACTTCCAGGGAAATAAATTCTGTAAAATAATCATATGGATAGACCACAAACAAAAAATTGAGGGGACTCATTTTGAGTCACTTGGGTTGAGTGACACTATCTTCAGGGACTTACCAGGAGCCAGATTATAATCATTATGGAGAAAATTGTAGGCTCCTTTTTCCTATATGTAAGTAACAGAGATGATAGCAGAATCCTTGCAAATGAAGGATGTCTCTGTGTGTATGTGCAGCCCCAATAGTTATCACAGTGTATGCTATGTAGTAGACACCTTAGTAAATCCTTGCTGACGACTCTACAGGTGTGGAACAAGGCTGGGTGATGTAGGAATAAGGAGAATTGAAAAAATAAAGCCTCATATGTATCAAAACTTGAAAAAGAAGAAACTATCATCACTATATGAGTATTAGAGAAATGATCAGGTAAACTGGCAAGAAAGTCAAAGGCCCAGGAGCATATGTAGGGAAGGACAAGAAATGTGGACCCAAAATGAAGCTGGAGGATTTATATTATTTCCTATCTAAAGTTCCTCAGTCCCAGAAGGCTGAAGCTGCTGCTTTTTTTTTTCCAGGATATAACAATAAAGGAATGGAAATTGTTGGTATAGTGTCTAACATAGGAAATCTCAACCTGGGAGCGTCTATGGACTTAAAAACTTCTTTTGGGATAATTTTATTTCAATGTAATGTTTCCTTTATCATTTTGTAAACTTTTTAATTATATACATTTAAAGGTATTGTTTTAAGGAAGGGTCTTGTCCAGGGGTGGGAAACCTGTAGCCTCAAGGCCACTTGTAGCCTTCTAGGTGCTCTGATGCAACCTTTTTACTGAGTCCAAGTTTTATAGAACAAATCCTTTTAATAAAGGAGATTTGTTTTGTGAAGTTTGGATTCAGTCAAAGGGCCACACTTGAGGACTTCGACGGCCTTATGTGACCTTGAGACCATGGGTTCCCCATCCATGGTCTCATTCATGTGTTTCACCAGAATGCTGACAGGGGCTCTCTGACATACAAAAGGTTAAGAACCTACAGCCTGGTATTTTAGGAGGGTGAATTTATTAATAAGTAACTCTTCACTCATTAATTAGGATCGATTGGAGAGGAAGAAAGTCAGAAAGTAGAAAAATTTTGAGTGATGGCACATTTTAAAGATTATTAAATCTTACTAAATTTCTAGCATGTACAGTTTCTTCAATTAAGTATTTTGAAGTGTTTTTAAGCTAAGCTCCTGTCCATTTTTGTTCTTTAATAAAGTGCATTGATGACTTATGCAGTAATTGTATACTAACAGCACTTCTAAAGTACTTTTAAAATATGGTTTAGTTCTTCTAGTCCCACTCCCCTTGTTTTTTATTTGTTTAACACCTCTCTCCCCCTTTCTCCTTGAACAACTTGAAAGTAAACATCACCCCAGCCTTGGTTTAACAAGTTTTGTCTTAAATAACCAAGATCTAGAAGAACCCTTCAGAAGAGATTGTATTCATTTAAGTTCTAGTGAACTGGGAAAATGTGAATTTTCTTTTAAGAATAATTACGTGATTTGTGATATAGCTGTATGAAGAGCCAAATCAAAACAAGGACATTGCCCTCTCTATAGAAATCTTGGAAAGGTTGGCTGTATAGTAATAAACCCTAAAAAGTTAATGCCTCTCATTTAGGATGTCATTGTGTAGAGAGGGAGCATAGTGGAAAGAGCAGTGATCATCATGAGCTAGAAAACCTGGCTTTTTATGCCTGACCCTTTCTCCATCTTGCTGTGTGACTCAGGCAAGTGACTTGGGCCTTAGTTTCTATATCTCTCAAAAGACAGAGTTGGATCTAATGATTGATGGTCCCTTCTAGTTCTAATATGAAATTATTCTAAAAAGAAAAAAATTTGGCAGTCTTCTTGTAGAGGTATCAGCTGGAAAATCAACATGCCAAATCAGGATCCATAGTGAAGAATCTATACAAGGGCAACTGAGGTGATAAAAGTAATAAAAGCTAGTGTTACTTTTAACAGCGACATGAAATCCACATGTACTCATAAATTGATTGCCCGTACTTTCATTTTAGCTATTTCCTTAACTGATCAGCTATGTCCAATGAATTAACATTCAGTTTTATTTGACTAAAGTGGAGAATGTTTCAGGATTTTTTTTTCTATTAAAGAGAAAAGTTCTGATTCTGTTCAATTATAAGCAGCATATAGAGAGCACTGCTCCAGAATGAGTAGAGCTGGATTCTGGTTCATTCCTTCCCTATTTCTCTACTTTTTTCCCTACTTTCTTCCCCACTTTCTTCCTTTTTCCAAACAGATAGCTTGAGGAATTGCTGTAGAAAGAATGTACTCAGATCTTAGTAAGGCCCTTCATAATGTATCAGATGAGACACTATTTATGAAGCACTCAGCACAGTGCCTTGCACATAGTAGATAGTAAATAAATGCTTCTTCCATTTCATATAGTAGGTAGTAAATAAATGCTTCTTCCATTTCATATCTCTTACTCTTCTTATATTTTAAAAATTGGGGAGATGTGGATTAGATAGATGGTAATACCATTAGTTAAATGTATTCAGACCTGGTTGGATGGGCAGACTCAATGAAAAATGGTCATGGAAAGTAGTCTCCAATAGAGTACCCCAGAGATCTGTATTTGGTATTGTTATGTTTAATGTTTTTAATCAATGACTTGTTAAGGGCACAGATGGCATTCTTAACAGATTTGCAGATGATGTTAAGCTGGGAGGGATAGCCACACACTGGAGGGTAGTCAAGATCCAAAAAGATCTTGGCAGGCTAGAATACCCAACTAAATCTAATAAGATGAAATTCAGTGGGGACACATGTAAAGTCTTACACATGAAATAAAAAAATCCATTTCAGAAGTATATGGTGGAGAAAGTAAGACTTCACGCTGGAAAAGATTCAGGGATTTTTACTACCATACGTGTCAAGAATGTGATGTGGCAGACAGTAATACTTTCATGAGCAGTATTGAGTTGTATAGCCTTCAGGACTAAGGAGGTGATAGTCCCTCTGTGGTCTGCCCTTGTTAAATCTCAGGTGGGGGATTGTGTTCAACTCTGAACATTACATTTTAAGAAGGAAATTGATAAGCAGGAGAGTGAAGGGAGGAGGCAACCTGGATGGTGAAGGGCCTTGGGTCCATTTCATAAGATCAGTCAGTGGACTTAGGGCTGCTTACTTTGGGGAGGAGAAGACTCTGGAGAGACATTCGTTTCAAGAGCTCTTATATTGAAGGATTAGACTTTTTCTATCGAAGTGCTAATTTAGGCTTGATGTCAGGAGAAACTTCCTAACAGAGGTGTTCAAAAGTGGAATGGGTTACCTAAAGTGATGCTGGGTTTCTCTCCCCCCACCCCTTAGATATTTCATTTAGAAGTTGGATGACTACTTGTTGGTTATTCTACAGTGAGGATTCTTTGGCGTATATAATGGCCTACCAAACCTTCTAAATTGTTGAATTCTTTTTAGGGTATGTGTTGAACTAGAATGGTCACCAAGACGCCTTCCAACTTGAAGAATTCTGTAATTCTATGTGCTTTTCACGTAGGTTCTTAGTTTTCTTACCTGTGAATTGAGGGAAGTATATTAGGTGACTTCTTAGATACTTTCCAGTTCCAAAATTCTGTGATTCTGTGCTAAACAACTTACCCAAGATCTTATAGCTAATTGTTAGTTGACACAGCTATTGCTTGAAACCAAGGTAGTACCATTTTGAAATTTGCATGACAAGAATTAAGTTTTTTATTGGGATGAGGGAGAGAGAGATAAAAGGGGATGAGGGATGTAAGGCTTCCCTTCAGTGTATCACACTACTTTCCAACTCCATAAGTCTGCTATTCTTCTAGCTTTATGATTTACGTAGTAGTAACTCCCATTTATGTGGCACCCTAAGGGTCTAGGTCTTCAGATTCCATGATTCCTTTTTCTGTAGGATTTTGTGCTTCTCTGTGAATGTGGCAGTGTAGAAGAGCATTTCCATTATGCCTGTAGCCTGACTCTAGGAAGTGTGTTAGGTAAGCTGTTGAAAAGCAATGCAGCATTTCTCCTTCCCTTGGAGAGGTAAGTGGGGGTGGGGTGTGTGTGTGTGTGTGTGACTGTAGGTGTCGAATCATCCACCTCTCCCCCTCCTTTTTTAAATGACAGAAGAAAAGCTCACTAGCATTGGGGTGGAGGGCCTGTTTTATATCTTGAAATGACTGTAGTGTAAAAACAAAAGCATCAAATAAAGATGAAAGAAAAAAGGGTACTCTAGGGGCAAAAAAATGATTTTGGGAACCTGAAATTGTCTTAAGGCCTTTGATAGATTTTTTCATATTTGGAAAAGCAAATACCATTACCACCCCTACCCTCTCACCTCTAAATAATAGTGAATTATTATGCCATTTACTCTCATGAGATAATATTTATAAAAAGCACTTAGCACAGTGCCTGACACATAGTAGGCACTATATAAATGTTTATTTCCTCCTCCTTCAGAAGAACTCCAGGGTTTGAAATACCAATGAAACACACAGATCTTCCTTTTAATACGTCAGTCTGGTGAAGGACCCAGATTTTGCCTAATGGAAATAGATCTGGGTGTTTTGGCAGTTGTCAGTGAGTGAGAATGATAGGCTTAACAAGTGACCATCTTTTTTGACTGGTTGAGGGAAGGGTTGGGAAATAGAGGATTGGTTGCCCTTAGATCTTAACTTACTGGTTCCTATGGTTATGCAATATCCCTGACTGTAATGTGATACAAAACCTGTGTCTTCCAAAGTGTCAACAGAATTTGTCTGCCAGTGAGCTTCAAGGAAGTCCACTGGAAATGATAAAGTGAGAACCCTCAGGGTAATATCACAGAAGCAAAAGGCCCTTTTTGGACCATATTCCAAATCGGAACCTAGGCAAAATCTTCCCCAAGTTCTCATGTGACTTTGTAGTTTTCCTATGAAGTTCACCAACCATAGTAGAGTTCCATTCATGTAAACACAGTCTTGTTGCTGGTTTAAACATGAAAAGCAGTTGGTGCCACATGCTTTTGGTCCTGAAGTCTGGTCCTATTACTTGTAGTAATAATTATCATCACTTATTGTAACATACAGTTAAAACAAATCAACACATATTGGTCATAGTGGAAATATGTGCCTTATTACCCACCTGTAGTCCACCACCTTTCTGCCAACCATGAGGCCTCTCAAGTCACAATTGATTGCTTCATTCAATAGTACTGAAGTCTTCAATGTTACTGTGGTTATTATGTTATGTTATCGCATGTTATGTAGTTATTGTAGTTATGATGTAGTTTTTTTTTCTCCTAAGGTGTGCTTTACATCCATTCATGCAGGATTTTCAAGTTTTTCTGAATTTGTATTTGTCATTTCTTTGGTAGATGATCTTCTAGCTCTTTTGATAGCTTTAGTTTATATAGAACTTTAAGATTTGCACACCACTTTATAAATTTTATCTCATTTAATAATTATAATAATGATGATAGCTGATATTTATATAGTGCTTACTATGTGCCAAACATTATGCTAGGCACTTCACAATTATCCTCAGAGCCCCTCAGACAAGTGGAAGTGGAAGGGAGTGGGGGGAGGAGGTGAAGCGCTGGAGCTGGTACTTTGGATGGACTGTATAGAGGGATTTGAACTCATGTCTCCCTGACATGACACCATTTTACCTAGTGCTGCATCACCTAGCCTACCTTATATGCTGCATTTTGTAAAGCGCTTCCCAATCATTGGGTCCTTATTTTATTTCCAGTTATTTACTACTGCAAAAAGTACTTTTGGAAGAACTGGGGTACTATTAAAATGAGAGAGACAGAGAGAGAGAGGTCAGTGAATCAATCTGTAGATATATCCATGTATGTGTGTATGTTTATGTCCATCTGTCTATCTGTTTCGTCTTTTCCTCTTTCCTTAGGAAGGCTTATGCCTAGAACACGTATTGCTGAGTTGAAGATTATATACAATTGAATATTTTTTTAGTATTGTTCCTAAAATGCTTTCCAGAAAAATTGAACTAATTCACAACTCTGCCAGCAGTACATTATTAGTGTGACTGTCTTTCCACATACCTTCCAGCATTTGTCATATTGAGTCTTAACACCTCTTATTGCATGCCTGGAAAGTGCTATCCCTTACCCCTCTTAAGTCAGTCAGCAAGCATCTGTTAATACCACTATATGCCTGTCAATGTGCCAGGCTCTAGGGCTATAAATATAAGAATGAAACAGTTCCTACTCACAAGGTACTTACATTCTGTATGTGTGTGCACATGCGTGTGTATATGTGTGTGTGAGAGAGAGAAACTGTGTTAAGTGACTGGCCTAGGGTCACACAACTAGTGTCTGAGGTCAAATTTCAACTCAGGTCCTCCTGACTTCAAGGCTGGTATGCTGTCCACTGTGCTATCTACCTGCTTTAGTACTTACTTTCTAATGAGACAATAAGTGTATATAAAAATATACACAGCATAAATTTGAAGTTAATAAATAGACATACAAAGTAGTTTGGAAAAGAGCATAAACAATTGAAGAGGTCAGAAAAGGCTTCATGTGGAAAGATGATGCCTAAGCTTTGTCTTAAGGAAGAGAGAGACTCTGAGAAGGATGTAAATGGGGAGTTGATTCCAAGAAACGGGGAAAGAGGAACTCTGAGAAGGAAGTAAGGAAGGCAAGTATATTGCAGGAACAAGAGATGGCCAGTGTAAAAGCAAGGGGTAGGAAATAGTGTCTTATGTAAAGAACAGAGAGAATACCAGTTTGGCTGTAGAGAGCTAGAGGGAGAGTAATGTCCAGTAAGGTGCAGTTTTCTGCCTCTGAGAAATGAGGACAATAATATTTGCTCCATTGTGTCATGGGCTGTTTTGGGGAAAGCTCTTTTGTATGAAGCTCTATACTTTGAATTATTCAGATTTTAAAAATTGGTCTTTTGTTTGAAGGAAGGAGAATAATACTGTTCTTAGAGAGAGTGTAAGCTAGCTTTGTTTCTCGAGGATAAGAATTAGAATTATGATTTAACGGGTACAGTGACTCTTGGGTGAGGAAGTGCCCCCTACCAATGCAGGTTGGCACCTCCTCTCCAGCTTTTCTTGAGGCAATCAGATTTAAGTGACTTACCCAGGAAGCTAGTAAATGTCTCAGGCTGAATTTGAACTCAAGTCCTCCTTACTCCAAGACTGGTGCACTATCCATTGTGCTATCTAGCTGCCTCTCTTTACAGCTCTTCATCTTAGGTACCTAGGGCACATAAAGGTTAAGCGACTTGCTCAGGGTTATCTGCCAGTGTGTTTCATAGGTGGGCCTTGAACTTGGGTCTTCTTTTGGCCTCTTATCTAGCTCTCTATCCACTACACCAAAAGAAAATCATGTTCTCTGTGCTACCTAGATCCGCTTTATTTTGTTTGCAGCTGAAACAGAGGCTTACACATTTGTAGAGATGGCAGGCCCCTTGACTACAGGGAAAGGAGACCCACTTTATATTTCATTTGCAGAAGTGACCCTGTTTAGGGAAGGGGCTAAGGGGCCTCTATAGTAGCTGGGGAATATTTCTCAGCAGAGGAGGTTATGAAGGAAAATTCTGAGAGTTAAAAGAGCCCCTCAGAGAAGTGGAAGGGAGTAGGGGGGGAGGAGGTGAAGTGCCGGAGCTGGTACTTTGGATGGGCTGTATAAGCTTTAATTGGTGGCATTTTCTTTCCAGCAATGTGGTTTGTATGAGTATAGCTTAGCTCTCTGGTGGCAGGTAAAGGACAGCATCTTATTCGTAGGACTTAACAGAACCCAAGAGTTTACATCATTCAGGAAGTTCTTGTCACACCCTGAAATTGGAGTGATTATTAAAACATCTCATTTTCCCAAAGTAATTGATCTTTTGCATTGCTGTAAAAACAAAGATAAAAAATATGTTTGTGGTTTGCACTTGATTTGAAATCTATTTAAAAGCATCCCTTTTTTATTGGAATGGGGGGGAAACTTAATAAATACATATATATAGCTTCCAAATATTTGTTCCATTTTATAATTAGTACTGATTTAGCAATGGCTTTTCCTGATTTGGGAGGAAGCATGCTTGACTGTTACTAGGCAACAGCTAATTGTGATATTAACTGCCAGCAAGCTGTTGGCAGTAACTGTAAATTCTTTTGTCTTGTTAACAAAAATGTGTGTTAAAGGTACAGCAATATATAAAGTCTGTGCTGTTCAAAATATATATAACTTGGATGATAAATTCCCCCACTAATATAACCTTGATATACTGCTGACTTTATAGTATATTTAGATAACCTGTTTTCAGCGAGTTTTTGTTGTTCATAGTTAGTACAGGGTTTAATAATGGCAGTGGAAAAAAAAACCCAGAAGAAAATGATGTAACAGAGAGGTTACTTTCCCAAGATCCTTCTGGAAAGAGTCTGAATTTTTTTGTTGTTGTTAAATTATGGATTGGGGGGATGGGGTGGGATGTACATCTATGTATATGTTTATCTTGAAGACTTGAAATGAAAGACAAATATCCCCAAAGAAGAGCAGTTCAGAAGCACACATTCTCAGTCTCAAATGTCATTTTGTGTCTCTCAGGGTCAAATCATTAATAAAAATTCAAATATTCACAGCCCTGTTGTACGACTCCTTCCCAGAGTGAAAATAGCTGCCATTTACCTAGTGTTTCCAGGTTAACACAACCTTTTACTCTCCTCAATCCTGTGAGATAGTAGACCAAGTTCTGCCTTACTCTGCTTGTCTCCTTGAAACTATGTCGTTTTCTAAACATGAAAGCAATTCTCATTTCACAAGGGAACTTACTGTGAGTCATACTGTGGAAACATGAAATTAGGAAAGGAAAAAACCTCAGTTTGTTTGGTCGGTGCATTTTTCATTTGATTGGACCAGGCCCCTGACTTGCCCCCAGATCATTTCAGCATGGAACTAGCAGAGTTTGTTGGTCTGAGAACTTTGTGTCTCCCGAGTAATACATTTCTCAAAGAAGAGACCACAGCAGCCTTCCAGTGGGCACTGTTTTCACAAAGTATCTTCACAGGGCTACATACCCAAGGGGACATATTGTAGGTATTAAATAGAAAAACAATGATTGCTAAATGCCTTTTCTCCTGATTTTCTTCTGATGTCTACATCCAGTTCAAGTAAAGTTTCTTTTTTTTTTAAATGGCAAATATACTTTTAGCCTCTAATATGAAAATTGTCATCTCTTCCTACCCCTTCTCTTCTTCTCCCCTACTCCAGCTCTGTGGAAAATCATAGGATCACAGATTTACAGATGGAAGAGGCTCTTATATTGATGGGAAGGCTTTGGAGGGCAGCTTGTACATGAGAGTTAGTGGTGAATGCTAAGAGAATCTTCAGCAGAATTTGTTAACCTTTTTTGTGCAGTCCAGTAAAGCCTGGGTAATAAACCCTTCTAAGAATAATGTTTTTTGTGAATAAAATAAAATTCATAAGATTACAAAGGAAACCAGTTATTTTGAAAGACATATATATGTGAATATAATACATACATATGTGAGTGCATATATAACTAATACACGTTAAGAACTCCTCATTTAGAGTAAAATTACCTGCCTTGAAACCCTGACACTGATGACCTCTGTGACCTTATGCATATCACTTCCCCCTAATGGGCCTCCATAGGTTGGTCCAGATGATCTCTAAGGTCTAGCTCTAAATTCCAAGAATCCCTCTGAATTTCTCATATGCATAGTGATTGTGTTTGTGCCCTGCTTGCAGAGGCAAGCTGGGTTGTACAGTGGATGGAACACTCAGAGTCAGGAAGAACTAGCTTTGTGAACCCTGAGCAAGTCATTTAACCTCTGTCTGCCCCAGTTTCCTCAGCTGTAAAATAGAAAATAATAGCAACTCAAACATAGAGAGTTGTTGTGAGGACCCAATGAAATAATACTTGTAAAGCACTTAGAGGTGCCTGGCACAGAGGAGACACTTCATAAATACTGATTTCTTTCCTTCCAAAGTTTTGAAAATTAAAATGGAACATGTTGATACATCTTCTTAGAAATACCAGTAATCCTACTCACGTTTCTGCCCCACTTCAGCAGAGAGATGTTACCTTCTTATGTGCTGCAGAATGAAAACAGAACTGGTTGTGGCATGTCATCGGTAAGAATGCTCCCAGGACTGACCAGACCAGTCATATATGGGCCATTTGGCAAGCTCTGCTGCAAACCAGTTTTTGACCCTTTTTGGGTAGTGTTTCCATGCCTGGAGTAACTTTAACAAGATATAAACATGGTCAAGTATGGGAGCAGCTGCCTGTCTTTTAAGGTTGAACCAGCCTAGACTCTTTCAGGTTCAGCTCGGGTTTGGATCTGACAGCATCAGCTATTTTTAGCTGGGGAGGGATCACCGGGAAAGGCTCTCCGAAGTGTGCTTTCAGCTGCAAAGCTGTGGAAAGAAAGGATCATTTATGCACTGCTGCTACTCCTAAGTCCATTTTTATGAGAGACAAAAGGCCTGTGTAAATCTCCCCTTCAAAGTTATGCAGGCAACTTGTCCCTTTTCAGAGCCCCATCACCTCTTTGGAGTCAAAGTGATGTTAATTTAGCGCTTGGATGCCTCAGGGGCACCAGACTCTGAGATGCCGTGATAGAGAGGAATTTAGGATTGATCTCTCTTCTCCAGGATTCCCCTTCTAAAAAGGAGACGATGCAGAGACCCCAACAAATTTGCTTATCTTTAGAGCGAAATGATTTGTTTCCTAGGATTTTATTTTTAGCTCTTCAGAAAGCCCAGGGGTGCAAAACAAGGTATAGGAGACAGCTTTCTGGTTATGAGAATTCTATGTGAGGAATTCCTAAGGAGAAGTTAAGAGTGTGTGTGTGTGTGTGTGTGTGTGTGTGTGTGTGTGTGCGCGCGCGCGCGCGCGCACGTGCTGAATTTGGGAAACTTGGTTCTATCTAGGATTGTAATGTAGCGCCGCGTGCTGAATTTGGGAAACTTGGTTCTATCTAAGATTGTAATGTAGCGCCGGAAGAAACCCCAGGGGTTATGTAGTCCTAATCCTTCATTTTAGAACTAGAGCCATGGTTAAGTGACTTATTCAAGGTCACTTATAAAATAGTTTTAAACCTACAGTACTCTTTCTACTGTGCCATATTGCCTCCTTATCCTGAATTATCATCTGTGTGACCTTGGGAAAAACTCTTCCCCTTCCTGGGCCTCAGATTTCTCATTTGTAAAATTAAGTATTTAGGCTAGATGATTTCTTAATTCCTTTCTCACACCAAATTGTAGGATATATACATTAGATGCAAAATATGCATAAAGCAATTATATGGTAATGTAAGACCAAGTCCTTACTGACAGGGGCTTCCCCATTACCCAGCCCTGTAACGGAGCAGGTTAGTGGCACAAATGTGGTTGATGAAGTTAGTCTGTGGGACTGGCATTAACAGTGAGGCACAGCCTAGGATGAAGAGTTGGGACAAAGGCTGAAAGCAGAGGTCAGTGTAATGGAGTAGCTTTGAGGAAGATGGGACTCTGACCTGGAAAAACTGGTGGTTGGAGGTTCTGTGGGGAGAGTGGTAAATTGGTTCAGCCATTCTGAAGAAACCATTTAGAGATATGCAATAAAGGTTGTTAAATTGTTCACAATCTTTAACCCAACCAGATATCCCACTACTGGTACCATACCAAGAACATTATTAACAGAGGTGGAAACTTACAACAATGTACATAACAACATTATTTAGGATAATTAAAAGCTGGAAATAAAATGTGTCCCCATCAGTTAGGGAAGAAGAATGGTTGAATAAATTATGGTCTCTGAATGGAATGGAATATTACTGTGGTATAAGGCTATGAAAAATATGCATAATTAAAAGAAAAATGGGAAAGCTTATATGAAATAATATGTAGTGAAAGAGCATAATGACTGAAGCAGTGTGAGTTGAAGGAGTAGAGGTAACTAAACTGGTCAAGTACGGTGACCATTGTCAGAACAACACACCAAAGGACACAAGGGAGGATCCGTTGCAGAGTATTAGCTTAAGGAGTTACATTTAATTTTTGGAGGGGCACTTGGAGCCAGTTAGCCTTACAGAATTCTTGTAAACTGGAAAAAGATACTAGTTTAAAATGAAAACCATTACTCTTTGTTATATAAAACTGAACAGCAGTCTGAAAGCTTGGGTTCAGAGCTTTTGAGTCACCAGTTAGAGAATAATGCAGCTGTACATCAGCTATATTTTGCAAAATCATCCGCAGTGCTTTCGTATGCTTATAGCGGCTGCACTTACATAACTGGACTCTTGTCCTAACAGTATATAATTGTGGGTGTCACTGAGATTCCTACTGTTTCCTTAGGTTAAGGAAGTGAAGTTCTTCAAGGTGATAAAAGTATCCCTTTAAACTTAATGTTTTGCTTTGTCTGACAATTCTGTAGGAGTTTTCTTCCCTCGGGTGCCTTTGCTTCTGCTAATATCATCTTCCCCTCTTGTCTCTACGGTTCCAAGGTCCTTCCCATCCTCACAGCCAGTTACAATGCTTTGTTGTTATTGTAGCTTAGCCAGTTTTTAGTTGTGTCTGACTCTGTGACTTGATTTGGAGTTTCCTTGGCAAAGATACTGGAGGAGTTTGCCATTTCTCCATTTCATTTTACAGATGAGGAAACTGAGGCAAACAGTTAAGAGTCTTGCCCAGGGTCACACAACTAGTAAGTGTCTGAGGCCAGATTTGAACTCAGGGAAAGGGAGGACTCTTTCTACCTCCAGGCCTGCATCCAGCTACCCCTGTTCCAATGCTTCTTCCTCCAAATAGTTCTTATTCATCCTAGTCCATTCCCCCTCCTTCTTAAGTCAGAAATCATCTTCCCTTCTTCCTGTTTCATATGGTCCACAGTACCATCTAACCATAGGGTACCACGTACCACACTTCACCTAGTACCAGAGACTTCAGTTCTTTTCTTTCATATTCTATTCTCTAGTTTTTGTAAATATAAAATATTTGTGTATCTATCATGCTCCCCTGCTCATTGTAAGTAAGCAGTATTGGTCCAGAATGATATCTTATTTATTTTTGTATCTCCTCGGTGACCTAATAATGCTTTCTTTCCAGTAGGCAGTTAATACACTGTGTTAAATAAATGAATGCATGAATGAATGAATAAATGAATATAAGACACATAGGAAAAAGTGCAAGATTGGATCAGACTTAGATACATCAATAAAAAGCTAAAAAGAAATTATTCTAAAGATATGTCTCTGCTAATGAGACATTTCTTAAAGGAGTTGGTATGTCAGTGCATAATGTTAATTATTGCCAAATTAGGGTAGTTTGCAGATGTCCTTCATGTCTGAACATTGTATGCTTGATGAGGCTTTCTATCCTTATGTGTGGATAGGATTCTTAAATCCCTTCCAAGTGTAATAATCTGTGGGTTGCTGAGCTGATGTGTAGTTACCCGCCCTTTCCAAACTGTGAATGAAGGCGGCCTCGCGATTCACAGAACCTGTCGTTTAGCTCAGCATGATGCTTTTTTACGCCGAGACTTCTTTTCTTGTAGAGTAATGTCTGTTTTTAAAACTAGACTGTCATTTGCTTCAAAGCTTCCCAACATGTCAGGTGGCTCTTGGGAGGATCTGATCCTCTCTTGCTTCCCTGTCAAACAGAGGAGACAGTACCTCTGGCCTATCATGACAAGTCCTAAAGAAAGAGGGGGGCAGGAAGATTTTCTACATCAGGGGTTCCCAATCCTGTAAGTAGGAATCACCTGCTAGATATAGAAGCCTTTCCTAGTAGATGTCTGTAACTCTCATTCTTTCTTTTCTGTAACTACGTTGGAATGTGTACCTGGTGTTTATTTTTATTTATTTCCTTTGTATTTTTTTTCTCTTCATCTTTATCTCCCTTATCAAAACTTGTCTCCATCAAAATGCAAACTCCTGAAAAGCAGGAATTATTTCGTCCTTTGAATTTCTATCACCAGTTCTTGGCATAGTACTTGGCCAAAGCTTGTTGATTGATTGATCACTCGCTCAGTCTCATTCTCTGTAATAGGCTGAACTTTTGGGCAGAGAGGAGGACCTGTTGGCATAACTCCATGCTTCTTAAACTGTGAGTTTCCACTCTATATGGGGTCGTGAAAAATTTGGCAACAATAAAAAGTTTCTGAATGCGCGTTCAGACCAAAATGAATTAAAACTCAGACTTGTAATGGATCCGAGGTGTTTCTGGAAGCACCTGCCCATGTTGCATCATGCAACTTCACTGCAGCCTTGGTTCTGAACACAAAACATGTGCACTTTGCACTGCACATGCTGTTGTGCCACATAATGGCAGCGAATGCTACCGAAACGCAAAAAGGAGCCATGAGTGTTTAGTTTTAAGATGCCCTGGCATAGCCAACACTTCCAGATGGTTTTTAGGAAAATGAGAAGTAGCACTTCCTTCCTCCAAATTTTGGGGAATCTTAGTTTTGTATGAATGTGAACCAAATCCTATTAGCTGCTGACTGCCCCACATTACTGGTGCCTATGTGAGTATGAGTAGTATTGTGGAGATTGTTCTTATGTTCTCATGAATCCAGTTGTGCCTTGTATATTTAACTAAAAAGACATAGCTCTTTTGAACCTCCCTTATATCATTTAACATACCCAAAGAGTAGAGGCAGTGGATAGATTTGGAGCCAGGTGTTCGTCTTTCATTCTCAAAGAGGACCATGACATCAAGATGATGACATGACTTGCAGTTGACTTTGATTTGAGTGAGAGAGGACTGTGCAGGGTCACCAACCTCACTTTCTTCTCTTGTGCCATCTGGCATCTGTCTGCAGATGGCCGAGGATGCAATTTGAGACCCTGGGCCTTTCAGGCTAAGGTCTTATAGCATTCTCACTTTGAGTGAGATATACTCATTAAGGCTTCTTTAAGTAGTTGCTCAAGGGATGTCACCTTTAATCAAAAAAAAAAAAATCAAACTGGGAAGAGGAGACCCTCAGGGTTCCTGGGTAAAAGAAGAACAACTGCTATTTAATATTTAAGTCCACTCTGTGTTAGGTAGGTGGCGACTTTGTTGTCCAGTCTAAGAGCTGTAGAGTGAATTGGGTTTGAGTCTCGATCTGTGAGCAAGAAATGTAGCAGGTAAATCCAGAGGGGGAAAAGGGCAGCTTTTAGGGGGGGAACACTAGAGGAGGAGAAGGAAGAGCCAGGTGGGTCTGGGTTCAAGTCTCAACTCTGAAACATACTGATGGAGCATCTCATTTTGAGCAAGTTAGGCAGTAGTCTAAGTCAATCAGCCTGCACTGGAGAAAGAAGGAAGGAGCAGTTCTTCAAAAATGACTCCATTTCTTATTTTCCAGTTTTCTTATACCTTACTCTCCTCCAAGTACTCTGTAATTCAGTGATGCTGGTTTCTTTGCCAGTTGTTCCTGATGTAGGACACTCTAACTCCCAAATCCAGGCATTTTTCTTGGCTGTCCCCTAATGCTATAATTGTGGTAAACTGTGTGGCTCCTTTTACTCATTTGTAAAATTAGTGGGTTGGACAAGATTTTCTCTAGTATCTCTTCTAGATTCGAAATTAGATGACATTGAGAATATAATGTAGCAAAAAGAAAACCAAATTTGCATTCAGAATACCTGGGGTTGAGTCCTATCTCTGAAACCGACTCTGCAACTATATGTGAATCACTTAACTTTTCTCAGCCTCAGTTTCCTGGAAATGAGGGTGATACTTTGCATGACCTACCTTGCTGAGCTGATGTGAATAAAGTGCTTTGTAAACTGTGAAGTGGCATATAAATTTGAGTAGTAATTAAACTGATGAGATGTTTGAGCTGCTTCTGGAGGTATCAAGAGATATTGACTTGAGATTGCTGTTCAGGTATGCATTGGATTAAATAACCTCTGAGGACCCTTTCGACTCACAGGTACTGTAAGAAGCATAGCTAAATATATATGGCCCAGGCTCGTCAGGGAAAAGCTTCATGAAGCAATTTCTGATTGGAAGGTTGGGTAATCTTTGCATCAGCTCCTAGTAGATCTTAGAGTAGAAAAGTAGAAGGAGGCTTCATTGGAGCAGTTTCTAACATGATGACTGGGTAGACTTTGTTTAGTTCCTAATAAGCCTTAGATTATGAAAACTGGAAGGTAGCTTGGGGCTCATAGGTTCATAGATTGAGAGCTTAAAGCAACCTTGGAGAGATGGTCTACGTTAATGTCCTCATCTTGTACACAGGGAATCTGAAGGTTGAGTAGCCAGAAGTGACATAAGTTAATCAAGCCAGGTTTTAAACCCACATCTTCTGACACCACATTCGATGCACTTTTGTGCCTCATATAGTCAAGCCTACTTATTTTTTAAAACTTATATAAACCATCCTCATTTTACAGATGAAGAAAATGATTCCTGGAGAAATAAAGTAGTTTCCTCTTACCAGATAAGTGAAGTAATTTAGCAGAAATTATTTAAGGCTTGAGTCAGTTCATGTCTCTGAGTACTTCTAATTTTGCTGTTGAATGTCCAGAAGACACCTAAGATTATATTCCCCATCTTCCCCTCTCTGCCCCCAATCATCATTAGTAGTATTATCACCTCCCTCTTTGCTATTCTGGCTTCAGGCCAGGATGCTAGAAACATGGAGCAGATTCGTTAACATGAGTAAATCTTCCCTACCCTCAGTTTCTGTGTTGGTACTCTTCATCCCTCCCTCCCTGAGAAGTGTATTCTCCCCACAGGCCACTGGATAGATCTCCTCTGGGAGCAGTTACAGGCTACTCTGGAGTTCAGCTGGATATGAACTGGCCCCAGAAGGGCAGCTCTTGGAACATCTGTTCTGCCTTCTTAGGCCCTGCCATTTTAATTGTGATTAGTAAATTCATTTACATTTGAAAAGGGTAGTTTTCTTATCAGCGCCATTGAGTTTGGTGCTGGGGTGCTCAATTTATATAGAGTGGCCCGTTTAAAATAGGTCCCATTAAACCAGGAGGGGAGAGAAGGGGGGTGGGAAGTGGATGTGGGTGTTTTACAAATGCAAATATATCATGCAAATAATGTATTTTATGCTGAATGATGCCATGGTTTTCATATGTAAAGTTAGAAACTGCTGCACAAAGATGATGATAAACACCTTTGCATCTGTTCATGAGATACATCACCCAAGAGCAGTAGGCATCTAAATTGTAGCAGTGATTTTTAAGTGGAGTTGCTTCAGTATACCCAAACCTACATCTTATATTGTAGGGAGGAAAATATATATGCACTTATCTAGTTATTTATGTATTCCCAGGTAATCAGGAAATCACTGAAAAGAGGAGTCCAAATTGCCTTAGCCTATTACTTGCCATCAGTGATGCAATTTAGACTTTTTTTCCTTTCGATTTTAAAGATTTTGGATTTGCATGTGATTGTCACAGGAAGGAAGAAGAAATTGTGATTGGGGGATGAATTTCTAATATTCTCTCCTGTGGGATCAGATTCTGGCCTGTATACATTTTTCATCCTTTTTTGGCATTTTGATCTAATCTGGTGTTATTTGGAGCATTGAGGATAGCAGTTCTCCATCAGTGGGTAGTACTTTATTTTTCATTGTTATTTAGGCCTTTTTTGAATGTTATTCAGAGTGCTATATTACTGCTGCTAGCAATAATGCAAAGTATTTGACCAGAGCTATTTCATTTGATCCTCATAGTGTCCATACTAGGATGCAAAGACTTCCACAAAGGTCCGCATAAAGGTAGTTTGTTTGGGAAGATAAATATAACATTAAGTTGTAATAGAAGACAACAGAATAGGAAATAAATATCTCTAGGTTGTGGTGTATGTTGCCATTCTAAATGAGTAACTATAGAGAGTGGGAGAAAAAGAAAAAAGAGAATCTCCACCATGGGCAGGGATGGGGGGGTGGGGTGGGGTAAAAGGACTAGACTTACTTTCGATGCTAGGAAATGCCTTCCACCTATACAGATTATTTCTAATTTATAGTCTTAGAGATTTTCTTTGGGAGCACTGGGAGATGAAGCAGGTTGCCCATGATTATATGGCAAGTGCCTGTCAGAAGCAAGACTTAGAATCAAGATCTTTCTAGCTCCAAGGCTGGCTCTTCACCCTCTGTTCCCACTGCCTTAAGGCCAGGAATAACAGGTGGAACCATGAAGCCTGACCTGTTCTATGCAGAATGGGTACTTTTTGAACATGTGGCAGATGGTCTGAATGTATTAAGCTTTGTATTTTATTTTTTCCAATACAATTTTTTAAAATTATATTTTATTTTTTCCAATTACATGTAAAGACAATTTTTAACATTCATTTTTTAAATAAAATTTTGAGTTCCACATTTTCTTCCTCCGTCCTTCTCCCCTCTCCCTAATATATAGGGATTTTTTAAATGTAGGTTATATATGTGCGACCATGTAAAATATTTCCATATTAGTCATGCTGTGAAAGAAACAGAACAAAAGGAAAAAACCATGAAGAAAATACCAAACCATTGCCTCTTGAAGGAAGTCATAGAGTACATGATAGAAGCAGCAAAGAGAATAACCAGGGAAAGAATGGGAAATAAAAGTTGGCAAAACCAGGGAGGGACAGATTATAGAGGGCCGTGTGTGTGTGTGCGCACTCGCCTTCTCCCTACATACATCCAAGAGGCAAAGACTGTAGGTTTTTTCTATCTGTGGGGAGTAAGAAAGTTCTGTTGTCCACATTCTAGGTGATAAGAGTCGGGACCTAGCATGGACAGGTTAGAGGTCAGAACCTAATGCACAGGTGCCAAGGAACTGTGTGAGGAAGGGCCTGTCAGAGAGGAGAACATGGGGTCACATGACTATGGAAAATAAGAAAGTTCTGTTGTCCACATTCCTAGGTGATAAGACTTGGGGACCTAGTATGAACAGGTTAGAGGTCAGAACCTAACGCACAGGTGCCAAGGAACTGTGTGAGGAAGGGCCTGTCAGAGAGGAGAACATGGAGTCACATGGCTAGGGGGTGGTGTCGGGGGAGATCCAAAGTATAAGAAGCCTCATCTTCCTGCACATGTTGTAGTCTTCCTGTAACCTTACTGGGGAGGCTACCCATCCATTCAGGGGAAATGGAAATAAAGATTAACAAAGGCTTTCCTGATTTCACAACAAGTATTATTCTTTATTTAAGTTGAACATGTTTCTCACTGTTGGGGGCTTGTTAAACGGGCTCACTTCTAACATGTCCATTTTGCAGATGAGCAAACATAGGTTTTAGAGATTCCTGGGATTTGCTTATGGTCACACAACTAGTAAGTTCCTGAAGATGGTTTTGAAACCAGGCCTTCCTGCCTGAAACCAGGTCTGTCTGCCTGTCTACACAGACCCATGCTGCATCCAACACAAGTTCATTTCCCGGGGGTTAGAGTGGGAAGGTCACAGGGGCGCTTGGAAGGAGCATCAGAGTTGTTTTGCAGCCATGGAGCATCAGGGAAGCTACTGCAAGTCTCCAATTTAAAACAAGTTTTACTCAGCTCCCCAAACAGATTCCGTTTCTTAAAACACAATCACTGTTCTGCTATCAGAGTAACCATACAATTCTTTTGCTTATGTTTTTGAGGCATTTGACAGTAACTCTGATGATCATTTCAATAATTCATTTCCTTCTATTATGTTAGTCTGAGATATAACCATTCTCCAGTACCTTTTGACTCACTCTCCTCTCTACTTTGGATGAGCCTGAAAGGTCATGCCTTTGCACAGTGAAAATTGTCTATTTTAATCTGTGGATACTTATAAAGAATGATATTTGTGAAGTCATCTATTCTAATTCTAATCCATTGATTTAAATGAAATAGTTCCTAAGTTTGACCTAAGTAGGGTTCTTATGAACAAAGCACTTCATAAAAATTAAAGGATTAGCACTACTAGGTCTGTATTCCAAAGAGGTTTAAAAAGGGCCTATTTGTACAGAAGTGTTTTGAGCAGCTCTATGTGTGGTGGCTAAGAATTGGGAATTAAGGGAATGCCTATCAATTAGGGAATGGCTGAACAAGTTGTGGTATACAGATGTAGTGGAATGGAATGGAATTGAATTTTGTGCTATAAGAAATGACGAACTCAATTTTAGAAAGACTTACATGAACCCAGAGTGAAGACTGAGCACAACTGATGGAGAGTGAAAACTGAGCAGAACCAGGAGAACACTGTATATAGTAACAGCAATATTTATGAATGACTTCGCTATTCTCAGCAGCAGTGATCCAAGACAGTCCCAAAGAACTTATCATGAAAAATGTTATCTACCTCCAGAGCAAAACTGAAGAGAGGCTGATATAGACCAAAGCATACTCCTTCTCTGTCTTCTTTGTTTCCCTCTAGTTTTCTTCAGAATGACTACTATGGAAATATTTTACATGATTGCACACGTATAATCTATCAGGTTGCTTACTGTCTTGGGGGGAGGATCAAATGGGATCACGAAGAGTTGAACACAACTGAAAATGACTGAATAACAACAATAAACTACAGGTCCACTCCTCTACCCACTGTACCACCTGGCTGCCCTCTGTGTCAAGGAGTTATCCTGGAGATCAAATGAGATGATTTATGTCAAGTGCTCTATAACAGTAAAGTGCTATCTATATTGCTGTGACTTTTATTCTAGTCTCCTCCTTACCATTGACTGTGAGTGTCACTTCCCAATCTAATCCAGTGAGTCCTTTTTAAGTACATACTGTTCACAAGTCCCTATGGAAACAAAGACAAAATGGAAGAGACATTCTGTTGGGGAGGTACACAGAACAAATATATGTGTTTGCTTTTGTGTGCCCACGTACTTGGTGGGCACACAAGAAGAGAAACAGAGAGGACTTCCTATATGAGATGATGATGATGGTGGTGGTAGTGGTGGTGGTTCAGTTGTTTTTAAATTGTATCTGACTCTTCATGACTCTGTTTGAAGTTTTCTTGGTAAAGATATTGGAATGGTTTGCCATTTCTTTCTCCAGCTCATTACTCAGATGAGGAAACTGAGGCAAATAGGGTGAAGTGACTTGTGCAGGGTCACATAGCTAGTAAGTGTCTGAGGCCAGATTTGAACTGACAGAGAGGAGTCTTCTTGATTCCAGGCTGGGCGGTGGTGCATGAGGTGGCACATGAGCCAGTTCTTGAAAGATTTGGGCATTCTAAGAAGGACATGTATTCCTAGCATTTGGTGTTAGGGGGAAACTTGTGCAAAGATGTAGAGTTGGAAGTTGGAATATTGAGTTTCAGAATTTTTCTAGAAAGTAGAGTGTGTAAAGGAAAGTAATATGCAATAAACTTAGAAAGATAGCCTAAAGCCAGGTTGTAAAGAACCTTAAATTTAACTGAGGAGTTTGCATTTTTTCCTGGAGGCAATAAGAATTCAATGAGGTTTCTACTTGAGCTTTAGAAAGATGATTCTGACCTCAGTATGTAGGATAGATTGGCAGGGAGAGAGACTAAAATTCACAGACCCAAATTGAAAGGTCTGATAATAGGCTCAGCAAGATGTAAGGAAGACCTTGAGAATGGGCCTGATGGGTTGGAGACATAGAATCAACAAAACTTGGCAACTCATTGGATAAAAGAGGTGAGAAAAAGGGAAGAGAGGTGATGAACCTGGATGACTGGAATAGTACTAGAGGGTCTTAATTTTCTGACCTATAAAACAAAGTGGTTGGGTTTGAACTCTGAGGACTCATGTAGCTCTGACATTCTTGCCAAGTATGCTAGCTGTGAGAATGTTCCCCATTGAACTATGAGATAACCTCTCCTCTTGAAGCATAAACAACTTTCTGCTAACTGTAAGGCTTACCACAAAAGCCTGGTCTGTCTAGTGGGCTAGGCATGTTGCAGTCAAAATTTATTTTCTAAGAAATTAGATGTTTTTTACACAAGAGGTCCTTGTTGATGTGAAGTACAGAGAAGATTTGCCTTCCTATTATTTCCTGATGTTTCAGTAGTGGTGAAAAAAAAGTACAAGGTAATTGCATGTAATGGGGGTTTTTTAGCATCCTGCTTTGATTCTTTTTTATCTCCATGAGAACCCAAGTTAGCTGTTGAGGAAGTGCCCCCCAGATTTCACTTCCCAGTTCTCAGAGGATTATAAGAAGTTACTTCTGCATTGACTTCAGGGCAGAGGGGACATATAGTCCTTTTTCCAGAGCCCTGAGATTAGATCAGGATGGTGGTTGTATCTTACACACCCTCACCCCCACCACACTACCCCAGTGCACAGTGGACTTTTTTCTTTCTTTTCTTTTAAATCTCGATTGTTAGGTCACTTTCATTTCCAAAATGCATCTCTTCACCCCCACTCATTTCCCAGAAGAGTCATTCCTTGTAATAAAGTATGAAAAGAAAGGGGGTGGGATGGGAAGTAGTTCATAATTGACACATAGTGAGTCTGGCAGGAATAATAGTCATGTAATAGCTGGCATTTTTATGGTGTTTTAAGGTTTGAGAAGTTTGTTATGTTTGATTTGATAGATATATATGTTGCTCCATACCCATTACCCCTCTCCCACACCCCTCTTAGTGAATTCTAAATGCTTTATTCTGCACAGTGGATAGAACATGGAACCCGGAATGAGGAAGACCTGAATTCAAATCCCACCTTAAACACTTACAAGCTGTGTGACCCTGGGCAACTCACCTAACCTCATCTTGCCTTAGTTTCCTCATTTGTACTTCCCAGGGTTGTCATGAAGATCAAATGAGATAATAGTATAAAGTGCTTAGCAAAGTCCCTGTCACAAAATAAGCGCTATGTAAATGTTAGTTGTTTTTGCCATGGTTATTGGCAGAATTGAACTCAATTTTCAAAGCCGTGGTGCGAAGTGAAAAGGAAATAGGCAGGAGTGACCTGATAAATGTTTAATAATCAGCCCTCTGGAAAAGGTAACATACTCCTGACACACTTTTAAATTCAACCTGCATTATTAATATGTTCTCCATTAGTTTCTTAAATCTTTTCAATCAGCTAAACAATAACTCAGGCTCTTCCATATTTCTGAGGTATAAGTGCTCACAATGAAGATTTAACAACTCCATTCGAGCTCACTCTAGCACACCACTGAGTGTGGGGGAGATGCAGCTGTTGGTCCTAGTTAACAACAAACATCTTAGTCATTTTCGTCACTTTTTTATTCCCATATGCCACCTGTATATTTGTGACTGTGATAAGACGGTATCACGATTCCAAGAGAGGCAAGGTGTCTCAGGCCATTTTGGTTCAGCGGACCAAAAGAAACCCCAGGCATCCCCAGGTCTTAGTACAATGCCTAGCACTTAGCAGGTCCTTAAGAAATATTCAGTTTACTGACTCGGTGACTTTAAGATCCCTTCTAATGCTAAATCAATGATCCTATTCATATGGAACGTACATTAGAGATACTTTGTGTCCAGTGTTGCCTTGGGCATATGTTAGTTACCGTTTGGTCCATGGTGTTCCCTTGTGTCGTTGGCATGATTCCCATTGGTAAGTGGGAGTTTAAGTAGGATCATGTGGGACACTTAACTGCTTGAAAATAGAGTTTGTTGTTCACGTTTGTGCCACAGGTCCCTTGGGTCTTACTTGCTTAGACTGGTTCTTAATGATCAACCAGATCAATATACTGAAATGCCAGTTCTCAAATTGCCTTTCTGGTAGGTAATAATCTCTCAACCTGTGGGTTCCTCTTTTAAAAAGGGGGGAGAGGTATTATCCTGCTAAAGGGCAAATCATCTTGTTAGAACATCAAAGAAATAAAGTTTTTGATACATTTGCTCCACCAATATGGTATTGTTTCTACTAATATGTGCTCTCTAATCTGTCTATTGCATATGGTAAGCTTGATAGCTTTTTCTATCCTGGTTCTTTGCCGTCCTTGGATAGTTTCCTAGCCAGATATATCATCTCCGTCTTTCTCTCATAAGTATGTAGATAGCTAAGACTCTAGAGATTTGGAACAATATAAAAGGCAAATCTTGAAAAATTAGAAATTAAATTGTGAATTATTGATTTATTTAGGTAGGGTTATTTTATACTGATTCATATAATTTTGTCTATAGTATCCAAGCCAATACCTACCACCTGGATAGCTAACTAGCCTCTCTGTTCATCTAGTTCTACTGCTTTGTGTGGTAAGTATGTGGTTTTGCTTTGGCTGAGGCCTCAGTTTCTCATCTACAAAATGAATGGGGTGAATTAGGTGACCTGACCTCCAAGCTCCTTTCTGCCTCTAAATCAGTGTTTCTGTGACAAGGCCTCTTATCCTGTTGAACTCCTTTACTCAAAATACTGATGAAGCAAAGGGAACCTTCATTCTTTCCTTTTTATAGATTGTCAGTACATTAATTTTTTTGTAGATTGTTAGGGTATTAATAACTTTCCCCACACACACACACTCTCTCACCATCATCCCTCTTATTGTGAATAGTGGTATTTAGTAGTATTTACAGGGATAATGTTAGGATGGGTAATAGCCATCCCCCTTACATCTCACATGGGTCATAAATTGAAGAATTTAGAGCTAGAACAGACCTTACAAATAATCTAGTCCAGTCATGAAGGTATAGTTGTTAAACTCAGGATTTAAACCCGGGTCCTCTAATGCTAAGTCCTGTGCTTTTTCTCATATTTTCTAGGTTGGTTTCTTATTTTCTGACTTTCCTGTGCACTTATCACATAAAATTGTGTATGAAAATTAGAATCATCTGTGTTTCTGTCACCTTGCTAGAATGTGAGCCCCACAAGGGGACTGTGACTTATGAAAGCCCAATAGATCGACCCTAGCACCCAGTATGGTGTTCTTCACTTATTCTTGTATTTTAGTAATGCACTGAAATCAGTCATACAATAAATCTTTTATGTTTGCATGGATTTACTGTGACATAATCATGTGAAAGGTAGATTTATATCTAGTAGTTACTACAGGGGACTATTTTAAATGTAAAAAGATGTTTCTTCTTTACCCTTGTGAGATTTCAAGAAAATCAAATTGTGAAAGTACATCTTTTTTGCTTTGAAACACTCTCTTAAATTGTGTCCTTTTAGGAATGTCAGTTTCTACAAATTATCTCTAGGGTTTTGTTTTTTTTTCAGTTCTGATATACTTGTTAGTCACTATGACTGTCCAAATTCTTGTCTCCAAATTTACTTCTTTTAGGGAAGCCTTACCTTGTTAGTCAGATTCAATTCTTCATCACTTTACTTTGAATATTAAGGTTTAGTAGCCTAACATTGCAATAAGATTTTTGGGACACCCAAGTATTTGAGGCAAATTGGGATACTAGAAATACTTAGTCAAAACAAGGGCTTTGAATATGGTACTGTGCCTAATAATAGACAGGGATGAGGAAGGAAAGCTGGGGACAGAGATTTGAAATCTCCCCGTGTTTGAAGAGACGATTCTAATCTGTAGCTTTAGTGCTAGTTTTCTGTTCCAGAATGCCTGCAGGGGCCCTCAAGGCCCACCTTGATCCTGCTGCAGTTCAGCTCTCTTTTCATTTTCTGCTGTCGTCCCAGGGATTCTTTGCTGAAGTCCTGGTGGGGGCTGAACATTTTGGGTCTTTTACTGAGGCTGCTGCCTGGCTCATGCAATTGATACCATTTCTATAGCACTTTAAGATTTGCAAAGCACTTACGTGTATTCATGTGTTTTTTATATTTAAAACATAAAATGTTTGTGCTTGTTTGTTCATGTTGGGGGTAGGTGAGGGGAGTGAGCTCATTGAGTGCAGAAACTGTCTTTTGCCTCTTTCTGTGTCCCCAGTGCTTAGCACTTCCTTACACATAGTAGGAGCTTAATCAATGTTTATTGACTGATATATGTCTGTATGTAGATATGTATGTATATATATGTAGGTATGCATGTGTGGACCATTTCTGTCTATCTCTGTCTCTCTCTTTCTAAACTCCTCACATGTCTGTCTTACAGCTCAAAGGCTGTGACAAGATTACTTTCAGGACTGAGAGGATGATTGTCTCATGATGCCAACCAAACCTCGTGTGATATGATAGCCAGAAATGCTAGTGCTATCTTGTTGGGTTGTTTAAGTTGGGTTTTCTTGGCACAGATACTGGAGTGGTTTGCCATTACTTTCTCCAGTTCTTTTTACATATGAGGAAACTGATGTAAACAATATTCAGTGACTTGCCCAGGGTCACACAGCTAGTAAGTGTCTGAGACCAGATTTGAACTCAGGAAGGTGAGTCTTCCTGACTTCAGGCCCAGTGCTCTATCCACTGCACCACCTAGCTGCCCAGTGTCTTTTTAGATAGACCTGATTTCCAGGAAGATGGAGGTGGTACTTGGGATTTGCTTGCCCTGATCAGACCATATCTAGCATGTTATGTTCAGTTTCTTAAGTGCTACATTATAGGAAAGGCATTGATTAGCTGGATAAGGTCCAGAGGAAAGTTACTAGGAAAAACTCAAGGACTTTAAGGTCATCAAAGGAACTAGGGATTGGAGGAGAACAGACTGAGCTGTTCAAGTGTTTTGTGGACAAAGGGATTTAGAACTGTTCTGTTTGGCTTCAGTCCATCAATAAACATTTTTCAAGTGCTTCCTATGTTCCCAGTGTTGTGCTAAGCACTGGGGATAAAAAGAAAGTAAAAAAGTCTCTACCCTTGAAGAGTTTCCAGCCTAAAGGGGGACAACATGTGAACAGCTATGGACAAACAAGATCTGTACAGGATAAATTGGAAATAATCAACAGAAGGAAGCCACTGGGATTAAGAAGGGAAAGCAGAGATGCGAGCATTGGGGAAAGTAGCAGATTGAGTAATGAAAAGACTTGGAACGTGCCATGCCATGGTGGGATGGGCGCGTCATAGGATCATAAACTTTTCTAACCAAAGAGACCTTTAGACGTCCTTGAATCCAAAGCCCAAAGAGATTAAGTGACTTACTCAGGGTCATTCAGCTAGTATTATCCAAGGTAGAATGTGCACCCAAGTCTTTCTAACTTCATATCCTGCTGCTACACATACAGCCCTACAGCGTGGCTTGTTGATTGTAGATTACTATCCCAAAAGGTCTTCAAAAAGAGCCCTTGGACAGAGTGTAGAAGGGATTCTCATTCAAATAACAGTTCTATTATGTAGCCTCTACTGTCTCTTCTGACTCATGTTCTTTATGTATTCTGTTAGTGCTCCGTCATCCTACACTTACTGGCATGTTTCTTTTCAGGGTAGTTGTCTTTTCATGTGTTGTGTGTGTTTTGTCTCCCACACTAGGGGCACCTTTGATTCTTCCCCATGACTGCTATGGCTCCACTTTCTCATTGCCAACAACCATCCTAAAATTTGGGAGAGAGGAATAGCCTCGGCTTCTTCCTTTCCCCTACCATCTCTTGTAGGCCTCTACTTCCTCCTCCTTTGAGTCTTTGACTACAAGCATTAGCCACAAATAGAAATGAACTCTGAACATTTCAGTGTCTAACAAGGGTTTACCATCTCTCCTTGGATGCATGCAGGTCCTCTCATACTTAAAATACTTACAAGCTGGTTCTTCGGCTAGAAAGGAAGAAGAGTGAGGTGGGAGAAGGCATCAGATACTTGGTCTGAATTCCAAATCACATCTTTCTGGCACTTAAGAGGTTATCTAGTCATAAATTAGTCATCTGATTTTACAAAAAAGTAAAGTGAGGTCCAGAGAAGGAAATTAACTTGCCCAGGGTCATACAACTAGCTAGTAACTGGTCCAAGTTTTGAGTAAGGGTCCTCTGATTCCATTCCTCCTTTTGCCTGTATAGTACCAGCATTCTCATCACTCAGGTTTGACATTTCTGGGTTGTTATTTTGAGGGTCTCTCTGTCAAAGAAAAGTATAATATTGTGGGTGATTTCATTTGTCAGAGCAGGCTTGGAAGCCAAGTGAGCTTTGTTTTTAGATTATATAAACTGTAGACCCTTCACCCCAATTATATAAACTGTAGACCCTTCACCCCAAACAGTTCTCCTGGGAATGCTTACCATTGTTTCCAGAGATTTATTGAAAGAATGTGGATGGCTCCTTATTCAGGCTATTGTCCTGTCTTCCTTTCCACTCCCACAGAGGGTTGTATACCGCGTTAAGTGTGTGCTTCAGACGCATTCCTCAAGTGAGATTACTCTGCAAGGTTTCCAATGATCTCTTGACTGCTCAATTTAAATAATATATGAAAAGTCCTTGGCTAACCTGAAAGCTCAGTATAAATGTCAAATAGTATTATTGTTGCAATTCGGTGGCCTTTTCTTAGTCTTTACTCTGTTTTGCTTTTCTTCCACTTGTGGCATGGTGAATCATTCACTTCTCTCAGAGATAACCTCCCTTGGCCTCTGGTTATCCTCTTTTAGTTCTCCTTTTGTCTAATAATTCTCTGTCTCTTTTGCTCAGTCATCTCTTTCCTCCCACTTACTAAATGTGTATCCCCCAAGGCTCTGTCCTTGACCTTCTTTCTGTTCTCTTACTTAATGATCTTATCACTTGCTATCAGTTCAGTTTGTGTCTCTGTGCAGATGACTCCCTTCCACATGGTGGGGCACAGAGTGTTAGGACACCCTGAAATCTGGAAAATCTACATAAAATTTTTTGACTCTCCCTTTGTAGCAGAGAAGAAGTCTGCATTATTATGGTATTAAAAGATAAAATATGGATATTATATAATACCATTCATATATTTTATACATTTCTGAGTTTCTAAACTATTTCTGTATCATCTGTGGTTTCCTTAAAACTCCCCCCAAATTTCCATTTAATTTCTTAGGCCAACCTGCAATATATTGAAGCTGCAGTTGGGAAAGTCATGATGTGGAGAAGGGGATAAGTGTATCAATTTTCAACCCTTATCCTCACTCCTAAATTCTAATCTGACTTTACCAGTTGCATGTTAGACATCTCTTCTGGATATCCCATAGGCTTCACAAACTTAACATGTCCAATAGCAAACTCATTTCCCACTAAAACCATTCATCCTCTGAGCTTCTCTATCTTTGCTGAGGGATCCACCATATACTTAATTACTCAATTTACACCTTTGGAATCTTACTTAATTCTTCCTTTCATCTTTTCCTCCACTCTCTGGTCCAGTCACTGGCCAAATCCTGTCATTTCTGCCTCCACAATATCTCCTCCTCTCCATTCATACAGCCTCCATCTTAGATCAAGCTATCACTGCCTCTTTCCTGGGCCACTGCAGTAGATGTTCCTGCTTCCAATCCTTCCTGTTTCCAGTCCATTTTCAACACGTCTGACCACTTTACCACAGTTCAACTCTCCCATGGTTCCCTGTTTTCTTTGGGATATAAGATGAAATCCTCTACTTAAAGTGTTTCAATTTGATTCTATCACCTGTGGGTTATCCATGGGTACCATACTTAACTTCATATCAATTCCCCTCATATATTCTCCATTCTGGTCAAACTGACTTAATGGGGGTGGGGGAACATCTCCAGTTGTCCTCAACTAAATGTTGCCGTTGGATCCAGATGGCTCTGGAGGAGAAAGTGAAGCTGGTGATTTTGCGCAGCTCTGCCTCACTTAAATTCAGTTCACTTGCAATTCATGGCATCACCTTCCTGATGTCATGGTCATCTTCGAGAACGAAGGACAAGCAGCTACCGTATGCACCACCTCCTATGTGAACTCTGTCCTGAATCCCCAAACCCCAGTTTTTAACCCCTCTCCTTGAAATTACTTTGAAAAGATAATGCATTTGCTTACATACCTATCTGTTGTATGTACTTACTCAGTAGAATGTAGGCTACCTGAGGTCAAGGACTACTTTTGTTGTTGTTTTGGTTTTACTTTTGTATCTTCCACCATCTGGCATAGAACCTGACATACATAATAAATGTTTGTTGCTGAATTGAATCGATAATTCAGGACAAACTTATCTCTCCCATTGGTGAAGTAACTTAAATAAATTGTGTGCCTGATACGTGAGGCAGGACCCACAAATTACCAAGATTGCTGGAATTACCGGAAATTACCAGAATTATAAAAAAAAAAGTACCAGAAAAGTGACTTAAAAAAAAAAAAAAAAAAGGACTTGGCCTCTCTATCTCACCTAGGCTTACAAATGCATTTGCCAATGCCAGTATTAAAAGGTACTGAAGCTTTAACCTCCTCTCTTTTTGTAACTTGATATGCTTTGCCTTGCCCCCCTACAGGCAACTTAGTATCCCTTTGCTCCCCACTGATCACTCTACTGGACTATAATAGTACTAAACTTAGTGTAGACACC